>NW_027176384.1:9488840-10088840 GCF_023349555.1 Cebidichthys violaceus
AAAATCTGCTGGGTCAAAAATATACATACAGCAATATGAATTAGCAATTTTGGTGACTTAGAAAGTTGTGTCAATGAAATGAGCTTCATAGCATGGCCTCTTAACTTCTTGTGAGTGATTATGAGTGACTACAGCTGGTGACTTCTCTGAGGCCATTTAAATAGGGCTCATTGGATACAAACGCCCACAAACGCTACAATGGGAAAGTGAAAGGAGCTCAGCATGGATCTGAAAAGCGAATCATTGACTTGAACAAGTCAGGAAAGTCACTTGGAGCCATTTCAAAGCAGCTGCAGGTCCCAAGAGCAACAGTGCAAACAATTGTTTGTAAGTATAAAGTGCATGGCACTGTTTTGTCACTGCCACGATCAGGAAGAAAACGCAAGCTATCACCTGCTGCTGAGAGAAAATTGGTCAGGAGGGTGAAGAGTCAACCGAGAACCACCAAAAAGCAGATCTGCCAAGAATTAGAAGCTGCTGGAACACAGGTGTCAGTGTCCACAGTCAAGCGTGTTTTGCATCTCCATGGACTGAGAGTCTGCCGTGCAAGAAGGAAGCCCTCGCTCCAAAAGCGGCACCTTAAGGCTCGACTGAAGTTTGCTGCTGATCACATGGACAAAGATAAGACCTTCTGGAGGAAAGTTCTGTGGTCAGACGAAACAAAATCGAGCTGTTTGGCCACAATGCCCAGCAATATGTTTGGAGGAGAAAAGGTGAGGCCTTTAACCCCAAGAACACCATGCCTACCGTCAAGCACGGTGGTGGTAGTATTATGCTGTGGGGCTGTTTTGCTGCCAATGGAACTGGTGCTTTACAGAGAGTAAATGGGATAATGAAGAAGGAGGATTACCTTCAAATTCTTCAAGATAACCTAAAATTCATCAGCCCGAAGGTTGGGTCTTGGGCGCAGTTGGGTGTTCCAACAGGACAATGACCCCAAACACACATCAAAAGTGGTAATGGAATGGCTAAATCAGGCTAGAATTAGGGTTTTAGAATGGCCTTCCCAAAGTTCTGACTTAAATCCCATTGAGAACATGTGGACAATGCTGAAGAAACAAGTCCATGTCAGAAAGCCATCAAATTTAACTGAACTGCACCAATTCTGTCAAGAGGAGTGGTCAAAGATTCAACGAGAAGCTTGCCAGAAGCTTGTGGATGGCTACCAAAAGCGCCTAATTGAAGTGAAATGGCCAAGGGACATGTAACCAAATATTAGCACTGCTGTATGTATATTTTTAACCCAGCAGATTTGATCACTTTTTCTGTTAACCCATAATAAAGTCATGAAAGAACCAAACTTCATGAATGTTTTTTGTGACAAAGAAGTATCTGTTCCAATCACTCTATCAGAGAAAAATCAGAGTTGTAGAAATAACGGGGAAACTCAAGAGAGCCATGACATTATGTTCTTTACAAGTGTATGTAAACTTTTGACCACATCTCTCTCTCTCTCTCTCTCTCTCTCTCTCTCTCTCTCTCTCTCTCTCTCTCTCTCTCTCTCTCTCTCTCTCTCTCTCTCTCTCTCTCTCTCTCTCTCTCTCTCTCTCTCTCTCTCTCTCTCTCAATTTATAAAGCACCTTTTTAAACTAATTGAAATACAATCCAAAGTGCTTTACAAGTGACTGATACAACGAAAACAAGACAACTATGGAGACACGTGAAATTTAGTTAATAAATAAATGCATAAATAAAATACAACATTGAATGAATTGATGTTAGAACAGTAAAAATATAAATAAGAAATATGACAAATAAGATGTGTAAATTCTGACTTAATAGCTATAATAAAAAGCCATAACATTTTAAAACACTATATAAAAGCTTGACTGAATAGAGGGTTTTTTTTTTGTTTCTGTTTAAATACATATTCATATTTTCAGCTATACTCTCAGATCCTCTGGAAGGCTGTTTGAACGACTTGGAGCGTAACGGCTACAAGCAGCGTCACCAAATCGGTAAACCGGCTCACGGAGCAGGGTGAAAAGAAAGCATATGATTGGTTGGCGCTTTCATCACTTTGATTTGCAGCTTCGTGTCAATGGCTTCCACTGAAAATGACTCGTAGCCTGTTGCTGTGTCGCTCTCGCCATTACATTTAAATACTACTGTCATTAAACCCTCAATCTTAATCAATTTAAAGTCCTCGGAATTCAAAAAGAGGAAATGAACCGGGCTGAGCTGGCCAGCAAAGTGATCACGTGACACAGGATTCATGAATATGGAAAGTGGCTGATAATGCCATTTTTTTTCGGCTGCCTCAGGTAGCAAACAAGGTTTTCTATTGGCTGCGACCGGCTGCACTCAGAGGTCAGACAGAAAGCGACAGGCTGCAGAATGAATAGAGCTCTCTGTCTTGTGTTTTCCCATGAAAACTGTCCACATGTGAGATGAAGCGCTGCTCAGGAGGAGCTGTAAGAGCTTTAAAGCATATAATATATTGTTATCACAACAGCTCAGAATGAACTTCAATTTAACTGTAATTAGGCATTCCGGGGATTAGAGCCCTTTGTCATAGTGAGTGGTAGTTCTTATGTATTGTGAATGGCATTCATATATGGGGTTTGCATGTTTGCTCCGGGTGCTCCAGCTTCGTCCCACAGTCTAAAGACATGCAGGTTAGGTTCAATTACCTGTAGGTGTGAACGTGAGCGTGAGAGGTTGTCTTTCATCACTCTGATAGGCTGCTTCAAAGTGACCCAGATTGCATGGGTATTACAATATTTCATGGTATTTTAACAGCCTGGTAATATATGGTAATATATTCATATGAACTTATTTACCCCAGCAATTTCCCAGAGTGTCCATTTATTTGATTACATATTTTATTGTCCTTGTCTGTACAGTACTTCACTAAACTTAACTAAAGTAATGAACTAAAACATAGATGTATGCATTGCGTTACTAATGCTACTGCATACTCACACTGTCTCTCTCACTTCAGAAGGAAACAACCCAACACACGACGATGATCTGAGGAAGACTCTTCACACCAGAGCAAGCGGTGGTTCTGAGTGTATCCTGAACATGCTGGTAACCGACCCGATGAAGGACTCACATCCTCAACTCTTGTCACGCTCTTCCCTCAAGGACTACTTTCAGAGAGGAGGTACAAGGAGACATGTGTGAAGAGCGTCACCGAAGCCACCGACAGCAAAAGTGTCGAAACTAAAGCCTCCCCTGGCATCAAATGGCATTACACTGGGGACGACGGAGACATGAAGTCAGTCTACCGTACCACCATGCCACTGGAGGACAATGGCTGTCCGATGCACTGGCCACACCAAAGCTTTTGGGTCAGAAAGCCGTCTCGTCCTAGATGATTCGCCCGTTTGAGAAAAGGTGGCCTGTAACTGCATCTCTGTCCGACTCGACTGTACCACCTGCTTGAAGAGCCACAGCCCCTTAAACCCTTGAACGTGCCACTGTGTTTGAGTTGGAAGAACGACACCACCATCTCTACAGTACCTCCACTTGTGAAGGGGCCAGTGAAGAGCACCCAGAGTGCTTCCTTTGAGTCCCCTTCCAAAGTCACTGCTTTGGAGCAGCTCCAACAGCCATGGAAGACGGGGACTACTTTCTCAAACACAAAACTGAACAATAACAGTATAACAGCGATCCTCTCCTCTGCCCTAAACCCGAGGGCTCAGAAAATTGAAGTGTCTGACACCTGAGCAGGTTTTTGTTTACTTGACTCACTCCTCGATTATGAAACCAGCGGTGAAGAGGAGCGTAGAGAGGATGAAGAGGAGGGTGTAAACCGTCAAGTGAGGAACAACGTCCTCACATACTTTGGAGAGAAGCCTTTCTTGCCAAGGATGAAAATCCATTACGTTGGTGGAAGGTTAACAAGAATAGATATCCCACCTTTGCCAGGTTAGCAACAACAGCTTGTCCCGCAGCATGTGGACATGCTACAAATTATTTGCATCAGCTCCTTTAAACTTACGTACGTGTTTTTGTTTGAGAAAAGAAAAAAAAAAAAAAAATGTAAAGACCTGATAAGTGCACTCTATAAAACCTTTTTTTTTAAATATTTTTTGCACTCTTTGTGAGGGAAACATTTAAATAATACTCTGGAAATTGTATATATTTTTCTTTTTATCTGATTAACAATCAATTAATCGTGATATAAAGTATGAATTTTTGCACATCGATCTCAATGTTCATGATGTGTTTCTTTCTCGTCATATGATTGTTGAATCACTCTGGTCAATCCTCCTCCAAAAATCAAGAAAAGACCGTCTGACTGAGTCCACTGGTGAGTCACATGCTGCAGCACCCTGTGGTGATCCCTCTTTAGACAGCCTTTAAAGGTCACCCTGCTCTGCAGCACAGCTTTATTCTCTATCAGAATCAAATAATCA
Source organism: Cebidichthys violaceus (assembly GCF_023349555.1). Classification (NCBI taxonomy): domain Eukaryota; kingdom Metazoa; phylum Chordata; class Actinopteri; order Perciformes; family Stichaeidae; genus Cebidichthys; species Cebidichthys violaceus. The sequence goes on from NW_027176384.1 coordinate 9,493,208, forward strand.
ATAGTCGGCTTATTGGAACAAAACATGGGGAACGTATTCTGGACCCGACCAAATAATGACTGATGACTGACAGATTTAGTTAAGATAAATCCAGTACGGGTTCTGGCGCTTTCGACCATATCACATGATCTTCATCAGCAGATGATAATTTGGAGCGAGATTACGTCAATATTGCAAAGACGTCCTAAGAAAAAGGTGCAAATGGAAATTTGAGCATCTATCAATTCTGTGACAATTGGGCACACAAGTCTGCTGATGAAGATCATGCGATATGACTGAGATGAAGATCATGCGATATGACTGAAAGCCCCAAAACAGCTACTAAATGGACCTCATAAATTGACTGACTCAGAGGAGAGCTGCTCTCAGTCGTCGGCGGTACTGACGGAGCAACGTTTACTTCTGTGTAAACCTGATATTGACTCAGTGTATCAGTGTACACACAACCAAAACTCCTGCCTCAGTAAAAGCGCTTGTCCTTGCGTGTCCCCAGCCAAGGCTCTGGCCATGGGTTGTTCAGCGGTTACTGGCCTTTACTGGCGTTTCGTCTCGATATGAAAGAGCTCATTGGTTCTGGAGGGGCTCCACTGGCACACTGACACTGTCAACAACAGGAGCACCAGCTGCATCCTCCCTGGTCCTGTTCAGATATAGCTTGGCCCCAGTCGTGGCCCCGGCCCAGCCGGCAGCCCCCGCCGTGGCGGGCAGCGGGCCCGGCTCCACATGCCTGGCTCAGAGTCCTCCCGTCCTGAAGGACAGAAGCGTCTCGGAGGCCTGGAAAACGATCGCTGACCCCTCGCTGTACAAGCAGCGTCCTCTGTCACAGAGTCTCTCATCTAATGCGCTCAGAACAAAATCAAAGTGACAATATTAATCATGTGATGGGGAAAATAATTAGAGGGGCAATAAAGGACCGAGTCCCTAGCACCCTCTTCCAACACTAGAGAACTGATTACTGCTTGGCTCAATGATGAAATGGTGCCGGGGTGGTTTTGAATGTGGCCATCAGCAGTCAGTTAAAACCACAGACACCTGAGATCAGGCAGCAGTTACAGAACAGGTGCCAACCAATTAAATTCATCTCACTAGTGTCATCACTTCAACATCAGTAACACAGTGTTTCCCATTATATACCTAGACTGTGGCAGCCCGCCACAGTCCATTTTGTCCTATTTAATAATTAGGCTATATACTACTTAATAATACATCATAGTTTACTAGTTGATTTGCATTTGTATTTAGAATCTGCAAAGTAGCCTTGCTAGAAACCAGTATTGTCAATACAGTGAAGTTAAAAGAACAATATTTCCCTCTGAGATGTAGTGGAGCAGCAGTATAAAATGACATACAATGGAGATACTCCAATACTTGAGCAGCTTAAATGGACTTCGTTATATTCCACCACTGCTTGAACCAGGTTGATGCATTTAACTTTAACATGTGCAAACTGTTCATCCGCAGGAGCATGCTACAGGAACCCCCTAGTGGGTCCGAGGTCTGAGTATTAGCTGTGTATCTGCACAGCGCTTAAAAGAATTCTAAAGTAGCCAGGCTTGTAAACAACATACTAAAAAAAAAAAAAAAAAAACATTAGAGGATTCCCTGCTTCATCATTTCATCCAACAAATCAATCAGACTGCTCTGTTCAAGGTGTTGAAGCGGGATTCCCTCATTAAAAAAAAAATTAGTTTTCATGCCTTTGACCGCGGCCGGTTTCTTTTAAGCAGTATTCTTCAGAGGCGTTAGTCATCCACACCTGCCTGCGTGGATCAAAACCCCGCTCTGGTCCAACCAGCCCTCTCTCCAGCGTGCCATTCACCATTCATAGAGAGAAAAGGCTGTCGGCACGCACTGGAGCCCACGGAAGCCCGGTGTCTCTCTCTCTTGTTTACAGATCGACTGCGTCTCCGGGAGAAGCCGGGCGACAGCCTGTGACAGACTGATGGATGATGTGACATCCCCCCCCCCCCCCCCCCCCCCCCCCCACTCCCACCGCCCGCGGTGAGGAGGGAGGAGTGCACGTGGTAATGCATGTAGATCCAGCTCAAAGTTGCACCAATCTTCCAGATGTACGCGGAGGAATAAAGCCTGATGGGTAAACGGTGGGCGGCTGTCAGCTCGCCTGATTGTTAGCGGCTAGATGACAAGGCTAGACCCGCCGCAGATGATGATGATGATGATGATGATGATGATGATGATGATGATGATCAGGAGCAGACGAGATGGGTGACAAATAGAGGTGACAGGACACAAGGTTGCCAAACGAATCTGCATAGAAATGAGCATGCTAATACTTCTCTATAATGTTAACGATATTTAATTCGAATTTGGCTTTTGCAATTAAGTGACGTAGATAAAACTGGACCCAATCGATGGACTTTTCGATGAGACAGTCTGGGTAATAGGCCTGCTGAAATTCAAATTAAGAGCTTAAACTCTCTCCAGACACGTCTGCCAAGTTCCCAGATCTGTAAAGGGAGTAAACAGCTCTAAGTAATGTTTTGTATGCCGTTTGATGGACTAATCTTCTTACATTGATTCCACCTACCCTGCCATCACTTCCACCACGGAAAAGGCGGCAATTAGAGGACCATTGGGCTCGGATTCAATATCGAATGAGAAAGATTTCTTATGGAGCGTTTTCAATCACACCTGTGATCACGGCAGCAAGGAGATCAATAACGTCCCTCCACCGCACTCCATGATGTGGAACCTGTTTCTTTGCGACGGTACTATTCACTTTTTTTTTTTTGTTGAAAGATGAACACTCTCGGCCTGTTTTTTTGACCTTGCGATCGCAAATATTTGAGGCGAAAAAGGAAATCGATAGATGTGCTCCTCACTGTCGTTGGCAGCATTCACTCCCTCACCTGTGAATGATTACTGCCAGAGGACATTAGTTGCCCATTTCCCAGTAAATTAGGCTCCGATTTTTTTTTTTTTTGAAGGCAACCAGATGTGGCTTGGCAGGAGCCCCGGTGGAATTCGTCATCTTCTCTCTGCTTCCACAGAAAAAAAAATGGCCTCTGCTGTGCAATACCGTAGGTCAAAGAGGCCGCGGTGCTCCGCGGCTTCGTTGACTTGCTAATCCACCTCTTCACAAGTGTCTCTTCTCCCCCCCCCGCCCGTATCTGTCTGCATGGTATTGTTTTTAGCCACAATGGGGATTTCTTATTGACAGACAAAAACTGAAAAGGCCTCAAGGAGGAAATGCAGGTTATATAGTGTTTATTAACTGACTAAGACAACAGTTTTGGCGCTAAACTAATCCCAGAATCCTGAGGGGAGTAAAAATCATGTGATGTTTTCCCACCACTGAGCTTGCTAATGGTTTCTATTGTTATGGCAAAATTGAGTCCTGGAGATTAGCTTAAAGCTGAGACATGGCGAGGTAATTCTCTAAATACACTAAGCGCATCACTGACTGCAATAATATCGAGTCTGTCACGTACACACTGAGGTGCAGATATCCTTAGTGGTGGCAATATTTTCTGGTGCGCAGTCGTGCAAGAAAATCTACCCCCCTTGCTCAAAATATGTCAGAAGGAAAGCAGCTTCAACAGCTGTTGTGAGGACACGTCCTTCACTCCGTCCTTCACCGCAGCAACCCTGAACCCTCTCTCCGGGGTCATTTAAGCAGACGCTGAGCCACTTCCTCTTATCGGTGCATCCAGACCTCCAACGCGCCTTATTTCCCCGACTTGCCCCGGAGATGTTTGGGCCAGCCATGCACCGACGCCTCCACACCAACACAAGATAACGCCTGTGATCATACATCGACCCGTCTGTCAGCACAGCCGTTTTCAGGTGCTTGATAAATGGGGATGGCATGTTTGCCCGAGAGCACGTCGTCCACTCATAGGAGCCAAGATGGCTGCCCCCCCCCCCCCCCCCCCCCCCCCAGCGACAGGGCGGCCAACTCCACACAAAGTGGGCCGAGAGGTAATGTATAGCCCTGGCTGCTGGACACACTCACATGCCGCGCCGTGGTTCAGTCCCCAATGCGAAACGACCCCGTGACACATGAGCTCTTTTCTCGGCTCAGCCAAGGGCAACAAATCACGCCATACATGAAATAAATCAAAGTGTCGATATCATGTGGCATGTTTGAGAGGAAAAATGGAGATCCTTAAGTCTTAGAAAGATGCAATCTCATAGGTCAAACGATGTTATTGTCAAAGCATAAAGAGAGAACAGTCAGCCTGTCTTTGTGCTGTCCTCTAAAACGCTCCTGCTTTCTGTGACACAAAGCTAAGAGTGTTCTAATTCACAGACTTTGAGTGTGGGAGAGATGACAAATATGTCTGAGGTGGAAATGTGTATGAAATGGTGTAGATGTGGGCGCTCGCTGAGTCTGATGATATGAAAGCATCACAAGCGGTAGCTTCATTTAGCATTAACGCTCAAGTATTTCTTCCCACTACCCAATTTGCTGCTCTCCTTAAATGACAGTAGAAGTAAATACATTTGGGTTTTGGGTTACTGCTTTGATAGAAGAAGTCATTTAAAGATGCCACCTTTGTGAATTGCGCGAGTGTTTTTCAGTTCTCCGACGTTTCATAAACCAACTGAATAATAACTTCAGAAGATAATCAGCAGATTATTAGATAATGAAACTCATCATCAGAGTCATATTGGATTTATAATGGGTTTAGTAAGTTCACGAAACAGCGAACACACTGTTCCTCAGCGTCAGTGGGTCTATGTCTGTGATCTTAACAGCAGAATGGGGATAGAGACACACTCTTTAAAAAGCCCCACAAACCCCCTTGTTTCTCCCCTCCACTTTAACATCCAGATGCATGATTCTTAAACCTCCCTTCAATTTTTTTATTGGGGGGGGGGGGGTCAGTGCACTCCCACACTCCCTCTATAGGAAGCTAGCAAACATTCACAGCACTGTTGCTTGCATCCAAGGCTGCAAAGAGACAAACGGCTCTTTACCTCCAGGTCAAGGTGCTGCCTGACATATCCAAGCATCGACCTTCTGCCCTGTACTCAACCGGTACCAACAACCACTCGCTCTGCTTTTAGGTCTTATATTTCCACCACAGATGAGCCACTATCTGGCAGAGACATGGCTTGAATGCACTCCTCTGGACTTACTGAGCTCTATAGTATTGGTAGATTCTAGTTTTAGGCGGAGGTGTGTTTGCATCCTAATAGTGAAACACCAAAAAAAAAAAAGAAAGCCCAAAGCTGCCTTTGTTTACCCGGCCCTCCAAGGTTACAGCTAGCCCGTTTTGCTACCGATCCATCCTCAAGTCAATTAGCAGCATGCACAATTTGACAGATACCGAGCAATATCTGTACCGAGCGATTTATTCTGTCACAGGCTTCGCTGATATCATATTGTTTCAAGGCCAAATTATTAAACACCGTCTCTGTTGCAGCGCAGACGCTACTTCACTGATGATTTACTATCATGTCGTTTGCCTCCAGTGGGCCTATTCTTAGTCCCGGCATCATCCTCATCGTGTGTTGGCGAGAGGGTTATTTTTAGTGCGGCATGTCACGTGGTGTCAGTGCAAGTGGAGTCTCACAGCTGTAGGCTGCTAGTACAACATGTTGCAGATCCACGGCTCCCAGTCTGGTAAAAAAAAAAAATGAACTAGCATGTTGTGGATCTCAGGATGCGTTCAGTGACATCTCCCTAAGAATTCGGACATATTTATCTACATACTTTTTTTTTTACAACACTCAAACAAATAGCCTCTGAGGTTTCCCGCTGCGTGAACGCTGATGGAAACAAAGATTCACTGCCATATTTCCAACAGATATCGACTTCATTTCGACTGCTTTCGGTGAAAAAATAAATAAAAATAAGAGTGTTTTCTAAATGCAGTCGCACAATGGCTCATTCAGTCACATTGTTGTCCCGGCAGTCCTTTTTCGATGTGTAATTGCACCGTGTCAACGGCGACAATCAGCATTCACTACTAAAAAGATTAGATTTCATAATTTGCGTTAAAAGGGTTCAATCTGTTGACAGCGTCCACTGACTCTGTCCTGCTCTGTAATTTAGAATGCGTGACCAAGCACCCACACGCTTGATTGAGAGTCATTCAGAAACAATGACAAAATAAAAAAAGGTTTATGTAATTACTCATGCTCAAGGCCCCTCTATTAATTATGAATTAGGACAGTTTGTATGCTGCTTGAAGGTGAATCACTTGAAGGTGTTTGAATAATGAATGTACGCATTACGCTGTTTAAGTACCAAATGTATGCAAAAGCCACAGAGAAGCCTGTGAAGGCTGCGCTGAAAATGTCTTTTTAATGGTTATTATTCCCACGAGTATTACAGGAAGCGACTTTCAATGTATTCGGAAAGTTAAGCACCTTTAGAATAACAAAGAAACACTGTTCGGTGCACATGTTGAGGCGCCGCAAGTCCAAAGGAGGAGGTGTAATTGTGAGGTATCACTCTGCAATTAGTGTTTTGAATTCCACCTGGGTTCTAAATAAACCGCAGCAAAACAACAAAGTTCTCCCAAAGAACAGAGAGCGGATCCATCCGCACCTGTAGGGATCAGAGCTGTTCTCAAGGCCAGAACAATTAATCACAGGACGGTTAAGTGGAGATGGCGGGAGCGACTGACAGCCTATAATTTTCCCAGACGGTATTATCTATAATTTAGCTCATTACATAACATACTGTGTCTATCGTTACTGAAATGTGCTCATTTAGGCTCCTCCCCCCCCCCCAAACTTTGTGGAGAAGGAAAGGTCTTTCATGCCTCCTTGCTTGATGCTGACTGCTGGTGCTGCCCTGTAATTTTCATCTCAGATCATCCACGGTTATCATGTCATGGTCAAACGACCCACTCGTCCCAACTCCCCCACCTGAGAAGAAAATTGTTTGGCTACGACGGTTTCACAGAGCGGAGGAAAATAAAAAAAAAAAAAGGAGGCGGCCCCGCTAACAAAAGTTCGACTGAGAGGAAAAAGCCATTTATTCAGTGGAAGAGGGCTGTAATCTCAAACTTTCTTCTCCTCAAAGTGTCTGACAGAATGTCACAGCAGCAGAGAAGATGGGAGGTCAGGGGTCATGTCGGTCAAAAGCCTCCACAGTGGTTTTACACCACTCGCTGGCATCAGCACTATTCAGGACTGCAGACGGTAGTTTTTACACTCATGCACATTCTTTAAAGCAAAAAAAAAAAACCCACATGATCTGGAGTTAATAATGCTGATGCTGATGATATGATTGTTATTAAACTAGCTAATCTGCCAATCATTGACTGTATGCAGGAAGTGGACGTCACTCATTGGTTTGTAGACTACAGTTTTGAAGCTCTGAGTTCGGCATTTTGGCCGTCGCCATCTTGGATTTGTGCGACCAGTGAACGGAAGTGACCATGTCTTGACGCCATGGAAGAGACACCATAGACCTGTCAATCACATGGTAGCCACGCCTTAAAGCATACCCTGCTTTAAGGTCTGTTTGACTCTAAATGGACCATAATTTACTAAATGAATATCATGCTGTATTGAAGAAGACTTGAAACTAGAGATTAAGACCATAAACTCATGTTTACAATGTTTACTGAGGTAATAAATCAAGAGAGAAGTAGAGTCATTTTCTCATTGACTTCTATACAATCTGACTACTTTTGCAGCCGGTGTTGCCCCCTGATGGCCATTCACTTTTCAGAGCCGGAGGTTTAAGACACTCTCAGCATTTGCTTTCTTCGCTGGGGTTTATTCTCGCTGGTTCTTTGGTTCTTCCTTCAGAAATATAGTACATAAATATAGCCATTATTGGATGGCTGCATTAGATTGTACGCCGCACTTCCTGTTCTGTGAGTATGCATGGCATCACGGGTTGAATATGGTAAGAGTAGCGATCCATTCCTAAATCTTATGAAACTGAATTTTCTGAGGAGGGCCATTACCCGAGCATTTTTACCTTGAACATTATGTCTGGTGGGCTTTCAGGAGAACAACAGCCTCGGCTCTGGTCGTCATTTACGACTGCAATTACACGCATGACTCATTTTTCAGCAGATAGGCTCTCAACTCTTGTTTTGTTTTTTTATTTAAATAAAAAGGAAATAAAAGATTTGGTACAGCCAAGAGGCAAAAATTGCTGTAAAAATCTCTCAGGTTATGAAATGTCATTAACAGTTTGGCGATGCTGGCAGCCTTTTGAAACAACGATATGTCTACCATTCAAATACAGCAGGTGGAAACTACAATGGTCCTCCTGACACACAACGTTAGAGTGCAAAGAAACTATGAAATCACCTGGTGAACAATCAGGCAAGCAGCTAAAGGTCAAGAACCTTCTTGACCGTTATCCGCTACTCTGTTTTACACAGCTACATGTTAAAGAATAGGACTGTAGCTATGAATATCAGCCCAGGCCACATACTATATTATATGTTCTGTCCAACACTAACGTCACTGTACAATTATCTCTCAACCCATCACCTTCTAAAGATGTGTCCGTGTTTTGAAATACACAGCAAAAACCCTCATATTTAGCTTTAAGCGGCCCAGGCTGATATTCCTCCACTATAGCTCACCAATCATTGCCACAGCATGGCCCGGTCAGAGTAGGGGGGGCTGATTGCGGCTCATCAGCCTGTCAGCTGGACGTGCGTACCGGATGGAGCCCACGGTCGAGTGGCTTCCCCCCCCGCTGCCACATTTGCCTCACTTGACTGCAAAATCAAACGGCTGTTGTTTTAGCTTTAAGATCAGTGAAGTTGTGGGAAAAGATGAAAGAAGGGTCGATTAGTCGGCGCGTGTCTCTAAACCGTTTACAGCCTCCATTCACACGTGGCCGGAGAGGCTTATCGTTTGAAAAGCAGACGAGGACCCGTTGTGACGCACCACGTGACCGGCCGCCCTCGCTATCCCGCGCCTGCAGCTAGGTGCCATTGTGCAAGGCCATTATAGCCGCGTATCCTCCACTCCAAGCTGAGCTTATCCCGCAGATTCCCACTTCTGTGCAGTCCTTGGATCCTATAGACGCGTCTCCCAGCATGCACTGCGATTCCTCTGGCTGCTTAACACGATTTAAAAAGTAATGGAAGCGCCCGTGCGAATCTGCAGCCGCCTTTAAGACCGTTTGAGAGCGAAGCGCTGCGTCTCTTTGTCCGGCCCGACACTCTGGCTGTGGGAGCTGAATGTTGCTTCCTGCTGAAGCACTTTCCTCGTGATAAAGTGACTGATGCAGGCAGCACCAGCCGCAAACAATCGACAGTACATGGGGAGTCCATTTAGAGAACTGCTAAAGCCTGAAAACGTCCATTACCGACATAAAACAGGCCAGAAATAAAATGCCACTAGCTGTACTAAGCACATTTGAAAGGTCATAATAATCCTGACGTCTGTAGGTTTTTTAATTTTGGTAATATGCCATTTCGTATTAGCTGTTCTACATTAGCTGGCAAACTCTTTTATATTCAGTTTTATATTCAGTGCTCCCAAGGCAGTTCACTGAGAGCTAGAATAGTGCATCAATTGCTCCAGTTGCAAATTAAAATCACCAAATTAGCAGCAAATATCACATTATGCCTCTCAATTACAGGCGTTTTAATTAGGGACAGTAAATGTGTTCCGAGTAGGCGCAGATGCACATCAATTCCAAATGTTTTGTTTTCAATTGTCTCGTCTCACTGGCTAAAGAAGTAGCAGCTAGCAGCTAGAGCACACTACCTCCCACATAAGTGCACACCAAAAACTCCTGATACCAGTGTTTTAAATGCATTTATCGAAAAGCAGTGATTCTGAAAATGTCAGTGTTTGAGGGGCCGACGAGGAGTGGATTTACCTCGGAGAGAATGAGTATTGAGGAAAGAAAAGTGGAAGCACAGGAGATGAGGCGAGGTCATCCGAACTGCAGCAAATCAAACTACAAACTCACAGCTCAGACGGGCCGATTCATGAGGGAGCAGATTATTTAATGTGAACGCAGAATGCATCGAGTGGATATTAAGTGTCAAGGCTCTGAACTCACCTCTGCCAACAAGCACGCACCAAGCGCCGCACAGATGTGATAATAAACACAAACTCCCAAGGGGAGTTAGGAGCCGACAGGTGGACCCTGAGCTCCAGACGAGGACTCATAAAAATGTTATAGGACCAGTAAAATCTGTGGAAACAGTGTCACAATAAGAGCTGCAAAATGCAGAGGAGAAGAGTGAGACGAGCACACTTTGACGTCAGCCATGCAGCAGATAAATACTCAAAAATGTATGCAAGAAATAGATGTTAACCTTTAAAATGTTATGTGGAATCGATGAGGAGATGATCGTCAGCACAATGCATGTATGCTTGAAGTTTGAGAGTAGAACATTTCTCTTAATTATACTTGCATTAAGTATGAGAGGTATGAGGATTATGTAAATTAAACTATATTCTATACAGTATGGGGGAGGGGGAGGGGGGTTGGGGCAGCCATCTCCACTTTTACAGGAAATGCATGATCAAAGTTTACAGTAAGCCAATAGAAAAACCACCAAAATAAGACAAACTTCAGCAAAACAGCAAGACACATTTTAAACTAATCCATTTTGATGATGGAGGCCAGTTTATCCCACAACACTCTCAATAATATGAAGTACCAGTAAACTGGTTAATCACTGCATATAATGAGCAGCACGAAAGAATCACAATAAGTGCCAAAACAACAAGCAAAGGAGCGCAGTCACAACAAGAGAGTCGCTCACACTTGTAATTAATCAGTGCAAAGACAGTATTCATGGAGATGCATAGCATTTAAACGAGATTCATTCACGGCCAGTGCAGAGATGAGCAATAGCACGCGCTGCAGCTAGCGTCCCATTCTTACCTTGGTGTCGTGAAGCGGCTGACGTCTCATGTAATCCCTCGGCTTCAAGTGGAGTTATTGGCAGTTAGCTTAGCTAGTTAGCTTGACGTTAGCTAACTTGTGTAGCCGTGAAGCTAACCATTAGGGAGAGGTGCGTGAAGAAGTCAGCTGGTTCTGACCATTCAGCAGAAAGGTTGCATTAGATACTGTGAGTCCACTAGCTAACGTTTGATATAATTGAGCAGGTTAACGTATATTTTAGGACATTGGGCTGTAGTTTCTGATGATTTTGGCTACTTTGTTATACTATTTGAGCGGTTTTCCTCCAGAAAAATGAGAGCAATAACGAATCCAACTCCTCTTCTCAAGTGTGTTTGTCAGTAGTGGTGAAAGAAGTCATGCGTTTAAAATAAAAAGTAAAAAAATATTAACATGAAAAATATACTTTATGTATCAAAAGTAAAAGTACTCCTAACCCCGGGGATCAATAAAGTCTTATCTTAAAATACATCATAATTTATTTGTTAATCATATTCTGTATATTAGTCTCAATCTGCAAAGTAACTCATGTTATTAAATACATGTAGTGGAGTAAAAAGGCTCTGAATTGTCGCAGAATAAAGGTACAAAGTAACAGAAAATACCTCAAAATTGTACTTAAGTACAGTACGGTACTTAGTTACTTTTAGTGATAAATGTATTATTGACAAAATCAAATTACATCAAAGTTTTATTTTTATGTTTCAAATAACTATTTGGTCAGTTATGTGATAAAAGGCTACTGCCTCTACAAGTGAAGATTTATTTACATTTATTGTAATGTTAGATTTGGCCTAAAACATCCAAAATAAAATATATTTGAGGCTGTGATTGGGCTACTTGTCAGTCTAATCTGGCAACATTGCAAGAGCCCCAACTAGCTGATGGCTTCACTCTATTTCAGCCCTCACATTATTCAAGTTCCTATTTCTTAACAATAATCAGTGATCAAAGCAGGCAGGTGCAATTGCAGGTGGTGGAGTGGCCATACAGAGCGTTCAAGGGTAAAATAATGTCCACAACAAAAGCCCTGTGAGGCTCTGGCTGTCTTTCATCAGGGTGAGGTGAGCAATAAAGAGAGAGAGGACATGCGAGAGAGAGAGAGAGAGAGAGAGAGAGAGAGAGAGCGTTATTTCAAGTCCATCTACGCTCTTTATCTAATCACTAATGGCTTTGGAGAGGAGTTTTCAAAAACCATCAACGCTGCTGTTTCACAATGTTTCCCGCAAATATCCCCCTCGCAGCCAGCCATTATGCAAACTAGACTGGGAAATATGTTGTTCCAGTTCCCTTCTTGCTCCCTCCCTGTCTCTCTCAGTCCACATGCCACAGTCGAGATGACCTTTTTAATGGTGATGGATGCCAAAGTTACGGCGGTCTCTCGTGCACTGGCGGCGATTTCGACATGTGATGTGACAGCCGGATGTTCAGATCACCCCGGAATACATCTAGATCCCGGTGTCTGAGGAACATCTCAATGTGCGGGCTGTCATTCAACACGACAGACAATGGAAGCTGACTGTCTTGCCGTTCTTTGTGGTAAAGGTCAATATTTCACATGTCTTCCTGAAGGCATCATCATACCAGCCAGGTAACAGCTTTTTCCTGGATCTATACAGAACCATTGTGCGCCCAGTGGATGATTCCTGCCCAGCATGGCATCATGGGTAGCGCCACGTGGAGAATGACCTTTTCAGCCACGTGTCACCTGCCCATGATGCTCTGGGTGGCTCTCTCAGCGTGTCTGAATGTGTGTGTGTGTGTAACGCTCCAGTGAAGCAACTACAACTCAAAAATAAATATGTGAAAGACTCAAACACACACACACACACACACACACACACACACACACACACACACACACACACACACACAGAGTCCCAGAGCCACACTCTTTTCATGTGTTATGCAGCAGCAGCAGCTGGCAAGTGTTTAGTTTAAAAATAAAAAAAGGCATTTAGACAGGAGCTATTAAAGTGGTACGAAGCAACAGTTGGCTGCACCAACCAGAGTTGTTAAAACCAACGCAAATGACAGGACGTCCGTAAACTGCTCATGTGGATAACACATGGTTAATACAGGCTGAATATTGTGGAGTCCAGCTTAATGTGAAAAGAGCAATCCTTGCATTTATAATCAGGTGCAATTAAACACTTTCATTTGTATTGTTTGCCTCCAGGGTTTGATCATCAGAACCAAAGTATTTCTCTGTGTTGTGAAACAGGTCTGATGCTGTACACTGTGAGTATCTTGTGCTCTGGATGAAACTAGTTTTTCTCAGGGTACATTTCTTGTTATTTGAATCTCTTTATTTATTTATTTTTTTACCATAAATCTTATTATTCACTCATTCACTTCCTGGGGAGATCCAACATAGAGACCTTTAGCTCTTGTAGTCCAGTTGTGTGTCTGCTACAGTTTTGCACACACGACTAAATGTAACTGTAATGCTGCTGTTTTATTTGCGTGCATAAATTGTTTTATCAAAAAATGTATTAACATAAAAAATAAAGGGGACCTTACACGAGGATCAAGATGCAATAGGTGCACACAATGTAAATGAACTAGTTCACCACTTTGTTGTTGAACTCCATCCAACGATATAAAGTGGAAATAAATAAGAATAATATTGAAATGATCCACTCACTTTATTTACTGACCAAACAGACGTAAATCGAGTGAATGCGAGTGGTTAAAAGTGTGCAGGATACTGTCTCCTCTGACAGTCAGAGATCTTGATGTGGAGCATTTGTTCATAACTTTTCAGTCATTAGCTGCGGGTGATGATCTGATCTTCTGGAGTTTTTAAAACAAATGCACCTTAAAAAAGTGACTTCCCACGGGAAGGTGACCACACAAAACAATCGCAGCAACAACACGTTAATCGGATGGATTGTCTACCTCGAGCAAGGTCAAAGTCTCTGCTTGTTGACTTTCATAGCGCAGAGAATTTACATAAGCCAATGACTTAAGAAAATGCAAAGCAGTATGCGGTTAATGGGCTATGATGCCCCCCCCCAAAAAAACCACGTGGCCCCTTAAAACGTGAACATTAATTTAGTTCTTTGAACAACAAGTCTTGAGGGAAGGTTTCAAACCCCTCCAGGAGAGCTGGAGTCAAATGGAAGCGAGATAATTGCCTTGTTAGGATTTCCTATGGAGTAAGCTCCCCAGTGACCTGCCATGGGAATGGTCATGCATTTATGGATGAACCCCGCTCTGCTCCGTCTCGGGCTAGTGACCCACCTGTGAGCCGCCTGCCACGCGCATGTATTCCATAGACGTATAGCTGTGAGCGGTGGCGGCCGACGGGCGAGTGGAGACGGCTACGTTTTAGTGGTTGACGGGCGTCTTTCAGAGCGAGTGTAGGTGACAGACGGATGATTAGTGTCTGATCCGTCTTCTCACACTTTGTTTACACATTCCAGGACGGCAGAGAGAGGTGAAACTCCGGCCACTTTGGCTTCTACGCACCCAAAAAGATCATTTTTGACTCTCTGGGCAGCCTGCTTGTGTTTGTTTGTGTGGCCTTCCTCTAGCTCGGTGCTGAACATGCACCTCTCCCCTGCTGACTCGGCAGTGCTGATAATGAGGAGGAGGAGGAGGAAGGTGGCGGGGGGGGGGGGGGGACGCTCACGTTTGTGCGTGCGTACATGCCGAGCAGGAGTTGGCTGTCTCCTCTTTAATCACACCACGCGACAACAACAAGGAACAACAACATCAACAACTTCTCCGAGGGGAGGCCTCCATCGCTGTCATGGTAACAGCGTAGAGTGACCTTCAGAGGCTGTCGATGCTCCCCAGAGCCGCCATCATACTCTGCTTGGCGTGGACTCTGTGAGTCATCAACAACATTCAGATTCACATGCTCCTTCTCTGGAGGTTTGGGCTCATTAAAATGGATGAGCAGATAGGAAACAAACAATGTAAATAGCAACAACTGAACTGGACTTAACAGCATTTTTTTTCAGCTTGTGCATCCTGTCAATGACAAATGTACCACAAACAAGATTGGTCATAGATGAGATTATGGCGATAACACATTCAGGATCAAAGGGTGTTGTGTTCCACCATTAATCTATCGCTATTTGCATGAGGAGGCAGGCTGTTATGTGACAGTAGTTCATGATTTTATAGAGGAAGAGCTTCCACGCTGACGAAGAAGAAGCCACAGCTGGAATATGAAATAACACGTTGCACCCTCTACTTACATATACTATTATGAGGGTGTTCCGCCAGGAGATCTGTAAAAAAAACACACACACATGAGAGCCATGATGGGCTTGGTATCACACTGACGGGCTCCAGGCTGGGAACACTGCCACCCACTGGAGGAGAGCAGGAAGTGAGGCATGTCTTAGTGTGTGTGCGTGTGTGTGTGTGTGTGTGTGGGGGGGGGGGGGGGGGGGGGGTTAAAGTTTCTGGAGCACAAACGCTTGTTTATCATCGAGCAGTTTGAATAAATGCCGCCCAGCGCATTGAAAACAAGATAAAGCATCGATAATGTTTCCAGCAGCCATTAAGAGTCTGTGGGTGGCAAATGGAGAGCGGCACTTTGTCATCACATTTATAGTAAGTCAGAGTCATCATTCTGCCAGTCAATACGATGGCATTCTGTGCACAGTGTGATGGTTTTATATAAATCCTGTATGTGTGTATGTGTGTGTGTCTGTGTGTGTGTGTGTGTGCAATGGAAGATGGGGGGGGGTCCTCACAAAGCATGTCTCTTTAGATGGATGTGATTGGACAACCAGACGCACAATTTTTTTTTAAAAGATTGATTGGGATACACACACACACACACACACACACACACACACGTCGTACCCCGTTGCCATGGCAACCCCCGGGGGGCCGGGGAAAGAGAGATCTTCGGAACAGACGACTTAATTCCCAAAGGAGAAACAAGCCACTCAAGTCTGTCATCCTCTTCCCTCTGCTGTATAGGATTGTGTGTGTGAGTGTGTGTGTGTGTGTGTGTGTGTGTGTGTGTGTGTGTGTGTGTGTGTGTGTGTGTGTGTGTGTGTGTGTGTGTGTGTGTGTGTTGAACAGGTGTGTTGTGCTGCTGGGGTTGGTTCTGCATGTAGATTTTGTCGTTGTTTCCCTCCACAGCACGGTGTGTCAAGGTGGCAGTTACGCACAATTTAATTTCCCTTTAGAGGTGAGAGATTGGAGGCGATGGTGGAAAAAAAAAATACACATTGTGTAAATTGTCCACAGTTTGCCTCTGGGCACTGAAAGAATCCACCCACTTCCAAAAGTACCAATAACAATATTTTTTGTAAAGATGTAGAGTCATTCTGCCCATTCTAGGACACAATGACTCGCCACTGAAGCCCAGAATAATTTATTTATGACTAAAAAAAAAACTCTTTTAGCTCTTTGAGGGTGAGTGGCACCAGGGTCATCTAAAGCAATATCAATGCAGATATATGCAGATTAACTTTTAACCAAGTACTTAATCACATGCATGTTAAAACACAACACTGTTCCTGCAGATAAATGACACGTTTATTATGTAGATTATCAAAATCGACGAGGTGATTGCACTTGTTTATGCACTCAGAACTTTTTCTAATGTGAGTCTGATTACTCTCAATACTCAGAGCAAGAAGCGGTATCAGAAGTATTGATACTTCAGGCATCAATGCGCCTACTTTTGGACTAATAACTACTTTAATATGAACAAATAACACATGGAAATATGTGTTAAAGAAAATGTAGACGGGACATGTACATCCAGGACCAACCAGGCGACTGCTCCAAGGCCCCTTGACTCTTGGGGCCCTGAAAGCCCACAACAACGTGGTTTTTCCCAGGGGGCCCAACACACTGGCCATGAGCAACACATAGCAACCACCACTCATTCAATACAAAACAAATAGTGCCTTAAAATAGAGGCAAACCAACATATTACTGTAAAACTAGTCTACACTCCTTCTGCATGACAAGTGAGACATTCAGGCGAAGTTAGAGGAGAGGATGTTTTGTTTATTCTAAATGCAGTGAAAAGTCAGGACCCCCTGTGTCACCTGCCAGCTGGAGGTGCTCTGTGTTTGTTCTCCAGCCTGCCTCGTGAATATTGAAGTCCAAATCAAAGTGCGTTTCTGCACCGGCTAATTACATTCAGATTAGATTACCATGTGTGAGAAAATAAATGGATTCTTGGTTGTGAGGGGCCTGACCGATGGAGACAGCAGCCAACAGGCCAAAGGACAGAGCAGAATATGGGTTTCTAATGCAATCTCAAATAGATAGATAATGGGTTATGATGAGGGGTGGAGGGGTACACAGAAGCCATTTTGGTGATTTAGGTGACAGCTGTGTTGATAAAAACGGGCCAGATGGGAAGTGTTCGGATATGCTTTACAGCAGCTGATAATGTAATAGCTGCTGGATAAAGTAATAATCACATGTCAAAATGTAATAAAATGTCTTTTAAATGGGTTGAAAACCGAGTAAAGCCTTTTAATCTATTAATTCCTGGCTAATAATGTAGCATCACCATAGCATTATCAATTTACATTCATTGACGTGGTCTTTTTGTCACTTTAAATGTTCCCACATTTTGATATTATGCAGCTGATTCTCAGCGCTGAGGCCCCCTGCATCTTCTGTGGCGACTCCTTCATCCTCTGCTTCAATATTTCCTCTGACGAGCTAAATTATGCCATTCGGTAAATGTCACGCAATTGGACCGCCATTAGTTGATTCCTCTCAGTTCGTGAGCCGTGTTTGGTGTCCCATTGACTTTTACGGGGCCTTTCAACAAAGGGCAGCTCCACATGCGTTCCAGGTGTTAAGAGGAAGTGCACGAGGCGTCTGAAGTCTTGTTATGGCGGTTCCCGGCTCCGACGAGGCCGTTGTTTGTCTTCAGAGGACATCTTGGCCGTGCAGCTCGAGTTCAAAAAAAGCACTTTCATGGTGAGTGAGACTTGAAAGACAGTGAGGCCTTCTGCTGGAAGTACAGTGTGACATTAAGTTGTGAAAGCAGGTCTGAACGCGATAATTTCCCATCAGCAAGGATACTTCAATTTGAATACGGCCTTTAAAAATGTCACTGAGTTTTGAGATAATGACGTGTGAGTAGTCACAAAGTCATTTTCAGGCTGGCGGTTGAGAAAATGGGCTGCTGTGATAAAGTAGACCAGAAGGAGCAGGCAGAGGAAATTGCACAAATATGTCCAGAATCTTTTCCACCGATCCGCTCTCACTCTGTCTGGCATGCTGACCCCCCTGCCATCCTCCTCGTGGATGAGTGCTTCTCTGCACCAGGGACCCTGGAGATTGAGGAGATTGGCCGAAGAACCAGGAGCATGAAACCGCCCGATAATGAAATATGGCTGGGTTTTTCGACAAGAACAAGATAAGGCCTGCCTCTCATCTCTGTCCTGATTATCAGCCTCACAGGATCTAACGCACTTTGAGGAGGAAGAACGTGTCCATTATTCAAAGCCGTACGTACAAACAAACCAGACTGGACGCGTGGTCGTCGTTGCAAGGTGTGTTATAGCAATAACTGAATTTAAATGTGGCTTGTACGGTACAGAAAAGAGCCGTTTCTCAATTTAAAGCACAAATAGATTTAGAAAGAACACAGGAATACATTTGCACTGGGCTAAAGTTAAAATAAGCAAATATTGCAATGCAATTTGGCAGAACAAATGGAATCCTGATGTTGAAACTTGGATATGTTGTTATAACCTTTAAACTGTTTTCTGAGTAAATCCCTGGTCTCAAAAAAGGTTTATAAATGTGTCAGGAAACGATCTTTCTCTCCACAATTCAATGTCAAACAGATGATTTTGCATGTTGTTGCAGCTCCGTCCATTTTCGGCCACAGGAGGTTTGTTTTGCTACGTATAGTGGTGGACAGGAGGGTTGTACCACATCATAAACACACTCATCAGGAGCCCAGATGTGGTCCTCAGAAACCGCAAAACACGTCTAACATTCAGGGCCAAAGGCAGGATTTTAGGAATACCGAGGTCCTGAGTTAAAGGAATACCTCAGACTGTTGTATATCAATTACAAACCCTATGTTACCTTTCATTCTTCAATAAAACTTGTGAAAACAGAGAACATTTTTTGATTCTTTGTTCGCCGTAGAATTCACACATGTATCAGTTACTCACTGAGTGAGTAACTGATATACAAATGGCCATTTTGGGGGTGAAGAATTCCTTTAAGGGTCACCCAACACACACCCTTAAGAGAAGAAACAGTCCAAATTGTTTTCATTATTTGTATTTTTCAAATCTCAATTTATTGAGTTAATTAATTTAATTTGTTAACTATAAAAACTCTGTATGTATTTATTTTCTCTTTCATTATGCGGCACCAGATTAAAAAGTTGTACTTCGGGGCATGAAGATATAAAATGCTCTTTCAAAGCTACAAATTAATTTATTTTTAATGACTCTAAAGTAGTCTAATTGAATAGAATGTAAACAACAATTATGACCTCAGTGTCCTCACTAGACCATCTAATGCCGCCCCCCCCCCACACACACACACACACTATACAAGCTGAAAACACGGGCCGCCACTTATCTCAAAAGGTCGTAGACGTGATGACATTTTCTTGCACACCATCAAGACAAAGACCGAGATCCCCGTCTGCTGACAGCAGGCGTTCCCCCGCAGTGAAACCTGTAATTCACAATCTGATCGGATGCTTGCTGAACTCAAGAAGAGCTCCGACGTTGAAGAGCCAATGAGCAGCCTCTTGTGACGAACAAGAGGCAGATATGAATCGTCTTTGCACTAAATTTCCAAATGACAGACTCGACAACTTTTCATAAAAATGCTAATAGGGATTATGGAGAGAGCCCGCAGCCGTTTCCATCAGCTGAAAGAGGCCATTATCTGGAGATTTAGATGACATTAGTCCTGATACGCCTCTGTCCACTTCTCTCTCACAAGGTGAGGGAATTAATGCGCTTCAATAGCGTTCAGTGGAGGGAGGTTTCTCGTCCCGGGATGGTGGCCTCTATGCAGTCAGGTTGGTGATTGGCACGTTGAATCATCAGGAATGTGTGTGTGTGTGTGTGTGTGTGTGTGTGTGTGTGTGTGTGTGTGTGTGTGTGTGTGTGTGTTTTGAGAGCTAGGCGGAGGAACTGAACCCCCTGCCACCGTCACATTGCATTACCGACTCAGTGGCATGGTATCATCACATCAAATTAGTCTTAATGAACACAAGCGAGTCGACTGAGGAGAGAGATAATCAAACTTTTATTAAATGACTTAATCTTCTGTACATGCATAATGTCATGGAAAGAGAGAGAGAGAGAGAGAGAGAGAGAGAGAGAGAGAGAGAGAGATGGGTGTGTGATGTCTGTCTGCGGATGATAACGTGCGAGTGTACGTGGCAGCGGAGTTATCCGTCGACTACAACCTACAGAGGATTTTGCCGCAGTAGCAGGAGCTCCTCAGTGGAGTAAAATGATCTAAATACAGAAAGTAGAAACGCCACTACCAGTCAAGCCTGTTCCCTTGAGTAAACAAAAGAGATGCATTTCAAAGAGTATGTTCCTTCAGTTCATTTGGTTGTATGCACTGTAGCTCACTCCACACATCTTAGATGCCATAAACAGAGCAGCTAAACATCTATCAAATATTGCAAAAACATCAACTTGTAAACAAATTACAGAGAGCTTTTAAAAAAGAAAAGAAAAAAGAATCCAAGAAAGGGTACTAGAAAGGGTTTCACCCTAAGTATAATACTCAGATGTTAACATTGAAATGCGCAAAGCATATAATTCACATAAAGTCTCATTTAAATTTGAAATATGTAAAATACAGGTGTGTAGATGCCCCACTGGGATTCAAATAAAACAAGAAATGATCAGAGGGATTAGAGGCTCTAACTAGTTTTCTTTTTCGAAGAATACCTCACATGAAGGCACTACGCCCACTTTGGCTGATGGTACTGATGGAGCAGTATTCATGCTTCGAGGTCTCTGATGAAACTGCACTCGGACACAATTCAAACATCGCAACGCTGGAGATCGTTTTAACTTTACCTGGGTGACTGCTGTGTGCACGGAGGTTTCTTTTGCTTTTTTTTTAAACCTCTAAACAAGTTTGAAAATACTTTGTGTGCTCTTGTTTGTGCAGCACATACATTCATTTTACTTTATTACTTTATCAGACCATATCAAAAATCCCCCCCCCCCCCCAAAAAAAAATCTAAATGGCCTATATACAATAGATTTACATTAAATATGTACGATGACAGACAGTCCCCGTGAGACTGTCGGTCCCTAGATCGCTCAGCTTTCACAACACATGGAATAAATCCTCTCCGGGGGGGAATGTATTAAAGGCTGTGAGGCTCTGAACGACTAGTTTACAGTTTCACCTCTAACACAGAAAGAGACAGAACCAAACGGATTGATGCTGGACGTGACCCTGGGGCGGGAATGCCGAGGAGGAACATCGCGGGAGGAGGCTGCGTCGGTCTACCTCGTCAGCTGACCCACCACTTTCAGCAGAGTCTTGTTCTCCTGTTTGAGTTGCTCATTCTCATCCTCGATGTCGTCCAGGTCCTGGAACAAAAAGAAGGGGAAAACAGACAGCGCCGGGGTTAGAACTTTCTGGACACATTAATACACACAACCCTGCTGCTATACCTTAGTCCCTCCAGCCAGGCTGCCTTGATAGCAGCAAATTAGACTAACAGCTCCAATTAGTTGCAAATGAGAAAGGCTCTCAGTTGCCACAGCGCCGTCTCATCAAAGTGACACTCCTCATTTTCGCTTTCTTCCATCAACCGGTCGTGATCGCATGGCCGTAGAGAATGAGCTCAACTGAGTCAAACTAAAGAGGTCACGAGTTTCCACAGAGCACGTCGTCTCTGCTGCAGAAGAAGAGCGATAGAAAGACTGGTTTCAGGTGGACTTTACTCCACTATATCTTTACTTTACCACAGAGAATTTACAGCTGCTTTTGTTGCTCCACTCGGCTTCATGGAGCTTTAAAACAAGTTTCAGCTCATTGCTTGGCTGTCCAGCTCACACCTTTACCGTTTTGGTTCATTCTCTGGTGTAAAATCCACCTGTACACTACCTGCTCAGCACCAAACAGCAGACAGACAGAAGCAGCAGAGCATTTAGCAGCTAAAGAGCCAGATGTTTTCCTCACGAGTTGGTAAAGACCAAAAAAACGGCGGCGAAGTGGCCAGAAACACCACTTCAAATGAGTAATAATGTTGCTCCGTATCCGCTTGATGTGTAAAATTAAGATGGTAGATCCCATTAGCTTCGGTCACACGGACGTATGTGCTTACAGGGATGTGAGCTCTCAGACAGGATTTCTCTCTTCAAAGCGTAAATCAAGGGGGAGATAAAAGTTCTGCAGCTGAGCTTAATCTTTTCTTTCTCTCCCAAGTAAACTTCCACGGTCACTGAGGGTTCAATCTTCCCTCTGCGCAGTGACGGCAGACTGGTTCAGCTGTTATCTCCTGCTTTCCCATCAGGCCTTGCGGGAGCCTCTCTCAGGGACATTTCTGATAGCTATCACTAAGTTGACCGTCCTTACATGAAGGGCCTTCTCTCATGACCAGCTTCCTGACCGTGTGATGCTATCAGCCTGAAGCCTCCTGCAATATTGCACTCTGAGGGGGGGGATTCACCAAGAAGGGGAAGGCCGACGCTGATGGCACCATGAACTGCAACCTCCTTTGCCATTTTTTTTTTGTTTCCGTCTCATTGCAGTTATCCCTGCAGGCAAAGCATGAATGTTGCCTTTGCGCCAAGAACACAGTAAAAATGTTCTGACAGCGAGGTCCTGACTGACGAGGTGCAGAGGCATTCCTCAAAACTTCAGGCAAGGAATTCAAATGTTAGAAACGTTATTTAGGATTTAATATCCCAGTCTGTCATCTTTCACACTGTGTAAGAAGATGGCATGATTTAAAGAAAACATAATATTCAATGCTGCCATGTTCGCTAGAAAGTCTCAGTTCAGTTACCGCCAATTCTCTGAAGATACATAATTTTTGCAAATGTTAGCGCTGATGACCAGTGAAATGGTCAGTTTTTGCAATGAGGCTCATTTGCATACAGAAGGGCCAATTTATTTTTGCACCAAATGTATGCATATTACCTTATTTAAATAGCCCTGGAGCATCGCGACGCAGCACAGTTAGGGGTGCATTTCACGGTTTCTTTTTGTTCCTTTTTGCAGGTGTAGCGGCTTCACGAGCCACACAATCCTTTTAAGAAGTTGCCCCTCAGTGTTTGCAGATGGGTTGTGTGATGTGTAGCATGACGATTTAAGTGTCAAGATAATAACTAAGCAACATTCGTTCGGCTAGTGGCTGAAAATGTACACATCGCTGACCGGTGTCGAGCTCGATTTAGTGTTTAGATTGGATTGGCTCCGCAAGGGCAGAGCTGAGATCTCTTTTTCTCTGAACATTTGAGACATGAAAGTCTTTGAGATCTATCCGCTACGTTTCCCTTCAGAGATGCATTTTTACCACCTGCCTCTGTGACCCAGAAACACGGCAGAAAGCTGCGAGTTGAGGAGGAATTGTTGACAGTCTGCGCTGGGAGGGTTCACTGGGTTCAGAGGGTTCGGGGAGGTTTCACTCCGGCGGCTGAATATAAAGAGACATCAGCTTACATGAGTATCGCCCGACCTTTCAACCACGACCGCAGCGTGACGAGGCAACCGGACCTGGAGCGGTGAGGCCAAACCAGACTTACAAAACACACATGACCCCTCCCTGCTAGCGGGTTCACGTCCGTGAGAAACGTTCCCTGTGTGATCGATGCAAGAACTCTCAAAAGTTAGGCTGCATTTTCGTAACAGATCCTCCTGAAGGAGGACTTGGAGTTCTCTTCTTCGGAGAGACTTTTAAGAAGAGCCACGACTAATACCTGTTTCATGCTTCTGGAGGTGAGATTCGGCGCCGTGTGGAAAGTCCATGCTAACGTCTGGTCGTCCAAGAATGGTCCTCCTCTCTTCTGTAGTCTTGCTCTGATGGACAGCTGTGATTGACGGCTGCTTTGAGCCGATCACTGCGAAGCCGCCCTGCACGACTCAGCGCTCCGACCCTCGGTGCATAGCTGCCCAGCACGCAATAGCGTAACATGAGACGAGTAATGTAAGAAGCACCGAGGCCCTGTTCTTTGCATGTCGGCAGATTGAGTCTGTCGTTTCAGCTAGTGCCTCACGACATGTGTTCACGTAACAAATGGAATCTAGCGGCCGAATTATTTCAGGACAGGAGCAAAGTAGGAAGTCAGGTGACATTATTAGGCGGGAGGTGGCGGATGAGTCAAGAAAACATTGGACTTCAACACGGGAGTAAAGTGGATTTTTCAGTTCATCGAAGCTAGTTTAAAATTCAACTGTCAACAAGCCCTCAAGCCCAAAACCTGAGAGTGCAAGCGTATTCACAGTTAGCTGGACTATGACCAAGACGTCTTAGAGCGAACCCGATACAATTTCAGATAGAAATGACGGCTGGCAGGCAGCTGTGAAACAAAGCCATTTGTTTGATTGCAATCTATTTCTTACACCAGAGGCAGAATGACGAATCCGCACTGATTGGTTGAAGATGACAAGGTTGTAATCTGGTGATCATTTAGTTTGGCTTGTGGCTCTACTTTACTGAATGTGAAATGACACAGTAAGTGTGAGGTTAAAATTAATTTTGAAAGATGTAATTGGAGGCTTTTTGAACTCCAGTTGCCTGGGAGTAAAGCAAAAGAAAGTAGAAACTGTGGTGTTGAAAGTTGAAGACTGTGGTGTTTTCAGCTGCACCTTCACAATGCCTTTCTTATTGATCTCTTTCTTTTATCCTTCATTCAACAAAGAGAGCTGTCCACACTGTTTGTCCAATGTGACTGAAAAACCCCTCAGATTTAAACTGACAAAAAGTCAAAAAATAAAAATTCTGTTTGCTTGAGTCATACAATCATTTCTGAAATTCTTATCCACCAGGCAGCAAATTTGTTTTGGTGGATAAATCAATAAGGCATTAATGTCACATGCAACACCAGTTTTGAGGCTCAAATGTCATCAAACCACGGGTGAGTTTTTGAAAGGCAGATTACCAATACAATGCCTCCGAATAAAATATTTGCTGTCATCTTGTAACACGTGTACACATCCAAAAATAGGTCAAATCCTAACGAACTGCAAGAAAAATCATTGGAGAAAAACACACAGCTATGGTGATTTACAAGCCACACAAGTCACCCACGCATGAAAACACAAAGGAACGCTCAAAATATCAGACATCAGAGTAGAAAATCACGTAGGCTGGACTCACTCTGTTCAGCAAGTCAATTTCCTCCCTCAGCTTCCCGATGAGGTCGTCTTTGTCCTCGTTGGATTTCAGCAACCGGTCGTTCTCCTGACGCTCTCTGGCCAGCTCCTGAAAACACACACACACACACACACACACACACACACACACACACACACACACACACACACACACACACACACACACACACACACACACACACACACACACTTGCAACGTGATTACATGAATTATACATCTTTTTACCGGATGACAACAGGGCAGGAAATTTGGATTTACGTTAAAGCACCAATACATTGCTATGGGACTAAAATCTGTAATTACTTCAGTTATAATTAATGCTAAATGTCAGATCCAAAAACATTTGCACTGAAGCATTGCTGCCTGAAAGGTAGGACTTTTTGTGGTTGGGACAGGACTGCCCTAATGAAAGGAGTTCAAGTATGTGGGCATCGTACCAGACTGCTGTAGGGAAGAGGAAGTGGAGCATGAACTTGCATTCTTTCTACTGGCCATCAGGGGGCGACTCCTCTGGTGGTAAAAAGGAGTCTAATTGTATAGAAGTCTATGAGAAAATGACTCTACTTCTCACTTGATGTATTACCATATTAAACATTGTAAACATGATTGTGACGTAATGGAATTGCTGCTCCATCGTGTTAAGAGGACACAGCAGAGGTTGTTTAGCCCTCTGATTAGGATGCCCTCTTGAACGCTTGACTATGCAGTTACATCCAACTGGGAGGAATAGAATATCCTGTGAGGGTTAAACAGTGCGTCCTATCTGGCCAGGAAAAGCCTTGGGTTTCCCCAGGAGGAGCAACAGGAAGTAGCTACAAAAAACTTTACTGTTTGGTTGTTTTATCCAAGAGAATTGTATCCTAAGGGGAGACAAAAAAAAGTAACCTTAACCTTACTACTGACCGGCATTAGAAGGCCTTGGATGTGCCAAACATACAACTGCAAACAGCTGTATTCAACATTTGAGAATATTCAGGCCTGTGTATTAATCTGTTGCCATGTTAAGCTTGCATTAGACTTCTTTATTGAAAGAACATTTTACTTCCAAAAGCATCGGGTTTTAAAAGGCTTTAAAAACCTTTTGTGGCGTGACAGTTTGAATCAAATATATAATTTCAGATTTCAACCTACTCTTCAAAACAAGCAATCTGTCACAATCAACATAACAGATTGTCAGTGAACAATGCGTCAATAATTGCTTTTTTTTATTGTGCTTTTGTGTTTCTTTCAAATGTTACTTGGTTAACAGCCAATGTGTTCCTGTCCGCCTCCTGCAACAACTACAGTTAAATAAATGGATATTGTTCCTCACAGAGAGAGAGAGAGAGTCTTTGTCCTCTATAAACAGAGGTTCTAACGTCTCACAAGTTGAAACTGCTGTTTGTGTTTATGACTGGAATGAAGATCACACCAGAATTAACACATCCCAAAAAAGAATGGAAATTGTTTCCATAGAAACCAATCAGGCAGGTACAGTAGAAGGCGCAAAGCATTAATGTAGCCGACGTTCATGCGCTCACCGGTGAAACTCTATTCATCCTGGTTTTCTTTGAACAAACGCGTCTCGTGCTCCTTTTGCACAAATATAGTAATGCAGGCCGAGTCTCCATTAGCGGATTTGTTCTGAATGTGTCATCAGACCTCTCTATCCAACCTGGGCTCAGTGTAGACACTACTTTGCTTTGGAGAACACTTATTTCTGTGAGATATATATACGTATATATTTATTAAACTCAAATAAACTGTACGTCTCTGTGCTTTTATGCTCTGCTATCTTTGTTGCAGTTGCAGGCTCAGAGTCAGAGATGTACCCGCCAGAAATCTCATACGAACAGACCTTCGACATACACACCTCCGCCTGCAGAAACGGTGCACAAAAATAAATGTGTGAAATGGGATTTTGTAAGTGCTCCTAGTCATTCAAGTGAGAGAAATACCTGACGTCAAAGTCACTGAGGTCAAAACAGTGCTTACTTTAAAAACCTTTTTTTTTTTTCCCGAAAGCTACCCAAGTGACATTTGATTCCGAGTTGAGTTTCTACAGTGGCAGCGGGGAAGGGTTGAGTGTCTGATAGGAGCAGCGTGGGAGGAAAAGACGTATCTGTACTGTGAAAAGGTCATCGCTTCAACAACACTGAGGAGGATTTCTGCCAGAAAGTTTCCAGCCATAAAGTCAGAACGGAGGCGGCCGCTCAAAGGACCCCAAGTTCAAATCCATCTGACCAAAGTGCAGCTGATAGACGCTTTCAGTCGGCCAAAAGAGTAACAAAACAGTTTATAGGATTTAACAATGATAGGACATCAATCATCAAGCTGACGTTTACTCTATAATGTTACATTTCCACGGTGGTTTGGGTCGATTTAAATTTGGTTACACACACACACACAAGAGGGAAAACCCGCTGAAACTTCGATATATTTACTCTCACTCGCTGATATTTCTTAAAAATTCACGTCCCATTTCGAGGGTGGGACTAACTTGCCTTGTGTTTCTATTGGTGGAGTATTTATTAGTATTATTAGTGACTGTAACCAAGCAGTACTATTAAAGACAGGCTCTGAAGACACACCTTCTCCAGCTCCTCCATCCTTTTCTCCAAACTCCCCGGCGCAGCAGCTCCTCCGTCTCGGCAGTGACGGTTGTGTCGTTGTCTGCTGTTCCCACCCGCCTCTTCCTCAGATCCTGCAGAGCTGTAACAAAAAGGCACACAAAAACATTAATACAATACAGAACACAACTCAAACACTCAAGGTTTCTACACATGGAAAAACGAAGGATAGAAAAACGGTACATTTTGTGCAAATTTCACTATTCAAAGTGTCCAATACTGTATTCACAGTGAGGCTGCTTGAAGGTATGAATCATACCCACATTATTAAACTTCAATGGGATGACACATCCATCATCAAAAGAACAGGTGGGACTATCTTCTGCGTGTTTGCCCATTCAATTAGCCGCGCACTATTAACAACCCCTCTCCCTTTTATTCCATTAATGGAGAAAAGGCCGTCAAGGTTTTGCAACTTTGGTGCAAAAAGGATTCTGATTAAGAAACAATTTACATATTACAACTTCAAATAGGCTGAAGAATGGCAGTGGAAACGTGTGCGTCAATGTTCTTAAGCCGGTGAGAGGAAAAAAAAGAAAAGAAGAAGAAGGGTTCTGCATGCAGCTCGAGCAGAACATTAACCTTATCTCCTCTTCACCTTCTCGCTACTTAGAGACAGATTCTGGGGCAGCTGGGGAAGAACAGTGTATTCTCTGACTGACCTCATTTCAATAACTATTGACGAGGAAACTCGGAATGAGTTGCTGGCTCTGCCCCCCAAACCCGACTCCAACTACTCCCGCTCCCCGGCAGGAACAGATTGTGCCGGGTTTACAAAATCTCCCAGGGAATCAAATTATTGTGAGTACGACTGTAGACTTCACTGGATCTCGTCTGAAGGGGCTGTCTGCATATTTCTACAGCTGAAACAGAGAGGAGAGCTGCTGGCAAGACAAACGACAAATACAACTCTTCTGAACCATCTGCACTCTTTTCAGGATCTGCCAAATATCACGTTTCCATTATTCGACTGCTTTACGAAGTACTTTTAACTCTGAGAGTCAAATAGTTTTTTTTGCTGCTACAGAATGTCGTATAGAGAACCTTTAAACAAAAGACAATTTATGTCCTACGGAGATTGTGCGACATCTTTGCCCAGTGCTGCCACAAAACACTGGATTGTGGATTTTTTTAGAAACGCTGCACAGCTTCATGATTCATCTGAAGTTAATTCTTACAGAAAGCCAATCATCGCCTTTGATCGAGAGGGGAGTCCTTGTTAAACCGCCTCTCTCATTCTAGGCTCTTCAGGGCGACTCTTCCTTTATCGGCACCAGCACACATGCTATGCTCTTGTGAGAATACATTACAAAGCGTGACAACGAACACGTCCCCTCACCGTGTGTCCGAAAAAGAGCCGAGCGCAAGACGATGACATGCCCCGTGTGCGTCTACATCCATGCATGTCATCTTGTTTCTATAGACATCTCCCTGGTTGCACACACACACCCACACACACACACACACACACACACACACACACACACACACACACACACACACACACACACAAGGGGGCTCAGCGGGTGTTGAAGCTGAGCCTAAACATCCATGGCCTCGATACTAAATATCACACCGTGGCCCATTAGCACCCTGCAGCTTGAGGTCTGGGGGAGATAGAGGCTGAGCCAATCACGCGCTCTCGGGAGGCCTCAGCAGGGGGGAAGGAGAGAGAGCGCACAGACGGGAGAGCCTTCAAACAGCCACAGGTATAACCACAAAGTCAAGTGCATAAAAACTACACTGGAAACCACAACACACAGTACTCAACCATCTGATTAACACCCCGCCTCGCCATGATTCATGCCATTCCCCCCCCAAATAGCAAGAAAACGACGAGACATTCAGAGTGCTTTTGAGCTCGTACTTTAAAAAGGTGCAAGATACAAGATTGGGAGCATTTTGATTGCCTCTCAACAACAACAAAAAGAGGAGATGCTGTGATAAAAACACACACAGAGATAGAGCGACTTCATTTTTCTGCTCAGGTAGACATTACTCCACTATATCTTTACAAAGCAAATAGTCTTTTGCTGCTTTATTAATGCTCTGAATGTTGTATTTTGCTCCTTTAAAAGTAATCAGCAATACCTCATTGACCCATGCTCCAATCTCCCAGGCCCCCTGAACTGTGCAAGATGAGCTTCTGTGGTTACATAGTTTCATGCATTCATCTGAGAGGTAGAGGGAGCTTCAGACAAAGGAAAAATAAATAAAAAATGCGTTCTTAAAAGGGCTGAACAATTAATCCAATTTGATTGAATTTAATTACTGCAATTTCCCAATCACAGGAGGCGCAATATTTGATGAAGGTGAAATGTGTGTCAAAATACCATTTAAAATTAAATATTGTTGTGCTGCAGAGATGTCCCCGACTACACATCACATTTTACAGGATTAAGAAAACATCTTTGTTTAGTACGCATCCAAGCAAAATCATTTAAAAATTAGAATAATGATGCAAAAATGATAATTCTCTCTGATTTCGCACAATAACCCCATTTATAAATACTTTTTCAGAAGCTAATGAGGGACTCAGACACATTTAACTGTCCAACAGCCAGATAATATTTACTGCGAAATATTTTTTGATCTGATCTGATGTCATCATATAACATGGAACATTGTGTGTCTGGACTTTTCAACATTACGAAATGAGTATTTGTGGAGAGCAAGACCAAACTGTGCAGCAGATGAATGACTTGAGTCTAAAAAAAAGGAGAAAAGATGAAGTGACTGAGACCGGCGAGAGTTGACAGAAAGAGAGTAAATTAGAGGGAGACACGAATCTCTAAAGTTTCTGCCCAGCCCACCTGGCGGGTTATCCGTTGAAGAACTGCGGAGCGTCCAAGTGTAGCCAAGCCAGCTGATGAGAGCAGCGGCCATAATTACATGGCCAGATTGAATGTCAGCTGGTGAACTTCGCTGTTGGGGTTGGCCACGACTTCGCAATTTGGTTTCAAATAAAGCAGAAATAAACACACACCGGACACACACAGGTGTTCTCAAAGGACTCGTAGTGTTGACTGTGTCTTACAGGATAATTCATCGGGTCAATAAGTACCTCTTTTTCTTCAAGAGTTTGCAATTCAGATTTACAAAATGTGACTATTATTTTATAAATAGTGTAATATAATGGAAGCAGATGAAAGAAGAGTTATTTTGTAAATTGTATGAAAAATAAATAAAAATCATCTGCCCAGAAGGAGGTGTCGGCCCAAACATTGTTTGAAAAGCAAAAGTTTGAAAGCCCCTCATCAAATGCAATCTTGCAAAGCAATCTCGACCGAAATGAACCACACATTTTAGAAACGTCTCAAAGCAAATGATTTACTTTCAACACGCCCTGCCAGCAACGGCAGTGAAGTGTCATCAACAGTCATCTTTCTTGAGCCATAAAAGCATGAAAAGAGCAGCATCGAGGGAGGAAAAAAAGAAATCAACAGTGACGCACCAAGAAAAAGGCCCTCGGATCATTTCAGAGGGAATCTGCTCTGGTAATTGATGACTCAAACTGCTGTTTCTCATCCCGGCCGCCGTCCCTTCTCCTGACACATTGCTAGCGATGCCGAAGCAGATAAACTCCACTCTCAGTGTCGGGGTAATAAAACGAGTCTCACCTCTTGTGGCGGCCGCTCCCAGATCTGGGGGTTTCCTGAAACAAAAAAAAAAGGAAAGGATCGCCTTCAGTCCACAAACAATAACTCAAGAAACTCTAGAGAGAAGTGCTTGTTCAGTCTCAATTTCACAAAAGCAGTAGATATCAGAATGAGCTTTCAGGTATCATTTGTTGTGTTCAGCTAGCCTTGGGTGGTGTTGGTTCGCCAAAAAGAAACACAAAACCATCCACAGGATAAGAGAAATTCATCAGGAGCGGCATTTATAAAAAGCCTTTAGGTTGTGTATGAACGTTTGTGAATCGCAGCTGCTGAGCTGATATATAGATGAGCTTTGTTCCATTTAATAGTTCAACAGGAGCTCTGTAGCCCCAAGAGGCAGAAAGGCAATCTGCTTTGTGTAACATGGAGGTGCATGTTTATCTTCTTTTTTCCCATTATTGTATGATCTAAAGGTTGTTTAGATCTATACAGCAGCGATGCTCCAATAAAACCGCCTTCGGCAAAATAGCGGTTTCCTTCGAAAAAATGAGGTGTTGTGAGATGAATGCGCATCTCCTCCTTCCTAAGGTCTTGTGCAGTGAAGAGTCCTGGGTTTGATTGAGGAGCCTTGGCTCGGCTGCAATCTATCAGTCACATCAGTGGTGAGGGGGGAGGGGGGGGGGGGGGGACGCCGTGCCCGACTCTTAGCATGCACCAGCCTCTCCGTCTCGGTGACATATCATCCATTACCCGCGGATGAAATCCCGACCCCTCATCCCTTCTCGGGCTCAAGCTTGGATAGATTTACTAAGATGGAGGACAGTGAGAGGGCGGTCTGCTGCAGCAGCAGGTCAGACACTAAATAATACATCACCTGCACACAAGACCTGCTTCAAGAAACACCTGGATTTAAGAGCGCTTTGATGAAATTTGTTCTAGAAACTGACATTTTCTAGGATTTGGTGTAATCCAACAGCTGCCACAGCTGGACTTGAAAAAGCCAGCTGTGTGGCCGTTCAAACTTCTCTACAAAATGTTTCATCAGGAGTTCAGTCAAAGGCAGACAAATGGCGCTACTCTTCAGGTGTACTGGTTTGGTTTGTTAGAAAAAGAAGAACTGTGCATACTGGGGTTGAAGATTAAAGTTTTTGAAATGAACTTGTGTAGTTTAGTTTAACAAACGTCCCAAAATAGTGAAAAATGTCCGTCGCAATGTCCGAGCGTTCTTCACGTTTGCGCTCGTTTCGTCCAATTTGAGGAGTTGCAATCACGATCTCACATTTCTGAAAAGACTTCTGTTGATCCCGTCTGCGTTTCAGTACTACCACATCCTCCTTCCCAGAGTAAATGACTCGATAAGGGGGAAACCAAATCAGACGTCTAAAGACAAGACAGAAAAAGAGGAAGACAGTATCTTTTTTGTTGAGATGTGATGCGTATAGCAGCTGTAAACCTCTAACAGAGCCTCCAGTCAATACAGATCACAGTGTAGCAACAGAAAATGCTGTCTATATGTAAATGTGTGTTTAGTCTCTTGCCTCGACAGTCAAGAGAAACTTGAATAAACCAACAGGATGATTTGAATATACAATTGACCTGGAAACCCACTCTGCTGGTCAGGAACACAGTCGGCTTCCTGACGAGGTAGGAAACAATTGTTTGCTTTCACATTTCCAAATTAAAGTAAAAACATCTGTTCTGTAAGATTTCATATTCAAAGTTTGTTTCACTACCGACAAAGGTTAGTGGACGGGATTGATTATTTTCTGAGGTGAAAAAGGGTTTAAATACGAGTCTAAACAACAATGTGAAGGAAGGTCAGGGCCGATCCTCATCTGCACACAGTCAAAACAAAAGAGCAACAATGATTCCTACTTGATATTCGTGTACTTTAAATTATACTTTGAAGCTAAAACAGAAGGGTTTCATCCCCTGCATCTCAGCATGAGAACATTTTTGGACTGCTGTAACTGAAATCCTGTCGTGAAAGTACATATTTTTAACTAGTAACTAATACCCAGGTTTAACTTTGCAGCATCAAACCCATTTTAATTGTTTGCAGTAGCTTGCAGGCCAGATTACTAATGGTCAGCACCCACCTCTGTGTGCAGCAGACAATCTGAGAATGAAATCACAGATTGTTTACAGAAAACATCACAGACTTCATTTGCCACATTATTACCGCAGTGTTTCACAGTGTCTGGGATATGAATCTGCGAGACAAGGTCAGCGTAACTCATGTGCGACTTCTCCTTCACTGCACACAACACAAGACCGTGCAACTTTATTTATCATGCTTGAGCTGAGCTGACAGCTCCCATAAGCCCCACTGCAGAGCTACTAAGAGACAAATATCAACAATAAAACGAGTACTTGAGCAGAATGTAACATTTCTTTGCGTGTGTGTGCGTGTGTGTGTGTGACATCACGCATCCAAACGTCTGACAGACATTTATGGCTGGATGACGACTCTGATTCAAGTCGACAGCTCATTAAATGCAAAAAATGCGTAAAGGAATGCCATTAAAGGTGGCATTTGCCTTTCCGTCCAGCTGCCTGCTCAGAGCATTTCTCTGTACAAAGCTGATAAAGATCACTATTTTACAGGAGGCATTCAGTAAGAGAGAGAGAGAGAGAGAGAGATGCTCTTCAAATAAGCTCACATGATTGACATCATAATAATTTATAATAAGCTAAACTAGGCAAATGAAGAGTCCCTATTCTGGGAGAGATCACTGGCAAGTACTGTGCATGTTTGTAGGATAACTATGGGCGAACATCGTACCTACTGTGAAGCTCTGCTCTATTGTTGGAGCAGATTTGCTTTGCAGTTCTCTCACACACCTTTTTTAATTTAGATGCTAACCTCACCTAGCTGTCTCGGTCTTTGATGCCGGCTGAAGAAACAGATGTCCAAATGCCAACATCAATCGAAGTCTGAGGATGAAAACAGGACCAACCTGCGAACAACACTGTAAACAGCTGCAGAGAGTCACGACCACCTCTTGCCCTGTTTTTGACCGATACAGCTATATTGGATGCGTATCAGTCAAAAGGTATTTTTCCCTGTATTTCCCCTCGGGTCCTTGTATGAACTTTTCTTGCACCCATGCAATGCCTGTAATAGAAGAAATTATCAGAAAAATGATTATTATTATTATTATTAGAAAAATCCAGGCCGCTTAATGCACAGCAGCACCTTCTTTCTATGTTTTGAATGATATCTGAATAAAGTTTGATTAAATCTGTGTCTCCGGTTTGCTGTGAAAATGATTTTCAGTTTCTCACCAACTACCTAACCTATTTTTGCAGCTAGAAGTCCTGTCAAAGATAAATATTGGTGCGGTTCAGTTGGCTTATATAACAGCAATCCTTAAAATCTTGAATCAACACAAGTGTGAGTGTGATCAAATATTGTTTCAGGCAACGGGATGAAATTCAGTGTTTGGAAATGCCGTGTGATGGGTAGTGAACGGTTCCCTCCCGCTCACACAAGACGCTCTGGTCTGAAAGGTGCTAATTAAAAATGCAAATTAGGCTCGTTAAAAAGTGCTGGATGCAGTGTGTGCTTTCCACGTAAGAGAGAGACTGGCAGTATAACTGCTCTGCTGTGGACCTGGCGCCGCATTAAATGCAGATGATCCCGAGGAATGTTCCATATGGTTCTGACTGCTGGATCACTGGAGCAGGTTTTCTTGTAGGACTTAGGACATACCAGAGGGAGGTAAGGCCAGATAACAAGGACCACATGGCTGCAGAGGGCCTCTCTCACTGTGTACACATCGGATACATGTGTCCTGTCACATGGAGGAGAGCTGTGTGTCCATGCACGCACACGCACACGCACACGCACACACACACACACACACACACACACACACTCTAGAGGCAGATCTAAATGGAGCACAGGTCCCCAAAAAAAGATGGAAAATAATTAAACATTCAAACATAAAATATTTCACATCCAAGATCCTTCCAGGAGTTTCCATTAAGTCTTTCACATGCTCCGAGACCTGCGGGAGACTGTTAACAGCCATTCGGCTCTGAACAGAAGTGAGCTGAGCTTCTTTTATAAAAAGAAAAAAAAAAGAAGCTTTTTTTTGTCCAGATATCTTGATAACAGCTACGAGGCCCGACTGGACGTTGTATATCATAACGAGCCTGACATGGCAATTGCTTGTCTCCCGTTGATAAATGGGGCCCGAGAGGAGCGGCACATTTTTTGGGACGCTCCATCTTTACAGATGTCTTACTGACAGCTCTGCAGTAAATCCACTGACCACACTGGACTCCTCCGGCTCTCTATTCCTCCCAGACCGCCTCTTCATGAGCAGGCTGGCACAGCGGAATATGAATGTCAGTGTTATATGAGTGACAGAGAGACATCTAATGGTTAGTTTCTGCATCGCCACATCTGGTCTGCGTCAGGCCTCATGCTGTGAACTTTAGTAAGAATAGATTCAGCACGCATGAATGGACGTTTTCCGTTTCAGATGTTGGGAATCTCTTAATACAAATGAACGGAGAGAAGCTGCAGGAAACAGATTCTACTGAAATGCTTGTTGTTTGTTTATGCGTATATTATTTTCTACGTCTCAGCAGGTGCTGTCACAATCTTCCTGTTAGTGTGGTGTCTGTGTACATATTTCATACACAACTCCTCGCTTTGCGTAAACAGCCTCAGACGAGTCCAGCCCTAAAAACAAAATAAGCCTGCTGATGCATAGCAGCCGATCCATCTGGAACGCAACTCTGAGCTACACCCACAAGAGTTGTCACTCAGTTGACGGAGCCATTAGAATTTTTCTTATTTCTTTCAAATGGCAATTTTCATGTAAATCAGATAGTGTTTTACAGAAATACAAACAGAGCGGTTTCAGTCGTTACACAGCTGGATGCTTCTCATATCCTGCGTGTGCTCTGTTTCTTATTGAAAACCCCTTCGTGCATTTGAAGTTGAAATGACAAACGGCGCACGACTGAATGTGAACTGCTATCCTCGACATCATAAAAGACTCAAATAACGAGCGCGTCATTTCTGATTTGGTTTCCTGTTCGTGCCCTCGCTCTATGGACGCCTCCTGGACTCATCTGGAGATAGAGCAGACCGTCTCTGCATGGATTCACTTTGATCAAATAAGCACAATGTTGCTCGCTAAGATTAAGACACTCATTTTGAAGACGACAACAGTACCTGATTCACCAGACACCTTGTACACAGAACAGATCCAAACCCCAGCTTTCAAATGAAGCTTGATGGATGTGGCTTTTAACCTCGAGGACTTGAGCTGCACGGAGAAACGCTGTGTGGTGTGTGATGTGAATGATACTGCTGTGTTTCATAAATCTATACTGCAATGAATCAATTACTCATTTGGTTTGTAAAACAATGAAAAAGGTGACATTTTCAAGTTGCTTCTTTTTATCCATCTTACACTCTAAAACCCAAAGATGTACAATTTAAAATGATAGAAAACGGAGAAAGCAACAAATCCTCATACTGCCGAAGCTGGAGCTTGTGAATATTTGGTATTTTGGCTCGGTAAAAGACAGATAATTATGAATCGATTTAAAATTCATCCCAACGCTCATCTTGTTGCAAGAAAAAAGTCACATGGACATTAGCTGCTTTGTATGTTCAACCAGCTTTAAGGAGAAGAAAGTTAGCCCGCTACAAACACCAAAGGCCCCAGACCTGTGAGAAACCGTCTCTCCGAGTAGCTTTAACAGGATTTTAGGGTGATTCTTATTGCTTTTAACTGATTTCGCAGTGATGATGAAATGCCGAAACACCTTTGGGTTTTTGCGTCACCGCAGCCTTTCAAGCAAACTCAGCTCCTGAGCTCTCCGGGTGTCTGCCTGAGCAACAGTGCCTCTGTTTGGCAGCACCGATGTATCAACCCGTACAATGAAGTGTGGTGGAAAAGCAAAACGTGATACGAGTCTATGGGAGACAACACAGGCTGGATTAGAGAGGCACTGCTGCAGAGACACAGAGTCTCTTATTGGATGCTTTTGAATGACCTCTGTATCAACTCCTATGTGGATATTAAACCTTCTCTGAATTGAAGTGGAGGAGATACAACCAGTGGTTAGATACCACCAGAGGTAGCTCTGTCCCCCTTCCTCCTGTCATGCTGTTTCTTACCATCAAGTGGCCGACGGCAGGGTCAGCTGTCATGGCCTCGTTCTGGAAAGTGTTGGCCTGCACCAGCTCCTCCTCCTCCTTCCTGTCCTTCTCCCCAGCGTCGTCATCGTCCAGCTCATCCAGGCTCTGAGGGAAGAGGAGGAAGAGGACGAAAGATCAGATCAGATCAGCCTCGGGGTGGAGCGAGTACAGCCACACGGACACAAGAAAGCAGGTTATGGGGAGAAAGCACATTAAGGCCAGTTTCTGACACATTTCAAATCATCAAAACAAACGCCGTGCTTTGTCTGCAACCGTTTGTGAAATGGGACAAAGCTAAGATTTGCTGTGCAAGAAAATCGCTTGTATGAAACAGGCACATATGGTACAGCTCGTCAGTAATCTAATTTCTCTATGAACTAGGTCATGAATATTAAGTGTATACTGGAGTTAAGATCTTTTTTTTCCCCCCTCGTCATGTATGGTGAATGTATTGTAAACTGCTATTTCTGTCATTTTTCTGCAGAGAGTCAACAGTAACTCGGTCACTTCAGTGCATGTTGACACACTGACGGGCGAGGTCATTCCCACCATAACAGCTGCGTTGACCTCTGGCTCAACACAGCCGGGGTCTCCTCTTAATCCTCTTAAGACGTGATCACATTCACTTCCAGGAATCCCCGAAGGAGCTGCAGCTCAAACACTACCCGACACTAGATGGACCAGTCAGACAACAGGAAGACGGCTCAGAGGGCCTTTCACCTCCTGGGGACAGTCTGAGGGGATTTCTGACCGTTGGAATGTCCCTTGAAAACACAATAAAAGACAGACAGAGAGCAAACGTCCCTTTAACAGACGAGTGGGGAGTTGGCTTTCATTATCTAGACAGATCATTTTTGCACATTGCCTGGCAAACCACTCCAACTCTCACTCCTTGTAATCTCAGCTTTATCATGAAATACGTGCACAGCCTCGGCTCCCCATTTGCATTGCTTTTGCAGTCAACTGCGCGGCGGAGTTACGGGGTTCATCTGTCGGGAGCGGCGAAGATTCATTGCGTAAACAGAGCTCAGCATTAGGATGGATCGGTTGGGTCGTGACGAGAGACAGAGACCCCGAGCCAAACTCCCAGAGGGTCACAATGCAAAGCAGTCTTTCCTGTTTCAAGCTGCAGGGGAGAACAAAAGGTGCCCGCTCAAAAGGCCCTTTAGAGGCAAAAATAGCCTTACAAGGTTAACAAGGAATGCAGTCATTTGCGAGGCCTTTCCTGCCAAACGCTTTATCAGTTGTCCTTGGGGGAGGGGGAGGGGGGGGGGAGCCAGCGACTTTTCTTCTTGACTCTCACTGTGGGTACAACACGAGCGCTTTCCTCTTTCACCTCATGTACCTCAGTGCTAACCAGCTCTCTCTCTCTCTCTCTCTCTCTCTCTCTCTCTCTCTCTAACATGCATGCACACAGGGGTGGACACAATAACGTGAACAAACCCTCCAATAAATACAGCCAAAATTTATGTCAGAGAGTTTTTGTATTTCCACTGTTTTTGTGCTGTTCTTGCGTTGGATTGCACCGCTTTGTGCTGAAACATGAAAGGTTTTCTTGCAGCGGTTTACGGTTGCCAACTTGACAGAGCACCATTTCAAGATTAGGACCTAACGCTATGTGGGGGAAAGAGAGGGTAGAGGAGGTTTTGGAGATTAAAAACTGTAAAGTAAACAGCAGTTTGTCTGGGTCGACACAAAGGGAATTGTGCAGTGACTAACCACTCTGCAATGCACAAACTTGCCTGAAATGTGGAATTGGGAATCTCAAAGTTTATCTTGGATAGAGATGCAGCCCGTTTTGCCCTCTACTATTCCAAATTGATGTGCGTTTCTTCTACCCCCCCCCCCCAAAAAAAAAGAGGAGAAAGCGGGATCTGTGTGTAACCATATAAGGGATGTTTTTGCCCCTGAATTCATAAAAATGAGTCAGTGTAAATAAACCTTGGACCGTGGAAACTAGCAGTGAAGGTGTGGAGGGATGAATGAGAGATGCTTTGACTTTCAATGTTTTGAGGAATGTCACATTTAATCACTGCAAAGTGTCCAAAACCGAGAGGTACTCAGAATGAGGTCAAACACTGACAAAAGCCACAAAGCACAGCGTTAGTGGTTGCAGATTTGGTTTTAACAGCATATTCTCCTTAGAATAGTTTGTGCATGAAAGCACACTTTGTACTCGTACGACACATTCTGAAAGAAGAGGGACATACATTAAACACTGGAACGTTTTGACGTTTTATTTGGAGCCTTTGGAGTGTGCAGACCTCTTTTGTGTCCTGCATATTTTCAAAGAACACATTTTTTTGTTAAATAACAAATGATGTTATGTATTGTGTATCTCATATTTATGGGAACACTTTGCAGCAGTGTAACGCAGAAAAAGATCTGAATAACACTTTCAGCTAAAGTAAAAAGATCTACAGTAACACATCTGGCCTTTTTTTTCTCCCAAAAAGGGTCATTGTAAAGCCTGCTACTGTCAATCTTAATTACACATTGGGTTAGCTGGGTGCATGCTGCCAGAATGCAACTGATTACATATGATGGACGCACGTTTTATACCACAGGACTCTCAGATGGATTAATATACAAAACTCTTCAACATTGCTGAATACTATCATCTATGATTAACTGCTCTCTAATGAGCCATCATTTAGGTTCATCCTGTAAAATGCAGCCCCAAGCCAACACACATAACCTGATCACCATGGATTCCTGTGACGACGATGATGATGATGATGATGATGATGATGATGATGATGATGATGAT
This sequence comes from Cebidichthys violaceus, assembly GCF_023349555.1. Taxonomy (NCBI): domain Eukaryota; kingdom Metazoa; phylum Chordata; class Actinopteri; order Perciformes; family Stichaeidae; genus Cebidichthys; species Cebidichthys violaceus. The sequence continues at coordinate 9,533,482 of NW_027176384.1, forward strand.
GATGATACACGCCAAGTCAAAGAGATTAGAAAGATGAGCGTGAGCTCAAAAGAAGCAGCCAGATTTCCCAGAATCCTCTCTGCTTCCTGTTTACAGCAGGACCAAGAGTCGGGGCCCTCATGAGAGTGTTTACTTCAGTGCAACAAGTAAAACACGTATCCTGGTCCTGTCCGTCACTCTGCACAGGAAGAATTAAAGAGGCTTCATCTGCAGCGGAGCTTCACGGTCTACTGGAATGTCTGTTGTGGTTGGAAACTCTTTTCTTTGGAGAGGAAAATAATCAACCATCTATTCCAAAGCCCCTGGCTGCAAACATCTGAATGCAGTTCGATTCTTTTCTGCTGTCTACATGTTTCTACTGTAGAAACATGGTGGACTCCATGAAGAGGATCTGCTCCCTATGCAGATATGAAGGGCTCATTCTAAGATAAGGAAAACACAATTCTTACTTTCAGGTGATTATCCACTTATGAAAACATAATAATGAATATTATATTCCATGTCTGCCAATAAATCCCCCTAAATCCAACACACTGGAGCTTTAAGTAAGAGGTGCAGTTCCATAAGACTCCTTTCACTGTAAAACAAGCAACACATAGTTCACAGAGTTCAGAACAGCAGTGAAGGGCTTCATTTTGCAATAATCCTCCAAAACATTTTACAAGCCAAATTCTTACATAATCTACACATTTTATTAGAGGAGACGACTGAGCCAAAAATATAAAAACTTCAGAGTAAAACTTGCTCTGCATTCGGCCCCTTATTGCATTCATACTTCACAAAGACACGGTAACGTTGACACCGGAGCAATTTAGCACTTTGGTCACTAATAATGTCAATAAATGACCACCTATTGTAATGGATATGCTTTACCTTTAGTAAATATTTAAGACACACCCTCCATGGAAATGTATCAGAATCCAAATCAAGCCCGGGCAATATGATCTAAAATGTACGTAACAATAAGTATATTTGAATACCAGTATATTCTACTTGTGCTATCTTACTTTTATGTTTTTTCTGGATTCATTATAGCATCACTGGTTGTAGGTATTTGTTAATTCGGACGATTTAATTACGATTAGAGTACATTTAAGGCTGGTAAGAGATTCATGTCGGTAGTTCAGTGAGTTTGGTTTACTGTCCAGCTCAAACCTGAATCTTCTTCCCAGAGAAGCGATTTGAGATCCAGCGTGAACCTCCGTGCGGCCTTGTCACCCTGCCAGTCCCCTGTCCACTTAAGTCCTCAGATTTATCTCTAAACAAGCAAAGGGCACCTCGGGCGGAGGTACACCCTCATACAGCAGGCTTAATGACTTTATTAATCACCTGCCACTCGCCACAGCACAGCGACTTCATTAAGATGATCTATTGGAGGCTGGCACACCGACGCCCACCGTCTTCTAATCAGGACCGCCAGTCAGCTCGGACATCGGCGCAGCGCTGCGCTCAGGTATGATGGCAGAGATCAAAGAGAGGACATCGGCCCCCGGAGCTGCTGATTAATGCGACACTACAGACGGCCAAGGTCAGCGGCAGGTCCGGGAGGCGTCCGCCAACTCGGAGCTGGAGGGAGACGTCATCCGACAGCCTCAAAAAAAAAAGGTGTGAGTGAACCTGCACTGATCAGCGGCAAACACTTCACCTTTAATCCTGTGAGGAAAACTAATATGTTCTGACACGTGCTGTGACCTTTATCCAAAACAAATGAAGTATTCTTTAATCAAGATATCACGATGTGACTGGTTTGACTGAGCAAAAAACGTAAGAAGTGGAAGGTACTCGCTGCCTGGTCCCCATTATATTCTACCACTCAAAGGCTCTGCTATTGTCAAACAAATTGGGCTCAACTTTTATTTCACCAGCAGGGCTCAAAATGTCAAGTCGAGGCCAAAATGGCCGCATAATTATGTTACACAGAACCGAGGAAGAAGAGTTATGACAGGAACAAAAATATAAAAAGGCATTAAAGCAGATTAAAAACATTGTTTCTCAGCAAAAACTAACGCTGCACATTGTCATGGTTTACCACCACTCCATTCAAGATTTACCACCAGTCAGTCTGGTTTCATTCACTCTTTCCAAAATCTGATGCCCAAAATTGCACAACGGGGTGTTTCGTGAGAGGGTTGTTTGGGGACAGAGTCGAGTCAAACAGCGTACGAGACAGTCTCAAGAATCAAAGCTTGTATTGGCCACAAGGCCCCGGGTTGCTTTCTTTAAAATCCAGTGTTTAGAGTATAAAAAGCCTGCCACTTATTTAGCTTTGAACTCAAAGTTTGCTTGACCCTCATTTTCACTCCAAGTGAGACTTCAATATCTTAATCAGCACTCAGCCAGACCTCACAATGAGGGGGGGGAGCAGCAAAAAAAAGAAGAAAAAAAAAAGCTTTTGACAAACAAACAGGGGTCCAGCTGTGATTGTTGACCCGGAGATAGCAGCGTCAGCGTTCCTCTGGATGTGTCAGACAGAGCTGAGGCCCTGAGGACAGGCCAGGCAGAGATCTCTGGCTGGCTGAAAAACATTTGTGGGAAACGACCCTTTGCACACTTTGAGTTTGCCAAACTTGTTCTCTGGGCTATAACCTCCAAAGTGAGATTGGAACAGAGCAGCGGTTTCGATCGGGCTTGTAAAGAGTCTGGCCGCTTGAAGGGAGGGGGGGTCACTCACTCGTTTGAATGGGACTTTACACTCCAACACCGCAGACCTCCACAGAAAAACCACACACAGCCCCTGCTCTGTCCTCTGCTCAGAGATGTCTGGCTTGGCAAGAAGTTCTGAAACCAGAGCTGCCCAATACATCAGCAGGCCGACGTCTCAGAGCCATCGGTGTTCGCAGAGCAGCAAACTGCAGCAGTAAGTGTTTTACCGGCAGCATTTGTACGACTTGTAATATCAGGCTTTCTTGTCTCGGTGACGGTCATTCAAACAGAACAGCATGTATGTCTAAGAGAGCTCTTCAGCATGGATTGCAACACCGTGAAGTGTAAAAGAAGTTCTTCAATAACCCTCTTTGCTGCTTTAAAGTGGCTTACTGCAGCCCCATGCTGTGCCTCTGACCCTCAACAGACCATAATAGTCTTGTGACTGTGGCCCCTCTGCATGCACAAAGTGACAGGCTTACCAACACCGCTGGCACCGTGTGAGCTGCACAGAGCTGAACGTTAATCCAATGAAGCATCAATCTGAAAAACAGCAGCGCGTCAACCTCAGGCGCAAAAACAATGATGATCCATTCAGACCAGGATCCAGGTGTGGATGAGCTCCCGAGGGCTTCACAATCGAAAAGGCAGGTGAAATTCAAAGTTGCACGTAAGCGACACTTAATGAGTCAAACCGAGAGGTTACATGACAGGAAGTGTAAAAACGGCAAAACACTGCTAATGGATGACATTCACTGATTATGTTTAATGCCAGGAAACTATTCAAGATCAAGGAAAATTGTGTAATTGCATGGTTTTGCCTTGGATCCCGGTTCAATATTTAGCTAGAGGTTGAATTGATGCATAACAGAAAATGCCAAATCTGGTGTGCTTTTTTTTAAACGACTTAAAATGACATTTTTGCCTCTCAAGGTAAAAAAACCCCCAAAACTAATCACCTCCATTCCAGCTGGTAGTGAGGGATTTTAAAAACGTACTAAATCTCAGTTATGCATCCATGACACATAACTGAGGGAAAAACATAGAAAATAAAGATTTGAATAAGGACAATTTAAAAGTGTGCGAGTGCATGTGAGTCAAACACATTTGCTTTTGGTTAATAAAACCTGAAGAAGTCTGTTTCTGTGTTTCGTATTCCGCTTCCTTCAGGTATAAACATTGCCATCCCCGGAAATTGAGAGCAGGCTGAACTCTTTTCTCCTGTAGCGCTGGAAGTCGTTATCACAGCTGAGTTATTCTGTAATATTTCCTCAGTGGGAATCGTGTAGATTCAATTAAGGGAAATCTGGATTTATTATTACTGCGAGTGCAGAATACAAAGCTACCAGCTGACAGCTGAAAGTTGTGTGAGTCATCACAGTGAACGTGTCACAACTACACTATCATTATGAGGTAACCCTGCACTTAAACTGCATTAAGAATGTGACGCGGCCAAAAAAACAAATACAGACTTGATGTTCATTGTGAAGGGTTATACAAGTCAAGCAAGTTCCAAGAGTCTGCCAACTGAATTTCATACTGTACTGACAGTAATGGATGTAAATCAGTGGTAGCCTAGAAGAATATGAGTATTATAAAAAATGTGTCACCAAAAATGTAGCGGATACTGAGCCAAAACTTGCACACACACACAAAAAAAAAAACTGGTCTTTTAAGGGGTATTAATACTTGTGAAATGTGATGACTATGGTTGCTTTCTGCAGAGTAACACAAATGTTCCGCCGTCCTGACGTGCCCACACCGACACTCATCCTCGTTAATACTTGACATTGAGTAAGAACCGCTTTCTCCCTCAGTCAGGCTCTGGGCTGCTTTGAGAGAGGTACGATAGTTTTAACATCTGTGTGTCCCGGCCACAGACCAGGACGGCTGTAACTCAAGCCAGATGGAGACGGCGGGGGCAGGCTGGTGGCGACTGCTGCTGGAGCGTTTATCCCAGCGGCCTCTCCAGAGTCCCGCCTCACCCGGTAATGAATCCTGTTCCTGCAAACCAGCAGCAGTGACGGGGTGCCTGCTGTGTGTCGTACGGAGGCCGCAGAGGGGGGGGAAGCGGCCCCGTGTTTTGTTTTGTCTAAAACCTCTAATCTCGTTTTCGCCCCGGCACTGGCATGCACACGTCTTCCTTCCTTCCTGTCCTGATGTTTTTTTGTCCAAAACACAGGCGCAAAAGATAAAGTCACCAGTCCGAAACAAAGCTGCTGCTCAATGGTGGTCTTCCAACACTTTTATTGTAGATAACTGTTTCTACCAGAACCAAACTGCTGATTTACCCTGTCGTTTTCAGGTAGGATTCAGAAAAACACAGAGTCAAATAATCCAAAGCGTAGAAAGGAGGATGAAAAGCCAGGAAGTAAAAGGGCATCAGACATCCTGCTGCTTCCATATGTCACGCTTCGGCCTCTATCGTCTTCTGCTCCTCCGCATCCTGGCTATTTAGGTTTCTATCTCAAAAAATATTACAATGTCACATCCTGGTGACCTATGCGGTAAAGCACCTGCACCCTCATCTCCTGGCATCTGTCCACTGCCAGCTATAATAAAAGGAATAAAAAGCCAAAAAGGAAAGAAGAACTGCTTTTGTCAAAAGAAATCTATGAATGTGTCTGTTTATTTTGAATAGTAGGAATCTTCGATTTCTCTGCGTGGTGATCGAGGAACGTTTATCCAATTTTGAAAAATAGTTTCACAAATTCATTCAATGTCCACTTAATAGCTTTTCCCGCCCTGAGATTTCATGGTCTTCATCGTCAGACGGATTGAGCTCCGTCTGCATTTTGTTCAGTAAACTCTATCCGCTGATAAAAATGTTTTTGCCAATCATGCTCAAATTAAAAAACACACCTACAGAGGGACTGTGGTGCATAAAGCAGCAGCTCATTTATAGAGTTGTTCTCATCAGCAGAGGACACCGTGTGCTGTAAACTGAGGTGTCTTCTTGCAGCAGGAAAACATACCAACTTTTGAGTACACAGGCACATAAAACTGGTATTATAAATCCATTTAAAATGATGTTGGGATATCTTGGAAATCAAATCAAACCCGATAAGCCTCAGTCATCATTTTAATGTTCTGTGTATGCATCCACCTGAGTGCATGTACTGTACATCTGGCTGTATGCATGTTTGCACTTTTGACAGAGACGGAGAAGAAGGAGATCTTGTACCTCCGAGTTAATAACTGCTTATCTCGCGGGTATTTTATCAGCAGACTACAATGTGACCTCTGACCCGGAGCTGTGGTCGGCAGCCTCCAAATTCTCCACGATCCCCCCCCCCCTCCTCTTTGGAATGTCTGGTATCCCGTCACGTGCACGGCCGAATCCTCACCCTGGCCCACGGCACGGTGCCAAATGGGTTGTTTAGCATCTGGTATCCCGGAGCATTCTTCTGTTCAACCACAGGACCGCGTTGGCCCTGGTCTACCTTGCAACCTGGCATGGACCGAACTGGCAGAGCAGAAACGAGCCCAGCGCTTAGACAAGAGCGGTATTGTGTGAGCAGCCCCTCCTCACCACGGACACCTCACTAAGAGAGGAGATGTCTTGGGCCAGTGTGGAGCTCTGACACCCGAGGAGCGGAACTCTGTTGGTTGGGTTTATCTAATGACAGCGAGAGCTAAGTGCCATTCAGTGCTAGCCGCCTTTCTGCTCGGCCATCGTGCGTTTTGGCCGCTGGCTCTGGGTTTTCTTGGCCGAGGGCTCGCACTCACCCAACGACTCCGGGACTATTCAGGTTTCATAGACCTATCGCAAAGAACCACAGACATGCTGGGGAGGAGGGAGAAGCCGGATCCACGGCATTCCAGGAAGCTACGGAAGTGGCAGCGGGAACCGCAGTGCAAACGGCTTTCACACGTTGTCGGATTGCTCGACGATAAAACTGCCCAACATACTCCAAAATGCAAAAAATGAGCCACCTATCTATACACAGTATAGTATAACTAGTAGACGGACCACGGTCTAGGTCCCACACACACACACACACACACACACACACACACACACACACACACACACACACACACACACACACACACACACACACACACACACACACACACACACACACACACACGAGGAATAATTGCATACCCCTGTTCTTCAGTACAATACAATCCATAATCATGTTTAAATGGCTCAACAGGACTTTTTAGAACTAGTTTTCAAAGCTGACAAGAAGACACCAGCTTTTGGATTACACAGCATATTCTCATATTTAAAACATTTTGATCAAGAATGGTTGAACACAGGCTTTTCAAAAGGTCTGCTCTATACTAGTTTCATACACAAACAACATGTTCTATCCACAGGTGACTCGCCTTCACAAATAAACCAAAACGAACAAAGTTACACCAATTGCAGTCTGTTCTTGTCTCAATAGAATGAATTAGAACTGGCAGAATATGACCGTATGGAGTCCTTTTCATTTATGTTTGGCTGTACCAGTGTTTGCAGTCTTGTGGGTCATTCGGTGATGTTCGTCACGATTCCAGTTTTTTCATTTACATTTCAAAGTCAATTCATTCATCAACAACATCACTCAAGTGGAATATTTGTTATGCAGAGTAAGGAATACCAACGAGGACCAACATGGTTCACCACACTGAAGCAAACGCTTGACCAATGTGGTCATTGTAGGAAACTAAGATATTTTATATTTCTATATATATTCTTGATATGTTGGGCGTCTCGTCATGTTGGGTATTGTGTCAGGATCTCTGTTTCCAATAATTCATAATTGAACAGAATTAATAAGGATTTTTTTTCTTTGAGATTTTGAGACATTGAGAATTGAAGTCAATGATCTTATATCTACATTTCTGAATATACATTTGTCAACACATATGTAGAAGGTATGCACTCCGGAATTTCTTGTGTTTTGGGGTATTTTTTTGGAGTGGTGTTATTGGTAATTATATTAGTATAAACATCTGGTCTCTTGTATCTTTGCCTTCTTAACATCGAGGATTATAATGGAAATAAGTCCTGAAAATGTTGTATTTTTGTCAATTAAACTGAACTAAAAATAACTTTCGGGGCAGAACTCCTTGAACTATCACGACAAAGTATTTCCTGCAGCTGCCGTAAGAACGCAGCGCTTCTGATGACCCCAATTATCACATGAGGCTCCAGAATGAGCTTAACGCTAGCGAGTGTAAAGCAACAAAACAATCAAAGTGCTGTCGAGAGTTCATTCCTCTCCTGTTTGTACCGAAAGGAAATAGGAAGCCCTATGATGCCCACAAGATGCCTGTGAGGAATAACAGGGAATAATAGACTCTTCTGCACAGCACACACGGCTATAAAGGAGACGGCCTGTACCTGCTGAGTGACTGATTATGAAGACAGCTGTTGAGAGAACAGAAGTGGTAAGTCAGCCTCGCCCACAGTGTGTGTGTGTGTGTGTGCGTGCGTGCGTGCGTGCGTGTGAGCGTGTGCGTGGCTGGAGAGCAGTAGCAGCCGGAGGGCACCTGATGGCAGTGCTTAACCATCCAGCACCTGAACAACACACCTGGCACTAAAAGGACTGTGGTTTGTTTCACATCTCCTGGTAAACACAGGTGCTGCCATCATGGAGTCTCACAGGAGAAAGATCAAAACGTGTCCCGGAAAACATCGCTGGGGCTGAATGGCAGGTCTGCACCATTTTATAGTATGATTTTTTTTTTTATGTCAGATTTGTTTGTTTTGTTGCTTTTTTTCCAATTCTATTTATTGCTCTTTTATTGTCCCATCCCAAATTGTATGATCATGTAAACTGCTTTTATATTACGTGACATCGCTTAGACTGTCAGGAAGATTGCCAGAAGGTCCGTGACATCACCTTAAAAATCGACTCATCTCTGCAAACTTCTAACAGCTCACGCTTTTCAGGATCAAACCAGAATTAAGCTCCATGACTGAACGTATCAGGCCGTTTAATGGACAATAAGATCAGCTGTGCCGGGGATAAGTGCCTGTAACTCTCTGCTTTTATTCTTATGTCCATTAAACTGATACTTTTTAGCTTGTTTGTGTCGTTTTAATGTCCGAGCTCGGTATCGAAGCAGACTTTCAGGAAACGTCTGGCACCAATTTAAAACAAATTTTCTGGTACAAAACATTCCTAGAGGAGGTACATACTTGAGCCAGATGGGAATGTTGTCTCTTTTGAAACGGAGGGCCGGACAAATTTAGCATTCAATCAAATAGCACACAGAAACAGTGCGGTGCGCTCAAGATGCCAGAGCGCTCGGGTATTGCAGTTCACTCTGAGCCTTGATCCAGTCATTAGTGAAGAGCGGCTCGGAAAGCAAAGATTTCCTCCTGAGATTGTTTCCTTTTTGTCGTTTTAAAAAGGGGTCTGGCCTGTTGTGGAGGAATTTCTAAGCCTAAATCGCAGCCTAATTAAAGATACAGAGCCTTGTAGAAACATAACAAATACCTCTGGCAGGCAGCGTACCCTGCAGCTTTGAAGCAGGTCACAATACAATTATTTTGGACGATCCTGTCTCTTGAATCACATTTATCAATGGGATTAGGCTGCCTTATAGGAAATAAATTGTCTTCTTTGTCTTGTTGGCTCTTTTGTTTTCTTTCCACGAAGTTTCTATCTTTTTCAAGATTTTTCCCTTGTTGTCAAAGAGTGGAAATTTCCATAGCAGTAATAACTTTAACAGAAGAACGCCACAAGCATAAGGTGCCGTTTGTAGACACGCTGTAAAAACTAGTCTGTGAATTCACAATTTCCTTATAATGCATACCATCTGGAACACAACCCATAGTGAGGCCCCTTCCACTACAAAACGGGATGAATCCACCTGTTCTAATTCATATTGTGGCCTTTAAAATTGCCTCACCCATGTGCCATGAACCCAACATGCACACATCAAATCCAAGAAGCGCATCAAACCCAAATTTGCCCAACAATAAATCACATAAACATGTGGAAAGAAAAGCGATGCCACATTTTAAGTGGCTCTTAATATCAGGTATTCGGCTCCCATTTGTGCCTCATATTGCATGACAACCTGCGTGGCTGAGCCCACATGTGGAATTCACAGTTGAGCCGTGTTAAAGCCCAGAGAGGTAGCTCCTCCAAATAAACAGAGGGACCGAGTAGCATCTACCTACCGCACGGCGCAGCAGGAGAGAGGCCTCTGGAGGCTACCGAAGCTATGATTGACACGGCTTAGGAAGAAAAACAATGAGTGGAAAACACAGGGAATACTTCTATTTAAAGCACACGTCTGCCAGCCTGCTCTCCGTGCAATACCGTTCCCCCTTTTTCATTTCTATTCATGAAGACTCCCGTGGAGAGAAAAGGCCATTTCAGATGAAAGCGAGGGAAGCCGGATGATGGATACAGCGAGAAATAATTTACAATCAAAATAAAAAAGAAGAAGTAGTTACACCCTCAGAGTTCCTTTATCATGAACGGTAAGAGTGTGGAACTAAGATGTAAAATAGGGATGCAACTTTCAGCGTCCATGTTTCATAGCTGCACACATGTTGTGAGCCCGCGAGCAAGGCGACGACGTCACCGCAACAACACATTCTCAAACCATTTGGTACCATTTTAAACCAAAAGTATGCACCGATTACAGTGTCTTCACTTTGTAAAGCAAGACAATTACAGCGTGTTCGCAGGGATTCGACTAATATACCCGGGTTGTAAAAGTGATGTGTCAACAGGAGGCAGGAGGCAGGTGGATAAAGTCTGACTTGAGCAGCTTGACAGTGAGATGAGAAGTTAATGATCTTTATAAAGAAACTGTTGCAACAACAACAATCAAACGAGTAGGATGTAAATAGTGAAAGAACCAAAAATAAAGCCTTTAATGAAGGTGTAGACCAGGAGTATAATAAGTAGAGAAAGCTGACAATAACCAGATTACTTGAGTTCATTACTAAGTGGAGCAATAGAATAAGAGCTGACAGCTCAATAACCAGCAGAGCCACAGGACTTCACAGGATTTCTGTGAGTTTGAGAGAAATTATGTGTTGTAGAAAAGCTACAAAAAGTCACGAGAAACTAGAAAAGTGAAATCAGTAGAGTGCAGATCTCCAGCAGGTGTGTGTTTCACTCTCCCACCCAAACGAAGAAAAGTTGAATCTCACTCAGCTGTCCCTCCTGTCTTTATTAAAATAAAGATGATGGTCAAGAGAACAAAAACAGGTATTTATTCTTCTCGTATCATGCCTAAACTTAGTGGATCTGGTATGGAGTTAATCTGCAGATGCTCCACGTCAAAATGAGACCAAACTTTTCTATGGATGCCCAAATGTAGCCTGCAACAGACTAGGTAAGGCTTCTTTTTAGCCGAGCTGATTGGCCACCGGAAAGACCTTTCGCCACAGAGCAGCTGTTAATTACTTGCGGCCAGTTAAGAGGAGTCAGCAGTCAATGAGGTTATTAAACAGTCAATAAAATAGGTTTTCAAAAAAAAAAAAAGTGTAAATCACTGTAACCACAACAGGTCCTTGAGCATACAGTCATGAATGAGCACAAGAAATATGAGGCTAATGGGTCCAGTAGTAGATGAGATTAGCCGTGGACAGACGGACACAAACACACACCACCGAACGCATGACCTCCCCTCTGGCTTACGCCTGGCGGAGATAATGAGAACCAAAGAGAAGGACAGAAGTTAGTTTTTTTTTTTTACTCTATGAAAATGAATAAGAGCCACAGTAGCGCCGGTGCGTGTGAGTCTCTACTTCTGGAGGAACGGATGGTCAGTCAGCGGCGAGTTCCAATATCAGAGGAATTTCAATGAACTGCGAGTGGATCCCCAGAGCCACGGCGGTGGGACACTCATCGAGTTTCTGCGGGTTTGCTTTGGCAGGTTGCTCCACATTCTCTCCAGAGTCAGCTCTTCTCGCCAGCAGAGATGAGTAGCAGACACTTAGGAAAATACCCCCCCCCATCCCTCCTGTGCAGCTGCCGAACATGAAAATGACATCTGGCGGAACCGTTAAAACTTGTGTGGCCGCTGACCACTCGGGCCAGACCGGACCGGCTATCCCATTGCAGATGTTCGCGTGAGCGGGATGAAATAGAAAAGTTAGACCTAAACATAAACGACACTACGGTGTTGACTTTGCACACCGAGAGCAATGCATGGTGGGAGATTATTAAGACGAGACGGGCCGTCGGTCCCCGAGCCGAACCAGTGCTCAATAAGTGAAGAGATATTATCTAATAGGCCTCACAATAGAACAGAATTAGACAGCAGTGTCATTTCACTGGCAGGTATAGTCTTATCTGTGCTTCAGCAGGCGCGTATCAAAACACGAGACAATAAAGATACTGCGCAGATGAAAGTGAGTTACTCTAGTGGGCTCACTGTCCTCGCCTCAGGCTGAGGACAAACAAAAGACGCTTTGTTCGCTCATCCGCTGTGTTTTTATGCTTAGTTAAGGACGATTAAAGGGCCGATAAAGAGGCCCCGCGGCGGTTCAAATGGTGCGAGCTCCATAAAAATCTGTCTCAATTCCAAACTACAAAGTATGTACATTATACTTCATGGCAAACAGTGTTTTGGAGATTACAGGATTATGTTCCAAAATGGTTTCACAACTTTATTTCTTCCTCTCGTCTCTTCCCCTCTGTGGGTCTCTCATGTATATGCAGGGTTTGTGTCATTTTTTCCAGGTCTCTGAGGTACAGAGGTGGTTTTTGTGGTCCAGGTCCTGCCTACTTTACTGAGCTGATATTGTCATTCTGTTTCTCAATACTGTAATTTCATTGTTTGTATTTCTGTCTACTCTGTATAACAGCTATTGCACGTGTGTCAGTGTTCCTCAGGTTTCCTGCTTCTCTAATTCTGTTAAAAGGTTTAAATGTTTGAGGATTTCCTTTGATCCAATGGATGTTCTAAAGAGAGTTGGTATCGTATGTTGGAACCGATAAAGCTCTGCAAAGCAAATTTAGGATTTGTAATTTGGGGCTATTTCAATAAACTTGACTTGACGCAGTTCAAGTAATACTCAACTGATAAACTATTCTGAATTATTAAGCTCTCTCATTTTGTTATTAGACAAAAGTGAAACACCCAACTGGTCATAATTTAATTAGTCAGTATCAAATACGTAATTTTTCACTTTGTTGAATCTTTGTTATAGTTCCTTAAGATATTTATTACTTTCTTACTCAAAGCTGTTATGAATTTGGATGCAATAATCGGATTTTGTTTGTGCGGCGGGTCGGCTATGGCTTTAGACCACACCTTCTCAGTCGTTGTTATTATCAGTTTTTCACACCGACTCATTCATTGACAGCCGTAGAGTTCTGTTTTCATTTTATTATTCATTTTGTGCTATAACTTTGGAAAGCCGCTGCCAATAAGACATAAAAAGTGTACTTTTTGCTCTCAGATGTTCCTGGAACATGTCTCACCACAGTCCACAATTTGTCTTAAATCTTGTCCAGCAGCTACTCCTGTTTCATACAAATATTGTGACTTTAGTGTGCGCACTGACATCTTTGAGTGAACTCAATTGAAATCAACTCAAAACCAACTCGGAATTCTTAAGAAGTCTGGAACTGGGAAGCAGTAAGCACTTCCTTTAAAAAAAATAAACATGTGGCATTACTGGAAGCTCCGACAATGAGTGAGGGGATTTGATAAAGGCAGAAGAAGCTGGATGGGGAAAAGTCTACAGTATATGTGTGTGTGTGTGTGTGTGTGTGTGTGTGTGTGTGTGTGTGTGTGTGTGTGTGGCTGCAGTCTGTGATTATGTTATATAATTTCTACTCGAGGTAACAATGTTTTTGCCTCGTACTGCTGCATGCTTGCGGCACTTTCTCTTTCCTCGCGGATTACATCCTTCCCGGGGATTAATGGGGTCAAAAAGGGCCGTTATCTTTTTGGGGCAGGGGTCTGGTCTTTCCATGCAGGCAGGCGGACTTCGCACCAGGGCGAGAACACGCTGAGAAAACTTCAAGCTACCATCTGCTCTCCTCGAGGCAAACTCTCTGGAGCAATCAACACTGCAATTCCTACCACAAAACAGCGGTTGAATGCATTTTCTCTGCGGACAAAATCGAATTTTGGACCGTAGAAACCGTAACACCCTTTGAGTTATGGTTTCAGTCGACTACATATCCCAAAATGCTTGGTGCAAAAAAAACTAAAAACTAGCAAATGAAGCAGTAAATGTGGAAAGAATAACTTGCCACAGTTACACAAATTACAGTAATTTCAAATGAATTCCTCTCTAATGAAGACTGCAAGCTCCAAAGAAAGCGATCTGATGGTGTGTGTTCACATGCAGCAAAGCACGTAATCAAAGTAAACAGTGATAGGACTTTTCCAGACTTACATTGACGTCACTCGCTGCTCTTTAAGTACACCCACTTATGCAGAAAAAGGTGGTTGATGTGCTTTTAATTATTATAATTGCAGGCTTCATAAAGGGCTTTGTTGTCACAGATCTTTTACATGTTAAACATTTTGTCATCACATTTCGTCATTAATACATGGTTTCATTTGACTACAGTGTACTTTGAGATGATGATAGAGTGACGGTAGAAGCTTCTGTTAGAACAGTGACGCAAAGCCAATTACTGGTGTGACATGAAACTAGGGCTGGGCATTAAAACAATCTTAAAAATGTTCACGATGGTCTCTTCCACGATGACGATGCATTTATGAGATTTCTTTTTAAATCCGTTTTCCTCTACCAATAAAAACAGTTATTGATAAACCAAAAAAATGTGACAAAAAACCCTGATTTTTAATTAAAAAAAATAAAATAAAATATATATATATATATATATATATATATATATATATATATATATATATATATATATATATATATATATTGTGATGATTATCGACATCAATCAACATAAAAAAAAAAAAATATCGAAATACAATTTTTGGCCATTTGGTCCAGCCCTACATGCATCATGTTCCTCTTTTTATCTTGTATTTAATGTCCATTTACTGAAAGAACGACTGCAGTTCAACCAAAACCAGCAGACACATCCCATTTGGATTTGGGCAGTTTTTACAATTCTTTGTCTCCTGGAGTCGTCTTTGGACTTTCTTTCATTGCGGAGTTAAATATACAAGAAAAAGGTTTGGTGGGTTAAGCGGGGTTTTGTTTCACCGACGTGCTTTTGTGTCTTGTACTTTGCTTCGCGGCATTTCACATTACACAATTATAGTCTGCGAATGGCTCCGTGTATTTATAGATGCTGTAAAGCCAACAGAATAAATTGGTCCTGTAACAGGCCATAAAGGCTCTGCGGGGAAGTGGAAAGACAAACAGTTGTACTAAGTTATGAGTGTTACCACTCCTCTTGAATAACTGTTAACCCTCCTCTGAATGAGCAGACCCACTGCTGTAAACTGGCCGTCTATTCTCTGGGAAACGTTAATGTCAAGTTAAATCCTAAATAACAAGAACAGTTTACTGTTCTCGGTTGTTAGAGCCTTGTGGTGAAGTCTGCTTACCTTATTTCTGTAAGATTTTGTAAGATTTTGCAAATCTTTAGTTACTTATTTACTTCCATCTCCATCCCAACACAGTGGTTGTCTACAGACTTGTGTTTTGAATATTGAAATTTAAAAACCCAAACATCAAAATGCATTTCCAGACACAACGTCCCAGTTACTCTAACTTGTAACAATCTTTATCGGAGGTACACTGCAATCCTGGTTGGACATCTACCTCTCAATACGTTTAGGTGGCAAATCTTTTTAATTGGACACCATGATTTTCATCTTGTTGTTGGCTGTGCTCAAGCACCACCAACCACTTAACTCACAATAACCCGAAATTAAAATAAGTACTCGAAATGAAGACGCTGATTAAATCCAGTGGTAGGCGATTTAAGAGCGATAGTGAATGCAGTTAGTTATTCATGATGTATGTAGCGTTGGCCTTAACCTGCCAATCAGTTTGTTTTGTTGTAATAAAATGGTGAAGATACAGATGGTTTTATGCAGTTTCACTTCAAAGATTCTGGAGTAATCTTTTAAAAAACTGCACTGCTTAAGTACTTGGGAGTTACAGAACTTTGAATCACCTCAGTGCATCAATCAAGACTAAGTCACAGGGGAATCCTCAGTCACCTGACTCGGCTGTAATCCAACACATCTCGGTAACAATCCGCTGACACGAGGAGAGGTGAGTGGACCCGATGCAGCACGGTGACACACGGGGGCTTTGGTCGTCGTGTGAGCGGCTCAGCGGCCGTCACTTCGCTCTGACGTGTGGAACAATCCGGGGTGTCACATACAAACCATGAAAGGGGCAAACGCAGAGAAAGAGAGAGAGGAGCTGTGACAGCAATAATCGGTCGTTTGACCAGTAGGAGTCAAGCATTTCAATCAATTATGACTCTTGGCTAAAGAGAGTTTCCATTCTGCACATGTGCAATACTCAAAAGTTTTAGTTGTGGTGTTACATCCCAATGCCAAGTACATTAAGAAATAAAAAGTGCAAATCCATATCAGAAATACATTATAATAAATATTCACATATATGTTTCCTGCAGTGTTTTTAACCTGCATCACCTGAAATATTAACGCTTCTTTGAAATAGAATATGAAGCCAACTAAGCTTCAGGGAAACCGAGCAGCAGTGCTGCATCACACAGCGAGGGGCGGGTATGTAATGAGTGGGGCGAGTGTTTAAACTGTCATTTAACTTCATTGATAATGAGATGAAACGCGTCAGGATTCAGCTCAGCGGGCGACTGATTGATTGAGCTCGTCGTACTTCTGCTTCAGAGAAACTAACCGGAGCAGCACGTCACACTGTCGGGCGAAAAGAGAACCTTCTGAGTCGTTACAAGTTGGGAAAAGTAGAGACAGACAGAGCGGTCGGTCACAATATGGACCTGATGAATGAGGAAATAACTTCGTCCAATTATGCTCTTGTGTTTTCATACAATGCCGATGTTAACAAGTCTTCAACAGGATCAGAAAACGTAAATAAATTCTTAGATTTAGTTGGTCTCTGCATTAATCTCACTGTTATTGCACTTCAGTTTGCAGAAAACAAATAGCGCCTTTATATCTCATTTGTCATAATAGTTTTTGTTTTTTTTTAACCTAAGGCTTAATATGTACAATTAATTATTGGTTGCAAAATATGCAAAACAAATATAAAAAAAAAGCAAAAGGTCAATTTGATAGCTGTGCCGTCAGCAACAAATTCATAAACGTCACTGCGTCTCAAAGCTTTCTGCTGTCAATCATCTATTTCCACAAAATAATCTGAAGAACGCTCTGGAGGGAGTTAAAATAAGCCTAATGAAAAATGCACTGCGCTTCAGGCCAGACGATTAAAACATGTGCCAGAGTCCAAGATCATTTTTTTTATCTGGTGGGAATGCAACTGGTTACAACGTCTCATGGAATCACCAGAGCTGCAATATAGTTGTACTGCAGGAAAGTAGAGCACAGCGTGTTCTAGGAAACAATAGGTCTCATGCTTCAGCTCAGTAGAAATCTCTCTGCTATGCAAAGCACGCAGCTCCTGTGCAGACCCTTTCTGGCTGTTTTAACTGTGGAGTTTAACGTCTCGTTAATTATGTTTAAGTAAACAGGAAGGTCTTATGGGACACACTGCTTCTGTTTGCGGGAAAACGACATGTGATAAGCGCTGAGCGGCGCTGATATCTGAAGATGTGTTACACGCTTTGGGACAGGTGAGGAGGTGTGGAGGCCGTGAGAGAGCAGGGAGAAGACACTCTGAATACCGGCTATTGTGCTCTGTGGTACAGTTCGGCCTGGATTACTGATTGTGTCACAACATTCCCGTCATAGCGAGAGATTGGGATGTTAAGGGGGGGGGTGTGTTCACCTCTTCCTGGAAGACCAGGACAATAACCACGTCCCGCTCCTATAGCTGCTTTGTACCTTTACGTCGCTGTGTCTTGTATGGAAAGAGAGAAATGGTTGCCAAGTGCAGACAAAAGGCAATGTGGCTGGCAAGGGCAGGGCAGCTCAGTTGCGTGATTAGTGCATTCCTCAGCACTCCACCCCACCCGACGCAACAACACGCACACACACACACACACACACACACACACACACACACACACACACACACACACACACACACACACACACACACGTCAGTGGATGCGCTCACAGCAACAATATTTCCCTTCTCCATTCCCGTCTAGCTCTCTCTAAAGAGGCTGATTCAACGCATCGCTGCATGCCCGTATTTACATACAAATAAGAGAGAGGATGTGGATAGTCCCCCCCCCCCTCCCCCCCCCCCCCCCCCCCCTCCTCCTCCTCCTCCTCCTCCTCTGTGTATGTGCACATTTCTGGTTGTTTTCTAGTTTTCTCCCCTTTTTTTTTTTTTTCTTGTGAGGAGGTCAGATTAGAAAAGCCACTCAGTTTGCCAAGCTATAAGAGCTCTAGAGCCTCCCTCCACCTGGATATGTAAACACTTAAAAAATGCCACTATTTTCATCGTCACACAGATGAGATTTGACCCCGGAGTGTAACCCATCTTAAGTAGAAGTATTAGGAGCAGTGGGCTGCTGTTAAGTGTCCATCTCAAGGACACTTCGACATGCAGACAGTAGGAGATGAGGATAGAACCGCCGATATTGTGATTGAAGGACACAGAAAGACAAATATGACAGCATAACTGCCTTGAAACATAAAAGGTGTGAGATGACAGCAGCTGGAGGATAACAGATAAAGCCTTGTGCATGCCTCATCGGCTTGCCAACGTCCTCCTGTGAGATGCATGAACTCAGCTGTGTTTGTTGTTCTATTGTAGCAGGTGGATTTACAGCACGCTCATCCCGCTGCTCCCTTTCCTTAAGTCTAGCGCGCAGAGAGGATCGCCCCCCCCCCCCCCCGGAAAATGTGCAATAACGTCTGCGGGGCTTTCAGAAGCAGCACTGAAGATCGAAGGTGAGAAAGCAGAGAGTCGGCGTGAACTCGCTCCCCCGAGCAAAGCTCTGTTTGTTATTCATGAGAACGCTGGCTCTCCTCGTGAGACTCTGGGTCTGGACAAGTGAACTGCTTTTCTTCAGCGCTGGACAGGAATGGCTGCCCGTCAGTCCGCAGTCTACCACGACCCTGCGCCCTGCTGTGGCTTATCTTGAAAAAAAAAAAAAAAAGAGGGTTGGATTTGGTGAGTATGTGAGAGGAGGAGGAGGGAGAGACAGAGAAACGAGGGAAAGCAAGAGATTGAGTGGGGGAATTAGTTCAGTATTTGGCTAATGGATATCCTTGGAAAAAGCCCAACCCGCTTGTCGGGGGGGGGGGGGGCGTGGATGAAGACAAAGAGTGCAAAGCAAAAGAATGTGCATTCAGGCATGTCCTAAGGCCAAACCCAAGCCTGTTGAGCCTAAATTTGATTGATATAAAACCATTTCTCCTTATCTATTCTGAACCCTTCATACTCTGCACAGAACACTCAAGTCTGAAAAGTGAAAGGCAATAAAACACAACTCTGAGATATTTGGTTGCAACACGTGCCGTTACTCAAGACATCTACTAATTACGGCCCATTATTGTTCGTAGGTAATGCTACAAACGCTGGATGAGACCAGCCTGAACATAAATATATAACCACACACAGCTGATTGCACCTTCTTAATTTTTCAAGACTAAAGCTCTTTATCTGTTCTTTGAAGCATCACTTGGGGAAAGAAGGGCAGGTCTAAGCTTGAAGAGAGAGAGAGAGAGAGAGAGAGAGAGAGAGAGAGAGAGAGAGAGAGAGAGAGAGAGAGAGAGAGAGAGAGAGAGAGAGAGAGGGCAGCAGAGCTTTGCATGCAAATGAGGAAGCCGACTGGAAATCACGGCCAGATTAATTGAACGCACCTCGCTCACAGCTCACAGCAGGTCCTGAACCAACACTTGTCACAATGAGACTTGTCACAATGAGACATGTCACAACATCCCTGCTGGAAATAATAATCCAGACTTCAGACTGCGAATCTGTCTCGTCCGCGAAATCCAAAAACCGTCCTCCTGATTAAAGAAGAGGTGCATCAACGCGGCTCCTGTGCTAGGACTCAGTTGCGTAACACCACGCGCCCTGTAACATTATGTAAGTGATCTCGGGGGCAAATCGATCCCCCGTTATAAAACATTCTCCCCTGAGGCAGAAGAGATTTACTCGGCTGTTTGGCGGCAGGCGCCTACTGCTGCGTTACCTCCCTCAAGAGTTTCATCCTCCCTCCCCTCCTGTGCAGGAAGACATGCCGAATGCTCCACTTAAAAGAAAAAAAAGGACTCAAAGTGGAGGGTGGACACTTTCTCAAAAAAAAACGACAGGCCTCCCATTAAGTCTGAGTGAGTGGGAGGAGGGTGGACCGGCGATTAAAGATGGCTGAGAAACGAGCGTGCTATGTGACAACGCAGAGGGGAGTTATTACCGTGGGATTTCAGAGCAGCTTGTTACTTTAAAACACCCAGAAGTTTCCTCCGGGGAGACGGTGAGAATAGAAAGTCCCGAGCACAGGAGGACAAGCCCGACAGTCTGGCATGTGATTGTCTGCTTCTTTAGGCCGCACCACCACCACAATAATCACGCTAATGTTCATGAATGCGCCGCAGGTCCCAGAGGAGCTCGACTTCCAGTCAGAAGCACTGCGCGTTGAAACACTTCCCGTTTAGAGAAGTTAGTAGAACATCTCAAAAGGAGTGACGTTCTAGATGTTGGTTTCATTCGTTCTTTTGACTGTTCTTTGCCTCGTCTGTGTTTTCCCGTTCCTTTTAAAGAAACAGGATCATGGAATCTTTATATTTACAGAAGAGGACTTTTACTTAATTCATTGATGCTTTACGGATGAATAAAAAAGGGATGCTGTGTGTGTTCGTAGGGTGGCGGGGTGGGTTGTGAAGGGCACCTTGCCTGCCCAGTAACTCAATACTCTGATCTACAGTATCGGAAACCGTTGAAGCATGTTTTGCATTCCAGCAGGAGGGAGGCTGGACTATTGTGTACAGAGGCCATTGTGTTTGTCCGCTGGCAGACACCAAACCAGACCATGAGTCATGCTAAGCACCGTCTGAACTCCCCCCACCAGCAGCTAACAGCACGGCCCGGGAAAGGTTGCAGCCCGTTCACCACACAGACTCTCAATTCAAGCCCGGTTCTACTTTTAAGGTAGCTGGACGATCGCGACGTCAGACGAGCACATGATGTGACAAAAGCACACGGGCTTGGAAATGAAAAACTGGGGTGGAGTAGAGGAGCATGCAGTATGTAAATACCGTGCGACAGTGAGAGAACAAGCGCCGCAAATAAGAAATTCAATTTCACTCGTCACCCTGGGATCACATGGTTGCGCTCCTGTAAACTGTAGAAATTGATTCATCTGATTTTGAGGTTGGTTTCTTTCTTACAGTGGAAACTACCTTCTGTCCCGGTGGAGGCACAAGAAAGGATTGAGCTATTTCAATCGAGCTCGATAATCTAAGTTCAGAAAAGAAACCAGCGATTGGGTATTATTTAACAATCCACTTGGACAATAGGCGATCAACGAACGGAAGTGACAAGCAGCTGGAAATGAGCTTTAACAGCCAGAGATGCACACTCTACTGCCATGATGAATTATAATGCTTTGTACAAAAGGCACCAGAAGCTGAATATGTAAGTTGATGTTTGTAAAGGACAGTGAAGTATTTCTTCACTCAATTTAAATTGGACATACTATGCTCATTTTCAGGTTCATAAATGTATTTGGGGTTTCTACTAGAACATGTTTGCATGCTTTATTGTTCAAAAAACACATTTTGTTTCACATACTGTCTGTCTGAATAAAGCTGTATTTGCAGTATGTCTGAAACGCTTCTTTTTACTGTCTGTCTCTTTAAGCCCCGCTCCCAAAAAAGCCAAGTCTGCTCTGATTGTTTTGAGAGAAAAAATAAGGTGCACCTTTTCAAAAGGTGGTTCTTAAGATGGAGGGCTATATATATTCTAATGAGCCTGCGTGAGAAACATGCAGGCGAGCCAAATATAACTTGACTTGTTGAGTCATGTTCTCTGATCCAGGCAACCATCAAACTGCTGCCTCGGTTGTCTTTATTTCACCGTTTCTGGGTCGGTAGGCCCTCCAGATACCCAGATGTGTGCGCACAAGCATGGTTTTCCACGATATGTCCCCTTTAATGCATAAAATGGGAAACTGAAAGAATGCCAAATTTACTAATCACTGCAGTTTTCCACTTGAAAACCTCCACAAACAAACTTCCTTGTAACTTGAGAGATCATGGCGTTCACGAGAATTTTTCTTCGCACGCAGCCGTTACACCCCCCCAGGCGATATCGCTCCCGCCAAACCAACCTATTTGTGGATACCAAAACGAAACCATTCCTTAGCGAATACCTCAACCTAAACATTTTCGTTTATGGAGCTTGTTGGCAACACAAAAGACTACGGTGTTGTGGCCACAAATAGCTCGTTCCCTTTTCTTTGGCACAAAGAAAGCAATGTGTAGGGATGTAGTTGTTATTTTGAGGCACAATAATCCCAACCTGAAGAGACTGTACAGGCCCAACCTGCAATGTCTCAACTAGCGGCTCCACTAAGGCAGGTGTATTTGGATGTAAACGTCATGCGCTGGTTGGTGCGACTTGAAAGTGACTTTGAGCTGTCAATCATGAAGTTGCTGCACTCTGTCTACATTCAGTAACGTGTGGAAATGAGTCCCAGGAGAACACGCTAAACCCTTCCTCTATCCTCTACGCGACGGCGGCCCGGCGACTGTTTGCACTTGAGTGTGTGACCTTTCAGGCTGACACGAGGAAGATGAATCCAGCCCCCCGTGGACAGACGGAGCTGGTGACACCGGGTCATTCATCCCGGCCTGGACAGCCTCACATATGAATACTGGACCAACGGTGAAGGAAGGGAAAAATAGAACTGAGGAGAAAGAGAGAGGAGGGCACAGAGGCCACACACACACACAGCTATACCTCATGTTTACTTATGAGCTTGAAGCCTGAAATCTTTGAACGCAAACAAATTACTATGGATGTATGCAGGGTTGAGGTTTGATTTACTAATGAACTGTTTGAGGAGATGCTTTTTATTTGGAATCAAAAGGAGAGAACAAAAGGGGAAAATAAACCAGAAGCATCCACGGGGCAAATACCAGAAGACAGATGTGAAGAAAGGGACGAGACAAAAATGCAAACGAAAAGCATACAATCAACAAGGGCGGCCTGTGACGAAAATCCAATCTGTCACGCTGAACTGAGAAGTTTCATTGGCTATGAATCTTTTAGGAGGCCGTCAGCGCCACAGGCAAAAGGTTAACACCACAGAGAGAGGCCGCTCGGCTCCCTGTCCACGAAGCCATGACTGAAACGTCTCTACGGCCGTCTGTTCAGCTTTCACTTTAGGGTTTGGACACGGTTTGTGGCCAGACAGCAACAGATAAAATAAAAATTAAAAAAAATTAGAAGCAGCATCCATCATGCAACAGTTTGCTATGCAGTGAGGAGAGGAAGCAGAAAAAAACAGCTGCTGTGATCATTGCTTAGTAAGACACTGGCATGGAAGACGCACAATTCATCAACAAATGTGCTGGTCTTTGCTTTGATGCAGCTACTTATCTCCGCCTGTAGTCAGGACTCATAGTCTCACTCAATGTCCCGCCCACAGCATGATCTGATTGGTAACGCGTCACGAGTGACAGCCAATCAACAACACTGAAGGCAGGTACACTCAGCTGCATGATCAAAGAAAGTTGTTGTATCACGTCTAAACTTCAGTCCATACTCACACGTGTTTCTTTCTTGATGGATGCACCAAAGAAAAGGTCTAAAGTGCAGTAAAATCTCTTTTTGCAACATTTAATGAAACATATGATTAAAGGTCTTCAAACTAAGTTTGTGTTATTCAAAATGTTGACACGATATTGCTCACCAGTCTACATGCTAATAATCGATATCGGCCTTGGAAAAAAAAACCCTGTCTACCTCCAGCCACCAGACCCCTGAGGAAACATGGAGGACATGACAGGCTCCGGCTGCACTTCACTGAAGATCTTGTAACAATTTGTTCTCCTTCGATACATCGCAGATCTGACGAGCTGCTCATGTTTGTGTCACATCTTCTCAACTGAGAAGGAACCGGAGAGCCGAAGCAGAATTGTCGGTATTCTGTAAAGTGGTTTAAACGCGCACCTTTAAAAAAAAAAGGTAAAGGATGGATATTTTTGTACCTTTGAATATTCTTCAAATCATCACAAATAATAATCAGCATGATAAAAAGCCCAAAAGGGTTTTGATTGAGCTTCCATTCTGATCATGACGGGCATCTTAAATGAATGTATTGCAGAGAGCACGGTGTATAACAGAGAGCTACATAACAGTGGATACTCTTTGAAGAAGAAAAATCAGACAAACAAGATGCATTATTTATGATCAGTCTGTTTGCACATCTAACCCGTACAAGATGAGTCGCCAACAACATGAAGGACGAGCAATAACCACTGACGACCTGGTTATTAACGTGAGGTTAACACCCACAAATCAGAGAAGTCATCACAAAAACATCTGCAGCAATTGGGAAAGGAAAACACAGCAGAGGTTAATACGAGTCAAACGAGACTCAAAAGCACGGTGAGCTTCCGATCATCCATCACGGCATCGTCTTCTGTGAGAGGGATCTGGTTTGTTTACTTTCGGGACAGGTTCAAATCCAGCCAGACTGACGCAGAGGACAAGATCTCACCAGCTCAAAAGAAAAAGCTAAAAACAGGAAAAAAGGACAAAGAGTCCCTGAAAGACAAAATACGGCAGATAACAGAAAGGTGTTTGGTGCATATTGGATTTGAAATGAAACAATGACTGCGGATGAGGTTAAAGTGCTGACCTTCCGCTTTAATTTAAGGGTGTTCACATCAACGTCAGATAAAAAGTGGAGCTACAGTCCACCTTTTTGTTAGGGATGAGTATTGGCAAGAACCTGGCGATATGATAGGTATCATGATACAGAGGTTACGTTTCAACATATAGCTATTTCTTTCCGCATAAGCAAACATGATTAGATGATCAGACATTTGACGCTAGCTCGCTGTACTTGACGTATCTCGATACCTGGTGCAGGCCTAAGGACACGTTGTGTGAATCACATGATCAGTTGGATTGAGGTCAGCTGACTGACTCAGCCAGTCAAGAGCATTCGTTGTCATTTAAATAACTAAATAACCTCAAATCGATCTTATTGTCATTGTCTCGTAAGAAATGGAGCGATGGAAAACACACATCATTGCCCCCGTCACTCTATTTGCACTGTTCTGTATCTGTGTCCGCTAAAGAGGGCGTGCCAACGATGTCATGATTGACAGCTTGCCGCTGGTATCGGTTGTATTTGTCTACATGTTGCTAGCGCACCGTTGTTTACTCTTCATATCTCAAAAGTAACTTCAGGTCTCATGGCGTCAGTATGGAACAATAAGTCGCTGATAAGCTGTGACTGACATCACGCCTTCATGTTCATTTACTCTATTACTGAACAGTTAATCACAGATTCGGACACTTAGAAAACAACATTTTTGCGTCGTTGATAAAAAGGTGTGAGGAGGCATTGAGCTCTAAGGAGCAGATGGTGAGGAGTTGTGTGTTTTTAGGGTTTTTTTAAGCTATGGACGTTACATTTTTTGTTCCAATTTTTTCGAGCAAACTATATTGTTCGTATTATTTTGAGATGTCATACGACACCTGCTCCATAACACTGTAGTTTATGTAAAATATTTCACTTTTTAGATGCGTTTACCTACAAATATGTCAGAGAGACTCTGCAGAACCTGCTACATGTTATAGTATTCAAAAACCATGATGCCATTGAAGCAAATGTTTGATGATTTTTCTAAAAAAAAAAAAAGAGAGAGATTTCCACCGGCGTTTCATATTTTTATATCCACACAAAACAGGAAATTATGGACAGAATCCTCCCATGGAGGTTTAGTTTGGCTTCTCTAAATGCATGCAGCAGAAGAGACGTGTCGGTCAAACTCATGATGATAAGTGGAGGAAGACAATATAACAGCAGGTGTTTCTCAGCACATGCTGGAAATGGAACTGCTTGGACAGAATATATTACCCTCACCCTTCCCAGTAGATTTAATGGTTGTCAGGTTTTCTCCATATACATGATGTAATACTGTAAAGTGCAGGTGGTGTTTCTGGAACTCGCTGCCTTATGCTAGTATTTAATCCGACAGTGTAAAAGTGCATTTAAATGTAAATCCAATGCTTGTGTGGTCTTTATTATACTGTTTTATAGGCTTTAAAGACTATACGTTCCAATTAATCGTTCAGCAGGGTTTGTGAGAGATGCAAGTCTTTTGCAATGTCTTTTTTTTTTGTCTCGTTTCCTAGATCGCAGTACTGTGAGCCGCCTCACACATCTGCCCTTGCATGCGGGGATAAATAAAGCCGTACTGAAACAGAAGGAAATGAGTGAACACGTACTACACACTTTGTATTATACAACAGAGCCCTCAAAACAAAAAGTGCCAAAAGTAATTTGCCGGCGAGAGAGACAGAGAGCTGGAATGATTAAACGAGGCTTTTTGTGGGCGGTGCGGTCAGGAGAAGATCACTCCCCTCCAGTGTTGTGAGTCGAGTGGCTCACAGGCTCGGCAAACACAACACATGCACAAGTACATGCACAAGCACAAAGACAATCGAGCTTCAAGGCATGAGCTTGATAATAGGAAGGCCCTTCTCGCTCCTTTGTTGGGAGGAAAGGCTTAGAGATCAAGGCTCCGTGCGTTTGCCAGTTTAGGTCCACACATTTATTCCATTTTGAGGGTTGAGCTGCATTCCTGGGCCGCTTCCACCGAGCGGTGTTTTCAGTACCGTGTCCTTTTGAAGAGGGACTTTCTGTGGCGATTTCTCAAGACAACCATGGTGGTAAAATCCTGTACATGTATATTATATTCAGTCTGTCTAAAAAGGGGAAAACCTAATCAATCCGCTGGCGTTAAAAGTATTTTCACTCGGGTCTGAATTACCACATAAATCTTCATGCGTCTTGCTCTAATAAATCCTATTTGTTTTCATTCAAGGGCAACACAAGAGCCAAGAGCACCATTGACGTTCAGTGTTGAAATATTTTTCTTAAATTAAAGTTTGTCCTCTCCACGGTAAGAAATAAGAACCGAAACCATCGTCGTGTTCGGCCGTCACTCCTCCCTCTTTAAGTGATGTTGTGTTCATCCTTCCCCAGCAGCGGGTTCGGTTACACGTGTAACAGAATCAGCTGGTCAGATAACAGTGACGCTTATCATCAGGTGGAAAAACTGTCTGAGCGGGATCCATGGTGACATAACACAGAGGCAGTGCGTGGAACCTGTTCGAGCGCAGACAGGATCGGTCTGTTGGTGTTCATTCACTCATACAAACAGAACTGAGGCTTATTGTCCCTCATGAGAGGAAACGGCAGAGCGAGCAGAGGACTGTCGCCGCTTCAGATGTGAAATCTCAGACGGCCCCGGTGTTGAATTATGGACTATAACTCACAATGTGTTACACGTCAAGTGATAATTGACTGAAACTATGGAGAGGCACATTTCAAGGCTTATGTGCTGAAAATTAAAGTTATTTATCCTCTTTCAATTGAATTATATCGTAATTGAATCATCGTTTAAACTGATAATAACAAACGCATAATAACTCAGAAAATCTGATCAAACTATTTCCTAAACTTACTTCCTTATTCTGTATTCACGTGCATGCATGTAAACATAGTCAGTGTATCGATGGAAATATCTATCTATGTTTTTCTCTCTATATTTTTACTTTTTGCATGAACTTTCTTAATTCCAATTACAAAATACTCAGTACTTTTCATTTTTCAATTATTTAATTCACACACACAGGAGAATATTTATTTATTGAACTCGCAAAAAAAATGCTACATCTTGACATGTAAACATGCACCAGTGTATTATTATTATCGAGACATGAAATGACCTATATCCTGATAGAAGATTTTGGACATATCGCCCAGCTCTATTTAAAAACTGAACTCTTGCCCCTCTGCAGATCACAGTGTTCAGAAGAGTGAAGAACAGGCGAACGTGTCCCAGAATGTAAAATAGACCAGAGTGGGAAAACGGAGACTCGGGTCTCCAAGTAATTCTACTTTAATGAACACAAACAGACGGGCTCCCAAATGCCTTATCATGCAGAGTGGCCTGATTAGGGCTGACTCACCAATTCCCCACAGTCGTCAGCAAAACACACAGGAATGTCCGGCAAATAAGTTCCACATTACGGACGCACAACATCCCCACAGACACTCACCCACTCCTCTAATCCACAACAACCCCCCCACCCACCCACCCAACAACCACACAACGACGGGACGGGACACTTATTTCCAAAAACTGGAAGCGTGAAAGCGATTATCGCTTGTTTCGGCACGCCTCCTATAAACTACTAGGATTAAAACCACGAACGGTCCATTTCTATAAGTTACCACAACACACCCAGATCGTGCTAAGCTGCTAATGAGGGGAAAATAGGACAAAGGGAATAACAGGAGACGCTCTGAAAGAAAACGTGTGGATGACCTTAAACAAAAAGGTGGAGCATTTTTGAGTTTGACTTGAACTTTCAGAGCAGAACATTGGGCTGAATCCAGGGTCAGACAAAGACCATTTCACTCTGACAGAGGTTAGCGCCGGCAGAGAAAACAGCCAAAGTGGATTGGGTTAAATATTTACACTGGGTTAAGAAGCACACTGGGTTTAACCAGTTTACTCAGCACGGCCCTTTTCAAGATACGAATGATCCAAATTCCAGAGGATCAATCATGTCTGCTCTATTTAGGGGTTTACTTTAGAAAGTTGACACCCATACAACAATGGTTAATAGATGCAGAACGCGTATGTTCTGGATGTGTACCCACTCAGCAGTTAAAGATTAGCCACAAAGGCAGCAATCGTGTCACTCGGGCAGTAGCAGCGAGGTGAGTAATGTCTCACACACACACACACACACACACACACACACACACACACACACACAGAGTCCTGACGCTCCTCTGTTGGGAAAGCTGTTTCAGTGCTCGTCCAAGCTGACGCTGACTATTTTACCCTCGATTTTGGGATAAAAATCACACTGAGATCGGAGTTGTGTTAATGGCTGAACGAGCAGCCGCTCCCTCTCTCTCTCTCACTTCCTCACTGGATGTGTGCTTGCGACGTCAGTGCTCTGCAGGTTTTGCATGACTGTGCATTCCTGCGCATGCCGCGTAGGGGGTACATTGTCCTTCAGTAATAATCTACAGTCCGTTTCCTGCAAAAGCTCGTGAGCAGCCATAACTTCAGAGCAGTGACCTGGATAATAATTAAAAAAAAAGAAGGACTTTAAACTTTGTGTGCAAATATCAGACGAAACTCCAAATATCGAGCAGAAAAGGACAAAGTTTACCACAAACCAGACTTTGAATGCATCCAATATTTCACCCGACAACAGATGAGCCGGGTAAACTTTTCAATACGAGTGAGTTTCAGTAATGATGCCAAATAAATCCCTTTTGTGATACATCTTCAAGGGATGATGATCAGCTGAGAAACCGTTTGTAGATCAAATAACCGCAAAGGAATACATGTATGCTGAGTTAAATACGTCTCTGACCTTCTCTTAGGAGCCAACATTCGGTACTAAAGGCTACAGAACCATTTCAATCAGAACCAATAAAGAGAAAGGGACAAGGTGAGGCAGTGGCTTGACTAACTTGCGGTCATATTTCCTTCTCACAGCCCCGTTGGCTCTAATCCAGTGATGTGATGCCACCTGACAGCATAATGGACCCTCACCTAGTCAGGGGGTCACTTTAATGGGACCTGAAGTTTTACGGAACATTCTGACAAAAAACGAACAGAACGTCGTGCGGCGGCCCGTTACGAGGGCGCCGCGTGTGTTTTATGAGGTGCTGAGAGACCCCGAGGTGCTTCTGAGGAGAAGGGGCCCGACAACACTTCCTCTTTCCTCCCCTCTGTGGAATTCCCTTAAAATTTCACGGAGCAGCTCAACTGGAACTTTTATTTCCATTAGTCCTCCCCCCCCCCCCCCCCCTTTTTTTGAAACCTGTCCAGTGACAGTGGCCCTCGTACACAGTCCAGAGTTCACTCCAGTAAGTAGACCAAACAAACTGGCTCTTCTGGCTGAAACACTTTTGAGAAACATGTGTTTGAATGAAAGAGTTTATTTCTGTTGTTAAACTAGTGAATAAAGAGGAAACACAACAGCCAGCTAAGTCCATGATAAAATCCCTGTGGTATTTACTGCGATGATGTGACCTTGTTTGGAGAAGCTTTTAACAGCAAGAGAAACAAGCACATGCAAATTAACATCTGTGCATTATTTTGCACAGCTGTGAATTAAGAGCCTTTTTATATTTAATAAACACACAACTGTGAGGACTTTGGGAGTGTAGCGAGTCACAGGATTTATTACTGACAAAAGGTGTCAAAGCTCATTTAATACATGTAGACATTTCATTTCCACCGTCAGTTATATGGACTAAAGAGTAAATAAGTTGTTGATCTATTGTATAGTCAGACATTACGGCCACCCGTAACACCAAAATAAAAATCTAACAAATCTGCGGTAGGCAACAAAAATGTTTAATAAAAGTGCTCATTTTATTAAACCAGTGTAAAAACCATACCTCCTCTGCAGCTGCACAGAATGTAATGTTTTTCAAACTCCTCTCTCAGCATGCCTCCTCCTCCAAACACACAGCTTCACCCTTCACTGAACCGCACCGCGGAATAAAAATGGAGCAGAAACACATTTGTGCACAAACAAGGCAGAGGGGGCATCAGCTGATTAATGTCAGCGCACATGGACGAGTCCACGCCCAAACCCACTGATGCACACGGACTCATTCGATATGAGACGCAAATGTTTTGCATACCCTGAAATATGGGGACTTTTATGCAAAGTATTTGAAAAAAAATGCAAATGTTTTGTTTTAGACATCCCTTGAATTGAGTTAAACTGAAGCATAAAGTTGGCAAAACAAATCTTTCCCCCTTTTTACGACTCCCTGAAGTAGCTTTAAGGTCGTTAAAGTCATAATATTTCACGCTTTCTGACAGTAACACATCGTATATCCACTTGTTTTTAATGACTGCACACTACCATAAAACGTACTTAGTAATATTCTATTCACATCATTTTGAAAACCTAGAATTCTGGTTATCCGGCTTCTTTAGGACCTTTGGGATCTCAGCTAGAACCTGAACTGGAGGCCTGTGGGTTTGAGCAGAGTTTTGTCTGAGAATCCTGCATTCCTCCTGACAGCCGGAGGGTCGGCGGTGTCTGAGAGGTGAAGATATGTTTGTACAACATTAAACGTATGAACAAAAGGATCAGGTTAGACAAGGACCCCTCTTGTCTGCCATGTCCTCTCCTATCACCAGAGTGTTAGCTGCCTGAGCGCTCGGCACAGTATCGCATGTTAAACCTATTGACCTCTCCGGTGACGCAGCAGACAAATAGCTGTGAGGGGCTCCACCCCCCCCCCCCACCACCACCACCACCACCACCACCACCAGTAGCCTCTGTGGACCAGATCCAGCCGTCCACATGAAAACAAAGTTCACACTCCTCATTGTGTGTCTGACCACGGCCTCATAACTCACTGAGGTCGTAAAAAAAAAAAAAAAAAAAGCCGCACAATGAGGCACCAGACCACATGCGGCGTGTCCTACGGGAAACATGCTCACATCACAACCCAAAACAGTTTTCCTATGAGTGTTGCGGAGATGCTCAACCTCTCTGTGACACACACACACACACTTACTCATGTCCACATTCCTCCGTTGCATAAGCTATGATCGCGAGCAACGGTCAGAGGTCAGCGTCGACGGCAATGCCCTCACGAGTGGGGGTGTGTGTGTGTGTGTGTGTGTGTGTGTGTGTGTGTGTGTGTGTGTGTGTGTGTGTGTGTGTGTGGGGGGGGGGGGGTGGAGCCCCTCACAGCTATTTGTCTGCTGCGTCACCGGAGAGGGGGGCGAGAGAAAGCAGACGCCTTCCTGGAGCGACCGGGAGGTGCTATTGATTGACGCTGTGCAGAACCGGCCTTTCTCCAGTGGAGCAGGGAGCTTTTATCAGGCCATTACGGCCTCGACGGCCAGAAGATTGGGTTCCCCCGGTGCTCTGAAATCCCGCTCAACAGCTATTATGCTGCGCAGAGCGAGCGGGGAGATAATCCCGGCCATCTCTTTTCACACCTGTCCGCTCATATTCACGTCACAAAGAAAGGGCCTGTGTGAGGGGAGGCTGCATTTGCATAGTTTGGTCCTCTTTGTATGCAACAGGAGGAGACGTCCGATAAAAAGGGAATACATATCTGCTGTGCTGCCGGTTTGAGCATGTTTATGAATCTCACTTCATGAAGATCTGAGAGATAAATCTTCCATTAAGTGTGAAGTGTGTGAGGTGCTGCCAAACAGTAACGTAGTTGAATATGCCATCAGTTTAAAAAGGACAAACAATAAACATAAAGAACGATTAATCGAGGGAAGAAATCTTCAAACAAAGCGACCGATTAGTCGACTACTCCGCTAGGAGGGGGCGGCCCTACAACAATCAACATTATTATTATAATTTAAACATCAATTAAGTCATTTATCAGGCAAAAAAAACAAACACACAGATTTGCTTGTTATCAACTCTGAATATATCAACAATTGTTGTTATTATTGATTAATCTGCAGATTATTGTCTTGATTAATCGTTTGATGTCAGAAAAGAGTGAAAAATATCCATCAAATTGCGGAAATTGCAAAAACCCAAAGACATTGTATCCGTGTTACACTTTCTGTTCATCACATTCTTTGTTTTACTGACTGTTACATAACTCAAACTGATAAGGGACCTGCTCACATGGCAGTTATTAATGACCATAGATCTGTATACCCATCCGTCAGAGTATTCTGTATCGTATTCGGGACACTCCAAAAGGCTGATCACAGCCAGGACACGAGTGGACATGTCAACGTACTCGCTGTGTCTCCTCATGGGACACTCTGCAGACTGTACTGAGACCACAGGCCTCCGGTTGGGATCAGAGACTTCCAGTTCTCTCCCTCCGCCTCGCTCGCACAGATCAGCTCACCACTTCATCAGATTACCCCGCCCCCCCCCACAAATAACAGTCTGCTCGCCCATTTCACTACATAATCAGCTGCCTATGGGCTCCATCTAACATATCTGGCACGGCCCGGAGTGCTTGAAGCCCAGCATTACGGCCTGGCTGGTGACCAGTTCTCAAACGGCTCCGCTCGGCACTGCTGAGCGCCTAATAACAGGATGTGGAGCGCCAACCCCAAAAACTGGTCAAACTCCAAGTTGTAAGAGGAGGGGATACTGGGAAGCAGGGTGGTTATGGAGCAACACCACCATCAGCTTAATAAAATAAAACATTTATTCCAACAACTTGTGGCCCGTGAGTGCTTGTTGGCGGCCGAAGCTTCATATCAGAGTTCCTGCATGTGTCTGAACTACAGGAATTAGGCACGAGTGATTTAAATTCAATAACACTGAACGCCCAAACACCTCCTTCCAATACACACACACCACCAGTCTACAACCCTTCCCTCCTCCCTCCCTCAGTTTCGTCCCCCCCCTCCCTCCCAAACATCTGAGAGCTGCTTACATTTATCTCGCCACAGAGGTTCGATTAGACCAGACACGCGTATGGGAGGAATGTGGAGACTTTTGGAAAACGCTTTTTTCTTTGATTTGAATTATTTATGGACGTCCGACACGCACGCACAGAATCCAAGGCATAGATAATGTGTTAAGTGAGAACATTTGTCCAACATTGTCCCAAGAAAAGCCAAGAAAAGAAAAAAAAACAACAACTCACCCTGAAACTGACATCCATATCAAAAATAAGACAAAAATGCAACAATAACTTAAGGACCCAACCTTTCACTAATAATGTAATATATAATATAAATAATATATATATTCAATTAATCATTGGAGTCATTTATCAAGTAAAAAAAGCCAGCTTCCCAAATGTGAGGATTTGCTGCTTTTCTCTCTTTAAATCGTTGTAGAATGACAACATTTGGGTTTTGGACTTTTGTAAGACAATATAATCAACTTGAATACATCACAATGGGCTCTGGGAATTTGTGTTTGTGACAATGTATGGACTAAACAACTTAAGTATTAACCGGAAATCAATTCATATATGATCTAACTGCTAAATGTTCCACTCAGGACACACACTTTGGTCATAAACTCTTGACTCTTTTTTATTAACTACATTTAAGGGATAGCAGCTGATGAGTTGTTTTTTTTAAATATTGATATTGGTCAAGTAAAATTCACCCATGGTCCCAATCTCAATGCGACATGAGGTGTTCTGACTTGTGACGGACACCTCTGATCACTCCACAGCAGGCTGAATAAAGACACCTCCTGACTCAAAACCTAACACAGCAAAACGGATCCACTCTACTGCGCATCTCTTAACTTCCCGGTGGAGAAAAAAGGTGCTTTCCCTGCAGGGAGATTCACTTTTCACATTGTTTTGGCATAAAATAGAAGCAGGCCTGACTCACCTCACTGGATGGAATGCTGACGACACCTGTTGATCTCCTCTTTTCTCTCAGCTTCCTCTTCTCAAACTGCCCTTTCCCCTTCCTCGCGCTGAGACCACCGGTGCTGTTCTTCTCCTTGACCTTACCGGGC
Source organism: Cebidichthys violaceus (assembly GCF_023349555.1). Lineage (NCBI taxonomy): Eukaryota > Metazoa > Chordata > Actinopteri > Perciformes > Stichaeidae > Cebidichthys > Cebidichthys violaceus. Next base: position 9,567,812 of record NW_027176384.1, read on the forward strand.
GACGGGCTTCCCTTGTCCCCGTCATTGCACGCCATGGAGCCGGAGTCCGGGGAGTCGCACGGTGCCTGCTCCTCCGTCTGAGGCGTGGCCTTCTTCAGGTCGCTCCCCGGCGGAGAGGCGGCTGTGGGTGAGGCAGGGTGGTGCGTTTCCTCCTCGGGTCTCTTTAAAGCCGTGCCGGAGGAGGACCGAGCCACCGCGTAGGAGGGAGGGAGGCAGTTCCCTGCGGAGGCGCTCCGGTCCGGGCTGCCGTTATTGGTGAGCTCGGTGCGGTTACTGTTGTTGTTGTTGTTTGGGTTGCTGGCACCCAAGGGCGCGCCAGTGGCTGCGGCTATGTCCCCCAGCATTTTGGCTCTCATTTTCTCCCGTTTCGCTTTCCACTCCTCCAAAAAGTCCGTCGTGGCGTTTGGCTTGAACCCGCCCGTGGCCATGATCCCTTGTTTTAAATAAATTGGGTGAAAATTAAGTTAAAAGTTGATATGAAGTGTCGGCTCCCCGTCCTTAATGGCACCGCATTCCTCAAGTGATTAACCCGAGTGCTGTTGACAGGTAGGAGGGAAACAAAGTCATGAACAACTTTAAACTGTGGTTTGATTTAATGCCTCTTTTTCTAAACCACGAGACGTTAGACTTCCACGTCGTGACACTTCTTCGCGTATCTAACTTCAATAATAGCACCTTCTTAAAGTTTGCTGCGAAAACAAAGTTGCAAAAAGTTGCAACTATCCGGGTTTCTCTGAGTCAAAGTAGCTCAGAATGTTCTGAAGTGGACCAGGAGTGTAACGCCTGATGGGAACTCACCTGTGTGGAGCTTGTTTCAGGCGCTAATCTGCTCTCCGCGGTCCGACCAGATGAATAACGCTTGTCTCGTGCGTTGTGAACCGCTGCGCTCGGCGCTCGGCGCTCTGCCCTCTGGCGCACCGGGTGAGTCCGACAACGCCCGAACACTTCCGACTGGAGCCGAAGCAACCGGAGCTCAGCCCGAAAACAAAGTCCCTTTATTGGTCCTGTGACATGCCCATAGGGGCTCGTGCTTTCTCTAAGCCGATTTATGGTACTTTTTAAAGGCATTTACGGTATTTTATACTATGTTTGTGTTATTTCCATGAAGACAATGATTATATATTATCATGCTTTATTGTTATCAATATAATATATCTTTCATGGTTTTCTAGTGCACATCTATTCATTTTTTTTTGTAGTTGCTATAGAGTTTCACTAAACTCGAAGTAATATTTTTTTTATCTTTTATTATTCAGAATATAATATAATATATAATGCAATATAATATATAATGTTTAATAATATGTACAAAAGTGTGCTGATGAAAGGAATAGTTGATTAATCAAATGACTGAATAGAGAGAAAATGTATTAAAATAAGATTTTAAGAATGTTTTAACTGTGATTATTAATATTATTATTTGTATTATTATATGAATTATATATAGAGTGAGGGATGGCCAGATAAAGCTATATCAGCACATCTTTTTAGTAGGCATTTTTTATTTATTTTTACTTACCTTTATTACAAAGTCTTTTATTTACCTAATATTTTTTTAAATGATGAAAGATGATTAATACTACCGAATGTTGGATGCCCAAAATAAGATATATTGTTGACATTTTATAGACTAACGATTAACTGAATATTACAAACAAAAGAGATTTAATTGATAAAATAATGGTTCAAGTTGAAGCCCAACATGGGTGGGTAATAAGTATGGTTTACCACAAATCATTTTTTCAAATCCTTACAAAAAGTTCTGAACTGAACATGTCAGAAGTAAGTTGAGTTGTACGTTGTGTTCCATCAGCCACAGACAGATGTGTGTTTATAAAAGACTCTGTACACCAGCAGCACAATGTCACCGATGTCTCGTCTTCAACCGGCCTTTCATAGTCGCTCAGTTGGACTGCAGCTTTTCTGCAGAGGAGCAATCATCAACAATCCAGTTCTCGCACGCAGATCAAACAGAACGACTCCCTCAGGCGTCGGGTGACTGGTCCAACCAGCTCTGATCACATGAGAACCTCCTTGTTCATCTCGTGCCGATGTATACACACTTCATTCCAGCTGAAGGGAAGGTTGAGGACAGTAAGATTGACAGGTTTGCTCTCTTGAAGCTCGAGGTGATGATTCATGTGAATACTGAAACTGAAGGTAGAAAATCTCCTCCACACCTCAGTACGTTTCTGTGTCTTTACAGGCCACAAAGGCAGCGATGCAGAGCCTTTATGTCCACATTCAGCTCTTTATGAGACGCTTTCAGTCCAGGCCTTTCAAAATGTCCTCGATGAGTAACACATATTAAGGTACGGGGCATTTTTACAGCAATGTTCAAAAGCAGCCTAACGACTTCACATGAGAGCAAATAACAAGCGGAGAGAAACATAACAACACAACCAATACATACTTCAAGATGTGTTTACAGACTTAAAAAGACATATAGAGACACAATTAACACAAACTGGAGGGACGTGGAGACGGTTTTAGCAAGTTTTATCATTATTATTATCATTATTATGTCTATTTATTTGTTATATTTTAGATTGTATTACTGCGATTGGTTTTACTTTTGCAAATTCGCTCCATTCTAATGTCTTTTATTTACTTTGTTCTATGAGTGTTTGGTTTCTATGGTGGAAGAAGTGAAGCTCTACTGCTACTAATACAAGAATACTCTACTAAGTCCAGGTAAGAGTATGTAAGTATTATTAGCAAAATGTACTTAAAGTATACATTTTAACTTTAACAACAGCAAGTAGCATGAAATGCAAAAAGTACCTCAAATGTATATTTAAACTGGACTAAAAGTTAGTTTGTAATTTGTTTTTTGTGTGCAGCACTTAATACTACATATAATAGAAATACAGATTGTTGTTTTCATTGAATGTTTGCTGGTCAGAAGGACCTTCTCTGAGGACATGAGGGCCCCTCACAGATTCATGGAGATAAAAAAAAAGAGGAAAATTTACAATTCATTGAAAAGTGAGCAAACTCCATCTGCTGAAGGAGACCGATCGGACGGACCGCTCCCTTAATAAACAGTTCGCTAACATACATCAGAGTCTAAAAACCAGTCAAACATTCAGCATCGATGTCTGCAGCTCTCCTCAGCTTAGAGGAAACAGGATGAATCCAACATTCTGCGAGTCATCGCTGCGTGCACGACGCAAAGATCCATCGTGAGAACGCTGCACTGAATTCCAGTGACATTCAATCCTCTTGTCATTACCTCACCGAGCAGCTTTCTCCCCACACAGCGATTTTAAGAGTCTGCTATAGGTGCTTACTGTCAGAAACCTCATTTCATGCAATGATACTAGCACTATAGGTTAACTGTGCTGAAGTGTAAGGAGCCTTGCGGTGCTGGATGTGTGTGCTCCCAAAGGGTGCACTGACTTCCAGGCAAGTGTGTCACTGACATCACTGATGAAAGATGTGTTATTTGCCACACAGGTCCACATCCCCACGTTGGCAAGTGGGAGACGAGGCATTCGGCCATTATCTCTGCGAGTGCCAACCCTGTTATGCTGATAATGAGAAAACTTGGGTGGAGCAAAAAGGGAGTGAGGCGCCTTTCCTAAAAATAAACCCTGATCTGTGGACTCAGGTCACACTGCTGCATATTTAGCATATTTCCGTCTGCTTCTGGAGGAGGAAAAAGAGAACGAGGGGGCTGCTGCTGTTGTCGCCGACTGTTTTCCTCTCATGCCAACACAAACGCTGCTGTGCTGCTTTTAACTGCATCCCATTCCCAGCTATGTATTCCCAAAGTATGCACGCTCAGACTCCACGCTAAGTGTTTTATTCGAGATGTATTCAAACCGGTCTGCACCCTCTGAGAGCTCTTTAACTAATAGTTATATCGTGCAACACTTTTTCTTTTTTTTTTTTAAAGAGGGGGAAAAAAAGAAAAAAAAAGCATTGCTTTCTGTCAAATGAGCAACGCCAAGTAATCTGAAATTCCTATTAAACACAACACCGTGTAATGGCCACTCTTGCGTTCACACATTTTCATTTTATTTGACAGTAATGTTTCAGTCAAAAGCCATTAGGTGGGTAATTTTGTAGCGAGGAGCCGACACGAGGAGCTCACTCCCCCATGAAATTGTTTATCCAAGTATTCAAGAAATGTTCCTCCCGAGTCTCCCAGACGTCGGGTTTGCACAAACTCCGCTGCAGACCGGATCTACACGTACAATTCAACCCCTTTATTCATCAGTAAGTAATGAAATGCTTCTTCTTTAAAGGAATAGTTTGACTTTTTTTTTGCGGAGATATTTGCTTTCTTGCTGAGAGTTAGAGATACATTTCATGATTGTGGATTAAACAAACAACACGTTAATATGTGACATTTAGATGTGCTGGTTGGTAGAGATGAAGCTACAGCTAGCCGGCTGCTAGCTGTAGCTTCATATCTACAGATCTGAACATCTTCAACAAACATTACTGGCAATCCATCCAACAGATATTTACTTTGGCACGGCTAAAATAAACAGAGAGGAATGCAATCACATGGTTAGTAAAACACTTAGCATTGTTAATAATATTAATAATAATAATACATTGGATTTATAAAACGCTTTTCAAAGTTCTCAAAGATGCTTTTCATACTTTTTTTAAAAATTCAACAAGCATAAAAACTCTTAAAAACATGCAGAAAAAGAGTAATTACTCTTAAAATGATTTAATTCACATTTTATTTAATTTTTTATAAAAGGGCTTGAACATGCTTGGCGTAGCCTTAAAAACCACCAGGTGTACATACAATGGCTCAACACTAGGAGCTGTCTAGTGAAACCAAAGTGCCTTTTTGTGATGCAAGGGGATACATAGAGATGTTGCTCACACTCCCTGATGACCCTGGATTGGAGCTGGTGAGCTTCCTGTCACCGGCCTGCTGTGGTGTGACCCTCCTCCGTGAACCCGACTGCGAGTCAGGAGTTTTGAAGTGAGCTGAAGGCAGGAAGGAAGTTAAGTCGAGGGACAACAGAGAGCTTTAGGTGACACACTTCCTGTGACACACAAGAGAAAGTGAAAGTCATCATCGACGTGTACTTAATAGATAAAACCCTTCTGACGTATTATAAAGAGTGAGATAGTTCCCAGGATGAACAAACACAGGACTTTCACCCAGGAGACCGCTGTTTGTGTCCCCGTGTGACACTAAACGCCGATACATTACAGTGCAGGATATTTACTAATGCAGCTGCTGACACAGAAACAGACGTCTCTATGTCCTCTTTTCTAGACGCATCCTCACTCTTTTCTGAGTGTTTGTCTTTGTTTGAGTGACAGACTCGAGCTGTCGCTTCATCAGGACGCCTTGATTTGTCATCGTCAGCGGAGAGAGAGAGAGAGAGAGAGAGAGAGAGAGAGAGAGAGAGAGAGAGAGAGAGAGAGAGAGAGAGAGAGAGAGAGAGAGAAACCCCGCTGCTGTTTGTCCCTCAGCACGGAGAGGTTTTGCTCATCCAGTGTGTCTAAGTCTCAGCGGGTTTAAAAAAAAAAAAATAAAAAAAAAATTGCAACTGGGGAGGAGGTTTGTTTGGCTGGCTGCTGCACTTTACGGTAGAGAATGAGTAGAGGAGTCTCTGATCTAATTCCTTCTTTGTGGATTATTTCCAACCTAGAAAAGCGCAGCCCGTCATCTCACGGTGGAGCTGCCGTCAACAATCAAAGACACCAGCCAGCAATCAGGAGGTTTCTTCATTCTTCTTTTTTTTTTTTTACATGTCTCTGCAGCTCCAGCTGAGACATATTCATGGCCACATTTCTATGACACTTCAAGTGTTTTCTACATGTTTTATTCAAATTCACGACACTAAGTTCTTTACATTCCTGCTGACGAGGAGGAGGACATTGTGGGAGGACATGTAGATGACAGCCAGCTGAGTAACCTGTGAAATAAGAAATGCAGGTTACACATCACACACGTTGAGGTACAGCTGCTATCATGACCAAAAAAAACAAACTATACTTTATTCGCATAACAAACAATCACAATTATAAATCAATGACAAATCCATAATGAATTCCAAGGAAATTAAAATTGTTCCTTTATCCAAATAAATTCTTAATAAACTTAACTCTGTTTCCAAATTACCTAAGATTATATTCATCCATCCTGCAATTTCTTTTAATGTAAAAAAAATAAGGTTTTGAATTACATTTATCATTCTCTGCTAAAAGGGGATTTCTACTTTCCCCAAATTTGACATTTTATTTCTTACACAATAACTCACAAAACCCAATTATGGATCCTAAAATGTTTGGAGATACAGTTTTAACAAACCTAAAATGTCCTTTATGCCTTTGAGTCAAGCAACCGTCACTTAAAAGCAGCATTAATTCAAACCATTTCTTACTATAATGCCACTTTTTAAAGCCACAAATCTGTCTAAACGTGTTTTTAGTTCATTTTCTGCTCGTGATGGTTGAGGGAGCGCAGTAACGGCACAAAGCAGACCTCCCAACAACGTGCTGAGGCAACGGAAAAACAGAGAGGCCAGGCACTTTAGCATGACTCTGAGCAATTACAGAAGATCCCACCGCTTATCCTGCGAAGCTTCATCTGCAACATCGGGGCCCTTCATCACGGAGACAAAGAGCAGAGTCACACCCAGTGAGTGAACACCGAGGCAAAAAGCAAAGTTGGTTTCATCATCACCGTCGTAGAAATCACATAAAAGAGAGAATCGGTCTCATTCTGAGGAACAAGTTGCAGCAAACGCTCTCACACTCGGTTCACTTTATCATCTAAATCTTCTGTCATGTGGGATTACAGTGGATCACAGTGGATCACAATGAGGGTTTCAGATCCAGACACAGTGCTGAAGCTGGGTAGGACTCTGCATGTCTAATTTATACGGATTAGAGTGTTTCGGTATCCAGGATTGCAGAATCACTCGCTAAGAGAAATCCCTCCACTACATCATAACAATGTGAAGTCCACCTGACTCGGAGTCTGCAAAGATGTGCGCCATCTACTGGCCATCAAGCTCCTCAGCCATTTAAGTAATCACAATATTCATGTAGTGCTATTCATCATGTAGTCGAAACTAAGACAGGGTTGGTAGTAAATTGTTCAATTTAAATGTTATTAATGTAAAAAAATAGGATTGTTTGGTAACACACGACACCCATGTTTATAACGCATTAAAAACCCTTACAATGCATTAGAATCTGCTTATTACACTGTATAATTATAGTTACAAGCATACATATTCATAATGCTTAAACCCAATAATCATAATATATCGTAAAGCATTATATTATAAGGTCAAGTATAATACTTCATTATTTCTGGTTATGATAATCACTGACTATTTTTGCAAGGATCATGAGATAATTTACATAGCTGGAGTAACTTTGAATCACACTATAACAGCGATTATAATGCATTATATATCATATATACCATAATCATATAGTGTAAATATACCTTTAACATAATAATCATTAAAACATATTCAAATAATCAGACGGGGGAACTTTACAATGTACAAGTTTATTTTTAATGAACTCTTCAGTGGTTGGTAGTCACAGCACAGCTTGCATGTATTAAGCCACACACCTATTTTACAAGATGACGGGAAAAAAATAAAAAATAAAGAAAAGAAACAAACAAAAAGAAAAAGTCTAAACCAGCGTAGATGGTCATCAGTCCATCTACAGTGACTTTTCTTTAAACTTCTTTTGCTAAAATATCCTTAAAAGGCCACTGAAATGCATAAAATGTTTTCAGATGCATGGAATATTTGACCGTGGCGATTTGCTTCAACCTGACATAAAGACTCCTCACATGGCATCAACAGTGCATGTAGACATTTGTAAAAAGGACTGGGTTAGCGATACCTAAGATATTATTTTTTATTTTTTTTTAGTGACAACACCTTGGCTATAATACTACAGCTTTAAAAAAAAAAAAAAAAAAAAAAAAAAAAGAAACAAAATGAACAGCACTCTTCCAAGTTACTGAATACAACGAAAGTGAAATGTAGTGAAGCGATTATTTTCTTTATCTCACAATTATGTGAACACTTATTTTAAACTGGAAAACAAAAAGAAGCACTGAACACCGTCCGGTGTAGGAGAGAGAGGCTCTAACTGTATCCAATGTCTTCAGACTATAAAAGAAAAAAATAATTAAAAACACACCTTTTCGTCCTCTGGAATTTGTATACTTTTAATAGTAACAGACGGGAGCCATAAATGCATGCCATGTGCTGGTCTCAAACAAATACATACAGGTATATACAGCATCACTCAGTACCTGCTAAAACAAAGTGAGAAATACAGAGTATAAACTGACTACACTACAAACTTAAAAAAAAAAAAAAAAAAAAAAAAAAAAGGGAAGGAAGGTGAGCGATGAAAGCGGTGGAAGAGTGAAAAATCCTACATGTGATGGACTCATTAAAGCATCAAAATAAAAAATAAAGAAATGCATATTGCACATACAGTGAAAGCTTAAATTCCACCAGGTCCGCCTCGTTTCGCTAAAGCGAGATTTAAAAAAAAAAAAAAAATTCCCTCTTGGAGGAAGACACAGAGGTAACAAAAAGTAGGTGGTGGGGAGTGTGTGTGTGTGTGTGTGTGTGTGTGTGTGTGGAAGTAAATGGAGAAGTTAGGAGCCACAAGGATTCAATATGGGGTAGAAGTGGCACTTTGTGGGGTTAAAGAGGGAGGGAACTGCACAGCACACAACACCAACACAGGGAGGAGGAAAATATGAGAGAGAGAGAGAGAGAGAGAGAGAGAGAGAGAGAGAGAGAGAGAGAGAGAGAGAGAGAGAAAATCAGGTGTTGGATAATATCTGTTCTTCAGTGATAGCCGAGAGAGAGAAGAGATCGCTGCAAGTGTTTTTCCTCTTTATGTACAACTAAGGCTTATTGGTTAAATAGTTTTCAGGCTTCCCCGCCCACTATCCTTTTACATGCTGATCACACAACCCTTTCTCCTTTTGCTCTGTAAACTCAGTGGTTCTATCGGGACAGCAACCACACAATCAAGTGGGGAATAGTCGAGGAGGATGGATGTTGGATGGATGGATGCTGCAGTGGTGGTGGTGGTGGAGCAAAAGGGAGATAAAGAGCTGAGAGGAGATAAAAAGGAACAAAACAAAAAAAAGTCATCTCTGATGTCTGTTGCAATTAATATCTAAATGTGCAATTCCATTAGTCACTGCCATGGGGGACTAGGGGGTGCAGAAGACGGGGCGGGTCAGGGTGGTGGTGGTGGTGGTGGTGGGGGGGTCTGTTTCTACTTGGAAAGCTTGCTAATGACTCGAATGAGTGCTCCGTTCTCGTCCTTTAGTCTCTGGTTGTCTGCTTTCAAGTCTGGGAGCATCTGAAAGGGAATAAAAAAAAGGAAACGAGGGAAGGGAGGAGGAGACACACACAGAGAGAGAGAGAGAGAAGGCTTAGACAAGTCTCGACTGATGCATGGAGTCGTTACACCGGTCAGGCCACTTTTTTTTTTTCTTTTTTTACAAACTGTTAATTGCAGCCTCGCAATCTTGGAGTCACACAGCATCTCTCATGTTTTGTTTTCCTCTTTAAAAAAACAACAAAAAAAACACACTTCCTTGTTCCAAGTCAAAAAAACAAAAAAAAAAAAGAAGAAGAGAGAAGTCAAAGCGGGGCACACCACAGGCCAAAGATCTGGAGGAAGCCATGCAGCATCTGAACGGCTGCTCACCGGCAGCCATTAAAATACACAGCAGAGACACAAAGAAGTCACTTGTGGGTCATCGTATAGGATCTCACAGAGCCCAGCGGGTGGCAGGAGACACTCTTTGATTTGTAAGGAACTAACACTGTCAGACATACTGTCACGTTACTGTAACTGAAGGACCTTACGTTACATTTTGCTACAGCTGCTCAGTGTTAGCGATTAGCTAGTGGCTACAAATACTGAATTCATTCCATCATATAAATATAATTATGTTAGCATTTTTATTACCCTCAACATGCTATTGTATACGGGAGTGAATTCTTTATACAACTCACCTGTTTACATCATATTGAGGCATAAAGCTCTGATGAATTGAGGGCCCCTTTGAGTGACAGGTGGGTGCCACGACAGGTCGCTAGCTGCTAGCAGTGTGCTCTGGGCTCCACTAAGGAGAAGCTAATCTGAATGAAACGTGTGGATTCAATATTAAATCTGAGATTTGGGAACATCCATTAAGCGAATGCCAATATGAGATTATTAATTACAGATTGTTTAATGTTTGGTTCTGTTACTTTGTGCACATGAAGAGTATGATGTAAATCATTTAAGAGCAGAAGGCATCTTTTCCCAACGTGACACCTCCCGGGTTCCATAGTATAATATATAATACATATATAAGAAAAAAAATTTGAATGGCTCCTGAAAAATGTAGCGATGCTGAGACGACGACAACTTCAAATAGAAAATCATGATCGACACTCAACGACAAGAGAATTCAGTCCCCTTAAAAACAAAGTCATTTATTTAATACAGATGACGATCAACTGCTAGCTTAAATATTCATGTTCTGACGTATAGCGAGATATTTTATACTCGATGCTGATCAGACACTGCTGTCGGTCCATGCAGCTCACTTTTATGTATTTGTTGATGTCATCTGTCAAATTAAAAATTTGGGGAGTAAAGAAAGAAAAGCAGTCTTTGAAGATTTTGGGTTTAAAAACAGGGAAGCCAGTTCATGCAAAGAAGCCAGAACAAGCCAAACTGAACAAGTGAGCTCCCTCTGATGGAAGCGTCACAACTAGAAACTACAGAGGACACTTTCCTTTACAGCGAATTCAATGGAGTCAATTCAGACGTCTGACATACTTACCCGAGGCTTTTTTTTTTGGTATCTATCATGTTGGTTTAGGATGTTTTTATAGACTGAAATGTGTAGAAATCACCTGCCAGATGTGTTCTGTAGAAGGAGAGTGTCCTGTTGTAAGAACTAAAAAAAAAAATAAAAACACCCTCCCCAATGTGAAAACCAAAAGCTGTGGGGAGGCAGAGGGGGCTGAAAGTTTACAAAACCAGAGGTGGTTGAGCGGCCGGACACCTGCCTGTCTATGGGTGCGGGCAGAGCACGAATGGAGCATGAGAAGAATGGGGTTTGGGAAGGGGGAAGGTGAGGAAGAAAGAAGAGGAGGAGGAGAAGGAGGAGGAGGAGGTGGTGGTGGACAGACGGACGTAGCTTAGAGGTCGACGGTGGGCAGCTGGCTGCAGGCGGACTGCGAGAGCTTTGCCAACACTCGGGACAGGGCCCGGTTCTCAGCCTGCAGCCGCTCCTTAACCTGCCGCAGGGCCTGAACCTGCTTTACCTGGGGGAGGTTCTGCAGGGGGGGGAGGGGGTGGGGGGGGGGGGACAACAACCACAACACAAAGAAAACAAAGTGAGAGAGAGAGAGAGGGAGGAGGAGGAGGCAGAGAGGAGAGGAAGAATGGCAGAAGAGGACCATATTTAAACAAATTAGGAGAGAAAAGGTTTAATGAAAGACAGGACAATAGAAATTAACAGAGAAGAGGGGCCGAGGAGGAGGAGGAGGAGAAGGGGGAAGACAGAAGAGGAAGACTGTTAGAAAAATGGGGACAGACTTTGGAAACCGACGGAATGATTAAGAGCTTTCCGGGTCAGCCTGATGCTTGTAGATAGAATGGGAAAGTGACACTGATAAGATCAGCCAGCTGCCGAAAAATAAACACACTTCGTTATCACAGCGATGGGAACAACACTTGCTTACTAGAATTTAATCTGTCCTCCTATAAAAAAAAAAAAAAAAAAGAAGGAAACTTTAATTGGCCGCCTCAATAGAATGTCAACACAGATTATAACTGACCTGAGATGTGCCCCGAACAGAATAAGAGATGCACATTTAGCAGGTAGACAAGCATGGGGACGAGGTGAGGGACCGTACGGGCTGAATACAAAACACTTTATTCGGGCCAATACGTTATTTGGGGTTCAAAACTTAACCGAATAACGTATTCGGTGACTGTGCCAGCTTTATTTTCCTCATCAGCCATATCATACTTGTCCGGTATTAACAGCTTCTTAATAAACAGTCCACATGTGCACACAGAATATCTCAAGGACAATTCCCTTTTTATAAAACCAGGGTCCTGTTTTTGTAGTTTATAGCAATATTACTTCTCAAGCATCGAGGCATTTGGGATAACTCACCACTCCTTTCAGAATAAATGTAAAAATGATTCAGATTTGTATATAAAGGGACACGGAGACGTAAGTGACAGCTGTTAGCACTATGTTGGAACTCACAAGTACCACCTACACACTAGCTGTGATCCTGACTCCACTAATGGAAATGTTCCTAAACTGAACTGCACATGACGAGAGAATACAATGTGTGACTGCGTGTGTGGTACCTTAAGTTCCTCCTCCATCTCAGAAATCTTCCTTTCTAGAGCTCTTCTTTCCTGCGGGGCGGAAAAGCAGAGCGGGGTTAAACTCGGGACCGTTTCACAGAGTCGACCGGCAGAAAGCACGCTGTGGTGCAGCCTCTACACACTGCATTGAACAAGGTGGGGGAGGATGGTGAGGGTGTAGCGGTGGCACACGCACACACACACACACACACACACACACACACACACACACACACGATCACACGCATGTCTTGTGTGGCGTCTGCAAGCAACAGTCAGTAACAGACTTACACGTTCAGTGAATTTATAATTTATATGTTGAGATATCCAAAGATTGGGAGACGTAGATGTTAATGGAAAGACGATGACATGGTCAGAATGTCTTTTTTGAACAACAAAAAAAAAAGACATTCTTGTCTTATAAAAAGCTGTGAAGACAAATGGAGGACGGTCTTAAAGTTACTACAAGGAACTTTGAACTGGTTGTAACAGTCTCAGTTTAATACTGACGCCTCTATATGACCTACATGAGAAGACTGGGTTTCTATGTCGGAATTAACACTCAAAATCAGACTAAACCATTTACAAGTCCACCAGAAACTTCTTCAGCACCGACTCCAGCAGAAGGGGCCAGACCCCGATCCGGATTTGCGAGGTACGGGAGAACCAGAACCGGGAGGGGCCAGACTGTCAGACCCATGTTGTAGTAAAATGAGAGGTTTTCTAAAGGGAGTCTGGTGTTAGGAAACACTACCGCTTTAGTCCACAGGGACCGCCAGAATCAACACAAAACCAAAGTTCCTTGTAGCAGCTTTAAAGAGTAATGGATGGATTGGTTATGGTTTCACGGCTACACCGCTCTGCAGCTGAAGACGTCAGCATTATTACTGAATGAGTGAGACAAAAAAAAAAAAACACAAACACACACACATGCACAGGTTCAAATCAACGGTCTACAATTGTTCTACTTCCTGCATAAATTGAGTTAAACACACTTCCACACACACACACACACACACACACACATAAAAAGATCAAAGTAAGCAGTCTGGAGAAGAGGTGACCACACGCTGCCTCTGAGGCTTTAAACACAGGTGAGAGAGAAGTTGGCGGTGTTCTGGGTGGCGAGGAGGGAGGAAGTCCCTTTGACCCTCGACTACATGTGACAGCCAGCAGCAGAGAGCAGACCGATACAGAGAGTCAGGTTAAGATCATACCACTACCCAGATGATATTGGGGCCTGCTTGTTACCTTCAGACATAAACCCATTGGTAGTGTTACCAGCATGTTTAAAGCAGGGACGGATTAATCAAAAACAACACAAGGACTTCTGAGTTCTAGGTTTACTTTGAGATAAAGTTGAGACAGAAGTTATACGTATTGTCAGTTCATAGTGTTACCAAACAAAGGACATTTGTTATAGAGCTTATGAAACTCCGTCGTTACCCTTTTCTCCATCTCAAGCTGTGATCGGTCAGCATAGCGTTCCTGCCTCTGCAATGAAAATAAATAAAGTTCTCAGGAATCCTAATCGTCTTTATCAATACTGATCAGCTGACGCGGCGAGAGAGAGAGAGAGAGAAAGAGAGAGAGAGAGAGAGAGAGAGAGAGAGAGAGAGAGAGAGTACCTGTGTGGCCTTCTCTAGTTGTAGCTTCAAGTCTGCCAGCTCCAGGTCTGTGTCACGTAACTGGGCCTTCAACTTCTCGTTCTCAGCTAAGATCTGCTCGTAGAGCTGAAGGGAGGAAGGCAAACAAATCCAACGTGTGAGACGAGCAAACCACCAAAAATAAATAGGTTAAAACCTAAAAAGGTAGAGTCTTTCGTTTATTCCACATTGTGTGGGAAGGAAACTGCCCAAATAGCTTTGGGACCCACTTCTATCACTTGGTACTTTCTAAAGTAACAAGTAACATCATACATTTGCATTTTATTCACATGCGTCAGGGAGAGCTTAAAGTGATGGGTGTGGGTTTTTTGGCCCGTGCGGTGGGATTAAACCCCAGGATCCGAAATGAGCCGACGCAGCAGTTCGCGTTTGTTTCCCACACACACCTTCTTGTAGTCAGTGGCGTCGTCTCTGTCCAGTCGGCTCGAGTATGTCCTCCGACTCTCCCCGTAGCCACGGCTGAAGAGAATGTCGTTGCGATCTATTGACGAAGTGCTCTCGTTCCTGCAGCGGGAACAACAGGCGGTCGTTGACAAATACAGATACCAAAAAAAATACAGACAACATATGACAGGTAATAAGAAAGAGCATAATAACGTGAAGGGGGTGAAACATACCTGGCCAATCTGTCACTCTGTAGGAAAGAAAAAAAGGAATTAATATTGACAAAATCAAACTAGAGATAACCCTGACCCTAGATGCACTGATTGAAGCCAGTTGTCATTCTGTAGCCTCTCTGGATGAATCAGCACCTGGCTCTCACTCCTTTGCAATCTGTGCCACACACACACACACACACACACACACACACACACACACACACACACACACACACACACACACACACACACACACACACACAAACAGCTGCCATGCCAGCAAAGCGCCTCGAGGCGTACTGCGTCTGCAGGCCTGCTGTGCTCTGAGAAACGGGGCCCCGACATCACAGAGGGAGGGTCGAGCTTCCAGCTATTTTAAAATGGCCGTCACAGCTTCCTGAGGCGGACAGAGGGCGGTGACACAACAACGCTACCGTCTGAGTCAAGAAGTCCTGAAGCCTCCGAGGGAAAGGAACAACGGACGAGTTCAACTGATCAGATAAACAGTTTGGCTCCATCCAGAGCACGACTACAGATGTAAGACACGACTGGTGAATAACAAAGTTATATAACCCTAGTCTTGATTTTATCTAATGAAGTTCAATACTTTACAATGTAAACTTTTCACGATTCTTTTAAAGATATTCTCAGCATCAGTCAAAGATTACATTTTTACATTATGGTGCTTTTAATTGGCAGGAATGCTTTCCAATCTCCGTGTGGAGATAATTGCTCGTTTCCCCATCTAGCGCTCTGTTGCTGCTCCACCCTCTCTTTTGTCCTACTGAGAGTGAAGCGGTGTGTATCCCTGCTGACTGTACTCGAGTAAACCACTACTGTCTGCTCTCTGTGTTATTGCTGCAAAGAGAGACTCCCATTGAGACAGGATGTTCATCCAGCCAGCAGTATTTTCACAACACTGATTCTGCTCTTCCTTCGATAGAATGAACTCATTTAAAATTGGTTGCAAAAGCTCATGGGTAGTTTTTATTGTTTATTTCAGGGAGTGGAAGAGTGGTCAGTCCATGGCTCACATGTTCATTTAGCCTATCGCTGGTTATATGTGAAACAAAAAGAGCAAAAAGAGGGTTAAAAAGTGGGGGTTTTTGCTCCTAAATCTCATTTCAAATTGTAAAATCTCTGACATCTCCTTCGTGTGTGTGTGTGTGTGTGTGTGTGTGTGTGTGTGTGTGTGTGTGTGTGTGTGTGTGTGGTCTGACCCAGTGACCCAGCCTTCCTTGACTTTGTATGTTTTTAAAACCCACTGATCTACGGCTGAGGCCACTTTTGGTTTGCAAGGTCACCGCAGCAACCAGACAATCACCAGAAGATGGAAACGATTTTTATTGCAAAAAAAATAAAAAAAATCAAAGGCTGCAGACGGTGAGAAGGGAAGATTAGTGGGAGGAGAGGAAATCATAGCTGGACAGGAAGGAGAAGAGAATATCAAAGACTGCTGGACTTGCTTGGCCTTGACTTCATGAGATGAGACATGAGGAAGGACCAGGATGAAGAAGAAATGAAGGAGGGCAAGATCAAACGGAGGTCAGGGCCACAGGAGAAAAGCAATAGGGCTTTGGTTTTGGCTGGAGGACTGCTGCTTAAAAAAGTCAGTTTGATCTACTTTCTGTGAGTGTGTGTGTGTGTGTGTGTGTGTGTGTGTGTGTGTGTGTGTGTGTGTGTGTGTGTGTGTGTGTGTGTGTGTGTGTGTGTGTGTGTGTTACCTGTGGCTCTCCCTTGGTGCTGCCCTCCTCTGAGTCGGACAGCTGGTCAGGGTCATTTTCATCACCCTGGAATTAAAAAAAAAAAAACACAGATCACAAGGGTTACCTTTCAAATGATCAGAGAGGAACAGAACGTGTTGTGAACTGCTGCTCCTCATCGAGAGAGCGCTTTAAATACTTGTGATGATCAATGTCCCTTACATCTTGGGTCCAGAAGGAGACGCCGGTGGAGCGCCTCTTCTCGCGGGGCCGCCTGCGATCCCGGATGGAGCGAGGCTGAGACTTGTCCTCTCCCTCCTTCTCCTCCTCCCTTTTGTCTATTTCTGCACAATCGAGAAGAGCGACAGCAGGTTACACTAGACAAACACACTGCTGAAATTACCGCAAATTAAAAGACAGAATAAAGAAAAGAAATCCTGTAAAAATGATGACAGCTTGTGTAAACTTAGTTACAGTAAGTACTACACTATTAGATCTTTAGTCAACTCTTCAATCAAAGGAGAAGACCAGGAGTTTGTGTATAAAAGCAGTGAAACGATCAGGACAACAACTTGACTTGGCTGGAGTTCAGAGGGGGAAATAAAAGGCCATTGTGTTCGTGGGAGAACAAAGAGGTCAGTGTTTCCTTCCGTTGAAAAGACTCAAACTGCCTTCTATTTTCCCAGAGATCCTTCGTGGGTTTATTTGTTGAGAGAGGAGTGACTTAATATTAAACGCAACCCAATCCCCTCTCTGTCTGTCTGCCCTTAATCAGCATGTGGCACTTTGCCCATGAGAATGTGGTTCTCTCTCCGACTCCGAGACGCTTCACTGATATCGACGCGTGTTTTATTGCGTTTAACTGTCGGACTCTTTTGGGTTGTTTTGCGATGTTGTTGCCAACGCTGGAATAGCAGCTTCTTTTCCCTGAAGGATAGTCCACTGTTAAAGCGTGCACGTCACTGTGTGAAGGGAGGTGCACGCACATCGAACAGCCAACAGGAGCGTTCCGTCTCTGAAATGACCAGCGATCGGTCAAAATCTCCCGTCACGAAGCCAAGAAAAGGTGCAGACGTCTAGTTCTCTCTCAGACCACTTGATTACAATATGCTGAAAGGTTGTTATGGAATTTTTTTCCCCAATGATGCCAAAAATAAACTTCCCTCCCAGCTTTAAGATAGCCAAAGCTGGCTTTTTAGCCATGTTAGCACACCCATTTAAGAGCACACGCACACAAAGACTGGATCAGATATAAGTTGTACAACACCATCTACGTAGTGAATCTAAAGCGGATGAATAGATCCAGTCAGGAAGGAGCTGCTGTAGACGTGGATGTGGATGGAGAAAGGCACCGACCTTTTTCTGTGTCTCTGGAGGAACGGCTATAGGAGGAGGTGATGCCCGTCAGGCTGTTCGGCCTGTTGAGGGAGCTGGAACTGGAGGACAAAGCGGTGCTAGTGTACGGGGTGGAGGCAGTGCTGACTGTGGAAATGGCCGAGGTAGAGGAGGAAGACGAAGGCCGGTAGCGCTGGTAAGGAGAGAGGGGGGGGGGGGGGGGGGGGGGTATTCAGATATATTTAAGGTGTAGATTAAAAGTGTTGATTCAGCGATTGGTTAGGCTGTAACAGAAACTTACTTCTTCGAAGCTGCGGTACTTCGATCGGTAATCGTCTTCCTTGACCTCAATCTCTTTCTTCTCCTCTTGCTGCTTCTCCTTGTCCTGCTTCTCTTTCTCCTCCTTCTCCTCCTCTCGGGTCTTTGGGGTACGACTCCTGTCGATTGTTTTCTCGGCCTCTTGCAGGTCAGTCAGAGTCACACCCTGCAGGAAGAGAGTAATGCACCATCTTCAGAATCTGAATCCTCTAAATTTGTTGATTTTTTGTACTTATTCTAGTTATAAAATTGATAAAAATCATCACAGATTTCTCAAATAATCAAAACGTTCTTGATTAGAAGAGGAGACCCGTCATCCTGATGTGGGAAGCTGAAATTGTACTCTTGTTCTTTCTAACAAATGGTGACTATTTTTGGAGTAATGGAATAATAACTTAAGTCTCAGCACATCAGAGGAGATGATATCGGTTAACTAACCTGAGTGGACCTCCTTGACTGTCGGGCCTGTCTGGAGCGAGCCTTCCTCTGGGACTCTGACTCCTCATCTCGCACTGGTGTCAGGTAGGACCTAAAACACACACACACACACACACACACACACACACACACACACACACACACACACACACACACACACACACACACACACACACACACACACACACACACACACACACACACACACACACACACACACACACACACGGTTAATCATTTTGGAAATAAGAGCAAAAACACTCTAGCATCAGATGGGCAAACTGGATGAACACAATGTGTCTGGAAATTGTAATTGTTGTGTATGGTAGTCATGTTAACCTTTCTTTTAGGTGCCTAAAATACATTTTGTGTAATGTGAGGCAGACATCTACATCAAGAAATGTTGGTGGAAGAGGATTTCCTGTAATGAAGATATATGTGGAGCATTCAAAATGTTTGAGTTTCCTAAGAGAAAGCTTGAGGTTATTGTGGTGAAAGAGGATACACATGTATTTGGCTACAGTATCGGGTTCAGCAGGCAGCTCAGTGCTTCATTCTAGCACTTTCTCTCCGTGTGCCTCTGTTGGCCACACAGGAGCATCGGTGCAGCGAGGAGCCTTGAGGAAAAAGTGCAGCTTCTGCACACCTTCCTTAAAAGGAAAAGTCTCTGGAGCGGTCCAGGCTCTGAAACAGACCCGACCCACTCCCACCAGGACAGGTGGCTCATTTCAGCACTGCAACAGGAAGACATGCACTCAACCCCACTCATGCAAACACAGACAGACTCTCTCCTCCCCTCTCCACTGTGTGTACAGAGTTCCACACACACACACACACACACACACACACACACACACACACACACACACACACACACACACACACACACACACACACACACACACACACACACACACACACACACACACCCTGTTCTCAAACAGAGGAAATGCATCCGGATTACTGTTTGACTGACGGGAGCTTTCTGAGGTTAATGCCAGTCGTTCTTGAAGCTGCTTACAGTAAATGTTTTGTTCCAAACTCCACACTGCCCGAGTTTGAAAATGTCATGAATATACTAAACAAAAAACAGTAAATAAACACCAACTCAAATCTCCGAACTAAACAAAACTACAACTTGTACATAATCAAACTAAATGCATCATATCCAAGGCTAATAAGAAAAGATGAGGAAGCTAAATATGACACCAAAGTACCGTAGCTCGTATACTTATGAAGGTAATAAAATACACAGAGGCACCATGGGATATTTAAACATATGAACACACTATGGTACAATAATCCACTCCTCTTGTTTTATGGCTGCTTTTCCTGTCCCTGCATTGACGAAGTATGTTTATTAGTCCCTTACTTTTGTTAATGGTTTGGCGTGGCATTGTTTCAGTATCAGTATGGAGATATTTATGCCGGTATCGTGACAACGCTCGCGTGCATGTGTTACCTGCGTCGTTCAGAGCCAGTGACGATGCCGGTGGTGGTGGTGGTGGTAGATATGGCGCTGGTGGTAGTGGTCGATGTGCTGGTCGTAGTGGAGCCGGTGTTTATCGTGGGGATGACGGCAGCAGACTCCTTCTCCTTCTCCTTTTCCCTCTCTGCACTCTCCTCTGACCAGTACCTGTTCACACACACACACACACACACATACACAAGTATTTTTAGAAAGAAAGATGCTTAGCCTGACAGATTCTTCCATTTCAACTGCTTTTAAGTGAAGCCACATGTTTAAAAAAGGTCAGATATTGTAACATTCCTAAACCCATATAAAATACAAAAGGTTTATCCTGTCAGGCCTCTTTAGCTCCCAAGAAGGACAAAATATTCCAGAGATGTGTTTCAACTTTTCGGGAAAAGTGGAAACGCTCTAGGAGAAAAGCCACAGAGTTATAAACCTAGTTGAATATCTACAAGCCATGCATTAAAGGTGAACGGTATCTCTTGCAGTGCTGTTGGCGTACCTGCTGGTGAGACTGGTGGAGCCAGTGCGGGTGGAGGAGGAGCCCAGGCTGGAGAGCAGGCCGCGATGGCCAGTGGGCGAGGTAACGGATGAGGAGGTGGTGGTGGTCGTGGAGGAGGAGGTGGTCGAGGAACTCAAGTCCTCGTGTCTTCTGCCAAAAGAGCCGCTGGAGGACAAAATGTCGAGACATCAAACATGCAGAGTCAGCAGGAAGCCAGAGCGATGGTACAAATGACAGCCATGTTGGTCGCAATAATTGTCACTGCATGAGATTAGGGGGGGAAAAAAAGAGTCTTGTATGATATCAAGTGGGGAAAATATATCAAATCTATGCCACATAGGCTTAATTATGATGGCGTATTAAGGCCATTTTCTGTCAAAAACAATAAATTACAGAGCCGGGGGAGAGCGGTATTATTATAAGAAAAAAAGATTATCCCAAGATATAAGAAAACATCTTGGGAAAACAGTTTTTTTGTCAAAGAATCAAATTGCAAGTTCGGATCAACCTCGTCACATCAGAGAGGCCGCCGCTTGTCATATCAAAATTATACTTCAAACGCGGATTTAGCAAAAGGAAATAGTCATGATTTTATTCACATTGCTGTGAATTGGACCTATTATGGATAAAACATACTGCTTTTTAAATATGAGATTATTCTCATAAATTTCAGTAACATTTTACCACTTAAATCTCAGAATATTTAACTTTTTTCTCGTAAATTTACACCTTAAATTGAGGAAATTCTGAATTTTCTTTCATTATTACTCCCCAGCCCCAGCTTCAAATAATTTTTATATATATTTTGCCATACTTACAATGGCCCTAACTCGCCATCAAACCCTCTACAGTAAACGGTTGTGATATTATTTTGTTAATTTAAGTAGCTCTAACTGTCTCTGTGAATGGATCAAAGCATTTTATTTTGGTTATTCCAGGAAGGGCTAAAAGGTTCTGTTAGTTCTCTCTAAGTGCTAATAATGACAACTGATTTAAAAAGGATATTTTTAATCTTGCCGTCTCTGAACATACTTTCATCAAGTGATAACTGTAAACCAGACTTCATCCAGAGTTCTTAAAGTCAAAACAACCACCTCTTTCCCAATAATCATTTGGACATTGAATGCAACACAGGACACATGGTGGGCACTCCAGCAGAGCAGGGGCACACAGTCAGAGAGGACAGACAGGTGGGTGTAGAGAGGGCGGGGCCCCGGGCGAGGCTGGTGTACCTGCGGTAAATGCTGTAAGACTGGTAGTGGGAGGTGGGTGGCTGCCAGGGTTTAGTATTACAGGTGTTAGGGTCCAAGCTGGAGGTGGACGAAGACTTGGCTGGCACGTCCCGCGTGCTGCCGCTCCGCCCTAGTGCTAGCGTGTGGGACGTGCTGGCGTGTTGGCAGGCGGGTGGGCGAAGAGAGGGCATGTTAGCGGTGGAGGCGCACACACACACACACACACACACACACATACACACACACACACACACACACACACACACACACACACACAGATATAGTACAAGAAACACATATTTTAAGACTATTAAGCTTTGACAAACTACTGGTGCATTCATGTCATATGGGGATCAAAGCAACAGAGAGGTTTTCATGAATTAAATGGAGACTTTGTGATTGCAAACACCTTGTTCGGTTAACACAAACATAGGTCTCTGGTAATTTAAAGAGAGATCAAAAATAAACAAAATGAAGTGTTTTTCCCATATGACATGCATGCAGCATAAGTCCATGTCGAGGTTTTGTGCTACAAACGACTGTATGAATTTGATTTATCTGGGAGTCAGACAGGTATACAGGCTCGTTAAAATGCAATGAGTAACGCATCGCAAACTCAGCGGCACAGCAACCTGACAGGACAGGTACAGTCATGCAACAGACTCTGTGGCAGTGACGGAGAAAAGCCTTCTCAGTAGCCGCTGCTGCGCATGGAAGCATGTAGGTACATATCTCTGGTGACATAATCCCAGCCAAATGTACAGCGGATGATCGATGAACGACTATCAATGCCGTCTACGCAAGTGGCTTTAGTTCCACGGCTATGCAAACATATCAGACGGAGCAGAGGTCTGACGATGACATGAGGGATGGAGGTTCGTATCGCCGCGGAGGCTAACCTGCGCTGGTAGCTGGGGGTTCGGTTGGTGGAGGCGCTTCCTTCGCTGTTCTTCAGGTCGTCGTCCCAGCGCCGCCGGGTGTACGAGCCGCTACGTATCAGAGCAGTGGAGTCCCTGGGTGGGGAAACACAAGCTACAATAGTACCTCAGGCTTCCCCAAACAGATACCGACACATACTAGAGAGGTGTACAAATTATTTCCCCCATTAAACTTAATTCTACCCAATCCATCGCTGTCTAACGTAACACCGAACGGGTGACCGTGGCTAAGTGGAGAGCAGGGCCGCCTTTCAATCGGAGGGTCGGCGGTTCGATCCCTGGCTCCTGCTCCACTAGTCTCATGTCAATGTGCCCTTGAGCAAGACACTTAACCCCAAAATTGCTCCCGTAGCTGCGTCTACGGTGTGTCGATAGATACTGAATTGTAAGTCGCTTTGGATAAAAGCGTCTGCTAAATGACTGTAATGTAATGTAATGTAACTAAAAAGGCAGTTTTCAGGGCCACACATACACAACATGCAGAGGCCTATTGCCTGCAACACATAGCAGCGGGCAGCAGGGGGCGCTCGTGCCAATGCACGTTTACACAGAGCCACTTGGCTCCCGGGTTTCACCTGTTCTCCTTCTCGTCAATGTCTGAAGTACTGGCGAGTCTCCTGGGGATGGTGGGGGCCACGTAGGCGAGACGAGTTCCTTTATCCTTTTCCTGCAGACAGAGAGACAAATAAAAAAAGGACCTACGTTATGGATTTGTTGCATCATCATTGTTTTACTTTTTATCTAGGGTGGAGGGTTTATTCCTTTTTCAAATACATACATGCTATATGGGAACTCCAAGAAAAGAAGCTCATTATGGCTAAAAGAAAGAAAAGACATTTTCTACACAATAGTTGACCTTCTCTTTGTCTTTGTTGTCCAGAGAGGAGGAGAGGCGAGGGCTCGAGGCCGAGCGCATCACCCCGGTCGCGTCCTTCTCCCGCTGAGCCTCCTTGGTGGCGGTGATCTCGGCCAGCGCCCCGTAGCTGCCCGTCTTCCTCAGACCCAGCCGCCACGACGCCGGAGACTCGTCCTTCCTCTCCTCCTCCACTTTAGTCGAGACCTTTCCGGCAGGCTGAGTGGGCTGAGAACGGACGGCGGTTTTAGTGTGCAAAGTAACCCGTTAAAAAGTAGTGTGAAGATGTTACGTTAGTCACATTGGTGAGTAACACAAACACCAACCGGGTCAAAAACAGTTTGGATTAATCTCCAGGGGCTGCAAAGATGAGACCGTTAAAGAGGACATGCCAGTTAGGGGATCACATCCACTTCCATGACTACCGGACAAAAAAGTGATTTCAGAGTAAATGCAATTCTCAAAATATGATAATTATGTAGCGCAATTAAAACCCTTTGGATTTGGATTTTGATAGTTTTCAGTTCTGGCAACAAATTATATTTTTTTTTTGCATACATAGCCATGAGCGAGTAAACAAAACACTGACGCAACACAGACACACGGTGAAAGCACAACCAGGACAGTGCTTTTTTTTTTTTGTTTTTTTGTTGTTGTGTGTGAAAACGACACCATGTGGGGTTGATGAGTGAAAGTCAGCATCACCAGGGCGGTTAGAGCGGGCGGTGAGTACTCTGTCAGTGCACAGGTGCATGTGGGATGAGAGAACAACTCTGGTGCACACCAATGCCTCACCATAGGTTTTTTGGGCGCTAGAGAAATGCCAGTTTTGCGCAAGCCTTGACGCCACAATGCAGGACAGCCCGGCTCCGCCACAGGCATGAGGGGAGTAACACAATCAAACTAAAGCCAACCGAGACAAGAGCCCAGGGGTGAGGAAAGACGCAGAGAGAAGGGAGGGCGGGGGAGGAGGTCGACACAGAGAAAAAGCCAGAATAAGACAGAAGCAGCAGCAAAAGAAACAAACTTTACTTTTTGTTTTAAAAGGCGTAGTCACACCACACAATGCTTACTGCCAAAACAGTTGGAATAAGTGACATTTGGTAGTGTCTGGATGTTGTTAATGGTTTTTTTCTCACTCTCGTTAGACAGAAGACATTGTGATGTGTGAGCACGAGGCTTCGAAGCAGGACTGGAACAAGGAGATCGTTGAGAAGAGAAGCAGGAAAAGCAGAAACATTTAGAGAGTCTTGGAGAGGCGGCCGCTGATCGCAGGACGTCGACTAAACGGCGCAGGTTCAGAGACATGGAAGGCTGTAAAGGATCGCTCCTCTTTAGGCTGCATTCACCGAATGTCAGGCTTTTATTCACGGATTTTAATGTTAACTTTGGCCACACAAAATACTTCAAACTATTTTTCCAACAGTTAAACTGACTTACTTCAAAGTAGCCTTTCGTTTGGGTTAAGAACAAACTCCCATGACAAAGAAGACAAGCGACTTCTGTTAGTATTATCCTATTTTGTCTCTATTTTGGGGATTTTATTGTTTTTGCCTCTTGTATCCCCCGTTTTTAAATACATGTTTTATTGATTTGTTTCTCTTGTGAAGCACTTTGAGCTGCATTTTATGCTCAAATAAAATACAAATAAAAGCTTGTTATTATTATTATCATTATCAATAAACATTATGTCACATTAAGTATTTGTTTAAACATGTGAACTTATGAAGCAGATGTTCCCTTGGTTGACTAGGTTGACTTTGGTTAACTGCTTGGCCTCATTCTGCCAGCAGAGGGCAGCAGACTCAAGAGTAGGAGAACACTGCCATGCAAGCCCTTGTTGTACTCCTAACAACAGTCTTATAGTAAACTGTTGACATCATTCATCCCCACCGTAAAGCCCCGGTGCCGTGCTTATAGAACGCCACCGACAATTAGTCGTAAATGTCATTCTCGAGGCCTCCGTGACATTTGTTAGCCGCGTGCGCTCATTGTGCCGCAACACCGAGAGCAAATCACAAGCGGGCAACAGCGATTTCTGTGACGGCCTGGAGTCGGAACTGGAAACTCATTTACAGCAACGTCAGCCGACTGTGAAATTAGGTTTGTGTTCAAGGGGGAGAAAACCTAAATAGATGGTGAATTTCACTGATTTGTGTACAGAATGAGGCACCGATGTGTCTCAGAAGAGCAAAGCCGAGGCACTTGAAGTGGTTTGAGAGGAGGATAGTGACGTGGTTACATCACGGCTGTGCGGCAGCATTTAAATTCCATTTTTAAAACCAATCAGCTGCTAATTTGAGTTGAGACCCGTCTTTCTTTCTTTTTTTTAATGCCGGTACTGCGACGGCTGTCTGCGCAGGGTGGGATGCTGAATACTCGTCCACCAGGTCGCACCTTCTTTACCGGTGAAGTGGGGGTTGTCACCTGGTTGGTTGGGCTAGTTGGTGGCGACACGGTGATGCCGGTCGGGGCGGGCGTCGTGCTGTTGCTCACTGACGCTGAAGGCTTGCTCTTGTCTGGAGGGAGCAGAAAGAAAGAAAAATGAGACGCGTTATAATGAAAACATGCTCTGTGAGGATTGTGGGAAATGTTTTAACTGACAACCAGCGAATGCTTGGTCTTCAGACCTGATTTACTGCAGTCTAAAATAGGTCTCTCTCACACACACACACACACACACACACACACACACACACACACACACACACACACACACACACACACACACACAGTACCTGCTTCAGTCTCCGACTCTGAATCTTCGTCGTCCTCTTCCTCACTGGAGCAGCTCGATTCGTCCTTCTTCCCCTCCTCTCCTTCATCCACCTTCTCTGATTCCACGGTCTCGATGCGTGGTGCGCTCTTCTCTGGCTCCAGAAGCAGCGTTTCTTTGCTGCGACACACACACACACACACACACACACACACACACACACACACACACACACACACACACACACACACACACACACACACACACACACACAATATAAAATATTGAAACTTTTACATAAGCATGTGCTGTAGTTGCCTTAATAATCATAAAACTAATTTAGTGGGCCATTTCCGTTGATTATTTTTCCACCGTCAAACTGTTTACCTCTTGAGTGGCTTCAGTGATTGGTTGTTGTCCCCGGTGGTTGTCGTTTCAATCAAAGGAGATTTCTTAACGTCTTTCTTGTCGCCTATCAGCTGGAATAAAGAAAACAAAGAAATTCTAACAGAGGAAAAAGCAGCAAGGTGTACAATCTTACAATGAATCAGAGTGAAAATGCGTAAATCTCATTCTAACAGAATTTTATCCTCTATTAAAACAACATGACAACATTGTTGTGTACAGATAGAAGTCACCAGCCACATCTACCGACCAGATTCTGTTTCTTTTGTAGTTCTTCTAAGTATCCAAGAACATCTTCGTCTGCTACGTCAAAAGCTGTCTGGCCCTGAGGGAAAGAAATGAAACAAAAGTTATCTAAAATATAGACCGCACGGCACTCAATGACAGGACTCGTGACAGTTCCTCACCATTTTATTGATGAGGTCCATGTCACATAGATTCTCCACCAGTATCCTACAGGCCTCCTCTTTGCCCCAGTGTGCTGACGCGTGTAGAGGAGTCCAGCCATCGTAGTCCTTAATATTTACATCATACCCTGTTTGGATTAAAAGCCTGCGAAATGACAGAGTGGAGAGTGTGAGAGAAAGAGAGAGGGAACAAAAACAGTCCGTTAGAATTTGCAAATCTTGTCTTCTTGGATTTGATTCTGTAAACTAATCTTTCAAGGTGCTGACAGCGTCCAGGCCTTAAGAAGTGCGTCAGCATTGTAACCCCAGGTCAGATTAATGAGATGCAGAGTCCACCCCTCTAAACACACGGACACATAATCTGAAAATCTTAGTCATTGCTGAGCGAGAGCAGAATGATTTTGGCAAATTTGACAACTCTAATATTTCAGCCCATAAATCTGCTGCGATGGGGGAAACATTTAGATCCCCATCTTGTATACCGTAGCGGCGCAAAACATCAGAGATCTTAGAGCTATCTATGGCAGCGCAGTCTGCCGGCGGGCCTCCCGGACCAGAGGAACAGGCGGCTGTGGTTCCTTTCCTCCAGCAGCGACGATGCCGGAAAACCGCATCGACAAGAAGCAGAGACCGAGATGTGCTTGGCGTTAGCAAAGAAAACACACGATGCTAGGCCTGTAAACGGTATTTAAATAACGCAACAAACGGTCAAAGCTTTATGTAACAACAAGCAGACACTGACTCATCACGCTTTGTGAAAATCGAGAACCGCTGCTTACTTTAAAACCTCGACGTATCCCTTCGCAGCAGCCACATGGAGCGCCGTTCCTCCGGACTTGGTGTGCCGGCTGTCTTGGATCTGGCCGCTGTTGAGCCACTGCCGGGCGTCCCTCAGCATGACCCGCTCCTCCTCTTTCCGGGCCGCCTCGATGTCCACCCCTGGTGAGAGACGGAGGACGAAAGGTACCGTCAAGAGCGGCATCCAAGGATTACCTGCTACTTAGGGAGGAGCAAACTGGACCCAGAGAATGGAGGAACGAGGCAAAAAAAACCACAATAATAATGTCTTAAATCCAGATATGGGAGTATGGAATACATTGCATTAGTATGTGACTATGGGTAACAGTAGAGAGAGATGGGAATATTTCAATGCACAGCCATGAGATGAATCTTTGTGCTTTTATTGATGTTGAAGACTTTATTCTAGAAACCTCTATAAACACTAGAGGGTGTTGTAGAGCACTCAGCAAAAAAAAAAAAAAAAAAAAAAAAATAAGTCTTGTGCCAAACGTCTGTCAATTTTTCTATGAAATAGCGTCTGCAAAAACACAGGCCTCATCCAGTGAAGTGGGTCAATATGTCTAAGCTATAAGCTTGCATGCAGAGCATGCAGGCTGGAACACGAGACGGGTCTGAAATGCACCGCTGCATGAGTCGCTGACTTGTCAGCTGAGTGTTAACTGTGTTGAGCTACGTAAACAGTGATCCAAGGAGCGCTCCGGGGACCGAGCCAAGACTTCAGCTGATCTTATGGGTTTTTTTGTTCTACCCCCTAAGGATGCATCATCGCTTATTTCCTCGACACACTAGGAAGCTTCATGATTGCCTGGAGCTTTTTTAAACCAATGAAAGAGGACATCTGTGTCGGCTGCACGTTTGGCTTAAATAAAAGTGCAAGCAGAGAGAAACTTCACTCAGAGGTTTAGCCAAATGCTAGCTGGAGAGGCGCAGAAATCTTGTTCAGCAAGAAGAGGACGCTTGGTTCCCAAACAAGAGTCACTAAGACACCTGCTATGAAAGCTTTTGCTCTTAGAATTTGACCTACAAGTGTTGAATATCAGTAGAATCAATAGAAACCGGACGTGCTCATTAGTGGGCTGAAGTTTAAGAAAAAGAAACCAAAGAGAAGACGATGACTCGGTGTCTGAGTTTATGTTTGACTGGGTTAAAAGTTTCACTTCAACCACGTGACTCAGTGACCAGTCTTTCTTTTTACCAAAAACTCTCAACACAACTTCAGCTGAAGAATTACAACACTTTATGACACTAAAATAATAATAATTCTAAGTGAGAAAAGTGATCAAAATTGTAAATTAGAGACAGCACTTTTACAAGAAATGTCATTTTCAAATGTGACTGAGCCTAGATGGAAAACGCAGTGCATACACGCTACGGAGGAAACTGAACCCAGACTTCCTTAGAGCAGGCAATGGGAGCCGGCCAGGTAGGCCAGCGTCCCGTGATCTCTTGGGAAGTAGCCTACACTGGGTCTATAAAAAGCAGGAGCCTAATGGCCTCTAAGTAGAACTACAGAACAAGAGGAGTGGAAGCGCTGGCAGCCGTTCAAAGTTGAGTTTTTATAAAAGGAGAACGGCACATCTTCCACATGAGACGATAAAGAGAAAATCCTATAGACCAAAAAAGGACTCGCCTCTTCCTTCACCTTACTGACAATAAACCTACGGTAAAATAATGAAATAGCTACAGAAATATAGAAAGAGATACTGGCTTTTTTAGAAATAAACAAAAGAGATAGTTTGATTCTGCGCTAAGAGGAAACTACTGCCGGAGCCACTTTACCTAATCGGGGTCAAGGAGGGGATCTAGAGGTTGTCTCTGCCAAAGGGGGGAAACCATGGCCACTGGCTAACAAGTTTAACCTCATGACTGGTATCTCTTTGAGAGGAGAAAATCACATTACAATCACACAGAAGCGTTACACAACCGCTCGTTGCATAATGCCGCCTGCTACCTCTCGCACAGAGAGAACTGAGCTGTGGATTGTCTCTGCAGCTGCCCCGAGGTCAGGAGGAGCAGCGCAAATACACTCTTCACTGGGTTTTTTTATCTTGAAAGCAGTTTAATAAGCGACAAGCGCACATTAGAAGTCTATGAGTATGGTTAATAAGGATAAATATTTGGGGGTTTTTTTCCTGGTGGATCTGAGCGTTCGGACGCTCCGGAACCAGGCAGCTCCTCCGTTCCGGCAAATTAAAGCCGACAGCCGCCGCTGGCCCGAGATGCTTGAGGTTGGGCCGGGCGCTCGTCTAGCCGTCGTTATGTAACGGGGAGAAGGAGCGCGACATGCAAAAGCAGCACCGGTGCCATGTGCTTTGAAAACACCGGGACTTGGGATTTAAAAAAAAGAAGTGACTCACCGCTCACAGAAAGCATGTTTCTCAAAAGTTGCCGGAGATACTAGACAGCAAAACACTAATGCACAATGCTCTTAAAACAGTGTGAATATAATGGAGGCATTGTGCTGAATATTACATGGAGACTGTGCATCTTCTGTCTCAGAGTACAAGCCTATCATATACTACTAAATGGGGCTGACAGGACCGGTTTAGACATTGCATTTAACACCTTACTGTAAACTATCGATGACCGTGGTTGTAAAATGCAGCATGCTGTGGTAAAAGAGAGACAACGTAGAGATTGCTTTAAAACGGTGCCACAGAAAAAAAAAGGGTAATAAGGCAGCCGACCTTTATTAGTGAGCCGAGGAGCAACCCTCTGGCCCGGGGCCAGTTTACACGTCTGAGCGTGGCCCCCTCACCGTAGGGGAGGGCCTTTCATCAGCTCAAGAATGGCCCCCCGGACCAAGATAGAAAAGACTCGACTTCTCAGTTTCGAATCATCACACGAGCGCTCAAAACACGGCTGGGACACTTTTTCTAGATTATTTAAGTTTTATTCAAAGAAGCCAGTGGGGAAGAAGAAAAAATAAAAATAAAATAGTAGGTGACTGACAGTCCGATTAGACGACATACTCGTACGTGCATGAAACACACATCGGGCCCCTACCAGCCATGCTGCCATTTACATACTTTTTTCATGGAAGCATTTTTGCGTCGGGAGGGAAGGAGGTTTAGAGTCGATGACGTCTTTGATACGGTACCTTGTCTGTTGATCTCATTCTGAAGGAGCTCCTCCATCGCCTCCTCTTCAGCGATGTCCATAGGCGTCTCTCCTTCACTGTTCACAACTCCTACACTGGCACCCTGGCTGATGAGATACCTGCAACAACAACAACAACACACATACGTTTTAGGTTTGAACAGAGAAGGTATTTGTATAAACGTCATTCAAAATTTGTCCAAAGTCTGGTTGTTTTTTTTTGTACTGAACAGTTACTCTCGCCTCCGACAGGGTGAAAAGGTAACGAGGAGGTAGAGTCAACTGTCGCTTCCTTCAACTGCTGAGGAAACAGTTGAAGGACAGGAGCTGTGTGATGTCGCTTTTGGGAACAAACACCCAAACATACATTCACGGAAATTGAAGATGATTTAGTTTAATTATCACAAGTCTGTGTCTGCACGACCATTCACAGACCAGGAGTTAAACCATAAACCCCCTTTTAAATAACAGCAGACAACCAAAATACACAATTAACACTCTGTGATTTAACCCTTTATATCTTTGTCTGCCCCCAGCAGAGATTCAAGACCTCGACATCTTGACTTCAGCTGCTTCTAGTTAAAGCTGCGGTGAGACTCGGGGCCCTTGTCATTAGACCGACACGCCACTTGAAACGGGCTCAGTGCTTATGACTTAACTTTACGTCTCCTTGATTGGACTTTCTATTCTGCCTATTTTGGGTGAACTCCACTTGGATTGATGGCTCTGTGGTGTGTAGCCCCACTGTGGGATTCCTAACCAACCCTAGCATTAGATGGCTGTGGTGACACCGAGGGCTCAGAGTCCCGCTCCGGAGTTCCCGTTACTGTGGACGAGGATGCTGGGATTCAAATTGGGTCTGCTGGGAGCTCACCACCCACGTCAGTTTTCCCTCTATGACATGATTTCTCCATTAGTCACCCGTATCAGGCCGACCACTTGACCTTTTCATTCATTATGCGACAACAAGAAACGTCTTGTTTTCTGTAATACTAGCCCAGTGTTGTGCTTTGTTCAAGAGGCCTGCTGGACACAGAAGTTAACACTAAAATATCTACATTTTGTGAATGAAAAGTTACAATACAACGTAAACAGCATGCAGACATTTTTTCCCTTGCAACTACTTGCTTTACTACTCTAAAGTTTATCTTCTTACATCCAGTTGCACTCGTTAATTTTCGGTTAAAAAAAAATAAAAATAATATTAGTGGGAATAAATCTGAAGCCCGGTTCCTGTAATGTAACACAGAAGTAAAGCAGGTCACAGCACACTCCCAACATGCTGAACAATGAGTACGACTGAGCTCCTTCAGTTAAAGATCCTCTGATAACATCTGTGTGTCGTGTCTGACCTGAAGAAGGACCAGGGGCAGGAAAATACTACAGTACTCTAGCGCTCCATTCCAGATACAGTGGCCCGATATCTCCATATTTCAATACATAAATCTAACAAAGCGCGTCTGAGCCTCCAAATGAGCCGCAGCTCCTGACAAAAATGTGACGAGAACTGTGTGTGAATGACAATGACGGCGTCTGACGTTCCGATTCTGGCACGCTGGCTGAAACGACCGTGAGCGTTTTAAACAGTCAACGTTGCGCCAATTGGCAGCCGTTGAGGACTTCAAATGAAATGAATAAAAAAAAAAAATGTTAATTTCATTACAACAAAA
The DNA here is from genome assembly GCF_023349555.1 of Cebidichthys violaceus. Taxonomy (NCBI): domain Eukaryota; kingdom Metazoa; phylum Chordata; class Actinopteri; order Perciformes; family Stichaeidae; genus Cebidichthys; species Cebidichthys violaceus. The sequence continues at coordinate 9,600,350 of NW_027176384.1, forward strand.
CCAGTTAGGTGTGCTGCTGTGCAACCTTAAACTTATCAAAAATCCCATTTTATTGAGCTGAAACAAATAGGATTATAGCACCGCGCAAGTAGACAATCACTCTTCTTAGCACCAATATAAAGATAGAGGTCACTAATGGGGGGGGGGGGGGGGGGGCGCACAGAGAGGTGACCGGATGGTGCAGACCTCAGCTGGAGCCTCGCCATGTTCAGCCCTCGTGTCACTTTGTGCTCGACGATCCACACAAGCTTGTATTGCACCAGATGGACCTTCATACAGAAACCTTACCTCTCAGATATTTACACACAATCTGAACTGAAACATGTTCACAAGGTATCTGAGAATAAACAGGATACAAAAACAGGATGTAAGGATGAGTTCGCAGAACTCAACCCTGATGAAACAGATACGGCCGCTTCTTAGAAGCCTCTCAATACTCACTCCGCTATGTCTAGGTATCCGCAGGAGGCCGCGGCGTGTAGGGGGATCCAGCCCTCGTTGTCCGGCTGGTTGATGCCGGCTCCATGCTCCACCAGGAACGTCACCATGTCAACATTGTCGTCTATGCATGCCTGAGATAAAGACATAGAGAGGAGAGGAGTAAGGCCAATGCAAGCAGTAAGGAGCGTGAACCTGCCCTGCGTGTGCGTGTGCGTGCGTGCGTGCGTGCGTGCGTGCGTACAGGAGTTCATGTCAGTGTGATGGCCTGAGCTATAGTTAGCAGCTTGCATTGTCTGATAGATTGCCCCGTGCGTCCAGAATTGATGGGGAATTTTTGGCAGCCGGAGCGTTCTCCCAAAACGCCTGCACATAGCAGGGGTGCTTGAAATACCACATAACGTAGTACTGCTGATGGAGCCGGTGAGGTGCAGTGTGCAGCAAGCCATTTCATTTTGAAAAACACTTTCAAAGACTGCTTTTACTTGAGCTTTGCAGATTAGCCAAATAGTTTCTTACGTGTGATAAATTAAAAAAAAACGTCTGAAATAACCACAAACACATTGGGCTTTTCTTCTCTTACACTGAGAGGATGAAGCGCTTAATATAATCCACATCTGTGGTTGTGCAAAAGTCAAAAAACTGGCTTTAATTTCTTGACATCTTGCCCCCAGAGTTTGTCCTCTTTATTTACATGAATCCTAATCATGAGGAGCTCTGCCGTTCGCCGGTGCTGGGGACAAGCATCAGATCTTACGAGGACATCTGAGATTTCCCTTAATGTAATTAACATCGTACATTCAAAAAGGGGAAGTCAACACACTGGATTGAAAGCTAGCAGACCACCCACAAACATGTCATGCCAAAGTGTCACCGAAGGGGATCAGAAGACAACAGAAGTGGGCGCTTTAGCATTGCACCATGTCTGATGCTCTTCGCACCATCAATAATGCTGTTAAACCATTTTCTGAAAGCTGTCTGTGCAGCAAACCAAACCATATATGACTGATGACACAGTGATGCCCACAGAAATAAATAGCAGCTGCAAGTGGGAGGGATCTATTTTAAGATTCTCTGACGAATGAAGTGGGAGATTTTACCAACATTATGAAACAGAATTTGCACCGGGGGGGGTGGGTGGGCGTACTTTGTGTTTCTGTTGTGCATTTAAAATCAGCACTTGACGGTTTAAGTGTAGACAAATCGAAAACAACGAGAACAGAGAAAAAGCAGAAATGGAGAGCAATTCTCATTTAGGTACGTGCCGAGGCCCTGAGGTTAAGAAGGTACTCGACGCATAACAAGATGAACTGCAAAGTCCTCAAGTGGAAAACAAGCTTTATTCTCAAATAGCTGTCCCAAAATGCTCAACAGGTAACACCATTTAGCCATAACAAAACTGAACCACCACCCCCCCAATCATCACTAGTGCCTGGACTGTCTCGCTCTCTCCCGTGGGGTTGCTAGATACACATGAACACACAGCGGCCTCACGTTCGGGAAACACGACTTTCTGGCTGGAATCCTTGTCCAAATTTGGGCCGTTTACAACGCCGTACATGGCCAGAGCTGAGGAGCGCCTGCAAAAGGCCTCACTGAGCTTATCTGACAGTGTGTGTGTGTGTGTGTGTGTGTGTGTGTGTGTGTGTGTGTGTGTGTGTGTGTGTGTGTGTGTGTGTGTGTGTGATGTGGTTTAGTTGTGTGTGTGGGAGCTCAGGCACAGAGTTGCTCCAGGTGCAGATGAACTTGTTAACAGACCCGCGTTCATCCGACTTTAACGCGAGGAGGAAGAAGACAGCGACGCGACATGTTGCTTTTGAAAGTGCTGCAGTCTGCAGCTCTCATCTCTGGTGAAATGTCACCCGTGTGGGTTTGTTGTTAGGTGGACGTCACCATCAAGTGCAAATGACGCGGCTACTCTGTGCCAACACATGGCTGCTTGTGGTCCCCATCCAAGTCCACACTTTGGGAACGTCAGCAAAAGGAAGACCTGCGGTTCAAATAAAGTACCGGGACACCCAAGACTTCTAAACAGGAGCGGCCACACGTCGGTTTAACTCTACTACGGTGTAATGAAAAGCTCCATGTTGGTTTTCCTTTAGGTTGCGGGAGGATGGGCAGTTCATTATATTTCATTCTACTTTCTTTTGTGCCACTGGTAGGTGTTGAATTAGAAAAGCAGTAAGTGAAAGTGAGCCGTCTGACTGGCTGTCCGGCAAAGTCAATCAGTCAAGTCCGACTTTCCTTAATAAAAATGGATCGCTGCAGCTTTCTGCCTCTCACCTGAAACCTGTCCTCCATGTCCTCATCTAAATCCTCCCCCACAGTCATTCCCCACACACACACTTATTATCTCTTCAAAGTCTTCTCCTTCTCCAGGAATGGAAACAAGCCCCTTAAGGCGAACGCAGCAGCGTTGGCTGTGACCTCCCTCTGCAGTGCGTCACCAGCCTGGCTCCTCCCAGCAGCTATCAGGAGCCCAACAAAGGTAATCCCTTAATGGCTGTGATTGTGTGTGGCTGACAGGTGATGTAAGGAGGCAGCAGAGGCTTTTGAACCCCACACTCACCTCCATGGTTCATACATATATATATATATATACATACACACAGAGAAAAAGCTTTATACAGGGCAGGAGGCTCTTACTACTAATTGAAGTTACGTTAAGAAACATCGTGGTCTCACACAATCACATTCAGCATCGACAGGTAGGAGCTGCGCTCGCAGAGAGACATTCAGACACGTCATGACTCACTGCTCAAGCAGACATGTTGCCATTTAAACCCGTTTGGCCGGTGTGCTTGAGAGCAGAGAAGAGCGTAAAGCATGACGGCAATAAGACGGACGGCACTACGCGCCGTTCTGAAGACATTGCGTTGACAAAGAGACAGAACTACTGACTTGCTAACCACCATGTGGCTGCAGAGTGTTGGGCGTCTCTTGATGTACCGGATGAGTCCCTGAAGGCCTTTCTGATAAATAGGACCTCCCTAATGGAAGCTGGGGCTTCTGGGAAGTTTAGAAAAAAAATCCACTACTAACCTAATCAATGGATACATGAAGGTCCATTTGATTGATTCATAGTTTAATGTACATTGTGAAATAAAGAAGCCATCATTAAAACATTTTCCTTGAGGCTTGAGAGAGAAATGTCACATTTAACAGACTTCACAGTGAGATTCACTTTAATTCAGCGCTGTAAAGCGGAAACACGACACCACAGGCTATCTGAAGCCTATCTACCTTATCTTGTAGGAACCCACAGTGTAGCAGGATCTTCTGCAAAGCTTCCACGGAGCCCATTTGATCCGTGAGAGTGCGACAGGCTGCTTAGCGTCATATTTCACATGAGAGAACTGTTACAAACATGTTCTTTTGCTCTAGACTCTAGATCTCTATATCACGAAATGTGTCTTCTGTGTTTATGAGCTGGTGTAATGCTGATGGAGCACGATAAGATAAACGTCAGGCAGACGTCACTGGACAGTCAGCCTGTATTTAAAACACACACATACTGGCCTTACAACTGGGAAACATACTGTTCATACATACTTTGCACATCAACATGTAATCAGGCCTCACCTTTGTATTTCAACAGTAGTCATCAATACTGGATAAATGGAAATACCTCGACAGTGTTTGTCATCAACGTTTTAAAAGAGTAGAGCTACAAATCCCTGAGATACAACAATAAATAAGGCTTCACACTCATCAATTAACCGGGGACGAATATAGAACCCATCAAGAGATTAACTTAATAAACCTTTTTGAAGCCAATAGGGATAAAAATGGAGAAGATTAGAACAGAAACAATACAGTGTCCATCATATGCAGCGGTCTAATCCTGAAATAATATGTACAGAACTCAAGCCCGACTCCCTGTTAGCGCCGCAAAGAAGAAGATGGGCTAAGCCAAAAAAAAAAAAAAAAATGCACCCATGACGTGCACCTAAGAAAGGAGGCCAGTCTGTTGCCACGACAACAAAGCCCAAAAAAGAGAACATGGGTTCAGGCCTCGTCAGGCTTTTGTAAGAAACATAAATAAATAGAGAAAAGGCTTCATTTTAAAGCACACGGGGGTTGCTCGGACGGCCCCTGAAGGCAGCGCAGAAAAGCAAACCACTGTGAGGAAACATCAAAAAGCCCACTGTGGAATGGAGCATCTCGAGGTGCCATCTTTGTTTTTAAACATGACTTCTAGCTGTTACTGGAGCGATTCTCATGACCTTTTCTGGCAACAAAAAGAAGAGATTTCTGCAGCGATTATGTGGATGCCACTGCTACTTATAAACTCAGGTTTAAATCAATAAAAACACAGAACAGTTAACAGAAATACAAGAGCCGATGTGGTGATATTAAGCCAATCACACCAAAACGGTATCTAACGCGTTGTGAATCCACAGTTTGGTTACTCACTTTGTTTCTGCAGATGTGATGGCGAGCACGTCAGAATTTACATTAGAGAGACTACATGACTTCTTTAAAACCACATTTACATAATTTATTGAATAACATCTAGAAATGTCTAGAAAAAGTTACTTAGACAAGCAAACATTTTCAAAAGACAGTCTTCTTCATGGTATAGTAAAGGGGTAACGCTACACTGTGTGCGTGTGCGTGTGTGTGTGTGTGTGTGTGTGTGTGTGTGTGTGTGTGTGTGTGTGTGTGTGTGTATAAAAGAGTAGATTTATTATCTCCTGGGCCATCGTGCGGAGACCTCCGAGCTTAATTTAGCAGCACTCTACATCAAGGAGACACTTGAAGCCCCCTCCCCTCCTTGACTTCCTAGAGTAGCACCCTCAGATGGCCAACTCGAGCTGCTGAACGCTCCGGTTGTGGCTCCTGCATGTTTTACTGCTGAGAGCGAGACAGGCAGCCAGCTTAGCCCATTGTGCTGGCAGATATTCTACTATTTAATGACAATGGTGCACGGCCACTATATCACCCTTGACTGACAACCTTTTTCAGCCTTACGTTCCCTGATGCTATCCAGCCTTTATTTGCCAATGGAATTTCGTTTGTGGCTGTCATTCTCAGCTTGATAGAGACATGTCTTTCCAGAAACAATGTCCAGATTCCTCAGGATAATCCACAGACCAACTGAACCTTCCACTGAATAAATAGTCCCAATGAAAACTCCCCGCAGAGATGTCTGTGGATTACGCTACAGTCACTAAACGTAAAACTACAACAGCAACAAACCCAGAGATTAACACGGCGATGGGGGGGGGAGAAGAGAGACAGCTGTTCAAACCCCCAAACCGCAGAAGGCTTGAGCCACTCTCACTTCGGTTGTGATTAAAGCACCTTTAAAAACATGGCAAGAAGGGTGATATCACTACCATTGTTGCTAAGAAAACATATTAAAACAATTTCTGCAAATTTTTGCCATTTCTTGCAATCATCTGGTGCTTTCAGTGAGCCCTTGCCAGTTTTCTTCTTCGTGTTATGTGGTGGGGGTGGGGGGGTAACATGTCTGGAGTGAGATGGATGATAGTCAGTAAAGCCAAAACATGATCTGGGTATTGTGGTATAAGGTTACTCAAACATTGCATGTACAAAATGGAGAGGCTTGTTCGCTTAAGGCATCCACAACAAAGCTTAGTACAGCCGTACTTTTTCTCCCACATAAAGCAACAGTGTTGACAACAAAAGCAGCCTCCTCTGGAGCTCAGAGCCGGCCTCCCTCTGACTTCACTCCTCTCCGTCTCTCTATAGTAGTACGACGTCTATCTGCAGTCACCCAAAACCTAGTAAGCGGCGAGGTCCTGGACGAGCATACCAGTGGAGAAATTCCCAGATAAGTAATACTCCTAGCCTTGGGGCTCTTCAGGCATCAGCGCTTTGGCCACTCCTCGCTGGGCGACGTCATCGGCTCAGAGGCGCGCAGCCACTTCCACAAAAGGAATTCCTTCTTACCGCCTGCATGTAAGTATGAGCGCGTTAGTGCGTCTGCATGTGCGCGTTAAGACAAAAATCAGCCCAGACAATGAAAGACGTGGTGAGAAAGTGAACATGCTATTGGAAATGGAACAACCGTTTAAAATCTAGAATTGTGTGAGACTTTAGTGTGAAAGGTGTACATCTGTGTGTGTTTACGCCTGAGACAAAGAGCTCACAGCTCCTGTGCTTTTGGCAGGGTTCATGAGGCCAGAGGGTACGGGGGGGGGGTTAGAGCGCTGCAGGGCAACCAGCTGGGTCCCTCCGCTAGATGAGCTCTGTTGGGAGCTGTAACCAGACTACACACACACATGCACACACACAGCCTCTGCTACCGAGGACGACCATATATGGCCCTGGGATTCCCATGGAAAAAGAAGACCAGGATTGACGAAGAGGGGAAGGGGGAGAAAAAGAAAAAGAAAAAGAAAAAAAAAAAAAAAAGAAAAAAAAAAAATGCCGGCGAGATTGTAACTGTATGTTTCACTTGGGCTTTCGCTCAGCAGCCAAAACAATAGCCCCACTTGAGAGAGCCAAATTAGTTTCCATGTGAGGGGTCCAAAAGGCGAGAGAGGGGGCACCGAGGTCGGGCAGCCACGGAGAGATGGCAGAATATTTCCATATAATAGAAGCGTTATGTGGAGGCTACTATACGAAGGACAGTCACTGACAGTCGGTCGACTAAAGAGGCATTGACAACGGTCCACAGTGCACCCCCGCTCCTCTTCCCCACCCCCGGCAGCGTCACCCACCGCTCATGCCAACGAGCTGAGCCCGGGAGGTTAAACGGATGGTGTGGGCGCCGAGGTCTGGCCCCCGCAGACATTCTACCAATTTATAGCCATAACCACGAAAAATATGGACGGTCACCAGAGTGGCACTGCAATCACTACGCATGTTGAAAGTCCAAGACCATTTATCTTATTTTAAAATAAGATAAATACAGTGTGATCTACACTTTAAGTACAATACCCTTGTGCGGCCCAAAAGACTTCCAACTATGATCAGAATACATCTGTGTTTGGCTGGCTTTAGGTAGATTATTTGACCAGGCAGTGGTGCACATAGCTGTATGCTTTGTGTGACAACATGAGTCTCTGTGAGGCTGGTGTCAGGAATAAAAGCAGAGGGAGTGGAAGAAGCAGGCTCACTAGTGGAGCCTCAAAGAGGAAATGAGAAAAATAAACAGCCACTTCCTGTTCCTCTCTGGCCTGAAATCTACAACACCCTGACCCCCACCTACCATCACCGCCAGACGAGCACTACCCCTCTCATACTCTAGATGGTTAGCAAACATAAAACTATGATTAATCTGTCATCAGTTGATCACAGAGTGAGATTCCTGCACAGTGGACCAGGGTTTAACATGATCTATAAAACAGCCAGAGGCCGAGACACTGAGGACCGTACCCGGGTCTTAGGAGTGGTTGTGGTTCATTAATTATTCATTTAACAGGCAATTAACATCTCAGCTTGATAGGACTCAGTGACCTGACATTTATGCTCTATAAAACACGGCGATAAAATTCAATTTGTGGACACTAATGAATTTCAGCGTCTCTTATTTTGAAATACATCTCGATATTAAAATTGTATGACTTTCGTTACCCCTCTTTGATGAACAAAAGCATTATTTCTCTACCATATGTTATATCACTACTTCCAGTCTAATTAAAGGAGTATAATGTTAAAAGTGTTTAAGAGAATTTATCATATATATATTCCTTTTGTTGACTAACGCTCCAGCAGGAAACGCTGATGTCAGTAAAAGCCTGCTCTCACCTCGTCAATTGAATCTTTTTATTGTCCAGCGAGGAACATTTGGAGTGCAACAAGGTTTGAAAGCACTTGGGATTATTCAAATTAGAAAAACAGATCTACTGATTGAAAAACAACATCTAGCTAACAGAGGCCATGCTGCTAACAGAAGTCCATTTCAATGGTCCCCGGCCCATTTACTGACACTGCCGTTTATCTGCAGGAAGAGCATCACTTGCATGCACTTTATTCACCGTATGCACACTAATGGGGTAGCTTCACAGCAGAGAGCAGCTTCACTCAATCTCATGGCCGCTCATGGATCAGCGCTAAGAAGAATCGATGCCAATTAAGCGAAAAGGAAGAGCCTTATACTATACAGCAATATGTTAGCATGGCCTGTGGTGCGGATATTAGACAATGTTGCATCGGTACGATGGTATCGTTACTGGTGATGTATGCGAGATTGTAGGATAAGCAGTTTTGTTGTATTGGCACTATCAAAGAAGCCACAGACGTGTAATAACTGAGACTGTAAGGATATCCTGTTCTGCATCTCCGGGCTTAACAAGAACACAAAGTGTAGATTGTGTTTACCTCTATCCCTCATCGTGTCCGCTGAAGATGCAGCCATTTTGAAGATGAATGGAAAGAATGTAACCTCACCCTTCCACAGACAAACAAATGGACATGCGCTCTCTGCCTTAATTGCACTCGCTGCTCCGTAAGACAATGAGGAATTCACGGTCTCTGGGTCCAGGTGTTTTCACTTCAAAAACAGCTCATAAAAAAAAAAAAAACACACACAAAAAAAACCAAAAAAAAAAACAACACTCAGCATGAGACATGTGAATGCCGCCGAGCAAACAACAGCGGGATGGCTTCAAGAAGACCTGGCTTAAGTAGAAGACAGACACTCTGTGCCACGGGGTGGGAAACAAAAAAAAAAACAACAAGCTGAAGTCATCCCACAAACATCTCACAGCAGCTCGATACTATGCACGGCTTGGAAAAGCAAGCAGTGGGCAGTAATCTGCTGAGGCACCTGGCAGCTTCCTCTACACAAACGTCCCAACAGGCAATTACGCTCGCATGTTATTTCTCATCCACAATGCAGGGATAAGAGCTCCAACTTCATCATCAAAAACGCTCTGAGCAGAAAGGAAGCGATGAAACACGACAGCCTTTGGTGTGAAATCAACGGCTCATTTTTCGATGGAATAAATGCATCAGGTGAAAAGGTTTGGTGGGACATGCATATACATCAAATGTGCTTTAGTGCAAGGTCAAGTCTGTGTCCACAGCCTCGCTGTTAAGACAGCGCAGATCACATACGTGGCAGCAGGTTCACTCTCCTGAGGAATTCTCCGTACGACCCCAAACCAGTTCCAACCTGCAGCGAGGCTCGTCCGACATACTTCAGAGAACCCTCACTGTTCCAGATCCTCTGGAATATCTGCTATGCATGATCACGGCAGTGTCATAAATACAACAGTTAAACTCATTTTTTTGCAGCACCGTCCGTCAAAATGAAAGTCTAACGGAGCAGCCGCTGCTGCATGCACGGTTTTCTGTTTCAGAGGAAATCAATACTTTCCTTTCTATAAAAGGCTTAACAGTTTCATGTGTAACTTCTCAGCAAACCCAGTGAGTTAGAAACACTCAAGTGTATACGCATCCATTTAACACATGTTCAGCTACTATAAACAGCTGTTATGAACTCTTCCAAAGCAACTCCATTGCAAGACCTTTTACAATCCTTCCAACCCATGTAGCTCACGCAGTGGCTGTCTATTTTCAAAAGTTGACATGTTGACACTGCGCGCGAGGAAACAACACCGACGTGTCACAATCAGCAGATGACCTGGCACGCTGCAGAGCATTGGCGCGCAAAGCAGCACAAGGACTTCCTGCTGTTGATTATGGGGTTGGTAAGAAATGTTGAATGAAACAGTGAGCGGGGCCAGCTTCACAAAAGGAGAGACCTGCCAATTATGCACAGGTAACGTATACATGTTCCGGGGCTCGGGTTCTAAAATGATCGCTCTCAATCATCGAGCAGCCTGAGGTTACAACAGCGCTACTGTGATTCACTGCGGACCGGAATTCAACATGACCTTTTCTTTTATGTGAGGAATGAAAATGAGGACATCGTGTTTATCTCAGATTAGTGGATCTTAAGTGCAACTACACTGACAGAAGCTCAGAGCGACATGTGCTGTGTAAAAGTTCACACATGTAACCACCTTCAGCACTGGTCACACAAACCAGCTGCTGGTGGAAAATCGAATAAAACATTCCTTAATCTAACTGCACTATCCATCAACTATTGTTTGTGCTGTTGCATCATGGCTTGGTTGGCTTTAATCCATAATGATGCAGACATGGTTTTTCCTCTCTTGTATTCCCAATGTTGCTCTTACCATCTGCTTGATCTCAAATTACTTCTGCAAGACCTGTTTTGGTTCATGTGGTTAATAAATTCATGATGCAATAACATTTTTCTCTACTGTACCCTGAAGACTGATATTACTTGAGAAGTCGATCATTCATCAGAATGAATGAATGGCACCAATAGGCTAAATAAAATAAAGATTATTTTCCTGTCTGCATTGAACTGAACCACATTACACCAGAGATCACAAACAAAGGTGTGTCATTAGCAATGATACACAATCATGACTCATATGGAAAGCAGTAAATAGATTACACCAAAACATGACAATAGCTAGAAATCACATTCAAGGAGGACTGGCTGTTAACTATTCGTGCTAGACAAAGAACAATAACATCTAGACTGTCTAGATTCCAGACCATGAATTATTAAGCTGCACCATAATGTATTCTGCAATATGTTAGAAATGCATGAGTGACTAGCTGCTACTGTAAGACGGCCTTAAACCATAACAAAGAACCTGGAGGCTGAAAAAGACTTATTCTAAATGAGCAGATATCAAGTGGCTGAAGAAGGCAGTAACTGTTGGGCACGGGGATCCTGTTGCAGTCTAAATCCTGGAATAGTTTACCATAAAAACCCAATGACACCTTTTCATTTCACTGAGCCAACATTTTAAAATGTAGTTTAACGTTCATCACGTCGACTTTAAAGCCCGTTTCACCAACAATAACTCTTCTGCTGGTTATGTCATAGCAGCTAAGAGACAAGTTGTCTGCACCAATCCAACAAAAGAAAAAGGACAACCTGGCACTAAGTGGTCAAGTCAATCTTATTTATATAGCCCAATTTCACAATTCACAAATCTGCCTCAAAGGGCACAATAACACTTCACCGGTGAACAACAGCTCGACTGAAAGGCTGCAGTCAGGCTGAGTTATTTCTAAACTACCTGGACCTTGATGTTCAACAGTAAGTTTGTATAAAAGTACTCAATTGTGTGAGTCTACACAACAAATGTGCGACACAAGAGCTTCTCTTTACTGAGAAGAACATCTGGCTCCCCTCCTAAAAATACCTGAAAGTAAAAAAAAAAAATTCACTACCAGTCAAAAAGACCCCATGGATGTTGCTTTAGATCATGCACATCAAAAGGCAGTTGATTTACAATGCTTAGCAGGAAAGCACCAAATATCAGTCGGCTTCCTAATTAAACCACAATGCAAAAGAGCATCGTCATCTGGGCTCACTTTAGGCCACATGCTGTACACCCCGAAAAAGCCCACGAGCTGCTGGGAAGACGATGACAGCGCTGTGCGTTACGTTTCAACCTCAAACGATAATAGTAAGTCGAGGTAGTCTTTATTTAACGGTCCGATCTGAGAGTTATTCGGCAGGAAGCTAGAGCCCCGACAGATTTCTGTGGATTAAGCCTGTCTCGATAAGACACTGACCGGTTGTAAAGAAACAAGCAAAACAGGTGAGAGTAACAGGGAAGATCTGCGCTTTTGCAACGTGATGCTTTGCTTGTTTTAGCCGAGGGGCCTCTCCACATGAGACGGAAGGGTTTTCCTCCCTCAGGCAGAGAGACAGGAGGATACCATGATCAGAAGGACAGGGACATGTCAAAAGGCACAGCTGAGAATCTCAGGGCCGGTCTCATCTGTAGTGAGAGATCCATGGCAATTATGTAATGTGTTAATATGACGGATGCCACTTCACCGTCTTCCACCACAAGCTCTGTAAATTGTTCCATTACAAAATCCTATGAAATTGATTCTCTGAGCACTGCCAGAGACTCTCTTTCTCTGCTCAGCCTGTTATGCAACCTCCCACTCTGTACATGCAAATCCACCAACACACAAGTGACTGGCAACCTTCCCCGAGTCGTTGTTATGGAGACAGTGCAAGATAATGTTCATAGACTTCAGGGCCGTAATGAGGGTGTGTAATGTCAACAGAGCGAAGGCATTGTAATACCCTACTCTGACATGTTAAGCTGGCCTGAGTCTTGTCACCTCGGTGCTCGGGGGGGGATCAACACGGGCCTCTGAACGCTAAAGACAAAAAAAAAAAAAAAGTTCAGGTGTGGGTCAGCGTGGAGATTTTCCTTGTGCGAGGCGACAAAGCACCCGGTTACCTCCGCACTAATTGCCTTGATGGAGCTCAGTGGGCGACACTCAGCTGGGCCTTGGCGTTGTATTGGGAGTAGCGCGCCAGAGAGAGAATGACTGGAGGGGAGGGGTTTAGGTGACAGCTGAGGAATGTCTGCTCCGCTCTCTCTTTGCCGTGGTTTCAAGCGACTGTCATGTGAGGAATGTACGGGCTTGGACGACAGGACCTGGAATGCTACTCTCTGAGGCGAATTTAGCAGACCAGATCTGGATTCTCCACTCGTCTGACGGACCCCTCGTTCGCTGGTGCATCCTCTTTACCGTCCACCTGAATCCATGCAGTCTGTGTTCGTGTGAAAATCTGTAACGCTATATTAAGTCGACATCTTAACCCTGGCTACTAACAACGTCCACGGGCCTGTAATGGTCTTCATCATTGTAGCGACACACACAGAAGGGTGATCCACGTTTACAGGTGCTTCTGCAACAAATCGGTGTTTTTTTAGGTGACAGAAGGCCCACGACTGGCATAGCGACACAACCTCTAGCCTAGATGTGAGATCATGCCAGGGCTGCACTACAAAGCAGAGCTGCAGACTGTGAGTCATACCCAAACTTAGTATCATCTCCTGAAACCCAGTTAGGAGAACTTGTGGCGGTGGTATTTATAAACCTGCGCTGGTCACCACCCAGCATTGGGAGTGATATCGCTGCACCTATTGTGGAGAGAGTCCTCGTGTAACAACATGACACACTTCCCAACAAAGCCAGAGGTCAGTCATTCTACAGAATAGGGCAGTGCACTTTATGCACAAAAAGAAACCGTCAAAATGACCAGTGGTGTACGCTTCGTCAAATGCAAAACAAAGACATATGATTGACCGACTGCCCCTCTCCTCCTAGTGCTATAAACAGAAATCGCTGCATCGCCTTCTTCAAGGCGATGCAGGGGGTAAGGGGGGGGGGGTAAGTTCAGATTTCATAATAACAGATTCTGAGCACAAAGAATGGTCGATTCAACCACGCCATTAATAAGCGCACGGAGCAAATATGTATACAAATAAAATCAACTCATCATCCAAAGATAAAAGCTAATGACACATTTCAGAAAACATACTTTCAAAACTTGGAATAGGTGCAACAAAGTCTTGGAGATACAAGCGTGCCGTGTAGCATGGTGGTGCAATTAGCAGTGCTCCGGCTTACTAACACAGCACATGTGGGCATGACTAATAAGGTGACATCACTGGAAATTTATGCAAGCATTAAATATAAGAATTCTATGAATAATTCTTAAATCATTTAAGCATTTGCTATCAAAACAAATGGGTGGAGAAGGCATGCACTGTTGCATGGGTTGTTTCTAATTAATAACTGGCACTTTGATTTATTAAGTTGCTAATTAAATACCTGAGGTTTCCTGTTGTCCTACAGGTCTAAAAGGTATGTAACTAAGACATAATTGCAATGTCCTGAACTCTGTTGATACTGTTAATATGCCATAATCTTATTCCATTTGTAATACATGTCCCTAGATCCGATAGCATTATAGTTTATATCTGATGTAGAATACTATTGATATTTTCCAAGTATTGTGTATTTTACAGTAAAGGGTAGAGAGATGTCACATCTGGAGCTCAGCAGATAATGAACAATCAAACTCGACACATCAGGACTCCCCTTTCTTTTGAATGCACCTACTGTCTGCCATAACATTACGATCACTGTACTGGAGATTTAAGAACCTTATAATCTGTCATTTTGCCAATGCTTAGTTTCAAAAAGCCTCATGTATGGATAGCACCTGACGTTACTGACTACCGACAGCCAGAACGAGCTGCCATTTTCATTATTTGCCTACGAAAGCACAGAGGCTAGTCAACGTAGCTACCAGTGGTTAGCGGGCAAATAGTTAGCATAGCACTGCTGGCATTCCAGTGAAATAGTACATTATTTGTCACACATGTCAAACGTCAACGTCAAACTTGGAGACAAACTAGTTATCCGCTGACGTCGCTTCTCAAGCTAGCTAACGAATGAATTAACATCAGCTAAACCTCCCATAGCAGCTAACGACAGCTAGCTTATCCTAGCTAATGTAGCGTTAGCATACATTTCGCTTGGCTGATATTTACACTGAACTAATTCACCCCTTTGTCACATTTAAGCTAATATACCAAACAGTGCTGTCAACAACGTATATATTACATAAGTGTCGTATACAGTTAAGGCCTTGGTGGGATAATATCAGCCTGTAATCGAGTGACGTTGTACACAACTAACGCTAGCTAGCTTTGGCTTCTTCCAGAGAGTAGCCGCAGTCAAAAACAAAACCACTTTTACTGCTATAGCCAGGTTGTAGCCATCGGTGTGGAAATGGTTTTGCCTGAGTGAGTGACCCAATCAATGACAACATTTGTGTTTAAGCTCCTGGCACAACAACAACACCAATGTACCATAGAAACACTACTGACAACATATAAATGACCCGATGTTACAGTTTGAAGTGCAGCAGTACAGCAATTAGACTGCACCCACTGACTGGAGGATAGACTAGTTTACTGGGGCACAAAGTAGTCCTTAAAACGAAGCTTCTAACTTTGTTGCTCATTGTGGATTGCACTGCAAGCACAGTTAGCACAGTTTTGAATTTAAGTACTCCACAACCAAAGCTCACAGAGAGGCCAGTGTGTTGATCTATATCGTTACTCTTGCGTCGAAAAAGGAAGGTAAACAACGGGATGAGAATGGCTTCCATTTGACAGGTGTTCCAGGGCAACGATATATATTTGTGTCTATTGATGACTGACATTAACAACTACAGCAGGCACAACACAGACCTGGTGGAGGGCGGTGAGACCGTCCACATTGGCGTAGTTGATGTCAGCGCCTCGGTCAAGCATTCGGAGCACCTCCTCGGTATCGCCGCTCGAGCAGGCGGCCAGAAACACGGCGCCATCGTCGAACTTCACCTTCGTCTTCTTCTTCTTCAGAACAGGAGGCTCCTGGTCCGTTTCCGAGCCCAGCCACCGCTTTAACTGCTCATTCCTCTTCTGCTTGGCGTCCGCCATCTTCATCCCCCTCCTGATCTGTCTGTCTCGGGCTTCTTCTTATCTTTCTCCGAGAGAGGATATACTTTATAGTGCCACTATCCCACAGCGCACTGGGGCGTGGGAAGGGAGGGCTGGGGAGAGAGGGAGAGAGAGAGCGAGAGAGAGAGAGAGAGAGAGAGAGAGAGAGAGAGAGAGAGAGAGATGATTGTTTTCCAAAATCTCGCGAGATCTGGAGCTCAGGAGCTGCAGTATAACGTCATCATGAGCAGATTATGAGGGGAGAGTGAGCAGGGGTATAATCCCTTATAGACACCAAATAAGACAAGAGTACTTGAAAATATTACATAACATTCAGCAATAGCTTCCACGCACTTTCAGAGAGAAAGAAGAGACACTTTTACATACAGTAGAACGTATTCACAACATCTCCTCTATGCTCCATTTTAAATAGACCATAACAGTTATGACACATCATGTCACAATAACATAGGGTATTACAATATATGAATAGCTTCACAAACACCAAGTCAAATAGACTTCTTTGTTATTAGGAGATGCTGGACCATGTTTGGAGATTCTATTAAAATATCCTTCCATCAAGTAAAAATGTGAAATGTATCGATACTGTTTTTGTGCATTTCATGTAATTAATGTAATAAAGAGCTGAAAGACATGAATATATTTGTTGTTGTTTGTTTATTTTTTGTGATCATCATGAAGTTTTTATTAATTGCAACCCTCTGAGTTTGAAATAAATAGATCAAGCATTCATTCCATCAAAATCACTCATTCATTTTACATAATACCTATATAATAATACCTATAAGTCATGTTATCAACAATCATGTATCAGTCAACAAAACCATTAGAATAGAAAATCCGGTATATTTAACAAACCGAAGGCACCATAGGTGACAATGTTAAGCATGACCAGAGAAGATTTAATCATGTAGATTAATAAAGAAAGAATGGCACTTATGAAGCCCTTACATGTCACAAACATATAGAACTCTGCAGTTTTCCTAAAGTCTGCATCCAGCCGTGCCCTCGCTTCTGCACTTCATTTTCAATGGACTGAATTGCATAGAATTGCACCCTAATCATTCTTAATACACATTTTCCACATTCATTGGGTATAATGAAAACTAAACATGAATATATTGACAAACCAAAACAGTATCTTCATTTTAGAAATAGTTTAATTATTGATATTGTGTCATAGTTTCCCATTCTGTCTGTTTTTTTTTTTTACAGAGATGAGGTCACTATTGTCATCAGTTGTGTTTAAGATGAATTTCTGTCCCTCCTGGTCATGATATGATTGTTATTCTTAGTTTCTAGTTGTTATTTTTTCAAACAGAGATGACTTGTCCTTCTTCTTTTCATTGCAGGAATGGGCGTGCTAACAAAACTTCCTCCACACATGAACGCCTCGAATGAAATCGCTATTCCAAAGATGTCCTATGTAACATGTTTAGTTTACATCTAATAAAAACACATTGCTCTCTCTTTGGGAAAATAAAAAGCCTCCTCACCACAAAAGTACCTGTAATGATTTGATGGGTAACACTTGAAGTGCTAGGAATGTCTAGTGGACTCGAGCACCAGGGTGGTCCAACTCAACCTGGAGTGAAAACTAGGTGGCCAGGCATAAAGTGTTTTTTATTTTGGCACCACCATGTGTTATTGTTGGCAGACACCCATGTGTACTCAGCGGGGGGGGGGGGGGGGGGGGGGGGGGGGGGGGGTGTAGCCCCCTCATACACAAGTTGTGGGTAAGACGCACACAGCCCTCTTTTTACATTTTTTTTTACATAGTGTCATTACAGATGCTAATGATGTTATCTGGGGGTTAAAGGCATTTCAGAAAGTGAAAATGATGCTGCTTGTGCTTGGTTAAATACCACCCACCCGCTGAACTTGGAGTTGACTTCCTGAATAACAAGCTGTTCAAGCAGAATCATGATCCAAAACATTTATACAACTGTGACCATGAGCCATTGTGTGAAGTCACGCCACCCCCAATTTTGCCATTTCAGAACCATTCCTCATGTCACCGACACTGAAGGTAGACAGATTGAAGTTATTTATAGTCCGCAAATGCAGTAAATGAGACTTGGGCCGCAGCACTAGGGGACTCTGGGCCAGAACACGAAGGTTAAAACACGGAAAGTCTCAGCTGATACTGATCCCTAATGTTCCAGAAATGTCACGGGAAATTACGGTGGTTCTGCTGAGTCATAGAGATGGCGGAACACCAACGGCGTCAGTGTCAGGAAGTCGTTGGCCAGAGGCTTCAGTGGGCTGATATCAGGAGGGTCTGCAGGGAAAGTGATGTGCAGGCCGCTGCTCGGCGAGGAGGGCCGACCTCGCGGTGGCTGACGGCACAAGGCGAGCCATGTGGGCCACGTCCAACTTCATGAGAGTGTGTGTAGGTAAGATACACAAGCGAGTTTTAGAGCTGGCAGACTGCGTTATTACTCGGAGGCCAAAAAAAACTGTGCTTATCTTTATGATTCAGTGTTTTAAGGTTGTTTTAAGTAAATAAAAAACATTTTCATAACATTTGAATATTCAAGCTCTGAATATGGGATAGCATGGACATTTTCAATGTCCTACAAACAAGAAAACATGGAATTTTAGTCTGGTATTTTGCACAACTTAGGGACAAAAAAAATTAAATTTTAATAATACATTTAACATCCAAACTTTAAAATGAAAAAATGCACAAAAAAAGGATTTGGTCAAAGGATTTGAATATTTCCAATCTCCCCTACAGTTTGCTTAATATCTACAATGCCAACATGGTTACATAAGAGGGGCCTCTTGTTGCACTGAAAGGCATGGAAACTCCTCGACGTATACCCGCATTATCCTCCAATCAACAGCGTAACAAATATCTTGGATGTACAGTAAAGCATCCTGTTTATGCATCCCGCCGTAACCCCCCAGCAGCTGCAATTACCTCAGTGATGACAAATAATTGCAGTTATTGATGTGACGCCAGAGGATGCATGAGGATTTTTTTTCGTTATAACTGATGGGATGTCAGCAGGAATATACGTTCCACATTCATCAGCATCACCTGACAGGCGGTTGTGATCATCCTACCAGTACATGTGTCATGAGACTCCTGGACAAACTCCTGTCTTTCATTACCCTTCGCTTTGATCTCCGATGACTGTTTGCTGTTGTTCCTGCTCCTTGAGAGGATAAAAGTGTCTGGGAGTGACTCAAGTGTATCAGTACCACAAAATTACACCGCCGCACTCTCACTGTTTGTCATCAGCCGCTGAGCGAGCTGATTAAAACCCACCGACAGATCTGTAAGTCATGTCATTGACATCGCTGTCAGGTCCCTCGGCACCTATGACCCGTCCCCCAGAGGAAGCTCTTGTTTACTGCTTTAATTGAGTGTTTCCGAGAGGACTGTTCTCTGGTGTGGTCTGTGAAACCAGATGAGGTGTTCATGCCAAGTGTTCTGGAAAGGCACCAAGGTAAAAGCAATTTGGAGGTGACTATCTGACTTAAAGTATCAGTCTGTATAGTGGTATCAAGTCAAGTCCACTTTAGAGTTTGAGTTTTTTTGTATTGTTTTCAAGACACTAGACACAGAGGCGATCGGCAATAAATAATAATACCAATTTCCAGGGAAAATGCTGTATATAGGTTTTTATTAATGTTTTTCTGTTACGAAGACATTGCATTTCAGAACAGCTATCAATGGTGTCAGTCTAGGAAGCCCTGCAAAAAAAAGCCACAGACAGAGAAACTACCCTAATAATGAATTGCCACACAGTAACTGTATCTACCGTAGTCATATCCCCCAGCATGTCAGTGCAGGTGACCCAGACAAGCAGCACTCGCAGAGGGGTGACCGGTGACGTGTGGACAACCCGGTCCCATCTGAGAGAAGCCAGACGCTCGGCTCCCATGCTCCCATGTCACCCAGTGCCTGTTGTTGGCGCCTGCGACGCCGACACACTCATCTCCTTCCCCAAAATACAGGTCCAGACAGCAGCGCTATCGAGCAGATAGAAATAGTCATGCTTTGATGTTATCGAAAGGACGTCTAAAAAGTGATGTCGAGAAATACCCCGATAGTGCTGGCTCAGCCCTTCAGACCCTGTCAATTAGTCACCGGTGGATTGAGGAGCTTGCCCCGGCTTGTGGTATCAGGCGAGAGTTAGCAGGTCTACAGAAAGAGCCGGGTGGAATATCAAAACATTCTTCCCAGAAGCCCCAA
Source organism: Cebidichthys violaceus (assembly GCF_023349555.1). NCBI lineage: Eukaryota > Metazoa > Chordata > Actinopteri > Perciformes > Stichaeidae > Cebidichthys > Cebidichthys violaceus. The sequence continues at coordinate 9,620,294 of NW_027176384.1, forward strand.
GGTGACATGTCGTGCTGCATTGGGCTCAAACCCAAGTCCATCACTGATGAACGGGCCTCTATTTGACTGCATGTTAACTATGTGTAGATTTAATCGCCCAATGTCGCCGGGGGCTTCAACTGTCAAAGTATTTAGAGGGAGAGTGCAACGAGAAAGCCCAATGTGTCCAAGGCCAATCATGTGTCAGGCAGTGAAGTGGAGGAACAGACGGCGATTGGCAGAGAAACGGAGAGACTTGAATGAATGGCAGGTGGGGTAAGGTTGGTATTATTATCGTCTTTATTCAACGAATAATGACAGCGACCTGATCTGTGGGTTTTTGGATGCTGCTTTACTGCACTTGTCTTTGGGTTCCGCTTTGTGTGTTTGTGCACCATAATCCCAGTCTAGGTCCCTTAATCGTTTGGACCAAATAGGTTAGGCGTCGCAGCAGCGCCTCATGTATCGCACAGAATCCACACATGTGATTATTGCACAGATTACTAGCACTTTTTGGGTCAGGACTGAAGCGCACAGACCGGAGCCGTTGCGGCCTCTCCATGGCCTGTGTGAAAACATGAGGTGACGTCTTGGTAAGCATCGCAGGGTTGAGGAGTATTCACGAGGTGATCTGCTCCCAGACGGAACAGCTGAGCTCTAACCCCCGGACAGAAATAGGGCAGCCGCTTTCACTTAGCAGGGGCTGTACAGCTGGAGCATCACTTGATTCTGCTCTTGTAAATCTCGGGCCGATATGTTGGCAATATGACAGCAATGGATGCTTGATTGTGCAAACTCAATTCAAATGTTTGGTGACAGCGTTATGTGCAAATGAACGGTGGTGTTAGTGTGTGATGCAGGCATATTTAAATCTGGGATGTGTGTGTTTCTTTAAGGCCAAATGAATCGTGACAGCCTAATAAGACAAGGCTATTTGAGTGACCTTGTTTCCTAGAGAAAAGAGGCTAATAATAGGCCAAAATCTGGAGCTGCGGTGAAGCCTGTTATAGGTTACTGCTAAAAGCTACGATGAATCATTCCAGCCACGCAAGCCATGGAAAAAAAAAAAAATCATCAATTTGTTCCAGCCGGATGAAGATTAGCATGATTTATGTCTTTAAAACGATGACCAAGATTGTGAAGGAGCCTGTAAGGAAACAGATTACAAGATTACAAACGATCAGCAGCAACTGAAAGTTAAGGATAGGTTCACATCAAACAGTCTTCACATCTCCTGTCTGTACTGGCCATTAAGAGATCCCATTGTAAAGTGACTCCAATATGAGATGGAGGTCAGTATCCTCAAAGCAAATATGAGGATTAATCAGCTGAAGCTGGTCAAATTTAATATCTTCTAGTAAAAGTCCTTGTAGTATTGGGTCTTATTAGGTCTTATATTAGTCTTTGTTGTGTATATGGGCATGTGTTTTGCATTAAAGGGCCAGTGTGTATAGCATTTAGGGGGATCTATTGCCCCAAAATAATATGAATAAATATGTCTTCTTTAGTGTAAAAGAGCCGTTCTAATCTACATACAAACCTGCTCCTCACTCTTTACGGAGTCCGCCACGATGCACCTCCACGTTTCTACAGTAGCCCAGAACGGACAAACCAAACACTGGCCCCAGATAGGGGCTTTTGTAAAAGATACTTTTATTAATTTGTGATCATACACTTTTTGAGCTTTTTGTTGTAATAACAAATCAATTTAATTAAAGTACAATGCAGTTTCTGTGGTTCCACAAAATGATTTCCATGTAAACTGAAAAGAATACTGCCATACATCCATATTAGCTCTATTGATCTCTCAGATCATTTTAAAGCTCTTGTTCTCCTGTTTTAGAGTTCTTGATTTAGCCATTGAAACCCTCTGCCCTCATTATTTCCATTCACCTTGATGAAAAGAAGCATGAGCGGAAAAACAGAGCCGCATTCAGTCTTTAAAGCCTCGGCGCTATCATGTTTAAATAGCACTAACACATTGTGAACTGCACTCAACCCTGTGGATGATCAGGGGGCGCAAGCCCATGGGGGTGCATTCTCTGAGGTGAAAGGTCACAGACCATCTCATTTGTCATGAGCAGTACTTCAGGACGCTTCATATGCGGACAGGTTCATGTTTCAATTAACAGGTGTCAAATATCTTATTTCCTAACTGTGCTCATCTCCCACGACCTCGGTGATCCCAAAATCTACTGCCAGTTACAATGGATACAGTGTTTCCCGTGACTAGCATCAATCATATTCAGTGTGTTTCAGCCAGCGATCCAGAGATACCTTCGAATACATGGATTGCATTTTCTGAGGGGCACCAGAAAACCCATGAAAGGCTATCTGGCAATAATTGTCTTTAAAGCGAGCAAATCAAGTCAATATCAGACCCGAATTAAACAAGAATTACGACCAGCATTGAAAATCCAGCTTTTAACTCCCCTATCGCACAGAAAGCTCCATCCACACACTTCACAAAGGAGGCCCTCAAGCAGCGGCTTAAAAATAGATAAGTGTTACTTGTGCTACTCTCCCTCTTGCAGTGAAGCCACCCACATATGATTATTACCCTTTATGCAGCCATCTGACAGTACTATCAGCACTAACTTCTGCAGCGCACTGTATGAGCTAGAATAAAGCCTGCAGGAAAAGAGATATCAAGAATTTGTCACTCAAAAACAGCAGGTAATGCAACTTTAGAGCAGCACTGTATGTTTGGCTGGATTTCAACAAGATTTTATGCGCGATGACCTGTAATGTTACATCAAAGGGATGTGTATTTCTGCAAGCTGACACCTCAAGCACAGTTCTTTGGTGGGTGCGTAATCGCAGGAAACAGAGAAGAAGAAAATCAATTATACCCTCTGAGGCTAGAAGTAATCTCATGTAAAGTACACTTTAAGTATAGATTTACCTCCACGGATCTCTTATAACGTAATGCCGCATTTCCATTGAATGGTAAATTGGTCAATTTCAATTAATTCAATTGGTTTTCCATTAGCAAAAGTTCTTGGCAGTGCCTGGTACCTTTTTTTTGCCGTCACCTCGGTCGAGGTTCCAAGCAAGCTGAGCAGATACTAGAGGGTGGAGTTAAAACATTGCAGACTGGCGATTGGTTAAAGAGAATTGTCACATGCGCAACACTGGACATCCTGCACACAAAGCTGCTAATTTAAAAAAAAAAAAAAAAGAAGTAACCAATCAATACCGCCCACAATCTTTTTATTCACTCGACTCAGATTGTTTTTAAATAGCAGCCTGCAAAACTACACTACTCCGCACAATTGACGAAGTGCAGAAGTTCCTCTTTTTGGTTGCCAATTGAATGATCCATAGACACTGAGGGGGTACTAGCTGCAGTGGAAAAAGAAATAGAGAAAAGCACCTGCTACCAAAATTGAGTTGAGTTGAGTTGATCTGAACCAGTGGAAATGAGGCATTATATAATGTCTCTATTTGTTTTTTGTTACAGAGATGGGAGCCTAATCAGTGAACTGCTATCTGTGATGTAGATTCAATTTAGAGTACACAATAAATTGGGTCAAGTCAGTTCTAGTGGCAATATTAAAATAATGGAGTCCAAAGTGCATCCGGAGGAATGTAAATTAAATGCATTTTGAACACTGCGGACGAGGTTGGCCACCTGTTATGACACGCTGTCTGGTGTTCTGGGAAACTGTCAATTGCATTGACCTAAACTATTCAGCCGCGTTATCTGCCAGGCATGGGCCTCACAGCAAGGTGTGGCTGTGTCGCAGCTGATAAGGTGACGACTGACGCTGTTCATCACATGTGGTACCTGTCGACAGCTCCGGTCTGCTCTTACCTGAGCCGGAGGGGAGGATGATAGAGGGGGTGGGACTGATGGGATGGCGAGGGGAAAGCAGGAGGGGGTGTTGGAGTCTACTTTACCCCCTCAAAACACCTCAAGGGTGACTTCCCCTTTCCAATGTCTGAGCTTCCAAACACAGAGAGAACAGAGCACAACTCACCTGTCACATGGGATCAGCATATGCCAGTTTTGTCTCTGGTGTACTGGAAACATACCAAAATGTTCAGAGTTCAATGCTCTTGGTGCCCCAAAGGTAGACTGATTTTCCAGCCTCATGTCCTGACTCCTTAAGTAACCTTTCTCCTTAAGTAACCAACCTCCCAACGCTAACCTCAGTCTGACCACATTGAAAGAAATAGTTTGAAGTTTCGGAAATTTGTGCTTATTTTCTTTCCTGCCGAAAGTTAATTGAGAGAATTGATACCACACTTACATCTGTAGAGTGAATATATAGCGGGAGGCAGCAGCTGGTTAGCCTAGCCTAGCCTAGCACAAAGACTGGAAAAGGGGGAATAGCTTGCCTTTCTCCATTGCCAAAGGTAACAAAACACTTCTAAAGCTCCCCAGTTAACAAGTTACACCTTGAGAGTGGTATGAATCATCTCACCTAACTCGCTCCAAGAAAGCAAAACATTCTATGTCCCAGAATGTAAAACTATTCCTTTAAATATCATCACTTTGATGTAATGAAGACAGAATTAAAATCAACCAGTTTGTGAGGCTCAGATGACATTTTGAGAACACCTTAAAGCCCCCCCCCCCCAAAAAAAAAATCCAGTTTGATATATGAATACACACAAACAAACACAACATGAAAAGCAGGCAGTAAGTGTAGCACAAGATAAACAATCAGATGTATTTTGAGAGCTTGCGTGACATCATCATAACAACCTCCATTGGCGGGCCGGTGCTAAATATAGCACAGATGTCAAAGCCCTGGTACATATATGTCCATGAAGTGTGCAGAGAACATTCCCCATGATAACAGCAGATGGCTCACAGATTGGAGCCGCATGGGGAGAGGGTGAAGAGCTCGCCCACACACGCCTGATGCATCTCACTCCGGGCGCTGGAGGCTCACCTGGGAAAAGCCCACGCAGAGGCTCTAAAATGATTGGGTGTGGGGTTAAAGGGGGCATCTGTTTTAGACTTACACGCATTGTGTACATGAAGCGGTTGTTGACCCCTATCGCAGAAGCTGTGGTGGAAAAAGTGCCAGGATGTAGCGGGGCCCGCCGATATGTAAGCGGAAAGTGTCTAAATGAAAAGGTTTCACTCTCAGCCAAACACAACTTGCAAAAGACTACTTCTGCATCTCTTGTTGTCGTGATATTGCATTTCCTCTTCATTTCTGCTTTTTGTTACGCAAATAAAGAGAACTTGGCTGCAGTTCCGCAAATGAAAGCAACACTCTAAAATAAAAAATAAAAAGTATCAGTGAGTACATCAGACAAATTCCCAATTCGGGAAACCCTATCTTTTAGAACAAGCCTTTCCAGGTCCTGATGGATGGAAGCCTTATTTCAGCTCAATGAAGTCATCAGTGTCGTGTGTTTCTCTGATGTGCATGATGAGTCTGGCCAAAGCCTTGCTCTGCTCCTGCTGCCGGGCTTCTCCGCTGCTTTGTGAGGGAGGAAAAAAAACTAAGGGGAGGGGGGGGGGAGTCCACGACATCATCTCTCCAGGCCTTTTAAGGAGCTCTCCAGTGGAGGGCTGAGAGAGCTGGCCCACTTTCCCATCAGAGCTTCCCAGCCCTGTCTCCTCTCCCCCTGGGAGCCTGGAACACAGAGGAACACAGAGTGACTGAGCACAGACTCAGAGACACACCAGGAAACACAATATGGATATAACATACTTTAAAAAACATACCACAAATACGCTAACAAAACGTACCGAATATACTCTGAGACAGTGAAGACAAACTACAAGGAACACAAAGACAGCGGCATCAGCGGGACTATCATTTGTCATGTGCACTTGAAAGAGAACTGGACCACAAGTTGTAACATATACTTGTTACAACTTGTGTCAAGGTCACACTTCATCATCTATGAGACATTTTAATATGAGTGCAGGCACAAGCAAATACAGGGAGAGAAATGAGGGGATGCAAGTTGCTGGCAGCCATAATATTCATCATTGTATTCCCAGATGTTGTCAAGGGCTCAGTGTTCTAGAGCCCATCAGATAGAAACACTGGAGAGAAGGGGAAGGGGGGAGAAGAAGAAAAAAGAGAAGAAGTCGGGGGAATAAAGAAGGCTTTGCTGTAGTGGTGACCCTCTCTGGCTTCATCCCTGCTGATGTCAGCCAGACCCCACACGGCCCCCGTCCTCAACCCAGTACCACCGCCTCATGCATGAACCCCGGACGACCCGCACACGCTCACACAGAATGGGTGAGATGGAGGAGGGAAACAAGTCGAGGGGGGAAGACCGAGAGCGAGATGGAACAGGAGAACGAGGAGGGTGATGAAGCAGATTGTGTGGGCGAGCTGAGAGTGTGTGTTTGTGTGTGTGTGTGTGTGTTTGTGTGTGTGTGTGTGAGATTGATCGAGGGGAAGTACCGGTGCATGTGTGACAGTGCAGACGAATGGCGAATGAAAGGCTGTTATGTTGGCAAGTTTGGCTCTGCTCTATACTGCCAGATCAGCTCCATGAATTCAACGTTTCCAGTGCAGCTCCGAGCCGCTCAACCTGCTCCATAAACAATAAGCGTCGCTGAAATACATAATGAGGCCTTTTGAGTGAAGTGGGTGGAATAATTTTGTTTTTTTTAAACCAAATCCGATGGCATTAAACAACCTATTTAGTCCCAAAAAAAAAGCCACAGAAATTGAATAAATGCCTGTTTTTACATTACATGAAACACAATATGAGTTAGTATCCTGAAGGCTCACAATGAAAACATACATTTAACCAAATCAGCTGGTTTAAGTGTTTGTTTAACCACGAGAAACAATTAAAATAACAATATTCAAGCCTTTTTTTCCCATTTCAATTAGATCTATGCATTGGTGGCTGACATGGACATTCAAAATAGTTTAAACCTGCAGAAAGACACTTCATCCAATCAACTTTTTTGCCAGATGTTGAATGTGTATTGTTCTCCAATAAATTACAGTTATTATAGTAAGCTATGTTGTATAATCACTGTAAATCAGTCAGAATCTTGCGGTAATATTGTTGACTTTTCCTAACTTCTCATGACTTCATGATATTTTTCATGGCACTTAAAGAAAAGTAGTCCAGAAAGATCAACTATTTGGACAGAGCTTTGCATTCTGGGAGTAGAGACAATATGTCCGCTGCATCCCTGAGCCCGCTCACTTCAGCATCATCCTGTGGCCCCAGCTCCAAGGCCAGATGGAAGTTGACAGAGCATGGGACAGCTGCAAGGCCCATTGCTATGTGGTAAACGCCTGCTGAAATAGCCAAATTAATGGAAGGGGCTCAAGTCCAAACCAGGGTTCAATACCGGGCTACATTTTAGTGGTATGAGCTGTCACCCACTCAGGCAGACATCAATATTTACTGCTGCCATGGCACAGCGACAAGCACGAAAAAAAAGAGGGGATGGCAGCCATTTTGGTTCCTCTCACTTCAAGGGGTGATCAGACAGTTTGGGGAAATCCCCCCCCCCGTTTAGTGGCACATTGGTGCACCACCTTGGGACTGTTGGCTCTTAGAAAGAGACTTGAAAGATGACAGATGTACTGGGACTGATGGTCACCACACAGTGGAAAGTCTGGCATGTAAATATATACATGTATGTCAAACACTCGCCACAAACGAAAATGCTTTAAAATATGAATCAAAAACAACGAAGGTGTTGTGCTTTCAGTATTCAGTTTGAATTTATTATGTACAGTAGCAAAGTATGTTGCTTAGAGAAGTAGGTAGACAATGTGAATATAGTATTTTCCAGACACATGTCTGAGTAGCCTGAATTGCATGAAATGGAGGATGTTTTAAACATTTCAGAGGAAAATGGTGAGATAGCGAGAGCTATTTATGGATCCTCGCACATGGATATAAAAGGTAAGACCTGTTGCCTTGTATCCGATTTCTCTTGACTTGCAGATTCACGGTCCTCGCCGTTCTCCTCTCAGACGAGATGAGCCCAGGGGGAGTTTTCTCTCGTTGCTGTGGCGACCGCACTTGTGTACACTTCACAAAAAAAAAACATTTTCGCGCCCCTCTCGGCTTCTCCGCCTACCGGGGTTTAGCAGATCTTCTCCTTCTGCTCAGGGAAACTTCAATTAACCGGCAACACTTTTTCAACCACCGCAAGGCCTATTATGGTCAACTGAGCCGCCATGGCCGGCCGGGAACGGCATCGCCTTCCCCTGTAAATCTGAGAGCGTTGTCTCATGCTCACGGTGCTGTGACAAGACGAGGTCGAGGGGTCGCGCCTCCAGGTGATGTGTTTCCATAAGGCCGTGGAGAGGAAATGCACATATATGGTGTGGTCTTTATTTATTGCCAGCTCTCGCACTGGATGAGTGCAGACTCTCCTCCTCCTGTAAGACCTGCACCTCTTCTAAAGCACCGAGGCTCGGTGCGTCCGCCTCTTTTAGAAAATGTGGGATTTAAGCGTCTTGGATCCTTTGAGAACATTATGATTTTCAACAGAATAAGTCATGATGTGATCACGTAAGGTTTTCGGCCCTCTGCAGAAGTTGCGCTGAAAACACCACCACCCAAAGCCGAAATCTGAGAGCGTTTAGCTTCAAATGTTTGAGGGATCTGGACATTGTTAGATTAACTTGACAGTTAGCAACACAAAAGGATCGTATGCTTTAGAGGACTGCCGAACAGAGCAGGAAATCAGGGACAATTCAGCGTCCTTAACGCGTTTCCTATGCAGACGGTGAGCCCTAACACAAACGCAGGTTTATCTGAAAGCTTATCATCCAGCCTGGGGTCCCCGCGCTGTGCTTCCTCTGTCTGCCTGACTCTGGCGTAGATATTGGCACTGTCAGTCTAAAGCTACATCCCTTGCATTTATCTGTTGGCTAATAAACTCCTTAGACTTTTCACACATCAACTGAAAGCGGAAGGGCAAGGAAAAGAGAGAGTGTTGTATGGAAAAGAGCAGATTGGGCTTTGGACCGGATCCTTCATATAATGACTCTTCCATTCGTCAACGACAAGAGCATCAGGGAAAAGGTCCAAAGACCAATTCAGATGTTTTAATGCAAAACATAATCTTTAGCAGCTAAAGAGATATTTCACTCAGGAGTTGGTGGACTGGTGAATATTGGACTCCTATTCATCAGGTGGCCAGAAACAAGACTACAAGTGAATGCTAATGTTGCTCGATGCCTGCTTGATGTATAGTCAGCTAGCTGTTTTGCAAACATGTTCAGCTAAACAACTTGATAAGGTAATTATATATCAATGTTGTGTCTACAACTTGTTCCACTGCCCCCAAGTGGCCCAAAACGGATTTATTTATTTTTTAAAGTAGAAGGTAAAAGCTTTACATCTACAGGTCTGTGCTGTAAAAAGGGAGGTAAATGTCTTGAACATACAACACAAACTTTTAAATCTATGCTCTCACACAAATGAAGCTCCACGCACACCACTGTGGTTTGAATTTGGGAGTCCAGACAGAGGCTCAGCACGCGGCCCCCGATGGGAGTACACATTCCCTCTGACAATAAAAGAAGCCAGGTGCCATTTCACCCGTGGCCGACACTATAAACACCAGTCTCGCTGTAGTAAATGTCAGGCATAGGTAGGCACTGCACACATGACTCTGCGCCACTGTATACAGATTCCCAAGATGCTATCTATCTTCAGTCCTCCTCTGACTCGGGAATGGCCCCGCTGCTCCCCTCCTTTAAGGGTAAGACTGTGCCTCGAAGCTGACACTTTTCTCTCGTCTCCAGTGTCGGACTGCAGGGTGTGTGCGCTCGAGATTCTGTGGACTGCATGTCCACGGTTGAATCTTGAGAAAGCAAGATTGGTTTCCGCCAACAAACTGGGTCTAACTTGGTCAGATCAACACTGTCCAACATTGTGGTCAGATCAAAGACTGTCTCTTGTGTACGACTAGGGTTTGATAGTTGACGTCCAAAAAGCTCCCCACTTCCCTTTTCCCATGCTCATGTCCCATTCCCATACCCTGACCCTAAGCTCCTCAGCCCCACGCGGCACTGAACAACATGACCTCTGCCGTTTGGTTCACCACAAGCTGGAAAATGAGGTTTTCACACACCGAGGTGCATTGAGTTTGTGTGGTTTGACGCCGGCCTGTAATACAGGAGAAATGAACGCTCTGCTCTGATTTCTGCCAGACAGCATCTGGTTGATAGTGGAACCTTGCCACCAGCTGAGATGGCAACGATGTAACACTTAAAATTGTGTTAGTAATTGTGTTGATAATTTCCACTAGAGGGTGGTGTTGGGCAGAGATTCTGAACAGCAGGTGAGGAGGAGACTTGCATAAACTAAGCCACTGGGACTACAGTTGTCACAGTTTATGGGGGGTTTTAATATGATATGATTTCTGATTTGATGGATTGTATTATTCAAAATAAAAATACCATCCATGTGGATTCAAATCTATATTCATATAGCGAGCTAAAATTTAGATGATAGATGTGATTTGGCTCCACCAGATCCTGTTGAGTAAACAAGTTATTATATTACCGTCCTTATCTATCTTATAGTTTATGAGTTGGGTGCAGCTTATCACAATTCCTAGGAGCGTCCATGTAAAGAATTCCTACTTTTTATAGCAAATGTATCCTGATCCTTTGCCATTAGTTGGCAGCAGAACAGTGCTGCTGCTTCTTCTGGTTTTTGTTGTTTAGACAGCTACTTCTCCTCCTCTGAACAGGCAATTTATCTTTCCAGGTTTTTAGATTCACTATTTCCAAATGTTTCCACCTCTTTTGGACATACATACCTCTTTTTGTTTCTTACACACAGTTCGGATGGTAGATAGTGTTAGAGTACAAAGCAATCTATTTTAAACGCCATTTTTCTATTGTTGTGTAAAGAGGTTTCATGAGTTGTTTTGTTTTATAGATTTATTTAATTCATTTCACATTATCATAGTTATTGCTCTATCAGTGCCACTTTTTCTTTGAAAGTTAATATAAAACATTACTATGATAAAACAAATAAAAGTGTTTCAGATTAATTTAATTAATTATGTATATAACTTTTTGAGAACTGAAAGGAAATATAACCTATTGCGGTCTTCAAAACCAGTGTGTGATGGTCTGTGACCCAAGAATCGGGCATTTTCCGAAAATTTGCTTTTTGACTACTTTAGGACATTTTTGTGCTCTTTTTAACTGGTGATCCTGATGCATCTCTAAAATAGAAATGTCAACTGAACATGATGGAAGTAACAGCAAAATTCAGACCAAAATGGCATCTGTTACATATGTTTTTTTTCAGCATTCCTATTAATATTTCATTGCATCCAAAGTCTTTAATTGAACATGTTCCAGTCAAGTACACAATTCAGTTGTAAAGTACAAGCCTCAATGTCAGCAGCAACCACCTTTATCCACGTGGGGCGACCCTCAGAGGACTCTATCAAGTAAAAAGCATATTTAAATGTTTATTAAAAGTATATAAACATAATAATGTAGAAAAAAAACGGTTATGTGAAATTCACAGAATTTTAATAGGAAAGGAATATGTACACAGTACATTTACAGTAAATAATAAAGTGAGATAAGCACTTTTTTGTCTTTATATTATGAATGTTATCTTAATTTATTTTAAATTGTATTTTAATTGAATCAGTTTTCTTGTGTTTGTGCTTTCTTCAGTTTAATGATGCACTCATGTACACCCCTCCGGTCCAGTCTGGCCAGTATACACTCAACAGTGCCCTCTCTCTGGCTGGGATGAAGGTTAGAGACACACTGTTCAGTCTTTTACTGTGTTCAGGGTTAGGGTTAGGGTCAACATTAAGCACCTAGCTGGCTATAGAGCTGCAGCTAACAATCATTTCTAACATTGATTTTTTTAATCAAAAAAGCAAATCACTGTTTTATTAATGGAGAAAAAGCACGATTGTTATATCAGTCATAATGCATCAGATGTGAAGGTACAATCTTTAGATCCCTGGTTTTGTCCGACAAGCAGTCCAACACTCGGAGAAATAAAATGTTCAATCATGTCTTTTAAACAAAAGCATAAAATCCTCACATTTGACCTCGTAGCTCTTAGCTTGTCTAGTCGGCTGTTAAAGAGTCTCTTCTTGTCTTCTAGTCAGTATTATACTTCAGTACAATGGTCTCACTATGAAGACAGACACTTGTCAGAACAAGCAGCACAGTCAGTATGTAGCAGTGAGCGCAGTGTCTCTGCTGCGTGCTAAGTAATCACTGCAGGATGCTGCTGCGTTGCGACATGTGTAGAGATTCTCCAGAGCTGACTGGACGTACAACACGCACTCAAAATGACTCGAGAGTCCCTGTGAAACTCCAGCCAGCACCGCTGCTCTCGTGTGCGGAAGAAGAGGTTTGTGCGTCGCGACCTGTTGCCAAGCAACGACCTGTTGTTTTTTTTGCGTTGTGTTTCCCTACAGCTCAAATTCACTAAGGTTATCGGAAGAATTAATTCAGTGTTACTTTATACAACAATGCATCTAATTACCATGGATAGACCAAAGTCATTACATACAAAGGGGGTACTGATCAACAAAGCTGTTATCAGTCCTCCAACAGCAGTGGCACCTCAACCTATGAATAAACAACTTCAGCTTACAGAAACAATATCCATGGATAGACCAAAATCATTACATACAGAGGAGAAGCTGATCCACAGACAGGTTTTCAGACCTCCGAAAGTTATGGTACCTCATCCTGTAAATGAACAACTTGAGCTGTTGGAAAGGCTATTGAAATCATCCTCAGGTCAAGTATCACAATTTCAGTATGAGCTGGAACACTGTATGGGCTATCACGAGATTAAATTTTATTATCAAATGAATCTTGGGAAGAGGCATATTAGAGAAAGAAAATACACAAAGGAAATGTCACTTGACCTGGCCCCACTGAACCGCGAACTCGAGATCATATCAACACGGAAAAATGTCCTAGAAATTGAAATGTATTGTGATTTAATCCACAAATGTGTCACTTTCGCAAACATGATGGAGAACTGGCTGGAAAGGACATGTCTGTCTGACGATGAGGACAATCAAAGGATGGACTTGGAAACGATAGTTGAATGTGTTAAAAGTGCTCACCACCCATGGTATGGGAGCTGGACAAAATGAACCCTGTCTATAAAAGAATTAGGAATACAATGGTCGGTCACATTGAGAACATAACAGGTTTTCTTGGTGTGTGCAATATCCAATAACTGATTTTATATCAGAATCAGTGATTCAGTGATTGAATCACTGATTCTATATGTTATATAAAACTTTTATTTAATCAGATATCGCACACTTGGTGTGTGCAATATCCAATAATTGATATTGGATATCAATATCAGTTATTGATATCCAATCAATATTAAACTGGGCCTAGCCATGTATAAACATACCTTGTTATTGTGCATTCAATACTAAGCTATTCAAATAATACACAGGTTGATATATTCATGTTTTTATTTTTTTTTATTAATGTGCAAGGTACAGTCAGTAAGGTGGCCATGACACTGCCATTTAGAAACATACCTTGTATGATGATCATGCATACAAGCTATACAAATTGACGTTTTTATTTTAAACATAAATGTGGAAATAAAAATGAGTGATGGCCTATTAGTGTCACTGCCATGCATAAACATGCCTGTTATCTTGCATACAATACTGAACTATTAAAATAATGGACAGATTTGGGGAAAAAAATAAAAAATTGTTTAATCAACCAAAAATTTCGCGGACCCCCTGCAGTACCTGCGCAGACACCCTAGGGGTCGCGGACCCCCTGTTGAAGACCTCTGCTCTAGAGCTTTAACTAAAACATTCAATCAAAAATCTTGATCAGTTTCAGAGTTTCACACATCAGTTACTGTAAATCAAATCTACATTTCTCATTCACAGATTGCTCATAGCACATTGTGAGGTAATGATAATGATGACAATGGAATGGTGATAGAAGAGTTTATGGAGATATAAACCCGGTGTGCTTAAATAATGGAACTGGGACAATATTTACAATAAGAACAGGGACAGAGTCTGCAATAAACCTTACTTTCGTATCTAATTCATTGGCAGGTGTTAGCTCCTGGGAGGTAATAAGAGGCACGGAGTTTAGGCAAAGGTCATATTTGTTATATCATGTTAAGCAATCTAAGTGAATCTTCTATGGATATATTACTGTAAAATGGAGGTAGAGCGATAGCAACTGTCGCAAAACCTACCCCAAAGCACGTCTGAAGTGTCGTGCAATAGCCCCTGATTTTCTGCATGTGAAACCCCGTCGGTCTCTCCGTACGGCACCCTAGCTGAAGACGGTATGTTTGTCAGCCTGATCCGTAGTAAAGTATATATTATACGTATTCACTGGTTTCTAGTGTAACACTTTTTCATTCTGTGTTTCAGAAACATGCCAGCGAAAGGTCCTTTGCAATCTGTCCAGGTTTTTGGACGTAAAGTAAGTAAAATAAGGAGTATTGCACATGTGGTGGTGTGGCTATCCTGTCTTGCTAGCGCCCATTAGCTACTTTAGCTAACAATGCGGTTGTTGGTTTAACACCGTGTTATGGAGGCCTACATTGCTCTAGACGTCATGAAACATTGTTTGAAGCTACATTACGGTTGTACGCGACCGTAAAGCACATGTGATACTGTTGCCAGGTTCAAAATCGGGCTTTTTTCCCCTGCATAGCGTTACTATATCGAAGCTTGGATAGTTAGTTAGCTAGCTAGCCAGCCTGGTTGCTAGCAACGGTTGTGCTTTTGATACCTAAAACAGGATGTCAATGTTAATTTTAGACCACGTCTCTTCACACAAACATCAATTTCTTACGTTATTGATACACTTGGCTACCTTTCTCTTAAACCTAATGTTTGCATTGAAACGGAACGCTACAAGTGTTCACCTAATACATGTGCAGGTTATTTTATATGGTATCTGATGATGATAATGCTTCTGTCATAGAAAACCGCCACAGCAGTTGCTTACTGCAAGAGGGGCAATGGCCTGATCAAAGTGAACGGCAGACCCCTGGACATGGTGGAGCCAGCCACCCTCCAGTACAAGGTGAGTCCTAACGAGAGAGGTGGTCAACATCAGGGAGCACATGGCTGATGAGGGCCAAAGCATTTAACATCTGTAACTGAAAGAGACGGCATAGGTGGGGATGAGCAGTTCAGTACGACAAGGGTGCCAGATGTAACCTGTATCTAACACCATGCATGTTAATAAGACTATACACAGTGTTACTGCCCTTGGCCTAGCAGCTGACATCAATGTTCAACTAAATTGATAACTTGAAGGGATTCTTACTGCAGATGGTGGTGTTAAGTCCTGCTGTCTTTTGAAGCTAGTAGAGATTAAATTGCTATAACGGTTTCCTCTTTTCAATGGTTGTCGTCTTTTTGTGCTCTTTTTAGCTTCTGGAGCCAGTGTTGCTGCTGGGCAAGGAGCGTTTTGCTGGTGTGGACATCAGAGTCAGAGTGAAGGGTGGTGGACATGTGGCACAGATCTATGGTAAGCACAACTTCCATTACGATTTTGTTGCTTCATATTTATCCATCAGCAGATATCGTGTCTTAGGATTTTTACCCTTTCTGCCATTTATTGTTGTTGTTGTTGTCTTCCAGCTATCCGTCAAGCCATCTCCAAATCCCTGGTTGCCTACTACCAGAAGTGTGAGTATGATGTTTTGTTCAGTTCTCAAACTCACGCTTCTTTTAAACAGAAGCCTGACAAGTGGGAACTGATTTTCATTAAGTGATGTATTTCACAAGCACACTTTATTTTAGGTCAGTGTTTGTCAATTTGTGAAATGTGTTCTTGTTCTTAAGCACACACGCTCGCCTAAAGAAGTAATCTATTAGGTGATATGACGTGTTCGCTAATAGTAACGTTGATACATGGACATAAACTGTGGCCACCTTAGACCACTGAAAGGTTGTCAAATAAGAAATCAGGATGGTTAAAATACGACGCAACACCCAAAAGAGACATTTCTAAAGCTTTAGCATCCAAAATACTTGCTTAGCTTGCGTTCTTGAGAAAAATTGAACTAACAAGTGCTAAACTCTGAGTTATATGTGCTGTATTAAGGATTTCATATTTACGGATAACTGTTTTCCACTTCAGAGAATTCTTATTGATTGAGGAAGTTCTTTGTGTTACAAAAGGTCCTGTGGGTGTGAACATCTGAATATACATAGATCGGTGTTTATTATACTTACAGTATTCTGTACAAACCTAGTATGCTGAATGTTGGAACGCTTTGGATAGAGAAGAACTTGCAGAATAACGTTAAGCGTTTTTGTCCTGCAGATGTGGACGAGGCCTCCAAGAAGGAGATCAAAGACATCCTGATCCAGTACGACAGGACTCTGCTGGTTGCTGATCCACGTCGCTGCGAGTCCAAGAAGTTCGGTGGACCTGGAGCTCGTGCCCGCTACCAGAAGTCCTACCGTTAATCCCCCTGTACATTTTCTTAATAAATTGGAGGAACAAAGAATTTAATTTGTCATATTTTTTTATTCATAAGACTGGCTTGCTTGCATCCTCTGTTGCTAGTGTTTCAATGAGGGATGTTTGTCTACTTCAAATCGCTTGATTAATTAAGTACAAAACACTTAATACTTATTTTTCTTGGTCGCATGGCTCAAAAATACATGTTGACAATAAACTACATATCGTTTCGTTAAATAGTTCTTGTGATTAAGTATTTTTATTGTTAGTGGTGGTATTTTTGAGAGTGAAAGATGAGAGAAATTGAATCGTCAGTGTCGCCATTGGCCTGTTTCAGTGTTTGACTTGTTGGAGTGAGAACAGCACAGGTGTTACCAATCCCATTAACGGTGGCTCTGTTTCATGGAGTGTGCCACGACTGAGTCTGCGTGCACGACATCAGGAACCAGAAGCTAAAGCAGCTTAATTGCATTCAGCCTTCATTAGTTTTTATTATCGACATATGCTTTATCTAGTGCGATACAAAGACAGAGTAAAGTGTAATAGGTGTTTTTAACGGCCGCTCAATTTTCTGTCTGCCACTTATGAAACCGTATCTCTGTAGAACGCTTAAAGAATTGTAAAAAGTGAATTGAGACAGAAAAAAAAAAATATGGAACATATCGTGTAACTTAAATCCCTGAATGATTCCCTGAGGAAATGCTTTTTAAGGCAGGTGAACTAATTAGTTTTACCTGAATGGGAATCAAGTCTAATTCTACTTAAAATGTATTAACATGGATTGTTTTTTTACCCACATTTAAAGATAGAACGCTAATACTTAGTTTTACTTCTACAATCAGACACAATCATGTTTTGACTGCTTTCAGCATCTATTCGCTTTAGTTTTTGCCTTCTATGATTACCGCCTTTTACCAGCAGAGGGAACCAGAAGACAGCGGTGAATCTGCGATGCAAAGACGTTCCCTCACCAGCAGCCATTAGAAATCTGGCTTGCTGCCATTTCAGAAGTCTCATACAGATCGAGAAATATATGATTAATGAGCATACACCACATCACAACTCCACACTGTTGCCCTTTTTTTGTTTGTGCCAAAATGCCTCTGAGCGAGCCACATACATCCTTGCTCGGATAAATAAAGTCTGACAATGGTTCCCAAGCTGCCTTTTGCTTTGAAATCTAAGTAACCAACATAATGAGAAACACTAATGTAATATTGACTATTGTTCCAGGCCTGTGTCGGCTTTGTTGTTACAAAGCAGCTATTGTAGCCGCTGCTGATTTGATGAATGCTTATTCATTTTAAATGAAACTTTCTGTGCCCAAATTTTAGAATTTCATAACTCTGGTTGCAGGTTTTATTGTATTTTTTTTTCTGTCCTTTCCACCCTGATAAGAATACCTCGTACAAGTTTTCATCAAATCGCAGCGTTCTCTCATTTTCTGCTCGTTACTGCTGCCTGTTTTTGTGCCAGTGCTGATACACAAACACTCCACCACGGGAGCGTAATGAGGTGAGCTGAGCTGAGGCCCAGATGTTGTTGGCCTCTCTGTGGGCAGCCAGCAGCAGCCGTTCCCGCTCGGTGAGCTCCCGGGGGGCTGGAGATCAGGCCTGTGTACAGCCCTCCAATAATCAACACAGCAGGGAAGCCCACTCCCCACCGCTACTGGTGTTTACTACTGTTGTTTATTACTGTTTATTTTCTGCCCCTGCTTACTGCCTTACCTCTAAAAGCCATAATGCAACCCCGGTGACATTCTCTGCCTGTGGAAATGGCTGTTTGTTCTGCAGCAAGGCTAATGTGGCTAACGCATCGAGCTGCAAAAAAGCTGTGTCGAAATAGATATTTGTGCCAATTTTGTCTGTGTGATGGGAAAATGTGTCTTTTTCTTTCTCTCAAAATAATGTGCGTGTATCTTGGCTTAAGTAGGACGAGCATTTCGCATTAGCAAAACTATTTTCTGCTTTAACTGAAGTAACACAGTGATACATTCTTAAACCTTTTAAAGCTGCAACATGTATATTTCAGATCATAATCGTGCAGCCGATAGCAGGTAATACGTTGGAATGAGCCAGTCTCTAAGAATAGGTTCAGTTAGTTATTATTGAGAACATTTGGGTTGCCAGGTTGTGAAAAATCCCTCCGGCTGGTGTTTCTCACACTTAAGTTCACCATGTAGAAACCCTCCAATGGACCATATGACCCTTGGCCTTCTACGAAAGCTCTGCAGTATTTATGAAGTATTTATCAATATTTACATCTGCAGATTTAATGGCTTATTAGTAATTAAGAAACTCATAAGCATTTTTTTTATGAATTGACTGCTAGTAATTCCAGCATGGGAGGTTATTCACAGTAATTGTTGCCCTTAATAGTGGCCTATAACTATGAATTAATGAATGATTCATCAACCATTATTAAAGCTGTTTGTTGCCTTATGAAAACGTGATACCAGTTGCAAGATTATTTTAATATAATCATGCATGGCTGCAGGAAATAAAGTAAAAAGTAAAATTCCGGTGCAGTGTGTGGTTTAATGTAACTTGCAGTAGCACATGTAGCACATAAAAGGATGCTAACGACACGTTGCCCCTGTACTGGTTCGTTTTCCTCCGTCTCAACAAGCTGCTGCTTTGATTCAGTTACACTGCTTTTCTGGTAATTTAAAGAAATGAGGAGCTGTGATGGTAAATTAAATCAATTTGATTCGGTGCACAAAGGTGTCTGTGTTATTGTTGCACAACAAGTCTTGTAATTCTTTTAGCATTTAAATTATGTCATTAAGTGTGCAGGGTTTATTGCTTTATGGCTGAGCACACACACACACACACACACACACACACACACACACACACACACACACACACACACACACACACACACACACACACACACACACTGAACCCAGCACCTGCCTTTCCTCTGTTAACACCTCTGCCTTCTCTGGGTCTCCAGATCACACAAACACTGAGGTGTTTGGGCCAGGATGCATTTTGTCATCACTTGCACTTCATCCCCACCTCTCCGAACGACGCCATCCGTGAACACAGACACACACACACACACACACACACACACACACACACACACACACACACACACACACACACACACACACACACACACTCTGCAATTAACGCGTGAAAGCGTATGAATACGCCCACAAGCACATACACACAAAAATCAGGCTTCAGGCCTACACAAACCTCCACAGTGCATTCGTTTTCTATTTCAGCTTCCTCTCTGCGGAGACTGAAAAAGAAAGAGGGAAGGACTTTCATTAACATATATTCTGACCATTGCTCTCCTTCTCCTCCTCCTCCTCCTCCTCCTCCTCCTCCCTGCTGAATGAGTAAACAACAATTGGTTGAGGGCGTCAGTGGCTGATGATCAGGGGACAGTAGCAGGCAGCAACAAATGTTGGCTTCGTTGGAGAGGAAACGCAGCTCAGCAAAGCGACGCGCCGCTGTTTGGAGCCGGGAGTGATAATGAGCTGCTTATCTGTTGCATTGTCCTTGAGGGGAGGTGATCACTGTGAGCATGTGTGATGTTTGAAGGGGGGGGGGGATGAGTTTTGGTGCTGGTTCCAAGGTGATGCTTTTTCCGCCAATCACATTTCATCCTGATTTAACAAACTTCCTATTTTATCAGTGTCAAATGTCTTAACTAGTGCTTAAACAATTTGTTCATTACTCATCATTCAACAGAGAATTAATCAACAACTATTTCGAAAGTCGGTCAACCGTTTAAATAATTAGAATTTAAATAAGCAATTTTTTTTTTATTTAATGTAATTTAATTTATTTTTACAGATTAAAAAAACAATGAGATGAAAGTAATATCAATAAATAAATAGATAATCAGCAGTTGCAGTCGTAGTCTAAAAAGAGTAATTTTATTTTGGAAATTACGATGAAAAGATTGATATTACTCTCATAAACATCTAGTAGTTAGCTTAGCTTAGCATAAATATTGGAAACAGGAAGCTACCAGTGTCTGGTACTACAGCTCCGGGCCGACCCTAATGGAGACGGTCTTGGACAGAATGTGTGAAATCCTCTGTTTCGGTGTCTCTGGCTCTGCATCCTCTGTGTTCCAGCAGCTAATGCAAAGATGATTTATGACAAGACATTCACATCAGTGTGTCTATGTTATTCAAATCTGCTTTCTGCCCAGGATGCTGACTGAGCATTCTCATAGTTTTAAGCAAGCAATAATGTTCAAATCTCCCCAAATAAAAAACACTTTAAAAAGACTGCAAGAGACAAAATACCAGCCCTGCACACAGAGAGAACTTTATTTAAAGGGTTCAAACTAGACTTTGTGGACTTTCTAAGAACTGATTCCGAGTGCAGCGATCATCGAGTCTTTCTCATTCTTCTTGAGCCGGTGCTTTGCAGACAGTCGAGCTCTCCTGCATGTGTAAGTGTGTGTGTGTGTGTGTGTGTGTGTGTGTGTGTGTGTGTGTGTGTGTGTGTGTGTGTGTCTGCATTAGGCAGCTTTGGACACTATTCTCGTTGGTCTTTGGTGTAAAAGACAATACAGATGCTGGATTCGTCTGTGAGGAGTTTGGATTTCTGAGTCTACCTGGGATCATTTGCCGACCAGCTTATTCTCTCTTTGCAGAATATTTATTTTAGCGAAGAAAAGCTAAATA
This sequence comes from Cebidichthys violaceus, assembly GCF_023349555.1. Classification (NCBI taxonomy): domain Eukaryota; kingdom Metazoa; phylum Chordata; class Actinopteri; order Perciformes; family Stichaeidae; genus Cebidichthys; species Cebidichthys violaceus. The sequence continues at coordinate 9,641,336 of NW_027176384.1, forward strand.
AATCTTTGGGTTTTCATCGTTATTGTTTCCACTTTCCTTCTACTTTGTGCAAATTGGTTTGTGCCTTTCTGCAAAAGCAGCCGGCTGAATGTTTGAAATACACATTTGAGAATGCTGATGACGACTTTAAAGTCAAGTCTCTGCTCTTTATTCCACGATCCCACGCTTCACCGCCGCTCGCTCCCTTAAAGTACCCCTTCGTTACCGTCGAGGGTCGAGGGAGAATATCGAGCTGATGATGGAGTCATCTCATCTGTTTCACTCTGCACAGAGAGGCCTCGCTCGCTCTCCCCTAGGCCCTGTTTTTGGTCTGAAAGCAGCCAGAAAAGGGCACCCTGTTGCTGACCCGCTGTGTTAGTCACACTCTCTGTGGCCAGCATTGACTCATTCCCAACGCATTTAACCTAGACTTGAACTAAAGTGGAATTAGTCCCAGTGCGCTCACACCGCAGAACCTCTTGTCTCCTATTAAAATCCGCCTCCTTCTCGTCCTCTATCTTTGTGCAGGCATTGTGGCGGTGGCACTACCTGGACATGGCCCGGCACACAGGGTGAGCCGGGTCATGCAGGGGTTTCCCCCCCCCCCACCCGAGAGCTCGGGCTGTTACGCCCGAGCCAAATCGGGAGGTCATAGGCTACCTCACACACCCTTCAACCTTTACCCTTCGGCTCTGGCTGCGGCGCTCTGATACCCTGCGACAACCTGCAGAAGACCCGCGGTGATCCCGACCCCCTCTCCCCCGCTCCTCAGGGGTCAGCGTGGCCGGCCAGGATCTATTTTAGAGAAAACACACAGTTCATACAAGAGAGGCTCAACTCCTGTGCAGCAGGGGTGAGAATTAAAGTTCACAGTGACCCCAGACAGCTTTGAAGTATAGAGGTTATCTTTCATTCCTGCCACGTTTGTTGACGTTTCTTTTGACGTCGTGATTAAAGGAGCACGTCGGGGATTGGTCAATTTACCTGAGAGGAGATGAGAACGCGTTCACCACTATCACCAGTGTGTTCCCTTCAGATGCACGGCTCTGGCGCTTCATGATAAACGCTTTGTTACCAGCTCTAGTCAAAATGAATCACTAGTGTTATCTCAGCTTTATAGGGCCAGCCCTTCATTTTATAGTCCCGTATATAATTGCAGAATCTCTGCTGCATAATATATTTGTTTGGGGTGACTCTCAACTGATCATAATTTACAATAAAGTCAGGTTTTTACAGCTGTGTTCGATTGTGTTTGGATTTGGTTGTAGTCAAGTGATTAAATATTAGTCAAATATTCCTACAGCCTAAAAAAAGTGTGTGAATAATGTTTAAGTGAAATGTGCCTGAGCTGTGTTCTGACAGGTGTGTCTGAGAGAGAGAGAGACAAGTACTGTATATTTAAATGTGCAGACTTTAGCTCCCTACTGGGATGATTTAACTACATATAAATTCTACACACAGTAGAATAGTTCGACATTTTGAGAAATACACTTTTTCGCTTTCTTGCCCAGAGGTAAAAGGGTATATTGATACAAGTTAATTGCGAGTGGAATCGATCTTCTGCCTAGCTCTTGATTGCTCCCCTAACACATTCCCAGAATAAAATTTAGCCAAATCAGCTTTAAAGGGGACATATCATGTAAAAAGTCACTTTTCAGTGCTTGTGCACCTACATCTGGCTCTTTGGAGTGTCTACCAACCCACTAACTGTGAAATAAAGACAACCCCGTCAATCAGAAAACATGTGACTCAACATGCTAATCACATTTGGTTCCCCCTGTCACTTGCAGGCTCATTAGAATATAACCTCAAATACAAGTATGAACCTGAACCTGAAAATGAGCACGATGTGTCCCCTTTAAATACGATTTCTAACGAGGATAATATTATTATGTTTATGATGATAACGCTCACCTGTTATGGTGATGATGCGTCGTCTTACAGTATCTATATTAGTCAGTGGCAGACGGCAAGGATCCGATCTGGAAACAATGAGAAGAATGAATTACATGCACAATTCCAACAAAAAAAAAAGATGCTACGATCACATAACAAAAAACACATAATGACTGTAAAACTAGAAACGTGTTTTACCGTTTAACGTTCAGTGAAACGCTAACATCAGCAGCAGGGGGCCGGTAAATTTTATTGTCGATGCACTCATCACTTACGGGGGGCAAAGTTGGTGAATCTCCCAAAAAACCTGTTGCTCTCCTTTTTGGGGGATTTGACCTCCTAGTCACCTTCACTAAGTGCTGTGGAGCACATGAGCTACTTGACTCGGACCTGTCAGGAAGTGTTGTGAAGAATGTTACCGAGAGAGAAGAGTGTGAATTGATTGCCCTCCGACTGCTGCCAAACCGCGCTCAGTGTGCCATCCTGTGTTGAGTACGTGTGTCTTTCTGCATGTCATGCCCCCTATATGTGTAAAAAGGAGGAGGGAGGGGGGGGGGGGGGGGGGGGCATGGCTAATTAAACGGAGTAAAAGTTGTTGAAAGGGGCTGGACACTGCCAGCACGAGAGGACTTGACGTCCATGTGTTCTTGTTTCGAGACAGAGAGGGGGCAAGCGTGACGGAAGCAGGAGGCCCAGGTTGCAGCACCCCGCCTGGCTGCCAGAGCTCAGTCATAGGGCAGGGAATTGTAGGGAGGAGGAGGAGGAGGAGGAGGAGGCGGTAATGGAGGAGGGTGGCGTTAATATTAACTGCAATTCCAGACCTTCTACTACCAGTCTCTATTTTTCTTTTTTTTCTCTCCATTTCCACAGCAGAGAGCTCTAAACCCCAACACCCTATCCTACTGCACACACACACACACACACACACACACACACACACACACACAAGTGTACACACATTCCAAGAGGCAGGGATGGGAGCGTGACAATCGGGAAACAACGGCTGTTAGTTACAGAAAATGCATTACGGCGTGGGCCCGGGCAGCGGAGCGGAGGAGAGGAAGTGGTGGGATTACGCCGGGCTTGGACAAGCAGAGCACAGGGCTGTTTCCTCCCCCTCTCTGTAGTTAACTGTTCAGATTTACAAGGCCGCCAGGGATCCGGGTACCCCATCCTCGTCATCGTCAAACCTCGACAGCTCCTGATTTAAAAATAATCCTAAATCAGCGCATGACAGTTGTCAGCAGGGCATAAGGAGGTCAGAGGAGCCATCGACTGAGGAGGATGGACAAATCGCATAAGACGACTATTTTTTAGATAAGAGATAAACCTCGTGTGCATTAAGATCCAATCTATCCGCTGCAAAGTGCCCCATTCTAGCCTTTAACATGACACTTCTCCTACACTAACATTGATTTTCTGAGCTTCGAATGTAATAACCTTGTGTGTGACCAACAATTTTTATATATCTTGAGGGGGTAAGAATATCCTTCCAGTGATTCACGACACATGACATCCAATATCGAGGATGACAACTCTTGTCCAGCTGCTTTGTATTGTGCGTCAAATTATACAGATGTAAAAGGCTAAAGTTTATAGATATACTCGTTCCTCACAAATCTCGATTTTAAAGTCATTTAACTTGTGTTTTTAGATACATGTGTTAGATACCGTTATTATTTATTCAAATTAATCGGAAGGGCAGAGCGCTCACAATTTATTTTCAGATTTTTTTGCCATAATAGGATTCTCTGCACGGAGTTAATTGATGAGATCATGGAAGCGGCAATGGAATCAAACTTCTAATCCAAAATACAGGAGAACTTCCCCCTCCAAGCTGCATAGAGCCCCGAGTCTAACACTTTCTCTCCTCTCCTCCGTCCGACAGAGTGAACATATTTCTCCCTGTCGTCTATAATAGTATTTCACTATCTCCCCTCTCTCCTGTTTCAGCTACTGCTCCGTTGATGTATGTTTTTTTTTACTGTGGCAGCATCACTTCAAACCGGATGCTATCCGGCTGCCCGTCAGCCTCTCCTGTGATCACCGCAGGCCTCGGAAGACCCCTTCAACAGAAACAGGAAGCAGTTCATAGCACGGGTCACGACCCCTCTCATTCAGCCCAATGAGTCAAGCACGAAGCCCACCCCGGTGAAACACAGGAAAGTTCCGGTCCCATCGACAAGGTGTGGAAGGATATTCAGGAGGGAGGAGGGAAAGGAGACCTCTCTCTCTCTCTCTCTCTCTCTCTCTCTCTCTCTCTCTCTCTCTCTCTCTCTCTCTCTCTCGATGCACATCTGTATGCATGTGTGTGTGAGTGAGAAGGAGCGAGGTGCACATATGTGGAGCGGTAGCCGTGTAACATTATTACACACAAGGCCCAGAGAGGCACACCTAAACACAACTACAGCTGCATTGCATCTAATACAAGGCTGCATCCACAGGAGGAAACTACTGTATGAGCCGCTATTGAACAAATATCATATGGGTCCCTTTGGACGTCTGGTCAGAGGCGCTGGGCCATAAGACGGTCTATAACTAAAGGCTGGACGGGCATGCGTGTAGTAAAACAGCAGAATCCACCGCTGTCTGACAACTTGAGTACAGAGACTCTATAGAGAGCAGTAAATTGAGAATTTGTGCACTTTTGGATCATTAAATGTAGAACAATGCATTGTAATTTTCACTTTCAGAACTTAATAAAAATGGTGGACAGTGAATTCCATGCATCATGTAAATAGTGAATGCTTTTGGACACATTTTTGGTGCGTTTTCCTACAAAAGTCCATCTACGCGTGTAGATTTCCAATCGTTACATGCCAACATTCTTTTCAAAATAAACTTCTGTCATCACAGGAAACAACTTGTTTAGGTTTAGGCAACAAAACTACTTCGCTAGGTTGAAGAAAAGATTGTGGTTTGGGTGAAAATAATTGTTACTGAAGTACGGAAATTAAATGACAAATAAATCAACTCCTTGTTTCACACCCAGCACAAACAGCAGCCACCTGTGTGAAAGACTGTGTTTTTGTTTGACCCGTCCACCTCCCCTCCTTCCCACTCTCCGTGGGGTTTTGCGATCTTTATGCTTCCTGATTCACGATAACGTGGATTACATACAAATTGATTTCGTTGGATATCTAAAGAATTACAGCGCATTCATTTTTGTTGGTATAACTACGAACGCTGTATGAGAACAGCCTGACATGTGAAGTGAGGTATTATGTCAGAGACAGGACATGACTGGACTTGTTCCTGACTTGTTGGGAAAACATACAAATTCTGGTTTTAAGTCTGATTTGTATCAACCTGCCTTATTTATTTGCTCATGATGCCAATAAGCCAAGTGTCCAACTAAAGCAGTAGAAACATAAAGTATAACTACTGGATGTGATCTTTCTCTTGTGAAAGGAGAAAACTTTTTTTTCCTCTTTTTTGGACAAAAAGCACAAAATACAAAAAAGCAGATGATTCTTGTTTTCTACGCTGACAACTACTGCGAAAGCTTCACACTGACAATTTGTTATGTTTATGGAGAGTTGGCAGCTTTTATAGTTTGTAATGGATGCAGTTTTAAATGTAAATTTACTCCAAGTTAAATATCAAGGAATTACAAGTACAGCAAAAAAAAAAACTACTTACCTACAGTAAGAAAACTACACAGTTACTATACTTTCTTTTACTCTCTATAAAACAACGAAATAAGCCACTTGCTGAGTTGATGTTTTTGTGCCAAAGATTCAGGCTTTTTTGGCCAAACTATGGAGCTGATGTCATGGGAGCTTGGTTAGTGTTCATGTTAGGCCACATCTGATATTTCACTTTAATGGAGGGGTGTTAATAGCAGAGGGGAAGCAGTAGAAACATGGGAGGGATGAATTGGCTGAACAAAGAGTAGTTTTTTTTGTGCCTCTCTCCGCATAAATCCCCATATAGGTTTTTTCCTCAATAGCTCACCAGACTCCAACAGTATCTGCCCATTTCAACTTCTCAGATAATCTACACTTAATAGCTTCCTCTGTGAGTCTGAATTATTCAGACCTTCCCAGACATCTCCAGCCTCTGGCAGGTTTATTAGCGTCCAAGATAAAGTTGTGAAATCAGTCCTTAGCAGCAATACCGTCGCCTAACGCATGATAAGAATAGAGCCTATTATAGCATGGTGGCTTTTTAAAGCAGTCATGCCCTCAATAGTAGTTAAAGCTACACTAATCAATACTTTTTTTATATTCACAATAAATCAAATGAGGATGTGTAATGTGACAAACCTACAGAAAATGATCACCAAATTCAGCAAAGTTTACTTTTGATTTTTGTTTTTTATTGCTGTTTTGTCTTTGCTGTCGTTTCCAACCATAGCAGAGAGTGGAAAATGTCAGATAAACCCACTCTGTGGTACTAGGGTGACCATATTTTCAAACCCCCAAACCGGGACCCTTACTGCACGTTCACGTATGCGCTTATGCATGCACCATAAGCATGCTAATGTGTACGGCTGTCTCTCCGTCTTAATAAAAGGCAAAGTCCCGCCTCTTCCGGTGTCCCTCGTGTGAACTTATTTTTCGGAAAGAAATATGTACAGTAGTCAATGGCAAAAAATCGTATAAATATAAAAAATATTTTCTAGATACCATTTGAACTGTGCAATGAATTACACATATGATGTTTGTCAATTTAAAGATAATTTTGCAAGTGAAGAAAGACGTAGTTTGTCATAGTTTTGTTGTCGCATCATTTGGTTTTGTGTGGAACCGCTCAGTGAACTTCATCTCTCGTCTCGACACAATGTGCTTCATCAACACGACCGTTACCTTGGCTCGCTAGCTAGCTAGGAAACTTAGCTATATCCATACACAAAATGTAACGTTATCTTACACGATGTATTTTAACGAAAGAACGGGAAAGAACCGATGTTTGTGTGAGTATATCCTGGTACGAAATACATTGGCATTGTTGGTTTCAGAGAGACGCCACTTATGGGACTTTTAGGTGTGTAGTCTTTAAAACTAACGGTTGCCGTATCATATCATATCATTCCAGGTTGTTCCGCAGCCCCCATGTGGCCAAAATGTAGCTTTAAGTGATTTTCATGCAAAGCAGTACTGTTGTTTATATGTAATAAACGGCCTGAACAGAAATTCTATCCTCTGTCTCCTTTACGGTGATAAGAATCAGCTTTTTTAACAAATGCGCTGGCTTTTCTCCTGTTGAATTTGTCCCTTGCCAGTTCTGGTATTTGTCCTTTTGCCAGCTGTTTTTCTTTCCTGAGGTAAATCTCTATAAATCAATGGAAGTTAATCTGCTGAGAAGATTGTGTGCTCGCTCTGGCTATGGAGGCACTCTATCTCCATTGGTTACAGAGCATCCATCAAGTGCTCAATGAAGGCTCAGCGGAGCAGTGACATCCCGATCCCCTCTAACCCCATCACCCCAACCCCGCCCCCGAACCCCCTCCTAGCACTTCTTCATATTCTTCTCAGGGTAATTAGGTTATGAAGATCGATTTATTCCAAAGAGTTAAAAGCACGATCGCTTAAAGAAATGTTTGTTATCTGTTGTAAAGTTTCACAATCCATATCCGCTTCTCCTTTATCTTGATGTCCTTTTGGCCCGACTGTGAAACGATTGTTCCTCCAGCACCGTCTCGAGGGCGGCGGTGTCTCGCTGCATTGGAAAGTCGATCTGATTGCCCCGTCATTCATCATGTAACTTTAACCCCAGGGGGGCACACAGTGAAGTGAAGACTTCTTCCCGGTGATATAAAGCTGGGGCTGCATGGGTGCAAATCATCTTCGGAGATGGGTTTTTTGGAAATTCCACACATTCTGTCCGGGAGCAAGTCTGTGGATATATCTAACCTGGTTTCAATAACACGTGCACGCGATATGCAGATGCACTCACCATTCATCATACGCTTCAGAGTACTATCACTGTAATTGAAAAGGGTCAGGGTACATGTGAGGGAAAGACAGGAGAGGTAAAGGCGGCGTTGCGACCCTTGTGGGGACCAGAGTTGTTTCAGAGGTGTTTGACAAATAGGAAAAAAAGACAGAATAACAGAGAGAGTAGAAAGACAAAAGAAGAGCGAGATCTTACCAACGGTTTCCTGGGTTTGAACCCCGGATGACCCTGTTGTGTTTACCCAGGTTGTCCTTTAGCTCCTCCCTTTTTACCCACCATGCTAGACCGCCTTCATCTGCATCTACACACGCCGTTTCGCAAGTGAGGATCTTTGTTGACAGACAAAATATTTCCTAAACTAGATGCCAAATGTTGAAAGAATATACCCAGGCCTTTACACGCAGCTTCTGTTGAGTGATATTAACGCTAGCTACCCACCAGTGCTTCATGCTAACGTATTATTTCAAATATGAAAAAACTGATTTCGGTCAGCAGCTAGAGTATAGCCCGTTATTTTATTGAATCTTCTACTGTGCACTACTGAGTTAACAGTACAATAAGTTTGTGCAATCATTTTATTTTACTGCTATTGCATTTATTCATATTGTGTATTTAACAAAGAGCATTATTGTTATTTACACTGATGTTATATATTGTAGTGTACATATTTCTTATATATATTTCTCCCCAGGGATCAAAAAAGTTCTTGGGATGTAACCTTAAGTAGTCAAGCTTGGAAATTGGTTTAAAAAACACATGCAAAATTTGATTATTTGATACATTTTCAGCATTTGGATGTGAAAAAAAGGACGACATGCATTTTGCAATTTTGCACATGCCTCCTCAACAAAATATGACTGGGCATAACACGAGGAGGAAGCCAACAGGAAATGAGCTATGGAGAATTTTCAATTAAAGGAAGTCTGTGATTTTGAGTTCATGCATGCCAATGAGAAGCCATTAAACAAATGATGAACATATAGGGTAGCATTGATTAGATGATTTGAAGATTAAACCACAAAATCAGTGATGTCAGAGTAACAATGCTGTAGTCACATAAGCGCCACGTTCCATAATACTTTGTGATATTCAAATTATAGATTGGCCTCCATTAGTCAAGAAAACCCCTCACCCTGTATGATTATTAAAGTTCAATATATTTTTTGACATTGTGACCATTTTAACTCAGCATGTTTCAGTACACTGTGGGTTTGTGTACATGGTCTTCTTTGTGTTGTGACATCAGTATTCTGACATGTATTCTGACAGCTCAGGAGGCTGTTTTTGAAAGCAGGCCAGCAAAGACCACACGGGGAGAGGCAATCAGGGAAAACATGTCCGACAAACACAACCAACAACCTCTGACGTCGCCTTTCATCTGCCTCAATCCAACACGGAGACGGTGGGATGAGCGTTGTGGACGGCTCTGGGATCGCTGCCGAATAATCTATTTCACAGGACTATATAAAGACTGTAATGATGAAGTCAGGGAGCTTACAGGCTTCCGCTGCAGTGAGTAAAGATGTGCATTCCTTTGTCAAGCACTGTTAAGAGTGTGGGTCAAGCAGGTCAGTCCTGGACATTGGTGTGTCAAAAGGGGAAAAGAGGGGAATCTCTGGTCCAAGATGACTCCATTCCCTCCTATTGGTCATCATCCCGACCGTCCATCTTTCCATTCGAGAAACATGACTCAAAACTCAAACAACGCCCCCAAAGGAACTCCTCACTCACAAAGAATGTCCAAATGAGCGCGAGGGTCTCAAACATTCAGCGCTGCTCCTTTAAAACAAAGTTCTCCAAAAAGGAGAAAACACACAGAGACAAAAGGCAGTCTTGATTTTCAGCCAGCAGCGGAACCGGGCTGGTGGGAAACTGAAGTAATGTCTAATGGCAGTTTAAAGTTACAGTTTGTGTTTTGATAATTTGAGTGGGAGCCAGAGGGTGGTTTAGTTCTAATGGGCTGGAGCCATGCTCTGTGATGGGCTCCGGTATGGTGATTAGCTGGGGGGGGGGGGGGGGTTACAGATGAACTCTGGACAGGGCAAGGTTTCAGCTCCCCGCTGGGGTAAACTGTGGGTGGCAAGGAGATAAAACACAAGGCAGACTCGGCATTGTTTGTGCTGCCTGTTTGTGGTCTGCACCCATGCAGGGGCGTGTGTGCAGCAGCCCTTATGTCTCTACAAGGTAGCAAGGGGACGATAAAACCTCCTACACAGAGAATGAGGTGTAATAACACAGCTTTTGTTTTGCCAACACTTACAGTTGGAAAATCCAGCTTCCAAGTAGGCGTTGTAATGCATGAAAAACTAAGATTTTTTTTAAGCTGCAAAGCAAAAAACTTTTGAATGCCACAAGCTGAACAAACCCACATACAAATGCATAATAAATCCCGATGTGATGATCCAACTAGTATTCTCTACTGGAGGTCCTCGGTTAAGTATGGGGGGTCCCCCCGCCCGCTCCACCTGTCCCCCTGCCCCGAGCACCCAGGGTCAGCCACCAGAGAGGTGGTCCCGCCTGGCTCCATCCACACCACGAGCCCACCCTATCAACGCTAAACAGTGTGAAACAACACATTAACCAGCGGCCTGTCCAAATGTCAGCCAGGACAAGTGCTTGCTTTAAAAACGACCACCACACATCTCAGTTATCTAGCTGTGTGGTCTTCCTCATGAAGATATGTTGTCGGATTGTTTTTTTTGTTGTTGCGTTGTTGTCGTAACCTGCGCGAAAGCGTCTGCTGAGCAACATCTGAATCACTGCCTGCTGAGAAATAAAGAGGAGGTTCCGATGGACGATTGGACGGGGATTTCTGGTGATGATACAATGCCCACACACATTTTATGAAGGAATTTATGATGTTTGAGAATGTGTTGACTCTGACGTCTGCATTCTTTGGAGGTATAATCCCGCCAATGCCGTTTGTACCAAAGCTTAGCAAACACAACAGGGTTTATACAATCAATGACTCATATTCAGGTGCTGCCGGCTGTTATTTACCACATTCAGAGTCAAAAAGGGGCCGTTGATAGTGCTGGTATGTGTGTAGAAAAGAACCTTAAAGAAGTTTATGTCAAATTTAAGCCATATAATCATATTTCAAGCCAGTTTTAGAGCAAAAAGCCCTACATTTAGACAACAAAAACATGTTGATACAAACATTATTAGCTTTTTTTTTTTTTTACTTTTTTTAGACTCACTGCAGCAATCTTCTTATTTAAGTCTGTGATTAATCTAGAGCTAAAAATCTTATTTTATTAAAAAGAAAAAAAATATTTCAAGCAATTCTTTTCTGATTAGTAGTTTCTTGATGTTCTTGGTTACTGTCTCTAGATCTGCATTATTCTTCCTGGATTTTTCTTTCACTTGTTTTCAGGAAATGAGGGATTAAGACTCAATGATTCAGGGAAATGACTTGAGTCGAGTGAGATTTGGATCAGGAGATCCGGAGATTGACGTCACTTTAAAAATATTTTACTATGAAAGATCAGTTTGCCATGTTTTCAAAATGTATAAAAGTTTAACTGACCAACTCATGTCAACCAAAAATGTCAAAAAACGTGATGGGAAATTAAGGTATGTCATAACAATCTCAAACCAGCAGCAGGGAAATGCATCAAATTATACTGTTCTGTACTTCAATTCCACTGATGCCACTTCATTCAGAGGGATGAAAATAAATGTAATAGTAACCTCAAAGATTAGGATTTTACATACAAAACATGATGAGTTCATAAAATATGATGTATTGTAATAAATTAAACTAGTCAACAGTACATCAAATAGTTCAAATAACAAACCAGTAGTATTGATATAATAACTATGTATGATAGTATAACACTCACAGAGGTAAGTACTTCTTCGACCTCTGAAAACCACAGAACAATAATTCAACTTCTTTGCATTATATATATATATATATATATATATATATATATATATATATATATATATATATATATATATATATATATATATATATATATATGTATTCATCACCAAAAGGGTAAGAAGGTTAAAACGGTGTTAATTTAAGTGTGGAGGTTTAATTAAAACAATCTGTCCTTGCATAATTTACAGAAATCATGTCAAGGAAAAGTGATGTTCGGGCTGAATGTAAATGAAGTAAATCATCTTTTAAAATCGATTCACCACACATACTAATTTCTGTTATGTATTTATATGAACGTTGGTCTTCCAATATACATTTTGATACTTACAATAGTTGCATAGACATTTGGGCATCTTTGGCACTACAAGTTCAGTACTGCAGGGGATTAATATTGCGACACTTTGGTGGTATCGTGCAACCCAAACCCTCACTACTGTTCCACACATAAATCTCACAGAGCGTGACTAACCCGGCGGTAACAGGAGCCGGGGCCGGCGGTCCCCGCGGACCCCGTCCTGCATGTCAGTGTTTTAGACCGCGCCGCTGTAAGGACCAGCCCCAGAACCTCCATGGGCCCCCGGAGACCCTGTGAAACCAAACAGTGAGGTCAGCTCTGGGCTCCCATCTCACAGCGAGGATTACACACACTCACACACACACACACACACACACACACACACACACATACAAAGAGCTAAAACCACTGAGACTGGATTAAGTCATTAAGGGTAACCATCCCCTAAAACCTCAGCCAGGGACTTTCTCTGTAAAGAGATATTCTCTTCTCACAGCAATTGATTTTCTATCTGTGAGCAAAGCTGCCTGTCCTGACCTTTAGATGGACAACTCATTTCTCCAGAGAAAGACAATTTATTATGTTCTTTCTTAAATAATTCTCTGCAAAAAAAAATCAATAAAAGGCTTCCTGGTTATCTTCCACCAAAAAGACAATGAAATGAAATAGCTGTAAAGAGCAGACGGATGCTTCCCCGTCAATAATATTACACCCGTCTGCCCATTTCCCTGCATGCACCTGCACGACTATTACACACGCGCAATGAAACTCCATCTCCAATAACTTCCACAACAGTAACACTATATTTTTTTATTGTATCAAACAGGTGGTGATGACCGTCAGGGCCAGTGACATGTCCTATAGGACTCGTGTGCATGTGTGTGTGTGTGTGTGCGCGGCACCTCAGATGGGACAATCGATCCTCAGTCTCGCACTGCCGTTGGCACATCAAAATACGAACAACAGCATCACACTTTCAGGATAAAATGCTTACCGTGCCTGCAGCATTCCACATACAGGCATGATGCACACGTGTATGCACACAAACTCACACACACACACACACACACACACACACACACACACACACACGTGTCACACAAACACAACAATCATCAATGCTCAATTACCCTCTCCAGTGTTTAGACAGTAATGCTAGTCTGAAGGGTCTTGGGTGTGGAGAGCAACCTGTTGAGAATAATTCATGCGAGTGTCAAAAGTGGGAATCTCTGGATTCTCTTACATTTTGTGGGCCACACACGTACGGATGGACGAAGCCCGCAGCCCATTTGTCAACATTATAGGGATCAATTGTAAATCACGTTTCATTTATTGCTTTCAGCCATGTCAGACGAGCATAAATATTGCAGTGAGTCAACTTTTGTAGAAGTCAACGGGATCGCTATTTATTTGGGTTATTTTAAATGTAATGTGGGAGGTATTTGAGATCCCAAATTAGTTCACAGATTTTATAAATCCTGGTAAAAGCCACTATCCACTATCGATTTCCCAAAATAAAGAATTATTAAGCTTTAAAACACTTAATCAGGAATATAAATTTCTAATTTTGGCGCGTCCATTTCATTCAACAGTCATTATACATTTCTAGATGGCATGACCGCCAAATTTGTAATGGCTTCTTCCTCGGCACATGCTACACCCTGCCACCAAGTTTCATGAAAATTGGCAGCCAGTAGTTTTTCCGTAATCCTGCTGACGAACAGACAAACAAACCAACATGCCGCTAATAGTAAAGAGTAAGGATGTATGGAAAGTTAAGCCTGTGTCAAATCACTTTGGATGATAATTCTTTAAAGGAGGTTCATGGTAGCTAAATTTGGGAACAATCACAATGCAGGTAACATCTATAATCCACCACTGATTAATTCAAAAGAAGATCTAACTCAAAACCAGGCAGATGTTCTGTTGGTGTCCTGATAGTAATAATTTGTACATTCACTACACTGTGAAGTCACTTGCTTTGAACTGTCCTCTTTATTTACCATCTTCGTTATTTATGGATGACATGCTAAACATTTTATCTCTCTGATGAACAATTCCATAACACTATGATGGAAATTGGGCCTGCAACTAATATGAATCAAGTAGATTATTGGTTATTCCACAAATGTCCAACAATACCAAGATTTTCTGTCATAATTTCCCAGAGCCCAAGGTGATATCTATTTGTTTTGTTCAGCCAATTAATGTACAACGATATGTAACATGCCAATTAGACATTGAAGCTGGTAATGCTTGATAAATGACTAAAACCATAAGTCAGTTGTATCAAAATGTTGTCAGTTGACAAAATAAGTAAGTGACCAATCACCTCAGCGCTAGCTAAAATGTTTAAAAAGCACCTTGCAGACAAAGTTTACAGCACCTGAAATTGTCTCCATGTCAAATGGAACGATGCGCCTTCATATTAATGAAATCTGTGACTCAACAGGATGAAACAGGTTTTTGGGTAACAAAGGCTCTGAGCAATGGCTGAGTCAGACACGGCTGTGCTCTTTACCCACAGTGGCTTTTCCGGCTATCATATTATTGCCAGCATCCAGTCAAAGCTTCAGTGCCCTTTGTATCTGTTGTTTTAATGATAGACCCCATATAACCAATTATGCAGCGCTGCAGCGCCCCTCTCCTCACTCGTCAGCACGGACATTCATCAATATCCTATTAGTTTCTCTTGGAGCCGGGCACCAAAAGAAAGTCTGCTGTTGTTGTTATTCAAGAGTTTAATTTTCATTGTAACAAAACACGCTTTGTTCTAGGCTCAGACACTTCTGGAAAAACTAATATTGGTGGATCATTGTCACCCAGGTTGCCATGGCTACAGTCACACTTGCTGACGATTGGATTCATTCTGTGTTATCGCTGGCTACATCCCCGGCTCCCAGAGGCCGTGTGATATTAATGATAGCGATGTTTCACCGTATCGTTTACAGGCTGCGACATCAAAGCTGCAAAAGAACCCCCCCCCCCCCCCCCCCCCAAAAAAAAAAAACTCAGACTCTCGTCTTTTGGAGTTCGATTCAATTTCCACACTTTTTGAGCAATGAAGGTTGTGAGAAATGCGTTTGTACACCCTGCGGCGCTTGGCACTTGTCAAAAAGTACATGAACAAGAGGTGAAGTGAAACACAGAGGGCTAGACAGAGGGCAACAGGGTCAACGTGTCACCTCGCTGGCCAGACGAGAGGTCTCCCATCGTCTGCTGCTGGGTCAAGGCCAGTGCCCTCTCTAAGTCCCCATCAGTGACTCTGTCTGGCCGGCAGACAGGGATACAACACCGAGGGCTAATCCATCACTCTCCTGAATGAGGACAGAATCAATCAGGAGGGACCTTCAGATCACTCTGAACTAAATCACCATGCGCTGTCAGGTGAAAAGCTGCAGAAGGCCCATTCTCAGTGTGTGTTACAACGAAGACCTGTTGAAACAAAGGCGAACAGCTGGTTAAATCTGCTCGCACTGTAGGCTTGTTGGCATTTTGTCCTCTACTCTCGATGCTAAATGGCGAGTTATTATTCTTTACATCCATTTGCAGGAACAACCCTTTAAGCCAGTCCATCAATACCAGTCCATTTGCAAGGGGGTTATTGACATTGCCTGACCAGTGCAACACTCTCGTCATGTCGCATAATGCAACGCTCTGAGGTCATGGAGAGTTAGCTGGCAAACTGGGCCAGTCAGCGAGCTCTTTCACTCGCTAATTGATGTACTTCAGCCGCCCGGTCTTTGAACTGAATCCCTGCGTCGTCCACCAGAGAGAAGGCAGATGCCATCAGCGTTGCCTCCCCTTTCGCCTTTGAAACCCAAGCCCCCCCCCCCCGACTAACCCGGCAGCTCAGGGCACGAGTGAGAGGAGCCGTCTGTTAACTTAGCTCGAGAGAGACAGCTACTCCCCACCGTCGAGACTGGCCTGCGAGTACGAGGGAGCCGGGCCAAAAAAGATTAGCTGTGTTTTCAGTGGGAGATGCTATCACGCTGGCGGTAGTGACTGTCTCAGAGCTTGGTTGGGCAGAGGAGAAGGAGGGGAGCCATTGTTTGTGCAAGACTTGAGCCTGGACTGGCGCTCTTCCAGCCCTGCGCAGGAAGCCTCTAAGGAATTATTTGCCTAT
The DNA here is from genome assembly GCF_023349555.1 of Cebidichthys violaceus. Lineage (NCBI taxonomy): Eukaryota > Metazoa > Chordata > Actinopteri > Perciformes > Stichaeidae > Cebidichthys > Cebidichthys violaceus. The sequence goes on from NW_027176384.1 coordinate 9,657,425, forward strand.
GCGTTTCTGCATATAGGCCTAGAGTTTAGTTACCTCCATTTCATGAAAATAACACGTTAGCAACTCAACTTCGGCAACTTTTCTCCTGGAATTTTGTGAGGTTTGCACGCATAACAAAATTCAAATACTCTATGCATGGCACTCTGACAACCCGCCTAATTCCCAAATCCTGCAAAGTGGTTTTAAGCTGTGAAAGAAATTTTCTGTTTCAGCCAAAACCCAAGATGTATTCTCAGCCTTAAAGCAGCTTCTCCAAACTTAAACCGATAACTCTCTTATGCGGCAGGGTTATGGAAATAGCATGCCCAGTTTGTGAATTCCTTTTCTGCTCATAATTTGAGGCAGCAGTTTTAAAAACAAGGCTGAGATGAAATAATCAGTTAGGTTGAGTGCTAACACCACAAATAGTGTGAACAGTAATAGAAACACAAGTTTTACATCTCATTAGTGGCCACACTGATCGCAAAAATAATCTCAGGAAAGTGGATGGATTTTGCAAGAGGAAGGGAATCTTCTTGCTGAAGAAGTTTGCCTCCGCTAATACTTGCATGTGCTGGTACGACATCTGAAGTTATTTCTGGCTGGTAATGAAACGGGCTAATGAGCAGAGTAACAAGAGAGGAGGAATTTCTGCTCATTGTAACCACCTGTTGCAGTCTTTGTTTCTGGCCTCCCACAGCACATGTCTGCTATTTGATGCCTTTATTTTTTTGCAGTTATCTGCATTGAACTGCTCCTCCCCCATTCTTGGCATTTTCTAATACTTGGAAGCTATAAAAGAAAGAAGTCACTTTTTACAAAAAGAAAAAAATCAAGTTTGAACAAATTAGAACTAACATGTAACTCATTAAAAAAATATTTGAACACAGCCCAAACAATTTAATCTGAAACTATGTTGTAAAATGAATATGACTTTGTTTATTTGCTGCCTCACTTAAGTGACAAGCTCACATGAATGTAACACTTCCTCCTAACATACAGCGAGCGAGCGAATGTACATGCAGATGGTTGGTCACGTTGCTATTTGTGACATAGTTCTTGAGAAAGATCAGAGTGAATTACATAAATGTTTTGAGAATGAAAAAACAAAGCCCTATGTCCAAACCATAGACTGTAAGAAGTGGACAAAGTCACCGGGACGTCACCCATTGCTATGTCGACTGTCGTTTTGGAGCCTTGACTTCGCCATTTGGCTGTCGCCATCTTGTTTTTTTGCAACCAGATAAGGCATGGGAGGGTAGAGCTAAATACCACCGAACCGAGAAATAGATATTCTTAGGTGACCACAAATGTTACAAATACCTTTCATGAACTAAAAACAAACCGTGAAATGGTCAAAGTTGTAAAACGAAAGCACAGACAACTGTTAGACCGGACAATGCCGTGGTAGAGACCTGTCAATCACTCTCATGCTCTGCTTTATTGTCTGTTTTACTCTAAATGGATCATCATTTACTAAATGAACATCATGTATTGAAGAAGACTTTAAACTAGAGATTGAGACCATAAACTCATGTTTACAATGTTTACTGAGGGAATAAATCAAAAGAGAAGTAGAGTCATTTTTTCATAGACTTCTATACAACCAGACTTCTAAGCTGCATGTCTTTGGACTGTGGGAGGAAGCTGGAGAGAACCAACTAACTCGGGGAGAACATGTAAACTCCACACAGAAGGGCCGCCCAGACCGGGATCAGACCCTGGCCCCTGATCCAAACGTGGTAGGGTAAAAATAAAAATGTCATCAGTGTGGCAGTGCTTGTCAATTCGTTGCTCCACAAACTGAGAGGAAAAGAGACAACAACAATAAAGAGACTGTCGAAATGATCCATCCTTGTTTTGTTTTCAGTTTTGATGAACATCTGATGTAACATTTGTCATCAGTGTCTCAACATCATTTTATCTCAATCCCAAAAAGCTCTTTTCCACTCACTTACCAACCTCCCTTTACAGTCGGAAGACCGGAGGCCCTGAAGGTCAAAGTGCCGTGATCCCAGGTGAGGCATTGTCATCGGCCCCATGACCAGGGTACTTAACCCCTTATTGGCTAATTCATATCCCAGGTGTGGAGCCGGGTTATATACGGTGTGTCCGTCACGGCGATCAGAGTTTCCTCTAAAACAGCCCAATGAGTGTGCAGCCTGTCTGCGGCAGGAGGTCCAGTTAAGCCAGTTGTAGGTGGAGGACGGGAGGTGTGTGAGGGGGGCGGAGAGCTTAGAGAGAAGAGGCCCTGCAGTTCATGTTTATTATCAGTTCTGTTTGTGACCCCCATGTCAGCACTGGTCCTAACTGGATCCCACTTCTATCACTTGCTGGGGGGAGAATTATCACATGGACAAGCTCTGTTGTGAACTGTAAGACAACATGATACTGCAGGCATGACATTTTTCAAAGTGTGTGGAAATTTAAGATGGCCGAAAAGAGGGAGAAAAATAAAGCAAAGTGTTGTTAGCTTAAACTACAGTAAATCATAATGTTCATTGAATAGCACCAGTTTAATAACATTAATTACATTCCTGGGGTTAAGTGGACCACTGGCTGCTGACTGACAAGATATTATTATTAGATTAATTCACACATACACTTCTCCGGGTTGCAGAAAAATGTCAACATTTATACCTAATAATATTCATGGCTTGATCTTCGTCTTTTCTATTATAATGCCAAACGTGAATTTGACTTTATTTGTCAAAAATAGAATAAAGAAATAAAAAAGGAGAAGGAGCCATTCAGTCAAAAAAAAATTAAATTCCAATCATTTCACCAAAATAAAAGTTATTATTCTTTAACATATTCCTGAAACACGGAAGTGTTCCGTTCTTCTTTCAAAGAAAATAAAAAGATCACTAAAGTTAGAGTGAATCTGCAGCACACTTTACTTTTATTTACCTCTGCAACACAATCTAAAGAAGCGTTATGTCATACCACACATTTAAATAAGATCACAGTGTCAGCTCATAGCCTGCATACACACTCAGATTTCATCATACGTCTTCAGTATTTACATGCAGAGTTTAGTCTGCAGAGCTGTTCACTTCATTGGATTAAATAAATGTACGCTTCCTGCAGTCCATCCAGACTCCACCTCCTTGCCTGAGAGGCCAGCTCCTCCAGTTTGAGTTTCTACCCAGGCTATCCCATGATTCTCCCTGACAGCTGAAGCGTCAACCCCTTGACACTGACGGGAATTTATGGTCCGGTTCAGGATGCACAGTAGCCCCGGGGAGAGAACACAGGATCGGGGCACAGCAGGGACACGACTCCATTCATCTCCAACAAGTGTGCACTTCATTTAAGCTCAGTGATCGAGGCCTCATTTTGACATTACATTATCTTTACCAGCCAACTGTTTATCTAACATATTCATCATCTGTTTGCATGAGAATAAGAAAGTGGCAGTGACGGGGAATGCAGCACTCGTCTTGTTTGGATCTTTATGGTAACAACGGGATGCAAAATATATCTCCTGACAAAACGCACTCAGATACCAACACCTCCCACTCGGGAGAACATAATGCACCACATTCAGAGGCACAAACACACACACACACACACACACACACACCTCCCACTATACAATACGCATGGCAAGCTCACAAACAGCAAACCAATAATAAAAGCAATATTGTTTTTCCACACGTGACTGCCCCTGGGGAAACCTCCCTTCTGGGTAAAACAAAAGGAAAGGAAATCTCATGCATTTGCAACATACATGTCTGGAAAAGTGTGCTTTCTACTACAGCAGGATTCAAGTGTTTTACATGAGTTTATTCAGCCTTTTTATAAGGTTTCTATGTTCTTGAAATAAAATATACATTCACATTCTATCCTGCTGCATTCTCAGTGAGGAAATAGGAGACAGAAATACAATGGGCCCCATTTTGACGCAGCAGGAATCAACACAGGTGTAATCAATATCGTTAATTATGCACCTGCACGGCTGGGGGGGGGGTTACAAAATGCTTTGTGTCCTGCTTCTGGTTAAGTTACCCAAACGGAACCATAAAGATGTTCATGATGCTTTGCCACAAAGCTAATACTGTAGGAGAACATATAAACACATGAACGTGTAATGTTCAGTATTTTATTACTTTGCAGATATGTTTATAAAAAACATTTCCTTATTATACTTTAGAAACTATTTTCAAAAAAAAAATCACAAGATTAGTAAATCAAATTTTGTGCATATTTGCATAATTTACACATTACGCTGCAATGTCAAGATGCCTGTTTAAAAAGAGAGCCTAAACTGAGCACACAGTTTGGTTAACGTGAAAGGAAATAGCTTTACCACAGTGGGAATTGTGACTTGCACAGGTGGAGCTAATAAGGTTAATTAGGGCTCTGCTCCATTGGAGAGTCTCAGTGAGACAGCATGCTCTCCAGTGGGTTCACCTCAATGGAACGCTGCAGTCGTTAATGATGTTGCTCACACCTGCGTTTGACAAGACAAACTGACCACTTTAAAAACAGATCAATACAACTGAGGCGTGATGATTTTAGTGGTTGTGAGACTGTTAGCCAGAGGAAAAGAAATGAAGATGGACACCACTCACGCCATGTTGTCGTGGTTCACGATCGCAAACTAAAAATAACCCACAGAAGAATGCAAATCTATTGTTTTAAAATATCAAAGTTATGCAACTCAGATATGGTGCATTTTTTGCAATGTTATCAGAATGTAAAGAACTCAAAAATCCTATCGTTATTATATCTTTGGATCCTTTGCACACTATTACAAGATTGTTAGCCTCTATTCCTTGTAGTCACGTTAGATACAGTAATCGGAAATCAAGGAATTTACTTATTTTGTTGTATTTGAAGTGGTAAAATCAAATAAAAACAAAGTGTATAGCTCCTTTTTTGATTATATAGCTGTCTTTGACGGTGACTTAGCAGCATTTTTGCCACCAGCTTGTCGTTAAAGTAATTATGATTTAGAGATATGAATGGAAATAAAACCACGAGGCCGATATGAATACTTTTTCCCACTTGGCTTCTCTTTATAGCAGTCTGCGTGATATGACGTGAATGACTTAAGAGATACCATGTTGACTGGTAATAGTGTTTCAGACACCCTGGCCTGACAAATGATGAAAAGCCTCCGTGACTCTCCAACAACGTAACAGAAGCCCGGAGGGGGAAGGGGGGAGGGACATCCAGGGTAAAAGTAAAACCCCACTAGTACTGCAGCCATACAAAAATAGGAATCCCTCACATTCCCGCCTGTGAGGTTTCCAATCGTAGACCTTTCAGGTTGCAGCTAAAATGACACAAGCTATATATCACCTCCTCACGGGCCTTTATCTCTTTTATGAATCTGAGATGAATGAGCCACGTTTCTATTTTTAACGCCCCATGCATGTGTTTCACAAAGCTGTTTTGACACTGCACATTCCAATCTATTTTTGTTGGGATTTTTCTACATGTTACAATCGGCCATACCATTCCCACCGGCTAAAACCGGCACAACACATCTGAAGTGTGTTTAGGATTGTATATAGCTCCAGTATGTGAATGATGCTTTACTCACACGATTGTTCGCTTTTACCTTACATAAGATGTTGGTCAGTATGTTCAACCTCTTTAGCCTATAATCCAGCATGACGTGCTTGTCATTTTTGGGTAACATTTTGGTGAAAACAATCAAGAGTTAAATTTTTCTAGCCACTTGGGGGTAGTGGAAACACTCTCTACACTGACATATCATTACCATAATCTGATATGGCGGGTGGAATATGAAGTGGCGTTGCATATGTACGAAAGTTATGTGATTTAAACAAAGTCAACGTTTGGATTAAAATAACCAAGGAAATGTGATTAGAATTGATATGACAAATGAACCAACAACTGGGTTGAAGTAACCACAGAAGTGGTGTTATTTACATAAGGAATTAACGTGACAAATAAGTCAACTTTCGGGTCAAAATTACGTTGCAAGTGGCGTTACTTAAGTACGGAAGTTAAGTGACAAATAAAGTAAACTTTACGGTTAAAATAACTACAGAAGTTCCATGACAAAGAAATCATTGTTGAATTCTGGTTTCACATAGGACACGGACAGCAGTCTCCTGTTTAACTGTATTCTCAGGTGTAACTACAAACAGTGAATGAGAACAGCCTGAATATTTATAAAAGCAAACTTGATGTATGAGGATAATAAACTGCTGCAGAAGGACACAATCTGCCAAATTGTTCTTTCAGGTGGCACATTACTGATCTACAAACTAAAGCACGAATAAAGCCTTCATAAACTCCGTATGGAGTGTTATATTAAATGTTGATATGCTGACTGTTTAATAAGAGTATTATGTCTTTCACTTTCTCAGCGGCACCGCATGGGGAAAATCTCTATGCTGCCATTTTGTCCGGATGCAGATATTTGAAGCACCTGTCATGAAACGTGAGATGACATTTCAATAAACCTCGATGTATATGCATTCCCTGCACAAAGTCAGTATGGTTGTAAAGAGCCATTGAAAAAAAAAAAAGAAGACGCAGTGTGGCAGCCAAAGCGTTGGGTAGAGTTTCACATTCTATATATAAGCCTGGTGACTTGTGTCCCTGCTGCTCTGTTCAAATGCCAGAGTCCCACTGTCAAAACAGAGAGAGGGGCGCAACAATATGATGGACCTTTTTGAGACCAACCCTTATCTTTTCAATGATTTGCGCTATTTGGAAGAAGGGGATCATGGACCACTACAGCACCTGGACATGTCCGGGGTGTCCCCTCTCTACAACGGCAATGACAGCCCGCTGTCCCCGGGCCAGGATAACGTCCCGTCCGAAACCGGGGGGGAGAGCAGCGGGGAGGAGCACGTCCTCGCGCCCCCGGGTCTCCGGGCGCACTGCGACGGCCAGTGCCTCATGTGGGCCTGCAAAATCTGCAAGAGGAAGTCGGCGCCGACGGACAGACGCAAGGCCGCCACGCTCAGGGAGAGGAGGAGGCTGAAGAAGATCAACGAGGCCTTCGAGGTGCTGAAAAGGAAGACCGTGGCCAACCCCAACCAGAGGCTACCCAAGGTGGAGATTTTACGCAGCGCCATCAGCTACATCGAGGGGCTACAGGACCTGCTGCAGACGCTCGACGAGCAGGAGAAAACGCAAAACGGATCATCCCACAAGTTCAAAGAACACAGTGTAAGAGATCATTCAAAAATCCTCACAGTGTTCCCATGATATCCCTCCGGAGTCTGTCAGTAGGCCTGTGGCATTCAGATGACTTTATAATGACATCATGATGACTCAATGATGTGTTTTTATTCCCCATTGTATCTGTTACATCCCTATAATATTTCTGCATGGACTTGTAAGGTGTCTGTGGTGCTATTAATGACTATTCATCAATAATGACTATTGATGAATAGTCACTAAGTCACTGATGTCAATGTTTGGTCACTTTATATATTTTCCTTTTCAGATATACCTTTGATCTTCCAATAATAGTCATCTTATTTGGGTTTTTATGTCAGGCAAAAGTATGTTAGCACGTTTGCGGAATGTTTTTCAGTTTGTCAATTACCAATTTGACAAACTATACTTATGTTTATGCATGAGGTTTAGTATTAACTGACCAAAAACATGCATGGATAACATGTGATGTGTGTTGTTACAGGTGGCCAGTCATGAGTATCACTGGAAAAAGTCGTCCGAGACCTGGCCGACGTCTGCCGACCATTCCACTGCAGCAATGACAAACCAGAGAGAAGGTACATCTGTCAAACTTCACCTACGATCAACAGTAAATGAATACATAAAAGGAAACTATTGTCAATGTCCTTTGTTTTCAGGAACCAGTGAGTCTTCTGGGGCCTCCAGCCTCCTGCGTCTGTCCTCCATCGTGGACAGCATCACCAATGATGACAAAGTCAACTTCAGCGAGGACGTTTCAGAAAACTGAAACATACCCAAAGAGCTCGACTAGACAGCAATTTTCAAATTTCGAATTTACATTATTTATCTCTAAATTATTTCCACTATATTCAGCCATTCTGGCTTCTGTTTGTTATGTAGTCTTCATTTGTACAGCAGGAGCAACACATTTGTACATATTTTATAATAAAGTGATGTTTAGATATTATTTATTTTATATTAAGAAACAGATAAACGCTTTTATGAAAGCTGATATTGTATTTAAGAGTTTGTACATATGTAACTGACCAAGACAATAAATTAAAGAATAACTACACAGTTAAACGTTTTTTTTTAATCTAAATGATATAACTGCACTTTAATGAAACACATCAAATGCTGTATGGTGTAAATATTGACATTTCTTACCGAATTTATAAAAATAATCTGCATTTTATGGTTTAAAGTGGCTCAAAATACCATCAAATGTTTCAATTAAGCCCTAATTTTCAAGGCAACAGGGGTCAATTTCCGCTCAGTCTTTTCAAAATAAACTTCCATCTTCACAGAAAACAATTTAGGTTTAGGCAACGAGACGACTTAGTTAAGTTTTAAGAAAAGATTGTGGTTTGGGTTAAAAATAAAACTACAGAAGTGGCGTTGCTGAAAGTTACATGACAAATCATTCAATCAATCATTTTATAGGTGTCGCCACGAACTGAAGTATTAAGTTGTTAAATTTTACTCATTTAGCGGCAGTCACTAAGCTAGCTAACGTTAGCTAGTTAACGTTAGCTAGCTAATTCCACCATGCTTTCATGCCATTGTTACACTGGTTGGAGAAAATGAGCATCCCTTTTCCTCGCCGCTAGGAGACCACAGCCGGGAGGAGAGCAGATGGGTGCTCCGGAGACAGAGGCACCAGGGTTTGTGCCAAAACGGTGCGTCTCTCTCAGCGTCGGGGAGTGAGGTGGAGGGACAGACGGGTGTAATTTTTGTCTCATTTGTGCTCTGATAAACAGTAAATTCATCGAAATTCAGAGTCCCGTGCCGTATTGTTATTTTCCAAGCTACTGTAGCTGTATCGCATGTCGACGCTGCGTTGAGGCTTTTGTCATACAGAAGATAAGATACGATAAAATAATCCTTTATTAGTCCCACAGTGGGGACATTTGCAGGATGACAGCAGCAAAGTGCAACTAGAGACATCAGTAGAAAACAATACACAAAACAAGTACAATAAATAGTCAAAACAGTAAAGGTACAATAAATAAGTGAAAAGAAGCTAAAAATACAATATAACATATGAGGTAGGAAATATGAAGTATTTATATTGCACATACATAGTGGGCGTGGTTTCATCCCTCAGCCCATTGCTCACATTTTTTCCCGAAAAAATGCAGGGGTTGGACTTCGGTTTAGACCTTGGGGTGAAGTTACACTTTAAACGTTTGCAATAATCTACATCATATCATCGTATCTTTAATCACAATGACATGTTTAAAGTTTCAACTCAGGAACCCTTTTTCTGCAAATAAAAAGTTAGTCTGCCTCTCACTGTATCTCTGTGTTTTACACCGAAATAGAAAAAAAACAGTTCAAGGTCTACCAGTTCCCCGAGCATTCACGGCTATTAGAAGTCCATAAGCATAAACTATACCCTGAAATGGTCTGGGCTGCTTCTCTTTGTTCCAGCTGGCCTCCAGCAGGACTGATCCCACAACAGTAACTCGAGTCCCCTCCGAACACAGCGGGCCTCCCCCTCCATGTCGTATGTTGGGGACATGGATCTTGGGCAGCAGGCGTGTGGGTCCAAAGCCCACTGGGATGATGTAGTTATCTGAGCCATTAGGTCTTAATTCATCATCACTTGGCTCATAACGGTATGGAAATCCATTGAGTCTTGTTTGTCGTGTATTGACGTGAGAGGGGGGGGGGGGGGGGGGTTTGTTGATGATGTGCTGGTCTCCCTCAGATCTCTGTGGACGACACAAAGCCCCGGTTGACCTTTGGGACTCTGCCTCATCTCTCAGGCCTGCATACACACACACACACACACACACACACACACACACACACACACACGCGTGTCCATGCAAAGTGTCACACGTGTCAGATTTGTAGCATCCAACGAGGGGAAACAAAGCTATTTCAAAGCAGCAGGGAGAGTTCAAACCATGCTTAAGTTTGAAGGCCGGCCCTTTTTTCTGTGTTTTTAGTGTCTAAAAAGTGCGTTGAGTGAGCGCTTCCAGACGCCAAGATGCTCCACAGAAGGATTTAAAAGGACTTTTTCGACCGCAGCTGTGAAACTTTTAAATGAAATGTAATACGTGCATGTTCCCGAGGTATAAGAGAATTTTTGACATGTTTTTTTAGATGTTAAACATGTAACAAATAATGAGAAAACAAAACAAGAATAACCAGCAGAATGAACAGTAGACATGTTTAGCACATTCTAAATCAACTAAATTAATATTTTGTTTGAAAAAGAGTTGGCAGAAGTCAACAAAAAGTCCTACTCCAAACCTAAATTACTTCATGTTTATCATATATATATATATATATATATATATATATATATATATATATATATATATATATATATACATAAACAATACTTTTAAGATATAAAACAAAACAAAGAAACCACCATTATCAATCCAACAATCTATACATTTTTGAGGTTTCATTTCACATTTTTTACCTTTTTGTTTTTACCCTTGTATGGATGAATAAAGTTTTCTAATCTAAGCGTTGCTACTGTTACGCTGCTGCATTTAAGAGGGAAGTGTTGGAAATATTTGTATAGTAGTCAGTGGTTAAGTATTACTAATAATAATCACTGCATAACTACAAAGTCCTCTTACTTTTAATGCTCAAAGTACAATTTACTGAAAATACTTCTGTATTTCTAAGTAAAATTGTGGAAGCAGGACTTACTTGTATTTTTACATATAAGTGAAGTATATGAATATTTGCTCCATCACTGAGCTGAATTAAGAGCTTGCAGTAATCCTCATGCGTCCCTTTTCAACAGAACCATTCATATCTTTTACCAAATATCCAGTTTTCTGTAGAAAGCAGACAGAAATGTGATACCTCTAAACAGTAATGTGCTTTTAATGGGCTCCTGCCCACTCACAGCAGTGTTACCTCACTACATGCTGCAGCTCCATGGGTATCTGCTCATTTAACGTCTGTTTGCTAATGACTGCGTTTGACCTAAATTGTAGAGCTAACAACAACAATCAAAGTTTGTCCTTGTAAAAGAAGTGTTTGGTTCAACGTTGGTACTTTCTGTCTAAAATTAGAATATTTTCTTGACACATATGCATATAAACCTGCATTTTGTGCTATTACATTTGCTGTAAAAGCTCAATATCCAGCTGTTTTTCTTATGTCTGCTCCATCACACCCCACAAAGAAACAGCTCCCTCTTTCTCTCTTTCTCTCTCTCTCTTCTAACTTTACAGGGATTTCAGTGTTACTGATGACACCATATAATTCTCATTTGGCTGTGAAGGCAGTGTTTTAAAAGTCAAAGCTGATGAAAGGCGAGCAGTTCTAGGACGGGGGGGATAAGCCCGGAGGCTGAATGCTCTGATTTATCCAGACTCTCCTTGAATATCCTGCTAGGAAAAGGATTCACTGCAGCGGTGCTGGCAGCACACCTCTTTTTGCTCTCTGCCAAACAAATGCTGTTGCCACTCAAAATGTTTTTTTTTTTGTTTCACTACAGTTATTCTTGTGTGGAAAGGAAAATTTATGTGTGGAAGAAAACCCCCTGAGCTTTTTTTGGTATTGAACTTTTATTTATTCACATGATTTTCCTTTGAAACCCCTCTGAATTATCTAAATAACTTCACGACATTCAAATAACAGACGTATCTTAACATGCTCTTAAGTTAAACAAAGTCCCTTTGTTTATCATATTCTATTGTAAATTTACATATTTTTATTTTTAATGATGTCTTTTACTATTGCACAGTGTTTATTGTCATGCACCAATCAACTCCTTGTATGTGCAAAAATACTTAATAAACCGTTTCTGATTCTGAATTAATATGTAGTTTTAATGAAGTTATAGTCTTAATCTTATTTTTAAGATCTCTTTTCTTATCTTATTATATCTCAAAACTCAAATTTCACCCAGTATTTTAGCAGTAAAAAAAATGTGATTAATTTTCATCTCGCCAGGAAGAGCTTTAGAAGCTTTATTTTTGCAGGAATGCAAGTGACGAATTGCCTCTCTGCCTGTGGGGCTTGTGTTGCACCAAACGAGCAGCATATTAAGTCAAAGCGCGAGGCAGTTTAGAAGAAATAAGGGTTTCAGACGTGAGGGAGATGGACATAAAGGATCACCTCCTGCCCTTCACTTAACTCTGTCTCTGACCCTTGAGAACAACAAGAAAGCAAACTCAAGAGAGTTCCCTAGGGACCAGATCCTGCGGGCCCGCGCGCAACGACTGCGCCAATAGAGGTTTGCCCCAGTCCCACCATGTGCTGCGCCGATCTTAACTCCAGCCGCAATCAGCTCTCGGGTTGATAGCAGGTTTTCTCGTTGGCGACGTTGTTCTCAGCCTGAGCAGCCTTTGATCTTCTCAGCAGCCACAAGCTCAGGCGAGCCCGATGTCTTCTTCAGCTGTGCCTAATCCAAACTCCGACGGTCATTCAGAGGCAGCGGGTACCGCTGTTTTCTTAGGTGCGCGCAGTTCCCAGAGAAGGGGGCTCGCCAAACGTTTTGACACATTGTGAGAAATATCCGCATTGTATCCTTGTAAGCTGTCAACAACATAATTACCTAAACAAGTCGGCTTGTTCGGGGTCGCGCTGTCTCCCCCCCCCCTCCAATTCTGCAAATAGAGAGACAATTAAACTTCACTCCAGAGCAGTTTACTGTGTCGCCATCTTTATTTCTCAGAAACGGATGTCAGCAGCGTGAAACAAAGCAGACTGAGGCAGAATCTCTCTACTAATGTGAGGAAAAACATTTTTTTTAAATATGCACTGCTGTCAATGTAAAACATCCAATTACCTTATTTTCACTTCGATTAATTAAAATGAAAAAAATAAAAACAAACAACTTTGCATTCCTCATTGCTGAAAGCAACCCTGCACCATAATGGCCATATGTTGTGTGCTGAAATTGAAGTACTTGACTTGTGTCAATAACTTTTAATGGTTAAAATTTGGTCCTTGGGAGCAAAATGGCGTAGGGAGTTGACCAGCGGTGTCAATTGTGTGATTGCTGTTTTTTAAATGAGGCAAACAGGGAGGATCACCTCATTCTCAGCACCTTCGGGTGTTTTAGAGGGGGCTTACCACTGCAACGTGAATTCACAGGGCTTGAAATGTTACACCTTGCCTTGCAGCTGGGCTGCATCTGCAACGCTGTTGTCTGCGCCGTAAAAATTGGCCCGCATGCTCCTACAAGTGGTCGCCCTCTTTTTCTGCACAGTTTGACTAAAACAAAACACACGCTTTTGTAATGTATGTCTTCATGGCGAAGTGTGACTTCCGTTGCCTGCCTCGACGTGACGTTTGGAGGACGGTCACAGATGAATCGAGCGAAACCGAAGCACTTGCTCGTGTGGTGATTAAAGCTGCAAATGTTCGTCCCCCCCCCCCCGAACTCCTGAAGCATTCCCAAGCATTGTATTCATCGTGGCCTTGCAAGAGAAGAGCCGCTGGAACGGGAGAGTGGTGATGAGTAGGAAAACACCAGTAAGTGCAGATGTGGGAAACTCTGCAGGGTACTTGGGGGTGAGAGACAGCGGGTTGGGGATGGGGCAGGGAGGGAGTTGAGCTAACCCCAGCCAGCCTTCTGGCTGGGCCAATGGGCCATGGTAATTAGATCTGGCCAATGTGGGCCCTGGGCTCTGGCCTGGGGGCATAAAAGGGGGGCCTGGGGCAACAGACCCCTCATATCACTCAGAGGTCTCCTCTCTCTCTCACCCCACTCCTTCTTTCCTCCTCGCGCCCATCTCTCCATCCATTCAGACTTCTCTGCTCAGCAAATATGGACGTCTTCTCACCATCGCAGGTCTACTACGACGCGTGTGCTTCCTCTCCGGACAGCCTGGAGTTTGGCCCCGGCGCGGAGCTCGATGGCTCTGAGGAGGACGAGCACGTGAGGATCCCCGGGGCCCCCCACCAGCCGGGACACTGCCTCCAGTGGGCCTGCAAGGCCTGCAAGCGCAAGTCCAACTTTGTGGACCGCAGACGGGCCGCCACCATGCGTGAGCGCCGGCGGCTGAAGAAGGTCAACCACGCTTTCGAGGCTCTGAGGCGCTGCACCTCGGCCAACCCCAGCCAACGTCTGCCCAAGGTGGAGATCCTGCGCAACGCCATCCACTACATCGAGAGCCTGCAGGACCTGCTACGAGAACAGGTGGAAAACTACTACGGCCTACCTGGAGGGAGCAGCTCGGAGCCCGGGAGCCCGCTGTCCAGCTGCTCTGATGGCATGGTAAGACCTCTGATCCACATGTTCAGCCTCCTTGTGCAAACATCGCAGGTTGTTGCAGCTCTAAAAAACAAAAGTCAGGCAGAGAATTAACTACACACACTACAACTTCATTTTGCAGGAAGTTCGCCTGAAAGGGCCTTTATTGTTGAACGAAGTATCCTCAGAGTCTTACATTTAAGCCCTGGTGCCATTTCTCATTACCATGTAGAGTATTTCCTTTCAAAATAGAGCCTGGATTCTTCATCTAGAAAGCTATTAATCAAAGAGTCTTGTTTTGCCCCAATGACCTCAATTACAATGCCTCTCCATGCATGTCATACTCTTCTCTAAAATCTATTCTGTAGTCCTACAAGTAATCTGTGTGTGATGATTGTTATTAAAGGTCAGGCTGAATTAGTTGTTCTCAACAACAGTTTGAAGGTGACAGTGTATCAGCGAATATAAAAGAAGTTATCGTGCTGGATGGAGTAATGGCTTTCCCACCACCGGACACTTTATAGCCCTAATAAACCGAGCTAAATCCACCTTACTGAAGTCTGGCAGGAAAAAAAACTGGGCGCTTTTCTGCATTCCATCCTGACTGCATGTTCTGCACCGCTGCCAGGATTTTCTGCAGATTTACTAGGAGAAAGTGTCATCTTGCACAAACTGGTGTTGCTTCCACTGATACAATCGATTCGGCACGCTCGGAGCTCTGGCAGGGGAAGGGAGCGCATACTGCCACTTTGGCTTTAAGGTGGAAGTGAAATAAAGAAGCCCATAACTTTTTGGAATTTAGGATTTATTAGCCTGTCCAGAATATCGTGAAGGGCATCGCTTGTTTTTGCACTTTTCCTGCTTCTTTTTGTCCCATACATATATATTTGTATTTATGCAACCATAACACATTTCTGTTTGCAAGACTTCAAGGGTAAATTTGATTTCCCATTTTCTTGCAGGTCGACAGCAACAGTCCAGTGTGGCAACATCTGAATGCAAACTACAGCCACAGTTATTCATATGCGAGGAACGGTAAGACCTTTTGACAGCAGCCTGATGTGAATATGACATGCATCCGTGCCAGAGGATGAGCCTCTGGGAGTCCTATATTATAAAATGAATAAAGATATGATCAAACATGTTTTGTTTTTTTGTGTGCTTTTGAATAAACATATGTCCTCTGTCTTCTTAGAGAGTTCCTGCGATAAGGCGGTCGGAGCCTCCAGTCTGGAGTGTCTCTCCAGCATCGTGGACCGTCTGTCCTCGGTGGAGACCGGCTGCGGCCCGCCGGCTCTGAGAGACATGGCCACCTTCTCCCCCGGCAGCTCCGACTCGCAGCCCTGCACGCCGGAGAGCCCCGGATCCAGGCCCGTCTACCACGTCCTGTGAAGGAAACTTTGACGTGGACATATTGCCACGGGCAGGGCGCCCTGCTTTCACCAAAACACCAGCTGCATTTGCAACACGAGAGAGATAAGAACACGCTGTGTGCCAATCTGAAGACTCGGCTGTATCTGAGGACCAAGCAGCTTTTATATTGTACATGAGATTGTAAATAATGTAAATGCCCATTTATTCTATACATGCTAGCATACCCAATGAGACATATTTAATTATGACAGTTAATGTTGCATTATTCCAACATGAAGTGGTATTTAAGCAGTTTTCTTTCTTTCCATGCTGTCATGAACATTAAATCTTTCACTGTTGTGTATAAAAGTTTGAGCTTTTTTTTTGTTTTTTCTTCCTCTTCTGTTTCTTTGAGGCCATGTCTTCACATATTTACCCTCGAGTTAACGCAGGAGGTGTAATAAGACAAAATAGTGAAGAAATGCAGTTGCTCAGGAGTTCTTACTTCTAATAAATGTGAAGACACTGTCAGCAAAAAAAAAATAACAACAGCAGAAAACCGATGACGATCTCACACTATTGTAGCGTTTTTAGAAAATTATTTTTGAAGAAATGAAACAAGAGAGCTGTTTCCATCATTAAACCACTGATTAGTTATTGTTTAGTGAGTTTGCAACTGCATCATCATCTGATTTTAAAACGGCTAAATTATTCATTTTAGATTGCAGATTCTTGTGCTTTTTACATGACGATGAATACAGAATACAAAATATGTTTTAATCAAAATAAAAGGTCAAGTTACTCATCATGTGACAGTGTAGACTGTCTCCAGCTAACAAGGTGTGGATATCACATTAGAAACTGATAGAGGTCAGCTGATGCCATTAATCATGTCACGCTGCTGTAACCACTCATGCCTACTGCGTTTGAGTCATACAGCGGAGTAAAAGGGCAATTTATCCTTTTAAAATATGATTTTCTGCATTAAAGCAAGGCTTTAAACAAAAGACAGACAAACCTGTTAACAACAAAGTAAATCATTGCAGAGTTTAGGAATTTAAAACGCACATTTTGTTCGTCTTTGATCACATTTTAGGGTCTCTTTGTACTTCCCTGGGCGTGTGTTTAGTTGGGAGGCAGCGCTGTGTGTACCTATTTGTTCTTTCCTTCCAAATGTGAGTCATCATTAACACCCTTGATTACACCATTGACACCAGAGTTGAGAACAAATGGCCTCTAATTGTACTTGAGAGGGAGGAGGGGGTTACATGTGTGACCAAACTGTATTTTTAAAAAAACCTTATATAGAGGCAATACATTTGTTTAATTTCCTTCGTGAGTATTGTTCTCATGATCACATTCTCTACTTCCTGAATCAAGATTTTTTTTCTTCTTCTACTTGCTCTAATGTGCTCTTTGTTAAATTACAAATAAATATGAAATATCTAACTGTTCTTCTCTTATGGGATTCCTTTAGTGGGGGCTCAGTATATCATCAATCTGAGCATTATGTTCCTTATTGTTGTTTTAAAATACTGATGATAGAAGAACTGAAGATGTTGCTATTCCTGGTCAGCAGTGGAAGCCTTTTTAACACACTTATGTAAAAGTGGCAGAACCACAATGTAGAAATACTAATAAGAAAAAATCCTGCATTTGATAGCGAAGGTGCAGAAATTCTCTCAGCTAAATGTATTTAATTAAAGTACCAAAAGCAGAAGTACAATAATTCCCTGAAATGTAGTGAAGTAGAAGTATAAAGTATAAAATGGAAGTAAAGCACAAGTCCCGCCAGTGTTGGGAGAAGTATCATTTACTTGTGTGAAAGTAACAATATTAAAATACTCCATTACAAGTTAACGTCCTGTGTTGAAAAAGTAAAAGGTATTGTTAGCAAAATGTTCTTAAAGTATACAAAAAATACTCATAATGCATAAAAATGGCCCACTATGAAACCATTTTTCATAAAATTATTATCGCCAATGCATTAATGTGCAAGTAGTATGTTGAGGTTGTAGCTGGTTGAGGTGGAGATCATTTGAACCATCATGAGTGCAACATATTCATAAAGCATTACATGTAAAACTTGAATATGTAATTTAAGCAAAGCTGTTAATAAGATGTAGTTAAGTAAAAAGTATAATGTCTCTTTAATTTAATTGAATAGTATAAAGTAGCATACGATGGAAATACTTTTACTATTGCACTAAGCAAAAGATTCATTTGGAAACAAGCATTGAGTATACGAGTATTGAATCATTTCCCCTCAGAAACATCATACAAAACAGACGTACATGTGTGTATATATATATATGTATATATATATACATATATATATATATATATATAGTTATTATATAATATAAGCTTATTCTGCCACTGGAGAGAGTAAAACACTACAAGCAGTTCTGCGTCTCTGCTCCGGTGCTGTGAAACATTGTGGACATTCCAGCAGCGGCTTGTATTTCACCAACCACCACCACCGCGGCTGCGTACGGCGCTCCAAATGTCACTCTTGTCATTTTCCATGGCTGCACTTCATGAATCGCTCACTCACATATATGCTCCTGAGTGTCAACACAAGAACATGCTCTGAGATTACACCGCGGCCGTGGAGGTCGAGCATGAAATCAGAGGAAATGAAGTGAATTTTCATCAGATTTTCATCATGTGCTGATTTGACAGAGAATGGATATTATTAATAACTTGACTCTGGGATGACATGACTCACATACTAGCACAGTCATTACTGTAGTACTCAGTGGGACCACAAGGGAGAGGTGTTTCTTCTATTTCCTACAACACGTAACATATTTTTACCCTCTGTGTTTTGATTTAATGATCAAGATTGTTGAAGGTAATTTAAATAGTCCCTCACATTTGAGGGGAATACTCATCTTATAATAAATGTTGAACTGGTCTCTTTGGACACTTGAATCTGCCCTCCAAAATCTGTGATGTTACACATGCAGCTGTTTGAGCAGAGACAGAAAAAGGAGAGGATTTAAGGTCGATACACTTCTGAACTGTCAAGCACACATTCTGTTTCAAGCACTGCAGCTGATGTTTCGATGCGATTACAGCTTCGAGGGTTGATTCTTTGACTCACGTAGTTTACGTGTAGAATTGACTTTGCTCCTTAGCGTCCTGTTGTGCACTCAGGCAACAGGGTTAGAGTGCAGGGAGGTGCTACTGCGGGAAAAGGTTACAGGTCAAGTGGGTTGCTCCATGGACATCTCCGCTGCCGGTGAGGAGATGAAGCGTTTGACATTGGAACAGTCCTATCTTTCCCAGATTTGAGATAAAAAAAAACGTCTATGTTTAAATAATATTATCCTTTTTGGAGTTTGCAAGGTTTGGTTTTACGAATGGATCCTCATCCTCCCTTTGTGTTCAAATCGAAACATGTTCTTTCTTTTTTAACCCCAGTTAAAGTTGTATTAACCCTGAAACTGTCCTGTCCTTTCTTATAACGCTAAATAGGGTCAGAATGGAGTAATGAATTCCTGCATTTTAAACACATTTCAGCCTTACAGATATAATTATCTCACCTTTTGAGATCTTTTTCTTTTCTTGTGGCTTTTTTCTAGTTTTTAATTCCGTTTTTCTCTCTTCCTGTACTCAGAGGCATTGCTTTTGGGATGAACTGTATTAGTATTGAGGTATAGAGGGCTGCAGGGATGACGATTTATTGTCGGTCAACCCTGGAAGTTAGCGTCACCCTGGTCCCTTGACAAAAAGACATCACATTTTGTTCAGCAATATATTCTTCACAAATAAACACCACTTTTATGATTTTTTTTTTTGGCAGAAGAAAAAAGCTAATGTTAGGCTTTAACGGAACTACTCCAGGGTCACTTCACGTCATCACCACGACGCTGAAGGAGAACTATAGTTTCTGGCGTGATGACGTTTTGTGTCTCATTTAGACACTTGTTAGCAACCGCCTTTTTAAAGACACATAAAAACTTCACAATTCCCGAGAGGTGTATGTCCTAACGTATTTTGCGTCGTAAAACAAAACGTTAAAATGTCTTCAGCTTGTGTTCATCACAGACTTTAATGCATCTAACTAACTAACTTATTCCTGCAACACTCTATTGAGGTATAAATATATATATTTCTTTTTTCCCTGAAAAATAATTGTGTCCCGATGGGAAAGAAACCCATGAAATGTATTTAGATGTCTAAAATATAATAAAACTATTTGTTCCAAAGGAAATAAATCTGCATCCATCGTCTATCCGTCACTTTCTTTGATCGAGCCAGTCTGGGTCACATCTGATCAGCTTCATAGTGAAGTCATGTGATGCAGCCTGAGTGACGTCACTGTTAGACGCATGAGAAACATTCACTTTTCTCAGTGCTATTTCAGGGTGTCGATGGAAGATTACGGAGGAGATCAAGAAGGCGATTAAAACTATTTTCACACCATTAATACATCAGAGCGTGTTACTGACGGCTTGTTTATCTTTTTATCATCTGTGCTTCAACTGCAGCTTCTCCTTATTTTCATCTGGGTTACTTGGTGATTCTGACAAGGTGTTACATTCAGGCTCTTTGCTCCTGATTAAAAGCCGTGGACACGGGCGAGGGATTTGTCACCTGCATTCACGTCATCTGCACTCTTGATTGTTCTCACGTCGGGCTCTGGTTGTTTGCTGGAGAGGAAAAGAAAAAAAGAAGGGATTGAACACTGTGTGCAACAGGTTGCCGGTGAAGAAACAGCGCTGCTTTGTGCTTCTGCTGTCACCGTTTGAGTTTAATACCTCCCATTTACAAGAGTCTCTTTATTAGTTTCAGTGTTTGCTCTTTGTACTGAGCCAACAAAAGGCCATTGACTTTCTGTTGCAGGGCTAAAAGCTGGACGAGTCTTCAGAGGGACATTTCAGTGCTCCGGGTTTAATCACCTCACCTTCTGAAGCTGCACTTAGATCTCTGAAAGGCAGCCAGTGACAAGCTGTTGTGTCATTGTGATGAGAAATAAACACATCACGAGTTTAACTGTAACATTAGTAACTTTTTTACATGATATTATATTTTTTTCAGTAGAGTTATTATCCAGTAAAGGCACTGGAGAGAATGGAAATTCAGAAGTTTGATCAATTAGTATTTATGATATTATTATTTGTGCTTATATGTTTTCTTGGCCAGGACTCTCTTGGAGAAGAGATTTTAAATCTTGATTAATTAGAAAATTAACAACATACACGTGACAAGTATTTCTATGGGAAGATTTCAGTATTTTAAGACTCAATATATGTTAAATATGATTACTTTTAGGCAATACGAACAAGAAAACTAGACCTGCATGCTGGCATACTGGAGTCTGAGCCAAAAGCATCACCACGAACAGTATAGTTTGGCTTAAAGATATAACACACGTTTTCTGTAGGATGCGTATGATTCAGCAGAATTCTTCCTCCTGTAGTGCACACTACCACTATGTGCTGGACTCTATGTTCCCACCTCTCCAAATGAATCATTAATATCTCTTCGGGAGGGCTTGGATGCAGCTATGACCCTAAACCATCTGTATTTTTTTCGTAATTTTTGTATCTGCTTCTTTGCCGTTATTCAGCAGGTGACACATCAATGGCTCTCTGATGTAGTGATATGAAGGAAGGGTCGACAAAGCATTCACTGTACACAAGCACATAGATTTATTTATACAAATATAGTATGTATAACAATTGCATATCAACAGTTTGTTGTCTTTTTTTCAATCTTTACGGTAAGTACAGGACCATCAGCTTCAAAAATGTAAGTCAATTAAGAAAGAGTACCTGTGATTTCAAGATACAAAAAGGGATCTGTTGTATTGAGATGTTCTTCTGGACGAGTGAGTGAATGTCCTTTAAAACCTGAGCCCAGAGTTCACCGAATACAAGTGACCTTAGCGCTAACAGGCTGTATAGGAAATGGGCAACATCTGGCAGCGTGGAACGGAGTACACACGAAGAAGGATTTTGCTCTGCTGGAATTGTGCCATTAGATGTAGATCAGAAAAAAATGGAAATGATCACTTTCTGTCAATAAGGAAAAATCAGCAACATGAAAAATGCAACTTCCTGACAGCTTTTCAGTCGCTGTTCTTAACAGACAGCAGGAGTGAAAAAAGAAAATCCTCCGGCATACAGGAAGTGATGCGTTTCATGTTTTGGATTTGTTTATGGGAAATAAAAGAAGAAAAAGAGGTGAAAGCCGGCACGGTTGAACAAACAAAGAAAAGAGCGCCACCTACAGAAAACAAAAGGACAGAAAACCCAAGACGGTACCAGACACAAAAGTTGACAACGCAGTGATCTCTGGGAAGTGTAGTGCAAAAAAAAAAAAAAAAACCCACAACAAGGAGCGCTTAGCACCAAATATGCAGACGACAGAAATGACCACTCTAACTCTAAGTTTAAAAACAGGTACGGAGGAAAAATGATTGTCAGAACAGAAACGCAGGTCGACATGAACTATGTGCTCGTATTCAGCTGTTATACAAGGAATAGATTTTAAATAATAATCTGCACGTCTCAGAAATAGTACATAATACTTAAAAGGAACAATACAACATTATGTTAAATCTCTGATCTCATAAACTATAATATAGACATGTCTGAAAAATAATTCTATCATAATTTGATTTAACTCCCACTCACAAATGAAAACTGGTGACATTCTGTCTGTCTGTCGGAAACAGGACAACATTTCTGAGGGTTGATTTGAACCTCGATAAAATCTCATGGTAAGATATATTTTTCTAGATGAATCTCAGTTGGGAGTAGCTTACAAAGCCGCAGTTATTGCACATTAATAATCCATGCCACTTCTAAATCGATAATCTCTTTAAATGGCACGGAGGATAGATTTGGACACAGAAGCTGCCTTACAGTACATAAGACCCAGTTTGCTTTACAACGATTTACATGTTCTCTGTATATATGCACGCATCCGATCGTGAATTTAGTGGTGAGGTGTGAAAGCAGAAGATTGGGTGTTATTGCTAAACCTACAAGATACAAAATCGTTCCTGCTACAATATAGAAGGTAAAAAAGAGTTCACGTTTATCCAAAACAGGACAAGTTTGACACACACAAAAAAAAAAAGAAAGAATCCGATGGTCATTCATACAGAGACACAAGCACCAGTTGAAGAATCAATAGAAACACCACTGTACAAATGGCAAAGGTGCCATAATGGATGTTCGGTAAGCAATCAAAAAGTGGATGACTGTAAACAAATACAACAAACACAAGAAAAGGAGACTCACACCCGGGGAGAACAACTCATAAAAGGGAATACGAAGTTAAAATGGACGACTTTCAGAGCTAGCCTCCCTCATACTTGTTTTTCCAAAGCACCAATTTCAGGACGAACGTCTCTCTTTGTTTTTGCTCAGTAATCGGTGGTGCACTGGAAGGGAGAGAGTAAGAAAAAGAGTCTTCTACTTGTTGGTTTCCTCCGCGATGGAGAGCTTCCTTTGGGATCCTCAGCGCAAACAGATGGTCTTTTGAGATCCACTTTTCCTTCACTTCTTCTTCTTTTGGAACAACCTGCAGATCATTAAAGGAGAGAGACGAGCTGAGAGCGATGCTTTTAGAGGGTTCAGACTCACAGACCCCAGTGTTATCAAGCTAATTACGTAATGCCTGATTATTCTGATCAAAGCGTCAATTACGGCAACCCTCGCACTTTTGGCATGAGAAACCCACTTTGAGGGCAGTCCCCTGTCATCACGCTGCCCAAATGTCACGGCAAACACAAGGAAGACACAAAAATATTCTCCTTTAAAAGAACACAGCTCACCATGTAACGAAGACAATAAACATTACACTAAGACTGTCCACTGGTTACCCGTCTTGAAGAGGACATCTCTGCACCATTATGTGCTGCTACACTGCAGGGGTAGTAGTGGGTCTATATGGTTGCACTAAATTATGAACAAGGCGTTATAAATTCCTGTGATTTGAAGGTGTAACTGGTGTGTTATATTTCCACTTCAATCACTGCCAACATTTTATGGCCGACATTTTGTACACTTTCTAATGTAAGGGGAGAATGTGTGTTTCAGCAGAACGAATAGCAATCCATTTATTTCAAGAACTATTTGTGGAGCACTTAGCTTTATTTCCTCTTTTCACTCCTGACTTTTTCCCGGGAAGCATTTTTTTGCTATAAATGTGACGTATAGTTATTTTAGACAACTGTAGCTTGAATGCATTGATATATGCACGCTTTGCAGTTAAAGTTTGATATATTTTCATTATCAATCTGCTAATTAGAAGAGAAGTTTGTCGAGACGTGTGTGTGGCTGCCTCACCCTTTTCCCCGGGAAGTTATTCATTTTCTTTGCTCAGTTTGAAGTATAATTTTATATGTGATGAAAAATTACTTTAAAACAAGTGTAAAGGGCATTCATGTTATTACAGTTTATTTTAGAGCTAAAGTTGTATTATTTTTCATTATTAAACTTTGAATTTGAAGAGGAGGCATGTGTGTTTGGAAGGTTTAGCAGTAAAACCAAAAGTTATGTTTATTCAAAACGTATTATGGAAATGTATGTAGGGCCTAGTTGATGTGGTTAGTCACTATAAGACGCATACATATGCAGAGTTTCCTGCAGCGTTAGAGGCATCGTTCTAAAATAACTCAAATAACAATTTTATAAATGAATACATTAACTCCCAGGAAAAAGGAGCAGAGGCGGTATTATTACATATATTTATCATCTGCTAATTATTTATCAGGAGATTAAAGTCTCACTCCAGCTAGTCGTGTAATGTAGACACCATCCAAGAGACCGAGACAGATGAACACCAGGCAAACCAGTGGCTTATGTTGCATTCTTGTCTGCTTGTGCGTGTCACTTGGTCCGCGGCCTCTTGGCCCTCCACAGCAAATCTCTGCGCTCGGCACGCCGGCATTGATAAAACATGATCCCTGCTCCGTTCCCTGTCTGTAGCTCCACCATAACACACCGTTACAAGCTCCCAAATACCTTCCCAAGCTGCTCCGTGCCAAGTGCAAGACGAGAGATACGCCTGGGGGACTTAGCATCAAGCGGGCAGCGACTCTGAGATTTTGGACACATGCCCGCCTCCAGTGCATCAGGGGAAACGCTTAAATAATTTGAGAAGCCCGGGCTGAATTAAGCGTAGCGCGATATGATTTAACTTAATGGTGTGATTAGTGTCTGAAAAGTTTCTTCTTGCTTTTAAGTTTTGCTATTTTCACACAGTGGAAAGCGTGCTTTTAGTTTGACTGGCAGTGCAGAGCTTTGTTCTAAATTTGGACTGTAACAATATTGTCTAAAGCAGAGGTATGTGGTCCATCCAGCTGTAGCTTCCAAGTAACAGCATTGCAGGCCGTACCTGCAGAGCATGAGCCACAGACGTAATCGATTTAAGCTTGAATAATTTATAGCCTTCACAACAGAATCACTGGTGGAAAGATAGCAGAAGCAGTAAAGTTTGCTGAGTTTGCAAAATATACCGCTGAAGTTTTGGGCTTTGTGCCGGGATGTAAATGTCTGCAACCTGCACACGAGCCAATGAAAACGGTTCTCAAGGCCAAGCAGAGCATGGCGGAGAAAACTCAAAGGGAGAGTTGAACCGGCTTCCACTTCTCTCCATCTACATTCCTCTTCTGTTTGCTTGCAAGATGTATTACTCTTGACACAACTGTTTTACACCACAGTTGATTAAAAAGAAGTTAGAACAAGGAAAGTAAATAAAATTAAAGTAAATAAATAAAACATTTATGACAGAAAAGGTCCGGTCACCTTGACACTGGAACAGCTGGGAGGTAAGGAAGGAAGGAAAGGGAGGCACGGGAAAACCAGAACCAGGACTGAGCACAGCAGACGGTCAGAGCCTGCTGCAGTGAAATGAGAGGTTTTCTAAAGGGACTCGGATACACTACCGCTTTTGTCCACAGGGACCGCCAAAACCAACACGAAATGAAAGTTCCTCGTAGTAGCTTTAAATTCTGCTTCCAGTGTGTCCCAGCCTATTAAAACCTGGGATTGGCTATTCATTCACGTCATCGTCTTCTTCTCTGGAGGTGCCTCCTTTCCCCCCCACCCGTAAAGCAATGAAGCGCCTCACCTACGACATGTGGTTCTGCTGAGAGGCCACGTTCTGCTGTTGCTGCTGCTGCATGAGGATCTGCTGCTGCTGGCGCCGCCGGGCTGTACGGAGCTTCTCAAAGCGAGCCTCCATCTCCTCCAGCACTTTGGGGGTGTAGCGCACCACCAGCTTCACACTGTCCTTGGCCGCCTTCAGCAGCTCCACCGCTTTCTCGTGGTGCTCGCCTTCCACGCTCTGCGGGGGGGGTTTAGAGATGGAAAGAGTGGAAGCTTAAAGGAAGCTCATTTGAATATAGTTTTAAATATAGTAGCTCCTCTTTGAAAAAAAGAAAAGAATATTTCCTCCATTTTTAATATACAGCGATATTATGTGAAAGCGAGCAAGCTCTCTTGCTGTTGGAGAAGTGTTTCAGCTCCTTACTCCAGTCATGTACATCACTTTTGATCTCAACAGCTCTCCTGAATGTTGACTCACATATCAAACTGGAAATTAAATATTACTTCATTTTGTGAGAAGTTGATAAAAATTCAGTCATGGATATATCTTTTTGGAAGCCGCCTTCAATAATAAAGGACCAAAAAAAAGGGTATCTGCACTCTCCCTCCAAACCATATGTTGTGTGTCAAAATGTAAGCGTGGTCAGACCTACCACACCGTTGACGGACAGGAGCTGATCCCCTCGCTTTAGGCCGCCGTGCCTCTCAGCCACGCCTCCGGGGATGATGCGGGAGATGTAGATGGGTGAGTTCTGCTCCTTGCCGCCCATCACGTTGAAGCCCAGCCCTTCCTCCGTCTTGGGTAGCT
Source organism: Cebidichthys violaceus (assembly GCF_023349555.1). Classification (NCBI taxonomy): domain Eukaryota; kingdom Metazoa; phylum Chordata; class Actinopteri; order Perciformes; family Stichaeidae; genus Cebidichthys; species Cebidichthys violaceus. The sequence continues at coordinate 9,683,958 of NW_027176384.1, forward strand.
CCACCACTCGCGGGTGGGAGTGACCTTCGCTGGCTGCGAAGGCTGCAACCGTTGCCTGAAGGAAGAGATGATGGGATTTTTTTCACTACTAATTATCTCCAAAACCCTGACAAACTATATCTGTATGTGCATATTAATCTTGAGACTTAATACTGTATACACAAGGTGTAACACGGGGCTGAATTGGACAGTTTTTCTGCAAAAGAAGAGTGCAAAGAAAATGGGTAATTTTGTTCACTGAGTTGAGTTTCTCTGCAGCACTTCCTCTTCATACTGCACATTACCTGTCTCCATCAGTAAGAGTGGTAGAGCCCAAACCACAGGCCGCATAAAGACCATTAGATGCGGTTGAAAGCTCCAAAAGTATGACCCTTTTGTTACAAATACAGTTCCAAAAGGTCAGAATGAACTCAAATACATTTATCATCTTTGGAAAAGCAAGAGTAGACCTTTAAAACAAAACAAAAAAAGCATTTGAGACAACAGGCTTTATGGGAAATCCTACTTTTGAGAAGGATTTGAACGCAACAGAGGAAACCAATTCTAAAAGTACTACAAAATGATCGAGAAGGTGGGTTTACAATGTGAACCTCTGTTGCATCTTCTGCAACAAAGCGTTAGGATTTAGTCAGGGCCGGGGATTTCCACTCCACATGAGAAGTTCTCCGGCTTTCTAAGCACATGGATTAACACATCCAAGTCCACAATGGAGGAGCCGCCAGACAACTTTCACCCTCTGTATCTCTACCAGCTGGTTCACGTTGCTCGCTGGGCCGTTGTTTTTTTTTTCTTTGAACCCAGAGCTCCTTGCTCCTCGTTCAGAACAAAGCACCCAGGAGCTTGTTAGCCGAGGCTGGGAAAAGCTAATGGCAGACGAACAAGAGAGCGAGACACCCCGTGCCCACTGATGCACAGATTCATTGCCAAAGGGGCCTCGCTGTCAAGTCGGCGTCATCTATGATATGTGAGGTAGATCGAGAAAAGGGAGGATAAAAAAAAAAGCGGAGGGAGGGGAGGTTCTGTCAGAAGCTTTTGCAGATGTGTATCCAAATTCCCCAGCAGCAGGCAAGTGTCTTGGCACTTTGAGAGCTTTGACGCTCCCTCCCGGCAGCATCCCCATCTCTGCTCTCTCTCTCTCTCTCACATATTCATCTTCATATCCACGTCCCTGCTCAAACTGTTTTGCTCATTTCTCTTTCCCTGGCTGTTGTAATTTGGTTGATGTATTCTACCAGCTTCCCCTCACCCTCACTTTTTTCTCTCCCTCTGTCCTCCTTCTTCTCCTCCTCTGCTCCTCGGCCCCTCCCTCCCCGGCCCAGTTTGAAGCTAAAAGGCAGCTCCTCAGCATGCATACCGTCTCCTCACCAGGCCCTCCCTGCATATTGACCTTCCCGAGTTTATCTAGATTTCCCGCGAACCAAAAAGCAATGTGGCACCTCTCAAACACAGGAGGTATTTCAAATGAAAAGCTTGCTGGAAGATACATTCTCCAAAACAACTCTGTACAGTGTAAGTATGACTTACATCCAAAGTCAATTGATCATCAGCTCCCACTATTGTCTCCGGAGCCCATATAGCCCTGATAGTCTCTGTCTCCATTAAGATCAGTAATAAAGGCCTCGGGCCAGGAATTAGAGGCTGAATTGATTTAATTAATGGAGCAATCAAAGAAAATCGAGTTGTTCAGGTGAAACACAAATCTCAACTGTCGGGAGATTCACCATCTCACTGAGTTAAGTGGTCGAGAGTGTCTGCATCTTTCACAAGCTTTGCCCCTTTCAGAATACATGTGTGATACTGATTGAATGCAATTAGCACTGTGGCCTGACTTTGTGAATACTGTGACAGAGTAAAAAAACTTTTAAAAAACTTCCATTGCTCCCAGTTGAGAGTGTCCCCACAGCTAAGCCAGCTCAGGCCATTAGCCGTGTGCTTGATTGCCCAGTGGACATGCAATGTGAATACAGATTTAGGAGCGGTAGCTTCTCAAAGTTTGGGGCAAAGAGAGAAAAGTAGGAAGAAGTTTTAAAGCTGCTTAAATCTTGTCATTATGGTTGCTTCAGGCTTAGAAAAAAGACACTTTTTTTTACCCCAGATTAAACATTGCAGTTCCTTTGTAGGGTGAAATTACTATATTCACTCACTAGATACATGTTTCCATCACAAATGGTGACCACTTGACAAATAGATGTTCCAACTTTGTTGACAGCATAATTCTGTGCATCCTTTTTAAAGGAACAGTTTGACAATACATGTGGGAAATACACTTGTTTGCTTTTTTTTGCAAAGAGTAAAATGAGAAAATTGATCCAGAGCCAACCGACAAAAAGTAAAATAAAAATGGGTTTGGGCTAGAAGAGGCCTGCTATACCTACTATAGGTTCAGAACGTTATCATCTAGTCACATGGTTGAGCTGATGCAGGAAGACGACGCCGACCTCTAGTGGTCCTTAGTAATAGTACTTATTATGACAAGAGCAAAGGAGGAAGTCAGGGGACATAGTATTAAGAGGGACATGGTTTACATAGCGTTTCATTCACACTCTTAATGAGGGCTCAGGTGATGAATGGGTTTTGTTCGTGTTTCTTATTTTAACCTAAAACACGATCTTTTTCCTGGACCTAACCAGACAGTTTTGTTGCCTGAACCTAGTATTGTTTTGTTTAGAGTCACAATAAGTTTCAGTTTTACACCGTGGCAGGTGCAGTTGGGCCCATTCAGTCAGCTGATAACATTTGAAATGGTTGACAGGCTTAGCAAACAAGATGTGTTAGTTGGTGATCTTTAGAGGGTCTGGAAGGTGTAAGAGAGTCAGGCTAGCTGTCTCCCCCCCGCTTCCAGTGAACGTTTAAGCTACTATATGCTAATCACCTCCTGGGTCAACCTCCATATTTAATGCACAAACACAAGCAGATCTTATCATTTAAAAAAAGATAGAAAAAAAGCTTGAACATAGAAGATACAACTTTTGAATGAGGGAGCTTTAGAGGTTCTGGAAGGTTTGTTTTTTTACTTCGAAGAGAGCTCTACACCTCCTGGCTCTAACTCCATATTTAATGCACAGAAACAACCCAATCTTTTTATCAACAAAAAGAAGAAAAACAGATTAAACAAAGAAGATATAGCTTGTGATTGAGGTGCTGGTTGTATTTTATTTTATTTTTTTTACTTTGAAGAGAGTCAGGTTAGATGACTCCACTGCTCCAGTAGCAGTTTAAGATAAGCACGTCTCGGCTCAACCTCAATATTTAATGCACAAACACGACCGGATCGCTTCATCTAAAAAATGGACCCTAATCCTAAAAAAAAGATAGAAAAAAGATTAAACAAGGAAGATATAATTTGTGAATGAGTGAGCTTTAGAGGCGCTGAAAGGTGTATTTCTTTAGTCTTCAAGGAGAGCTATAGGCTAGCTGTCTCCCACTGCTTCCAGCAGCTGTTTAAGCTACACTATTCACCTCCTGGCTCAACCTCCATATTTAATGCACAGACACAACCCAACCTTTTCATCTAAAAAAAGAGAAAAAAAAAGACCAAACAAAGAAAATACAAGTTAGCTTTGAAGGCCTGCTTCCAGCCTTTATGGTAATTTAAGCTAATCACGTTTAACACACAAATGAGTGAAAGGTTTCAATCTTCTATAATCTAACACTCAGCCACAAAGCCATTAAGAGTGTTCATCAATATGTTCAACCATTCTTTTAACCAGGCGTTCAATTGAAATTCAACAGTCTCTGCACTCTTGTGTGTGCAATAAATGATCTATCTATCTATCTTCAGCGTTGGTTGGAGGAGGCAACAAAAGAGAATAAAGCACTCATCATTTGAAGCCTCGTACCATCTCTCTGCATTCATCATCCCTTTCTGTTCATATCCTCCACCCTCCCACTCACGCAGCACTGTGATGTACTGAAGAGGAGTGAACCCAGCTGGACACTGAACAACTGAAGGACAGAGAGCTACCTTCATCTATTCTCCTCCGCTGCCTGCTTTGTTTTCTAGGCGTGTGTCTTTGCAAGGCGAGGTGCTGACGACAGGTCTGACCGTGTCACTCGTCTCTTTTTCTACACCAGAATGTGCTTAGTCCATTCACACTGCACCAGGAAACGTCTCTGATTTTGTCCTTCACCTGTGAAACGACCGCGATGTCTTTTAAACAGCAGGCAGCAACTAAAAAAAAAAGAAATGTCTGTCTGAAAAAGGATGAGCTTTAAAGGATAAGTATAAGGTTAAATCAACGAACAGTAAAGAGCTGTCCTTCAAAATACAATGAGCTTCTCAGTTATGACAATACCAAGAGAAATATATGTTTTTATCATTATATTGTTTTGCAGACATTTTTCATCCAGGTTGTGTCATCAGCAAACCAAATGTGTGCGTAATGGGAGTAAAGATGGAAATCAAGTGGCTGCTTATCTGATGATTCGTGGGTGAACATGATGTAAAGAAAGATATACAGCTCAAATACAGTTAGCAGCTTAAGATTGTTGAAATAGGGATGAAGAGCTGGTCATTCTGGATTCATATTAAAAGAAAAAGATTTCCTTCTGAAATATGCTGTCCACCTTTCTTCCCTTCAAAAAAGCTTTTTGATGTCAGTATTGATTACAAGTTTATGCGATTTTTTCCCCAAAACACGCTGACTAAACTTTATGTAAACCTAATACAATCTATAATGTGTGTAGCCTGAATAAAGTTTAAAAAAAAAGAGTTTGATACAGATTATATGAGCTATGAATGAAACCTCTGAAGCCTCTGAGAAAGGCACAGATTGAGGCATAGCGGTCATGACTTCAGTCAGATCCTAATCATTCATTGTCCCTGTCATTATAGATCCCTGTGCTCTGAAGTAACCCCATTCCCCTCGTCGGACCATCTCCGCCCACTTACTCACCTGCTCCCCATTTCCCTGATTAGTCTTGCAGTATATAAACCGCTCCATCTTCACTGTTGTTGTCAGGTCTAGTGTGTTGTGTCTGCCTGACTTTGCCGCTTGCGTGGTCTACCGCCTGACCCCCACAGTGTGATTATTCGAAGAAACTTGGACTTTTCCGTTCTTTTAAATCTGCTGGTTTGTAATATCTGAAAGAGTCCAGTATCAGTTAACCTGGCTGTTATCCTACTCGTGTCCATTCTGACTATAAGTCATGCTAGATTTGCAGTCGCCGTCTCGATTTTTTTAAATATTCAGGAAGAGCAAAACAACCTCAAACAGAGCGAGCCTCTTAAAGCTTTCCAAATATACTTCAGTTTTACATAAATCATCCGTAACGCTTGTCTCTGAGTCCGACTCAACAGTAAACATAGATGTAAGCTAACTGCATTGGGATTAAGGCACTAGTGGGGAAACTTGCTGGCTAACCAAAGTAGCTGCCTCTTCATCTGCACACGCCGGTTTGTTTATACATGTGAGACTGTGGGTCGCTGTGGATTTAGCGAGATTGCATGCTAGAGAAGGAATAGGAAAAAAGGTGTGTTATTGTCTTCTGAGGGAATTCAAGAAAATTAAGAGCTGTTTTTCCAGTGGACCGTCATGTCCTTTTGCAGTTCGCTATTCAAGTCAATTTTATTTACACAGCCCAATATCACAAGGGGCTTTACAATCCGTGCAGCTATACCGGGGAACTCATGTTCATTTTCTGTCTGACAACCGTTTTATGCATTTATGCTAAACTGAAGTTTCATCCTGCAGTTGAGCAAGAACAAACTGTGTAAAAACAAACAGCAGCTTAAACTTTATTCAGCTACTTTCTCTTTTATTTTTTGTTTCATAAAGATCAGTAATGAAACTCTGGGACAACAGCAAAAACACACACACATGTGATATTTAGCCTTATTCCTGCAAAAACAGCACTCTCATGCGTTGTTGCTTGATTACATGCACACTCTTAATGAGGGCCATTAGCGAAGTAGAACACACGTTGCTCATTTCATCCTGCTTTGGCCAGAGGACAAGATGAGAATGATATCACCCGCTAATGTGATTCACAGATAGTTTGCAACTCATTTGTCATACTTTATGTTTTCATTCCAAATAATCACTGATGCAGAGATCAGCTGCAGATCTCCAGAGCAGTTCCTACCTTAGCTGTGGCCCTCGCCTGGTACTCTGGACAGCCATTCACTGTAATGGTTTCATGCATGTACTGGTACACCTGAAAGAAATGAAGAGAGACAGGTGTTATAATTATGTTTCACGTGGTTGCCCTGCGCCTGAGCCCAAACAGCACATTTCCACAGTCAAATAATGGTGTTCCTTCACAGCTGGCTGTACAGAAATAAACTGCATTAATGAAATGACTGAGGGAAAAAAAAACACCCACCATTCAGCCCCAGAGTTATTTTGCGCTAGCGCTAATTGCATCACCCACAATCTTACACATTCAAACAATATGCAAATCCTAATATTTTTGAGTGAGTTGGGTGAGAGTGCAAATCAAGTTTAGTAACGCCTTGTAATCCCTTTGAAATGTGAAGACACCAGCAGCAAATGTGTGGACGAGAATTTAGTGAAGACGCTCGGAGAAGATAAGAGAATATTGCATTTGCTGAATTAAGGATGTTTTAGGGTGGGAGGGTTATCAGCCTTGCAGATAACATAGTCTGAACAAACTCTAGCTGAATAGTGCTCTTTATTTGTCCATTGACTTGGTATGAAGAAGAGGCGACCTTCCATGGTAGCCCCTGTCATCGGCGTATGAATGGGCGAATGACATTTAGTGTTAGAAAAGCGCTACACAAGAACAAGTCCATTTACCATCAATAAGAATAAATAAGAGAAAATTGTAACTCTTACATGTAGCGCAGGAAATTGAGGCACAATATCATCCTGAGACCTTAATGCAGAGCACAACAAGCCTCCAGAACAAATCCAAAAATTACTGCTGGGCCTGAGCCGGTGCCAAGACATGGGTTACTGTAGAAAAACAAGGTTTTCTGTTTAATACTGTATGTCAAGTTGGGTGAAAAACAAGATTTTCAGCCTATTTGCTGAGGCAGACAGAATCAATGCACACCTTTGCTGACCTTTCCAGTTAAGATGTGTCTTTTAAAGACACCTAAGGATAAAAGCAAGAAGAAGATAGAGACAGCTTCGAATGAGGATGTCTGGTTAATATACTGTAACACAAAAGTACCCTTTTTCTGGAAGAGGAACTTTTGAACGATTCATATACATCTCCACCAGACCAGTCAGTACTGCAGCTTAAAACCAGTCAGATCCCTCCAATGCTATTGGAGATGAGAGTGATATAGATGTATGGGGCTGATTACAAAAAGTTTCAGAGGAAATGTTTTTTTGCTGAGTCGGTGCAACTGACTCGATGAAACACACAATTTACTGCAAAGATCACATCATTTCAGCAGACAAGTTTTTCTCAAACACATCTAATTATTTTCCATTGATTGCAGTTTCAGTTCATTGAGCGAACGAGCAATCAGATTCTTATCAGAGTAATGACAAAATGCTAAATAAACTCTCCTCCATGACTTACAATATATGTTGTGGCTAAGAAATGAATTTGAATCGTCTCTTTCCACTCACTACATGATTTCTCTCATCAAAGCGTGGCAGCTCGCCTGGAAGAGAACGCACCCGATGGCTTTCACGTGCAAACCCTAGAAAAGGCCTCGCTTCTCTGAACCATCAAAAGGATGTATACTTATAAGATACAAACCCTCCGATATTTGTATGTAAAGATCTCAGAGATGGGTGGAAAAAAAAAAAATATCTCCGAGCTTCTGTTGTCTTGTTTGCTCATGAATCTCAAAGACCAACTGAGAGTGCGGCTCTACGTTTCAGACTTACAACACATTTATAGCGCTGATGCATTCGGGGGGAAAAGGAGCCCGCAGTCCACAAACACACACACTCAGCTCCCAAATGGTACCTTTACCCGAGGACTTCTTCCACCTTTGCACATTTTGAGGCTGAGCACAGCTTTATAAATGCCATGAACGGCTTTTCTGGCTTCTGCGCGCCTGCAGAGTGGCTTCCTTATTCGCTCAGTTATCTTATTTTTTTTAAACACTATTGCAACTGCTCATTACACCTATTTATTCTACCTGCAAAAAGTCTGCCCTTCTGAGCAGCTTGTCTTCATATATACGTTAAAGTAATGACTTTTGGGCCTTGAAACATTGCTCTCTGTAATGTAAATGTTGAGTAATGAGTGTGTCTGTTACAGCTGCAATGGCCATGCAGTATTTGGCATCTAGTGTGTAAAACGGGGCAGTGCTACAACGGGCAGTTAAAGAAGAGTGTTCTTATTTCTCTCACAGGGTGGATCAGGGATGAATTTTGAAAAGTTATTTTGCAGTTGAAAGCTTAATTAGTGACCAAAACAATCCATTTGCAGGCAAGAAAACCAAAACTTCGAGCTGATAGATGCTAAAACGCTAGGTAGCGTAATTCTCTGTGGATTCATCCCTATGAGCGACCCCTTTCACGTGCACATAGTAATATGATCTATATATCTATTTTAGTAATGCAGTTTTAAAATTTAACTAAACATTAAACATATACATGCATAAGAAATGATTATTCACTGAGAAATGTATTACAGTGAGTGCTCTAAAGGAGGCGAAACAAGACGCACATTTATCTCTCAGCGTATTTAACCTGAATGCTGTGCCCTGAATAACAGACACAGAACACAGAACAAATAGCTGTGTGCTTTTGAATGTCCGTCTGCTCTTGTTGTGGCTGCACTTTGCTCTAAAGAGGCCAGTTGTCCTGCAGGCATCTTTTCAATTACCCTTCTGCTTTTTTCTCTCGCCAGACGTCTTCACTGCCCCGTCGCTACCACACTCACACCATCAGTCCACCCTCTCCTACATGTTTCCTTTTTAACCACACATTATTCCTTGATAGGATAGCGGGCACTGGCTGCTACGAGGAGGACGCCACAAAGCCAGAAAGCAGAGGAAGATGCCTGCGGGGCCAACTGACATGACAACGCTGCTTGTAACCATGGCTTCCTGCTTCCTCTACTGAGTCAGCGAGACGGGGAGGAGGGAGGGGGGACGGGTAAGCCTGGTTGGAAGAGGATGAAAACCAGCACAGGACTTAACAATACACTTACCCTCTTCCTGGTGCTAACTCCGACACAGAGGGGAAAATATTGCAGTTGCAAGGACTGAGTTAATGCACATCCTTTAACTTAATGTAGCATGGGAGGCCGAGGCACCGGGATTCAAATCAACACAAATCCTCCACCCTCGTTTGTTTTATAAAAAATTTTTAAAAAAACACAGTCAATTATGTTGATTGGAAATTGCTGCCGAGGTGGAAAATCAACTACAACGTTAAAGCTGATGAAAGATGCCATCGCTCTGGCCCAGCTTTTTTGCACTTCCTGTGTTCGCCAAGTGGGACTCTCTAACCCAATAAACTGAGAATTCCCACTCTCCATCATTTCCAGCTGGTTAGCTCTTCCAGTCATTTCGTCTTGTGTCCTTCCTTTCCCATTTGCAAGGCTGATTGACCCTGACAACTCATTCAGGCTGATGCAGTGAGACGAGATTCCCCTTCCCCCCCCCCCCTCGTCATTGATGAACGTGGCGGGGAAAGACAGCCAGCTCATCAAACTCTGTCTCTTTGTCATTTAGCCCAACACTGCTGAACAGACTCTTCTCCCTGCTATCCATTCCTCATATTGACAGCTAGCCTGTCATCCTTAACAAGGCTGATTCATGTTGGGTATATTCTATTGTCGTAGACGTATAGAATACAGGATCAGGTTTGGAGGTGGACTTACGGATGAGGTTTTCACTATATGGATAAGATTAGTATGTCCATCTTCGCAGGCTGTGCGTTGGCCCTCCAGACTGTGAAATGAGCTACATCACATGTGTGTGTGTGTATGTGTGTATGTGTGTGTGTGTGTGTGTGTGGAGGAAGGAATCATATCACAGATTGAGAGAAAGGTCATCTGTAATAATGAAATGTCACAGAGGTCTGTGTGATCGAAATGAACAACAGGAGGGTTGGACTCACAGTTTAACCTATATGTTTTAACGCTCTTTTAACTTGAGGGTAGTTAACGCTGATGGATGACATGCAGGAAGGAGAAGTGAGTGGAGTCCAGATTAATTAGAATAACAGCGGCTAGAGGAGGTGGAGGACACTGTTCACATTAAAGGACTATACCAGATACTGTAGTAAACAGTATCTGTTTACTACAAAGCATATATAGTATTTGTTTAGAGGGCTGGATGAGTGCATTTTTCCTCTTGCAGGGGGCTACTTCATTCATATTCCCGTTATTATGTTATGATATCATTTTGTGGTCATTTTCGTGGCCGAAAGTGTTGATTTATTTCTTCCAGAGTGGTGCGTTCATGTAAGTGCTGAAGATTAATGTTGCCGTGTTCACACTAGATGTCCCATGTTTTGTGAGTCAAGTTATGAAGCAGAAGCTTTGCATAAAACCAGAGAAATGATTGAGGAATAAATCAAGATAGAACACAAGGCAATTTAGTGATATCCTGAGTCCTCTTTGGTCTCGAGACCGATCTACATTACTACAACCCTGCGGATGTGAATGTCGCCTCTAATGGTTTCGGTACTAACAGTTCATCGGAATAGCCAGCTGTTGAGAGCTGTGATATTTCACGACAATAACTCTGCGTAGTAACAATAATAGCCTACAGTATGCAATGGCCAGCACTTACAACCTGTCCTCCAGCTGGCTCAGCACCGCAGCAAGAAGCTGTTGTATCATCGGCTCTCACAAACCTGTAATCGACTACAGTCAGCCTCTCTGCAGCCCACTTATTCTAGAGCAGCTCTGGTGGTTTCCCTGGTGACTGTGTTTAGCCAGGTCTTTGTGGGTGAAGTGGTCTGCATCTTTGCCTCTTGGAAAAGGGCATGTGCTGCTGCTGCTGCTGCTGCTGCTGCTGCTGCTGCTAAGACCCTTTTCATAGGGTTTTTGAGAGTCATTGTGAACAGTGACTGGGACGGAGATCACTCAGCTGGTTTCCAGGCGTGCAGTTGGCGTCTGGATGTGCCAGGTTTCCCCGAGAGGGCCGGTGCAGATCTGGACCCAGCGAGACGAGAAGACTAGTGCTTTTCTTCCTTTCTGTCACTTTGCATGAAGTCGAGGTTTTTACGTAATGCTCTGTCAGAAGCCACTTCTACTAATTGGTGTCATTACAGTGTTGGATGACCTTTTCATTACGAGGTACTACCTGTAAACAAAGCTTCTAATGAGTTTCTATGAGAAATATGCTGAGAAGACTATAGAAATGATGTGCATTACTTTGTAGCAGGGTTGAAGTACATAAATGGATCCTCTTTCATCATGAGTTTGGTAAACCAGAGATCTCAGCAGCTGGCCTAGAATTCCTTAAATCAATACTCCGAAACATTTTACGGTTATTTTATGCTCTGACGTAATGCAATCTAAATCCAAATGTCACTTTAATTTACAACACAACAACATTCTGATTGTCTGCTAATTGTCTGCTTTCATTCCAGGACAAATTACGTGTTCACTTTGTTAGACAATTAACTTCCAAAAGAGATGCCATCGTTGCATTTGTCATCTGTCTCTCTGCTCCTCAAAGTCATGTTTGCTTAACTAATACATGGCTCTGGGTGATGCTGCAGTACATCACAACAGACAGGACGCTAAATATACGAGCTCTGCTGTTATCAGCCCGCGTAGCATTGTCATGTAGAGTGAATGCTCTTGTTTGCTTTGCACCCCGGCTTCCTGATGAATGGTGTTAAGATGATGGATCAGTGGGTGGCCGTTCGCGTGCAAGTGAATGAAAGTGTTCAAAGCAAAAGGAGGAAAACTCCTGTTTATGATTCACACTTAATTCCCTCCCTGTAAAATGCAATTAAAACCAATCTCTAACAGTGATTTGCTTGATTAAAATTCAATGTAACGAGCTTATCAAACCTTCAAGTTAATGTAATGCTCGTAATGCTTTATGGCCTCGTGATCATTCAACTGTTCCCTGCGAATTTTTAATGCAGTCAAAATGTTCCTGTTGCTCTTCAGCTCCAGCAGTAATAAAGCAGAGCAATGATCCCACATTTTCATTATGCTGCGGTCATTTTTGATTGATGTAACTTAAAGGCACACTCTCAGATTTTGTTGTTTTATAGCCACAATTTCTCCGAGTTGCTGAGTTTTAAAGCATCACTAGTGATCTGGGAACACATTTTGGCACCACTGTATACTACAATAAATTCAAGGAGTGATATATCTTTCACTTACAGCAGAGCCAAGTCATGGAAAAACTGTATTAACATCTTTATCACAGAAGCAAGTTGCACCAGCTAATCACAAATTTTGCTGTAATTTTTATGCTGAATTCTACTTTATAACTACATAAATGTGCCAGTTAATTCACTAGCTGTGCAGCTAATTATACAGTACTATAACCTAAATTGACTGCAACCAATGTGAAACTTTCATCCTGTGCAGGATTCTGGTAATAAGAGAGAAGGCAAGTAAATACATCGAACAGATAAAGTCCCGTGTTGACTGGGTTTGAGATGCTGTCCCTGACGTAGTGTAAATATGGCCATAAATAATACCAACGTGACAAAAAGCCTGCAGACAACTTCCTTCTTGACATAAAAGATTCTGCAGAAGTCAACACTTCACACTCTACTGCGAAACGTGTAATTTTACTTTTAAAGAGAGATCTGAGTCTCTCTAGTGTGTTTGTTTCTAAGTACCCATTTTCAAAGAACGTTGAAGTTAAAAAAAAAATGGCATTACTCTAACGAGCCCAGTCTAAAGGCACATTTTAGACACGGGCTTGAAAGTCAATGGAAAGACATGAAAGGGCCCAAAAAAACATTTCTGCCTTGGGCAGCTCAAACTGAAGTAAAGACCATTGGAGTTAAAAATGAGTGAACATTTTGTGTTGTGTTGTATCTCCTGGTACTTTATGAAAGTACTTTATATTGAAAAAAATACAGAGATGACAAGAAAAAAAGAGAAAGGCTACAGGGAAATGTAGTTTCTGGTGAGTTAAGTCAGAGACTGAGCAGAACACACTCACACACACACACACACACACACACACACACACACACACACACACACACACACACACACACACACACACACACACATAGACACACTCCCTTACCAGCCTTATTCTGCCCATTATTCCGAAACCTCATTAGTCCGAAAAATGTCCCATAGGACCGAAACGACATTTGTCCGACGCCTCGTTATCCCTAAAACAAACACCCATTTCTCTGAAATACGCCCTCTCTGTATAACAAACAGAAGCAAATGGCTATTTTAATGCAGAATGACGTCATCGGATCTTCCCAATTTGTTTCCTACTAGCTAAGGCATGACCCGCTACTCTGCCTCTTATTACTCGTGCCTTTATTGGTTGGGTTGGTTAGTTTTAGGCATGAGGATCGAGATTATTTAGGTTCAGGATAAGCATATCAGGGTAAGCCAACCACAGCAGGGCAGGTTATGCCTTTGCCATGGTAGGAAAATAATGATTGCGACAGGCAAGGTCTGTTGATAATAATTAGCCATGTGCTTCTGTTTGTTGCATAGAGAATTTGCATTTTCAGATGCAAAGGGCCTTCGGAACAATGGGAGTTTGTTTTCAGGATAAATTTGGACAAATGGGCTTTTGGTGCAATGGGACCTTTCCTTGAATTATTTCAGTTTCTAAGAATACAACCATAATAGTGGGGAAAATAAATTTCCCTTAAAACGTAATTTAGAATGCAGTTTAGTTGTATGGGGATGTAAATTTGCAGGGTTGCCCGTACACACAGTTCACGTTTGTGTATACATTGCTTACTAATTAATAGCTTAATAAGCACAGACCACACTAATAGGGCGTTGGTCAGAGTCACGTAAGACTTTGACTTTTAGGATCACAAAATAAAGCAATTGTTGCAATGTGCTGCAAATGTAAATGAACAAGAACCATCTTCCTCAGACTCTTGAATCATTAGTCTCTCCCATCTTTCTAGCCGTTCCGACACAAAAGGTAATAAAGAATGACTTAATAAAGAATGACTTAACACAGGCTCATGGGAGGTCTCAATTTAAAATTTGAGTTGTATCTCATTGTCAGTAACTTGTCTGGTGCAACTTAACAAAGTAAAGTAACTACAACAATATGTTCAAGCAAAGCTACATGGCTACTAGACAACAACTTGCTGTTGTCCGGTATTTCTTCAGTGAAAGTGATGGTAATAAGGTCTTGTCTCCACAGCAACCATGACCAAACAGATTAAAGAACAACAACTTCATCAACAGCAACACCAAGGGCAAAACATCCCAGTATACCGAGCACTACTGATTGATTGGACGAGCACTGCAACAAGGAGTGCAAGCATGAGAAAGGTCATCGAAAAAAAAAGAAAAAGGAAAGAATAAATAAATAACAAAAAGAGTGAAAAGACATGAGTCATGTTGGTGTTCACGGACCAGCGGTTCCCTCCCTTGACAGTGACTCACCTCTCGGATGGCTGTGCAGAACTCACTCTGAAGGACTTTCTTCAGAGACTGGAGCTTGTGACCGGGCACGTCACCCGACTCCTGCAGCTTCTCCAGCAGCTCGATAGCCCTGGCAACATCTGGCAGAGAGAGGGACGGAGAGCGGGTGTGAGTGGAATTCTGTGTGTGGGCCCTCGTGCCAAGGGAACGGAGAGGAGAAAAAAAAAATACCCCCTTCAATTACATTAATGGCACAGCCGACGTGAAAGACGCTGGAGCGAATCAATGGGTGGGATAATGGAAATAGATTCAGTCAAGGCCAGCTGGGGCAAGAAAGATAGAATAGCAATCCCATCCATGGATCGTTTGCGTTGGTTAGCTTCATGCATGAGAATAAGGAAGAGAGGGAATAACTCATCTGTTCAAAGGTAACACTTCTTGGGAAGAGCAATGCATTACAAAGCATTTACACTAAACCTAAGCCTTGAGTTAGACTCTAACTCAGACCGTTAGAGGCTGTGACTCTGGGGTCTACTGAGCTCTCCTTCCCTTATTAGCTTGAGCTCAATGAGTGTGCCAGTTTGGCTGATTCATTTCTTGCCCTCTGAAACTGGCAGACAGAATAGAGATACATAATGGAAGGAGAGGGAAGATATTCGGTACTCGATCACTGGACTTGGACTGTTGGTTCAATAACATGTTTTATTCAGCTTGTGTGTCCAGAGACCTGCGACCACACAAAGAGATGATTGGTGCAGTTTGTCAGTGGAGCTGTTGACTTATACCTGCTCCGTTCTAACATCACATGAAAATATATTGCGCTTGTTGTTGAATGCTCCCCGTGATGAGGCTGCAACTAGTTTTATTGTTGAGATCTGTTGATTATTTGATTAATCTATTAGTCTTTCAGTCTGTAAAATGTCCGTAAATAGGTTCCAATCACAGGTTCCAAGACTCATGGGGTATTCTTCAAATTGCTTGATTTGTCAGACAATACGGTCCAAATGCTCAAAATATTACAAAAGTATAAAACAGTAAAAACACTGATCATGTTAACACTACACAAATAAATGTTTTAGCTCTTGCGTGAATACATTTTTTATCCACGTGGGGGGCCATTTGCCATCTTGGATTGTCATGGTAGCCTTTATGGTCTGTGTTAATCTAAATGGTCCATAATGTACTAAATGAACATCATGCTGTATTGAAGAAGACTTGAAACTAGACATTGAGACCATAAACTCATGTTTACAATGTTTACTGAGGGAATAAATCAAGAGAGAAGTAGAGTCATTTTAGACTAGACTTCTATACAACCAGACTTCATTTTGCAAACAGAGGAGGTAAAATGAAGCCCCTGATGGCCATGAGAGAGAATGCAGGTTTAAGGCACTTCCGCATTGGCTTTTTTTTTTTTAAAGAATTAGAGATTGCCGCCTGCTACAAACTTAATGTTGACATATAAAGTTGTTCGCAAACAATGGCTTAGAGAACAACATTAGTAGTCATTCGGAGTTGTGTTTCTGTCCACTTGACTAATGCGAGTCCAATATTTACTCTCCCTTTAGCTCCGTCTTTCTCCACAACAACTCCTGAGGGAAATATCTCTTAAGCTGCTAAATGCTCCTCTATGTTCACCAGATAGTCACAAAGTCATTTTGAGCTGTTGTCAATGCAAACATATTGATTAGAGCAGCACTCGAAAAGTTAGTTTCCGGAATGCTTTTAAATCAATTGAATTTATATCCGTTCCACAATTTATATATCTATTTTATTGAACATTATTTCCCTCCAGCAAACAGATATCCCACACTTTATTTTGCTGCTTATGATTCATGTCACTCCACCAAGCAAGTGAGTGAGCTACACATGCTTGTGCATCATATGTATGCAGGAAAAAATGGTTTTCAACAACCAGACATGACTCGTGTTCCTCTACAGCTATCAAGTACCAGAAAAACAACAATTTTAAAAATAGAAATGCAAAAAATAAGTTGCAGCCTCCATGGAAATAATTGTTGCTTGCAGCCATAATGACAAGCATAGTTGATCCGAAGGGCCTTATGTCAACAGTAAAGTAATGAAAGGTTTATATACCATTCTAAAATCAGGCGTCACCATAACAAGCAGTAAGTAAACACAAACTGACTAATCAGTTTCTCAACACTGTCAACTCACTACAAGGCTGTATGAGCGTGTCTTTTCACACAGTACACAGTGATAAATTGTAGGTAGTGGCCTCACACTGACAATATTGAATTGTGGGAATATGGGAGAAACTCAATAAAGCAGTCGTCAGACAGAGGAGCTTTTACTGTTTTGCAGACCTGTGGGAGACAAGACAGGAAGTAGTCTCCGGCTCTGACTGTGTGAATACTCTATAAGGCCATAAAAAGGAAATGTGCAGTGGAGACACTGAGCAGAGGAAATCCATTGCCTGTTTCCACTTCAGGCGCTCGGTAATAAAGCGTTGGATTATATTGATCTGCTTGAAATTGCAAGGTCAGTTCCCATCGAGACCGCTTACGGCTCATGAGAACTCGTCCAACGGGAGTTGTATTGGCAGATGTGAGCTGGCAACGAGGCGAGTCATCATGATGATAATCCGCCGTTAATCAAACGACTCTACTCATGTAGAGAACGTCACAGGTATGTGTATGAAATTAAACCCAATGTTAGCTATATGACCTTTTGATAAGCCCCATCCCCTTAGTTGCTGTTGCTACGACTGTCAAGCTCTCTGTTCTTGCATAACAAATAATGAAATTTACAATAATAATGATAACAGATTGAAGTTTAGTATTTTTTTAAACAATGTGTCCTTAATTTTATTCAGAAAGCACTGTCTTATTATAGGCCTGGGTGATATGAAATAATAGATTTTGGCCATATCTCAATAACGATATATATTACGATATAACAAGTTTTCTGGTAACTCCTTAAATAAATAGTCTATATGAAACAACCACAAGGTTTTGCAGCATAAGCAAGTTGTGAACACATCATATTTTAAGTTGAACACATTTTTTGTACTTTATTTCAGTGCTCACATACATAAAAGTTTGACTTCTGCATTTAAACCATCCTAAGCATTATGATCAGTGAGCTGCTGTGTTGCACACGGAGAGCAACTTCAGTGTCTCGCTCTACCCCCTGAGCCACAGCCGCTCACAAGCAGATGTGTATTTAATAAAGTACTTTTGTTGCGGAGCAACTTGTGTTGGCCGCAGACACGGGTCCAGTATTCATATTCAAATTCATCATTTGGGGTTTTAAAGAGCTGATAGTGTGCTAAGCATGCCATATTGATATTTTCCATAAAGGTTTCCGGGTCAGTTTTCTCCCTCTATGCCTGAATATCAAAAAACACAGATTCCCGAAGAGCTTGTAATGAGCTGGTACACTTCCAAGCAGCAAGGGCATCTGCTCGGAGGTTTATGAGCATTTCTCTCTCATTAAACGGAGGTCAGGGGCCATCCAGGAAGAATTTTTTTCCTCCTCTGAGCAGTTGTTTGCTTTCACATGCTCATTAGCACTATTTTCTTTATCCACATCAAGGACTTTCACAAGGCGTTTGGAACTTGACTTCAAAGATTGATATTGCAGACATTTTTCGGTGCTTTCATCTCACTGATCAAAAGTGATGCCTACTCATTTCCTGATACAATCTCTCTAACTTGAATTTGGGTAATTTTAAATTGCATCAGCTTCAGACAGAGGAGATACTCAATTAAACGTTTAACTATTGTAATACTGACAGCCTGCTCGGGTCAATGTCATGTCCCTCTGCAGTTTTATCCCAATGTAAGTGATTACAGGTGACCACACAAAATTAGTGGTAATAATCATAAAGCCCTCCGGTTAACACGGAGCAGCTCAGAGGTAATCAGACGTCTGCTGGCACATTTACTGCTTCCAGTGATATCAAATCTCTGTCGGCGAAGATATTCTTCCTCCCTGTCACATTGTTTTCCATTCACACGGGAGATGCCGTCGTGAGAAAAACGTGTAAACAAATTAAAGCATGATCTTGATGTTGCCTGAAAGCAGGTCTGATAAACTGGCACATGCCTGATGGATTATTTGTAGCACATGATTTTGTGTAGTTCTGAGCCAAATGTCCCATGAGTGCACTTCAATACCCACTGCTCTGCACGCTTGATGCAGAAGTGGGACATCGGATGAGCTGTGTGACTGATCAGAGGGGAGTAATAAAGAAAAGAAAACCCAGGGGAAGAGGCATTGAAGGGTGACTGTGTTCCATGACGGAGCAGCTGAGATGACCGTAGGGGGATCACAGGTACGTCACATTAACGGGGAAAGGATTCCCGAATCAGATGGGCAGCGAAATAACATACTACATTACTACATTACCTAATAGTCTGTGGGAGTGAGAGGGTGGAGAAAAACCAGCTCCTGCATGACCCTCTGCACTCTGATAACACTGGTATAACCACGGTGAACGACCACACTCATCCCGTGTTATACCTAAAGGAGAGGCTGACAGAACAAATGAAGCGGAGTTGAAGATGACACTAAGTATGTGCTCAACACCCACATGGTGTGCCTGTTTTATGCACATGCTCTGAATAACTTCAGCTGGAGGGTAACACAGGGAATAAAATCCCAACCGTGACTAACCAACTCTGCTATGCAACAACAACATGCATGAACACCGCTGATTTAACGCTTTTACAATATGTCGTAGATACATAATTAACTGTATTTCAATTGGTATTGACTATAGCGGTGGTGGAACAGGCACTGTGTTGAAGGTACTTGTACCAACTTCCGGGGCTGACCTACAAAATCTTGTCATCCCTGCATCACGTTAAATGCTGGAGAGTATGCCAGGCAGACACACAGCTGACAACCTAACTGATGCAGTGGAGGCTTCGTGGGAAAGTGGCTGCATGTGTCCACAACAAAGCAATCAATATCGTGGCTGCTAACTCTCCCGGACGGGTGAACTGGGGACTCATTCGCCTTTTTTGTGGATAAACTGCAGCTGGTAATAGATGATGGCTTTAACCTGTTTGTGCATCCGGTTATTGTTGCAGCTGGGCGGCTTGTTGGGGACTTCAACCGCGGCACCCCTGCACGCAAGGCCTGGTTAACGGTTAATGATGGGTTAACGAGGGTCAGATATCGAGCACAATTAATTGCACTGACCATCAATGTGACTTCTCAAACATTTTACATCATATAGGTCATATAGAACATGTTGTTGTTAATGCATCTTTACTTCCTCCTGCACTAACCGATTCTGGCCACTTTGCAGCGGTGAAATCCTGCTATAGTTCAGATAGCCAACTTGATGGCCTATTTACACATCCAGCAGACACAGAACAACATTAACATTCAGTTGGAGTTGCGTCTCTGGCCACCTGACAAATGGTAATTCAATATTCACTTCTTTTGGGTCCAGCGACTCCAGAGGGAAATTTCTGACTCTTTAGCTGCTAAATTCACCCCTTTGTTCACCAGCTAGTCGCTAACTTTGTCTGCCTGCTGTTTGCTGCTGAGCAGGTGGTGTACAGCAGGTTTCAAGAGCCATTCTTGTTGTGGGTCATAAAACCAAAACAATAAGCTAAACAGTTTGAATGCTCCTTAGATCTGTCAGATGATAACTCTCTGTGGGTCCGTCACGCATTGCAATTCAGTCCATCATAAATACAAAAATATTGACCTCTGTTATTCATTTCCAGAGCCGGCTATTCCATCCCTGCTCTGCAGTTGGTGTCAGAGCATTTCTCGCCTCTCATGCCCCACCCAGCTGCACAGCTGCTCCCATCAACCCCTCACTATTTATACCTGCCGCTTCCTCTCAGTTCTCCACCAGATCACCTGTCTTCTGACCTTCTTGCTCCTGCCTTCCTGTTCTTGTCAAGTGCCTTTTGGAATATTGGAAAATATTATCCTTCAAGAAAAAAGAAAACTACAATGAAACGATGGAGGAGACTCTTGTGACTCATTGAACCACAGAAATTGAACGGTATGAAATTCCAGGAAATGGGGTTATGGCGCAATGACCTCACATCTGACACTAAAGAAGCGCAAAGATTAAACATAATGGCCGTCCCTACACAGTTCTCCAACCTGGTATTTTGTGTGTATACATAGCTACATTATACCTGTCCAAAACCAAAACAGCTGTGACCAAAACTAAACATAAAAAACTAAATCTAAACCTTTCTGAAAAGCTGAAACTATAGCAAACACACTATGAAAACTAAACTAAATTGAAACTGAAAAGTCAAAACTAAAATGAAATAAAAACTCTTGAAACCTATTTGCCTCACTTCTGCATTTTTAAGGCCGTCTTACTGAGCTGCTACATGAGTAATTTATTTGAACACTTCTGCCACTACTGGACTTCACAATGATCCAAACCATTTTCACTAAAACTACAGTGGAGAGAAATTCAGTTCAGCCCTCAAGTGCTTTATTATTCTGACTTTAATCTTAACCCAGAGACCTTCTGGGGCCTCTAGGGGATTCAGTGTGTCCAGATGTGTGCAACATCTGTACAAGTTTTCACAACCGCCTCAGGGAAAAAAACTATATGCTCCACGTTGACAACTGCAAGTCTGCCAAATTTAGCTGAAGCAAACAAGACTGTATGCAATTAGGTCATTCTCACTGTGAGGTTTGACAGATTCTTCTTCAAGAGAAAAGGCAGCTGATGCTGCTGTGTCTAAATGAGGATTTCTTTTATTAAAAGAATCTGTGGCACAAGAAAAAATAGTATCTTTCTTTCCTATTACTTCACAAGTTGTAATTACAGAATACCTTTTCTTTGAGGAGTTTTGACACCAGCGAGAAAAAGTTGAGTGCACGTCACGTCACGATACAGTAACAGTGCGATGCACCGCTGCCGTATTAAGCAGAGTGATGACAGAGATCCTGCCAGCTGTTAATTTCCCTCCGCTATCTTTATGATGAGGGCATCTTCATTAGTGATACTTAATGATTAAATTAGCTAAGTTTAATGCAAGTTTTTTAATTACGTGAATGTCGAGACTTCACTAATACCCTCTGGGAGCAAAGTTTCCATTGTGTGCTAATGGCGTCACTATATTGCTCTCTCATGTTAAATGTAGCATTTAAGTCAAACTAAAACCTGTGTAGTTGTAGTACCTGTGCCCAACAGATGTTTACAGCCACTTTTATGTTCTCATTCCTGCAGTTCAAACAGAATTAAAATGCTAGTCAATTTTCCAAAAACTTTTCATGCAGTATTCCTTTTGTTTGTTTTTTCTTGCAACGTTTAACGGACCTGGCATTTTAGGGTGTCGTCAAGTGGATTTGTGTTTACTGTGTTTGCAAGTTGAGCGGGGAAGATAACGTTCGTCTTTGTTGTCGGCATTACAACACAGATGGGAGCGAGGAAACATTCAATGTTAATGGAACTCAATAACTTGGATTTCTATTGGAAGATTAATAAACTGAATTCAGTAAGTTTCTCTCTCTCTCTCTCTCTCTCTCTCTCTCTCTCTCTCTCCCTCGAGGTTGTTGAAAGGCTTTCTGACTAACTGAGGTAGAAATAGACAAAGCTACAATTACCACCTTGGGGTTGTACGTGTCCGCCAACCGGTAAAATTAGAAAATGTCATCACATCATCATCTCATCCAATTAGATATTTGAATAAATTCCCTCAACATGGTCCTGAGATATTGCGTTGACGAGAAGGAGACGGATGGGCGGACTAACAAAAAACATAATGCACAAACACAACACAGGTGTCGCTGGCGTGGAGGCATAATGAAACAGAATGATGACAAGCTGGTACAGAACAAAATAATAATTCTTGATGTTCCGATGTGAGTATTTTTCCTTTGAAAAAGTCTATTTATTCTTGTACTAACTAGCAATGTAAAGTACTGAATCAGTTGTAATTTCTTACATAACAAGTCACATACTGACCAAAACAGTCATCGCTCGATATTACTGGCTTCAGCGATCATGCTGATGGACAATATATTACATAATCTAGTCAAAAAGAGATAAAGTAACTTCTTTTTTAAAGAATAATATAATTCAATGCAGAGCAGACAGGTGGAATAAGATAACTGTGTCTGACATTGTCTGTGTGGCAGTGTACTCTGGAAACTCATTTCCCTGAGCTTCAAACATCCGCCTCACTAAAAAAGGTCATCCTCATCATTTGCTGATTAGAGAAAAGGCACAGAGCTGAACAAAGCCACTGTGACACGTAATGGAGTCTTCGGCGCTCGACGGGTCTCCACGTCGTCGTTGTTGTCGTGCGGATGTGTTCGCACTGGGCAGCGCTCCAGTCAGTCAATTTATAACAGACGGCAGAACTGAGTGCAATTCATTCTCAGTGCTTACAAGTGTCATTTTGACAAAACTGCAGCGATGTGAATAAACACGGCCAGATCAGAGGCTGAGCTTGTTTAACCATGCGATCAAATCTCTGAAACCTGCAGATCCTCTTTTCATATTCTGCCTAAATGACCTTCTTCTGCCATCCGCTCCTCCCTTTAAACCCTGAGCGATGCTTTCTGGGATGCCATGCCTGCTGGAGTAAAATGTCCTGAAGAGGCCTTGCCATCTGCCACTGCCACTTTGACCTGGGTGTCCTTGGTGTCCTTGGCGACTCTGCTGCTAATTCCAACAACAATAACTGAAATAATCGCTGTGAATGTGTAAAATGGGACGACAGGGTTTTAACCAAACAAGTCCCACGGAAAGAGAATTAGCTGTAATTTGCCCTGCTGACGACGATCCCTTCGAAACACGACAAATAAATCACTCCGGGAGGGCTAATGGCTCCTGTGGGAGCCTGTGGTGAGAGCAAAGACCGAGAACATCGCACTTATTGTCTTGTTCATCCTCACTAATTACTGGACTGTGTCCCTCCAAGACGATTACTCTATGAACCTCAGTATTAAATCAAGGTGGGTTGAGATATCAACGTCTACGAGTGACGTCAGCTTGTCAGCAAGCCCTTTAATCCTTCGAATCATTGGTGTGACTGAGAGCATGCGATGGGAATACGGTCTGGCCTCAAATCAGGGAACTCGCCATGATCTCTCAGAGGGAAAATAAGGACTGGGGCAGTAGAGGGCTGCAGATATTCCCCTCAGTCTTTTAAACTGAACAGAGACTCATCAAAACCTGACACACAGGGAAGTAAACCAAACCGAGTTGAACAAAGCCACAGTGTGCGGATGTGTTCGCACTGGGCAGCGCTCCAGTTAGTCAATTTATAACAGACGGCAGAACCGAGTGCAAATCATTCTCCTTACTTAGAAGCGTAATTCTGACAAAACTGCAGCGATGTAAATAAACGGCCGATTAAAGGCTGAGCTCATTAAAACATGCGGTCGTGATCAAATCACCTGAAACCTGAAGGTCCTCTCTTCGTATTCTGCTTAAAGGACCTTCCTCTGACTCCACTCCTACCTTTAAACCCTGAGAGATGATATCTGGGATGCCATTCATGCTGGAATAAAATGCCCTGAAAAGGCCTTGTCATTTGTCAAACGCCACTTTGACCTTAAAGGCTTGGCAACTTTCCTGCCGAGTGTCCCTCCTAGACAATTACTCTGAGAACCGTTACCTCCGTATTAAACAGAGGTGGGTTAAGATATCAACAGCTATGAGTGACGTCTGCTTGTGAGCAATCCTCTGGCCTCAGAACAATGAACTCGCCATGATCCTTCAGAGGGAAAACAAGGACTAAGGCAGTAGAGTGCCGCATAATATTCCCTTCAGTCTGATAAGACAGGAGGCTATGAACTGAACAAAACCTTGACACACAGGGAAGAAAAACAAAAAAGGAGTTGTAGGACGAAGGAGCGAGGGCTTAGAGTTGCCATTTTGAAGTGCTGCTCAACACCCTCACAGGGGACACCGCTTTTCTCAACAGAGAAAATAACCTCTACAGACCAGAATATGATGCAGCTACAACATGTTGCAAGCCACCTTTGCTCAAATGGAAAATCTATTGCTTTTGTGCCCTTCTGAAGACATGAATGCAACAGGTTTGCTGCTGTATTTTGGGGTAATCAAAGGTCATCCTGGGAAATTGAGGAAGCCACTAACTGAAGCAGAAGCACTGTTGATAAGGCTGATAATACTTACAGTAACTGTTTGACACTCCTTTTAATGAAACGCTGTCTACACACGCCCACTACAGCACTATAGTTTTTAAATTACGGAAGTAGATATCCAGGTTATGAGTCTAACTATCCATCAGCTGCTAATATATATAATTTATGTGATTCCCCATAGAGCCAATTATCTTTAAGGGTGGCTAATTTCCATGAAATAGATGTTTTAAGCCAAGCCAGCAGCCTGATTCTAGGGATGCCATTGATCTGAATGTTGGTCCACCACTTTAAGTTCAGACTGAAACATCTTAACTCATCCATTGAATGCATTGAAACTTTGAACAGACATTCATGGCCCCCGAAAATGAAGCCTACTAACAATGGTGATCCCCTCACTTTTCCTATTGCATCATCGTAAGGTTGACATTTGTGGTTTCGAGTGAAATATCTATTTGAACGATTGCCATGAAATTTGACATGCACATTCATGTCCCACTAAACATAATGTATAATAACTTTCTTTATATCTAGCATCATCAGTTCGAAATGTCAATGAAATGTGAGAAATGATTTGGTTTGTCTGCAGCAGTTCCCATCTAAAATAAGATATTGAATATTGCAAACATTATACCTGCTTAACATCAATATGTAAAGATTTTCATTGAGAGCATGTTGCATGCTGACGATAGCATTTAGCTCTCATTTAGCTCTCAGCTAGTTTCAGACTTTTAGTTTAGTTTTTGTTCACGGTTGCAACAACTTGCAAGCTATTGCACACGCGTCTCTTCTGGGAATCGTTCCACACAAAACTAGCGTCGCTCATTCTCTATAAGTTTCAGACAAAATTGACTGAACAGCAAATGAGTTACACCCACCATGACCTCTGCTCTGACTACTTCACATCAGAAAGGCTCTGATCGCACTTGCCCATTTGTAGTTAAGCTCCTGCCCCATGGAGAATGCAAACTAGTTGTATAAGATATTCACAGAGATCAAATCAATTGTTTTTTGGTGCTGGTGCTTATCACAGTCATTTCCTCCGACAATAACAGGAAGGCCAGTGATGTAAGATCTTTTCATCCTGCTGTGACCCAACAAGCCAAGTGGGAGCCCTGGAAATGAACATCTCTGTCCGTTTCCCTCCCCGCCTGTGTTTGACTCAGCAGCTAAAGCCTCCTCCCCACATGAGACGACGGTGCCTTTTCATTAGCAATTATAGTGCTTTCTCAAAAGCGGCAGCAGCTGAAAAAGAGAGCCTTACCTCTGTCTCTTCTGTGTAAAACTATCATTATTACTACTCCTGCCATTACAGCTGCCAGCCGCTGACAGCTTGAATTCATGCCACAGCATGAGAATATGGATCAACCCCCCCCCATCACTGCATTCAGGCTGAGGTCACGTCTGAATCACTGCCCCAGCAAATGAGTAAGATCAGATAAGGCTGGATGCTGACATTTTACCAAGAAGGAAGACATTCATCTCAGCCTCTGTTTAAAAAGCCTCAGCTAAGCCCCTCTCTATAATTCCATAGGACGAGTGGTGTGATGGAAAGGCGTGGGTTGTATTGTTTATCTGTTTGCCTGATGGTGCGATCTTTGACTCATTTCATTACCTCTGCATGGTAAAGCACTTCTGCACCCAGCAGAGTGTGCATCAGTAAAGCCTGGCTGCTCACAAGCATTAAACTTTAGTGACGAACAGATTGCAATTGAGCACATGGAGAGGGGAAAAAAAGAATCTAATTCTAACAGCAGAAAATGATAAATTGTGGCTAATGACTTGGATTCCACATAACAAGTAACACCAGTCAGATTCATTCCTGCATAATCATTTATGCTCCCGCCAGATAAAGAGTATTTATAGTCACCTCCTGTGACTTGGAAGTTACTGGGGAGCTGATGCTAGCTTAACTTGGCACACAGGAAGTAGCTCTCCTTTCTCTATATTTGACAGCATCCGTTGCCTATGCAAGGCTTGCGCAATATTACATTTCACCAAAGGATATGCATTTGGTCGGACTGGGAATTTTTCTCTTGTGATCTAAAAATATACACTTTTAACAAGAAAGTGAAGGGATTTAAAGTGAGCCTACAAGTTGTACTAAAATCTGTATACAATCTCAGTGATATATGATATTAAAAAAAGGGCTTTAAATCTGCTTGAGCACAATGTCCTAAAATGCAGCTCTTTTCTTTAAGAAGCGAATGCAGCGAATGCTAATTATCATCCTGGAGGCATTACTACCACATGCATGAGGTAAAGGGGGTACACAAATATGTGTTTAAGTCACATAGTCTATAATTATATGCTATATCAGCTCTTAGTAAACACTACCTGTGGTGCATCAGCAAAAACAGGCGGAGCAACACCAATTCAACATATCATTAGGCTTTAATTGCAATTTTCTTGCATACTGTATACGTTTCCAACAAGTGCAAAAAAACTGCTCGTTTCCTATGAAGGCACCAACCTGCCTGAATGGCTTGCACCTGCCCAATTCAAATACAAAAGTTGTCTCCCATAGCACAAAGTAGATTTTCGTGCCGAAGCGCTTCAGTAGATGCAGCTTTATGTTTACAGACGGAGAGCAAAAAAAAAAAAAAAAAGCGAGCTGTAACGGGATAATATTACCGAGCAGATTACATAATATAGATGGGAATAAACGAAACCCACTGTGAACGGTGTCAGTGTGTCCATTTGTCAAATAAATGATGGTGAATGAATGCATGCGGCCATGAAGAGCGTAGACAGTAATTCCACGGAGGAAACGAGCGCTCCATTCTGCACAATGACCGCACGGAACGGAGAGGCTGGACCGTTTTTTAATTTTTTTTTATTATTTGAAATAGCGCGAGCTCATATTGCCTTCAAATAACGACCCGTAAAAACAATCTTTAGGAAATCCGAGTCGGTCACAAAACACCTGAATCTACCGCGAGTTCCTAGCAGAAGTTTTACTAAACGTTCTTTTTTAAAAACGCACAAATTGCAAAGCTCCGAGCGCCTTACCTCGATCCAGAGAGAGCGGTTGGACCACTGTCGCCATGACTGCTGTTTACTGGAGACTGGAGAGACTACAAGAGCTGCAGCATCACAGAGGGAGACGGGGAGAGAGAGAGAGAGAGAGAGAGAGAGAGAGAAAGAAAGAGAGAGAGAGAGAGAAAGAAAGAGAGAGAGAGAGAGAGAGAGAGAGAGAGAGAGAGAGAGATGTTGGGAGAGAATTAATCTACCTCCATCCTCATAATATATCATAACCTGCACTAAATGAATGGCACCATAGCACAGGACCGTCCACCACTATACATTTGTGTATATATATATATATATATATACATATATATATATATATATATATACATATATATACATATATATATATACATATATATATATACGTATATATATATATGTATATATATATACATATATATATATATGTATATATATATACGTATATATACATATATATATATATATATATATATATATATACATATATATACATATATATACATATATGTATATATATATACATGTATATATATGTATATATATGTATATATATACACACATATATATACATATATATATATACATATATATATATATATATATATGTATATATATATAAACAATAGCGCACTTTATTCAAAACAATTTTGACATGCAATTAATCTGCAATGAAAAGTAAAATCATCATTAAATTATTTTTTTCACACAATTTTTTTTTCTGGAAATTTGATTTCTAATACTGGATTGAACTGCTTATTTAAAGTGATGACATTACGGCATTTGAGTGGATGTCACTAGTATTTTAAAATGATACATATAAGGCACATATCTGCAGGAGAAGGATTTATGACCAGCACACTACTTGGCTCACAGAGTATGAGGACACTCGTACAACGGATGTGGACTCACGAGCATCACGTGCACATGTGTTTGCTGAACATCTTGCTGCAAAATCATGGACATTGATGTGTTGCTTTCACTGGGTCCCCTCTTCTGGTTTCAGGCTTTCCAGAAGATCTTGCTGCAAGATGTTGCTCACATTCAACAAGTAGGCGACACAAAAGTTTGTGGTTATGGAGGACCAGGTACCGTATAATGGCCACAAAGTGTATCTCATCAGGACCACTAGTTCTCTTCTACTGACACTGATCAATAAACTAACCCTGATTACATTTTTAAAAAGTGATTGTTTTCCACAACATGTGGCTCCATCATTCACAGAAGTCAACCAGTGGCCCTGTTTTGCATGCTGCATCTCTAAATGATGTGCTATGAGTTTCTGTGTGCGTAGATGTTTATCCGTGCATGATCCATTCACCCATCGCAGAGATCAGTTGATTGCAACCACGCTCGCCTTTAAGGTTTATTGGGAACCGCTGAGCCACGCCGCCTGTTATCTCCTCTCTTGGCTGCAGTACATGCTCTGCATGCAGCCCGATAAGGACTGAATGATGGTAGTGAACCTTTGTTGAAGGGCTTAAGGATTAATCCTCGTGTTTATGTTCTACCACAGAACGGAGCCAAACCACTGACTCTCTTCATCTACTGTAGATCCGCTGCCTAATGGGGCCTGCTGCTGTGGCGTATATCTCATACCTGGCCAATCGTTGCACTCGACAGGAGGAGTGCTCAACAAAAACAAGCAGCAAATCCTTGGTAAAAGAGGGGGGGGGGGCATTAAGGCTGCAGCACGAGGAGTCACATGGCTCTCAAACCATGACTTTAGCTTGACAAATGCAAGCTGTAAACACAAAACTACACCTGAGGCAACGGCCAATATTTCAGCTTCCATGTGCACAGCTGTGCAGAGCAGACTCCTCAGTATCATAGACACTGAAATCAGAATCTCATTTATCTTGTTTGCATGAAGAAAAAAAACAACACTTTAGCCTCTACCCATTTGGGAAGCAATTACCCCACTCCCATCTTCATTTCACTTCAAATATGCAGCTATGCAGTGGGTCCAATAATGACATTTTAAAAAATGGAACTTCGATGTATTTCTACTAAATCCATTTTCATCATCTTTAAGCACTTCAGGGAATATTCTGTCATCATTAATCTGCTCTATTTTTGATTGTAAGTGTAACTAAAAACCTAATCATACAGTCCATATGTGCTGGTGAATTCCAGCTGCATGCAGATGTGAACTGGTGGAAAGCGGTGGGCTGGACGGACGGTTAGAGAGGGTGAGGGCTTAGAGAGCGCACGGAAAGAGGGCACAGAGAGATTACAGGCTCCCACCCATATGGGCTGGACTACAGTCCTGCTTTTTTTTTTTTTAAGAGGTGGGATTACGCTGCAGCGCTCTTAAAGCCCTTTAACTGCAAGTGAATTGATTTCTGAAAGGTCTCCACTCCCACTGAAGGAGATGCAAGAGGCCATGTAGACGACCGGACTAAAGTGTGTTTGCCTGTCAGATTAAAGCTCTGAACATTTAGCCAGTGTCACAACGTGTGCTCATTAAAGTCTTAAAAGGAATAGTTCAAATATATGTTTATTCCCTTTCTTGCCGAGAGTTAGATGAGAGGATTGATACCGCTCTGATATCTGTATGGTTTATATACAAAGATACAGCCAGCAGCCGCTAAGTTTAGCTTAGCATAAATAAAGAAAACAGAGGGAAACAGCTAGCCTAGCTTTGTCCACTATCAAGATGTTATATCTTGTTTGTTCAATTCATATAAAAAAAAAAAACATGAAATAAAGAGTAAAGACGTCATGTTGTGTTTTTTTCGGGGATGAAGTGCCAGATCATTTCATGGCCTTGTCTTCTACTTATCAAAAAGATACATGAGGTAATTTTGACAAACTCTGATCCATGTGCAGCTTTGACTGTGATATGTCAAGTTGCACTGGGAAAGAAATAGTTGAGAATGTCCTGGTGATCTGATGAATACCTCAAAAGTGCATTTATGTAATAGTTTGTGCTTCGGTTTTACTGCATGACGTGACAGGCTGCTGCTGCTGCTGCTCTGTTGTCTATTACCAAGCTCCATCAGGCTGCTGACAGGTAATGGAGGAAGATCGTCATGTAAACATGTGGGAGGTAGACTGACATCTTAAAAATTGTATTTATTTTACAACAAGACAAGTTGACTTAATAAATATACAATTGTGTTTGCAGGAGCCACTAAGGGAAAGTTGCTCCATGATGATATTCCCTCACTTCTTAAGACTATGTTGGTCATTTGTGCTTTTATTTCTTTCTTTAATATGTATTTATCGACCTATTTTTTCAGTACTTGTGTACATAACAGTCCTGTCTATTTTATTTACCTTCATTTGCTCAGCTTTGTTGCCCTTGTTCCTATCTGCTGTTTCTAGTTCTGTGTAAGTACATCAAGAGAAATGCTAATAAAAAAAACCTGTCGAATTAATTTTATGTGCGCACATTCATGGCCAATAAAGATGATCCTCTATCTGGAGCAACTTTGGGGTTTAATGTCTTGCTCAAGGGTTTATAAAACGGAGAACACTGATTTCCACATATTGTGCTCGTGCCGTTGGATTTAAACCACAGCTTACCTCTTAGGCTGTTAACGCCCCCTTCAGGCTAACAGCACCTGTTCACTTTGTCAAATGGAAATATTGCAATACATAAAATAAAGGTATTGCCATTGCACATTGGTTTGATGCATCCAGCAGCTCCTGAGTGATTTCATCTCATTTCATTTGAGAAGAAAACTGTTTGGAGTTTATTGTCCCTCTTGTCACTTTGTTACACAGCCTGAAATGAGGAAATTCACTGACGTCGCTATTTATTTTCCATTTTTTGTTACTCAAAGACGACAGCAAAAGAATATTAAGACATCTATTTATGTTGAGCTGCCGCCCCTTTCAAAGATTATCTTCATATCCTGCTTTGACTGGCATTAAATAAGGGAATAATCATCTACAATAATGGCTTTTACCCTAACTTACACCGCCAGTGCATTTTACGGCATGATAAAGTGTCCCTTGTATTTTGCATTCAATTTTAGGCAAATTCGCTTAGCTGTTAGAATCTGTAATGATCTATCAGTTATTCTAAACTATAAATGATGTTGACTGAAATCATTCACAAGCCTCTCTGCGTCTAAAACCCATTCAAAATGTAAAACGGCAATCATTATCTTCAAACTAATTCCATTATGAATCCACATTCAGACACTCTGCTTGGAGATTAATCATTTGTAGATTTGCAGACTCTGGTAATTTGCCACTAACTGTTTCTGATGGGCAGCCGGCAGATTTCTGCTTCAAAAGAATCACACAAATTACACCAAATCAGAGGAGAGGACAAGATGGAGGGAATTGGACGACAGTTCAGGTCTGATTGGCCTCTTTGCAAGCAGCTACTGCTCTCTCTGTGCACGCCCGGTGCCAGAGAGTATAACAATGATATGTATTCTGCCAGCAGCATCTGCGCTGTTATAAAAAGAGTTATGGCAGCGCCTGAGGGAGCAGTGATTTAGCGAGACCTTTTGGCCGGACAAATTACAGCATGAGAGGTGAAAGGGAGGCATCTTTTCCCTGCCAATGTTTGATTGTTATACATGAATAATGCTTGTAATTGACATGCTCTGTTGAATATGATGAGATTTTAATCAATATTGGGTTGGAACAAAAACAAAAACAAGCACAGGTTCATCATGAAAAACCACAGGATAAGATGGATTCAAGAAGACCTTCATCAATATTTGAGAATATGGAAAACACAATGCTGGCAAACAGGGTATAATAAGTGCTGGGCCACTGTTTGTTTCCCCTGCAAACCAACGGTTCCCGGTTGCTCGTCCCATTTCATTGCAGTTCTCACATTTGGTGAGAAATGTGGTGGACCCAGTAGCTGCAAGGCGTTTACAAAGGGTTTCATGGAAAGTGCACGCTGCTTCCAGAGCCGCCTAATGGAAAACATGCACGTATAAATAGAAACAGATGACCTGAAATATCAGATGGATGAGTTACTCATCCTGGGGCACCAGTATGCAGGGGTCGCATCCAGGGGGGGTCAGCTGGATTATGGGTTTTAATAACCAGCAGCTTGGATGACGGCAGTGACGAAAAAAGATGTGTGTGCAACACCATCATCTGAGGGGACGCGGAGCTGCTGCTGCCCGTGATGAGACCAGAACAAGTGACTCAATTATGTTCATAAATATCCTCAAAACAAGCCCCTGCATGCATTCCCTGGGAGGTGGGCTATTTGCCTTCTGAACAGGAGAAAAGGGTATTGATGCCACCCTGAGGACCTTGAGAGATTAATGCTGCAGACAGCAAACAAAAGTTTTGCGATGGAAATTAGCTTCAAGAAGTTTTCACAAGTAAATATCAATTATTTCTTCTTGTTTTTGCATGATAAAATACATGCCACTGGCTAAATAGTCGTCCTGAAAAACGTCTTGGGGATCATGTGGAGCTAAGAACTGTGATATTTATAGCAGGTTGTATGCACCCCAACCAAAAAAGGTAAACATTGTTTTCTTGCATCTTTCACATATCTTTGTACAAATGTATTTGTACACCAGTTCAGGGGCCTTTCTTATTTACCAATTTACAACCAATTAAACTGCTATAATCCTGACATGTTTACAATTGCAAACAGCTGTTGTCGTCAAATAGGTATATCAATCAGGCATATTCTCTTGCATTCAGCACTAACTTGCTGTACTTAATGTTGTCATATAGACAGGAGGACTGTGTTCTCTCACTCAATCATGTGTCTCTCTTTATTTGTGTAGTTATATTTATACAAACATTTATAATGTCTCACACTTAAAAATATGTGTGTGAAATAAAAAATGCACGACATCCGTGCATTCTTGTCACATTATGCCACGTTGTGAATCGAATTAAAAGTAAATGCATAATGTTCTCTTGAACACTGTTCTGCTCATCTGACAGATATCATAAAATAAAAACAATGGACAGCTGATGACAGACGTCATATTTAATTGCCGTCGCTTTGAAATGACGCCTCTCAGGCAAGCTCTGTTGCCTGTTGCCTCGACTCCTCTCTCCTCGCCTCCTCCGCTTCGCATTGGGGCGTGGGCGTGACCAAGACGCCAGAGGAGGCGAGGCAAAGGAATCGAGCATAATGCAAAATAAGAAAGGCCGCTTAAGATTTCTAAAATAACATACTTTATTGTTATATACTTGGGCTCCAAGCCGCTGCATCACACAATAAATACACGTGCCAGCATCACAATCCGCGCTTAGCACATAGGTCACGTGTTGTGTGTTTGTTTTTTTAACGTGGCTCAAAGCTCCTCTTGCATCAACCATATCCAGTTCATAGTTCGCAGTCTTTGAGGGTATTTTGAGGATTTCCTTAGGAGGCTTCTTTCCCCCTACGTGGCCCCAGATTACATTTAGAGTTGCTGAAGAGCTTCCCTCCCTCACATGCAGGAAAACACCGGAAGCAAGAGCAAACGCGTTGAAGTTTATTTAATTTTTTTAGATAACTCGCCTACAGCAGCTTTTTAGCAATGCACTTCCAAATAAAACACTTACTGCGCCCGAATCTCTGCGTCTCTATCCCGCGCAAGAGGACACTCGGTAGGACTGTTTACGCAGCGCAACAACGTGGCGTGGAACCAGCAGGATCGCGTGCGTCTACAGATATCAAGAAGTATTTCGCGCGGCAGTGCTGCAGAAACTATGCGTCCGACACCACCGCGTACAGCCGAGCCTTCGCCCAAGCGAGGGACAACCCCGAGGGATTCTGGGGTGAGGTGGGACAAGATATAAACTGGTTTGAGCCGTGGAGTAAAACTTTGCACGTTGAGGATCCAGTGTTTCCAAACTGGTAGGTTCCAATGTTCGCAAGCGATTAACACAGCAATAAATAGTTTTGGTGCAACACTTTCACTTAAGATATTTGCATTAAAAAAAGGAAACGCTGTATTGGCACTTTACAGCAATATGTCTCTTTAATAACTCAAAGCATCTGGTTCCCAATTTCACAAAGATCTTGAAATACTTGGAAGCTTGAGAAAAATAAAATAAGACATTTTTAAGTTTAATTTATGACCCTGAACTACTAACATTTTAATAATAACATCCCAAGTTACCTATAGTCTGTGTGGACACCCCAATTACTTAATTATTAATCATTAGAATGTCTTATGACAGCATGGTTTGAGTAAGGTCTAGTTTTCTTGAATCATTCAATTAAATAGTAGATAATCTGTGATTCTGCAGAAATACACATGGGAGAAAAGGTCCGTGTATGAAGTATACTTCATCTGCCATTGTTCACGTCGTATAATGATTAAAGTGTGTTTAGGGGTATTGTCTAATCTCATTGGCCTACTCGTGTTCAACCAAATGTCTATTGATGCGTGTGAGTCCATTGTTGGATAGCCGATGCTGCATAAACGCGGTAACGCTTTGTCCGTGTTATTGTCCCATTGAACACGCACTAAACCGCCCTCTTGTTGTTTATCCACTTTTGAAAAAAAAGTCTAGGAAATGGAGACAGCTCGACTTCAAAGTAAAAGTTGTGCCTTTTCAAACGTGTTTGCTCCAGCGATCAATTTAAGGAGAGCTAAATTAAATAAACAAATATTTTCAATAATGAACATAAAGTACTGTTATAAAGTCATATTTCTGCCACTTTCCCACAGTTGACCCTGAATAAACTGGGCACGAACACTGAATTATCTGTATGTAATGATTCATTATAATATAATTTTTTTTAAATTGAATTAAGGCTTCTTAAACTATTTGGGTGAATGATACAGACTATAGTGTTGAGCCGTGTGAAGACCTTGAACTTTGACTTTATTGCTGGCTTTGTTGTCACGATAATAACGCCACTAAACTATCCAATGTAAAATCCTTCAAGTTTATTTATCATTCAAACTTTTAACTATTCAACATAAAATAAATGAATATATAACAATTTGCTAGACTATACACTGGCCTGTATAAGAAAAAAGGGATCCAATGATATGCATTGGGTTCTTACACTTTGATACTTGCCATCGCTCAAGATACATTAATTAGTATACTATTCTAATGCACATAGTGCTAACTTTTAATTAGCATTTTCAACAGTCTGCAACAGGGTGCACATGTGTCTGCTCACAACACGGGTCTGTATTACAATGCTGATTAACAATAGAAATAACATGTAAAACACATTTTATATTATTAACATGCACAACTGCTCACATACACCTGCACCGAGAATGAAGTGAAACTTGAAAATGTCTTCTGTTTGATTATCTGGTGGGTGGGATTGTTAATTATATCGTCTAGTGTAGCAGGAAAGCCAGAGCTGCCTGATGCTGGTACTGTTGTGTTAAACTGAAGGACACAAATATCGTGTGTCTCTCTAGCTTCCAAAAACAGCAGATACCAGACACCATCTGGTCAACCTGCTTGCCGCTCTTCGTCCTTATGCACAGCACCAGAATTAATTAAAACTGTTGCGTTATCAAGTGCATTGATTTGTTTGATGCTGGCAAACGCAACTGCACATCAAGTTGTGTTCCATTTTTAAGTAAAAGGAAAGTACACTACCATCCAAAAATACAGTCTTCAACAGTATAGAGATGTGCTGACAGAGGCGGTGGCATATGATATGTATTGTTGACTTAAAAAATGTGCTTTAATTGTATATTTAGAAACCTACAGTGTGCATATTTTAAATACTCTCTTTCAGGTTTGTTGGAGGGAAGTTGAACATGTGCTACAATGCTGTGGATCGTCACGTTGAAAGCGGCCGTGGAGAGCAGCCTGCCATCATTTATGACAGCCCGGTGACTGGAACGAAACAGATCATCACTTTCAGGGAACTTCAGGACCAGGTACATAGTATTATTAGAGGCAGAAGTCACAGACGTGAACAGCATTAAGAGCTGAAGTAGTCACTTTGTTTATGCTTGATCTGCCATGGAGGACAGCAAAACACAATAAGAAAAAGAAAGGGAAGTTATTAACTTGATTGACATTTGGGAAGATGCTTCAGTTCCGTTTAGTCTCAATTGCATGCATAATTGCATGCGTGCTTGCCCCCAGAGAAAAAAATACGCTTAATTTAATTACATTTACAAATATATATTGAATTATTTAATTTGTTAGATTAGGTCCAGATCAAGGCAATCTGTAATGGACTTAAATTCACAAATTTATTCACATTAATAACCCCATAAACATGCACAGAATGCTGAGAAGAAACCCAAATGCATAGTGTCTGTTTTTACCATCAATTGTTTATGTTTGCATGTTGGTTACAGAAGATATGCAGATATTTGAAAGAGTGCAGTGTGAGCACAGTTCTCTGTCGGTGTCTTGATCCAGGTGTCCAGGTTAGCAGGTGTCTTGGTGAAGAATGGGGTCCAGAAGGGGGACCTGGTGGTCATCTACATGCCCATGGTGCCACAGGCCATGTTCACCATGTTGGCCTGTGCGCGGATCGGTGCCCCTCACAGCCTCATCTTTGGCGGCTTCGCTTCCAAAGAGCTTTCTGTCCGCATCAATCACGCCAAGGTTAGAAAATCTTCAAAGTCACTCCACAGTACCATGTGCACCCTGCAAAACATGCTTGAGATGCCTGAGCTTTCTTTTGTTTTTGTAAGCTCAAAATGAATCATTTCGCAGTGGGGGGGGGGGGCACTCAGCTTGCCATTTCTTTCCCACAATCAAACAATGAAGAACGATGTAAGCGCCATCTGCAACATGAATCTGAAGAAAAACAGTAGTATTAACTATTGTCGCCAGCTACTTGATCCAGTGTTCAAACACTTATTCTACCCTCCAGGGGACAGTTATCGTTGTTAATTTTATTGACTTAATTAGTTTCTGTTATTTGCAATACAGCAGTAAAGCAGAGAAGAGGCAAGTGAATGATCCTTGTTTATTGTAATATCTAATAATCACCACTAGGGGAAAATGAGGTAATTATGACTGAGTGGTGCGTATCATTAAGGGGCCCTCTCCTTCAAACCGTCAAACTTAAAAATCTGAAAAGTTACGGGAACTATTACTGACTCTTCAGTTGTGTTGCTAGCCTGCTATTTATTATGAAATCATTATCACACGCATGTCAATAAGGCCGATGTGAAGTGAGTTTGACTAGACACTGGGGTGCCGGTGCCACAGGCAACAGACTCTAATACCCTGTTAAAAATGCAGCAAAGCAAATATTCATGGCCGATATGACGGGACCACAAGATTCTGTGTCTATTATAAAAACATGTAAGTTCATGACATTTTAATGCAATCAAGTTCTCCCCCAAAATTTTTTAAATGTATCAAAACTCAAACAGACTCTCAGAAACTGGTTCATGCATTAATCTCAGGCAGGTTAGACTACACCAATGCTCTATTTGCAGGATTATCCAAAAAGACAGTTGTAAAATGCCTCCAGCTGATTCAAAGTAAGGTCAGCCGTGGCTCAGTGGGTGGAGCGGGTCGTCCTTTGGTTGGCGGTTTGACCCCCGTCTCCTCCCGTCCGCATGTTGAAGTGTCCTTGAGCGAGACACTGAACCCCTAGTTGGTCCTCCGGTGCTTCATGGCAGGCCACTGCTCCTAAATTGCCCAGAATGGATTAAATGCAGGCGTCAAATTTGATGTGTGTTCCTGTGTGTGTATATGTACGACAATTGAAATGCAAGGTTTTTAGGTTTGAAATGCAGCAGCCAGAGTTGCAACAATGAAATCACTTCATTGGCTCCCGGTACAATATAGAATCACCTTGAAAATCCTGCTAAAGGTCTATAAATCCCGTAATGGTTTGGCTCTTCAGTACATTTCTGACTTGCTCGCTGGTCATAAACCGATCAGGCCTCTCAGGTCGTCAGACACAGGTCTTCTAGCTCTACACGGAGGGCACCTTCAGTTACTGTGGTCCTGCTCTCTGGAGTAAGCTGCCTGATGACTTGAGTTCCACAGAACTGTGTCCACATTCAAAAGCAAACTCAAAACTTTCCTTTTCTCCCTTGTTTTGGGCTTTTAAATGCTGTGTGGTTGGGTGTATAAGTCTGTATATTACTGTATTCTTATATTTATGTTGTTTATGCCATGTTATGTTTATTTCTATATATTTTGTCTTTAAATGTAAAGCACTTTTGAGTTTACGTGTAATGAATTGTGCTGTTTAAATATCCTACGATTACCTGATCCTTGTTTCTCAGCCCAAGCTGATGGTTACGGCCTCCTTTGGCATCGAGCCAGGCAGAAAAGTGGAGTACATCCCTCTGGTGGAGAAAGCCTTGGAGCTGAGCTCTCACAGACCCTCTAAAGTCCTCATCTACAACAGGCCTAACATGGTAAGAGGCACAAAGCATCATAAAGCTTAATTTGTCAGCGCGGTCTCGTTTCTTAACCAGCTGGCTGTGTGACAGAATGTAAATGCATCTGAGATATTGCAGCCATATGTTATCTTGATTACTTAAGTCACTGTATAGCTGCGGAGAAAAGGTTTTCCCAAGGCAAATGGTTGCCATTTTTAACCTTTATAAAAGGATTTAAACATTTAACTGAATTTCAAGCATTATATTTCAAAGGTTTATTGCCTTAAATTGGCCAAATGTGTATGAATAGTATATCAAATCCCGCCACCGACTCAAAAGACGATGTATGGCAGGTTCAAACAGATGAGAGGAGGTGAGAAAAAGAAGGTGTTGTATGTTTGCAGCGGAGGGATCATGGAGGTTGTCATAAACAGCCCACGCATCCGGTTTTGAAGCAGCCTGAGCTGCACAGAAAGATAATACGGCACACAATTATGCATTCGTATGGTGACAGCAAGCTCAGATTGGCTTCACCTTCACACAAGCGTAAAAGAAGAAAAAAAAAAATCATTGGATTTTAGGTCTAGAAAATAGAAATTATTCTTCAAATTGATTGCACAGTGTTGCAATCATTCTTCTTAAAATGTGTTTTTCTGGGCTGCACGTCTCAGTTTAAATTTGTTATCAGTTACGCTGTGTACCCCTGTTTGCCTCAGTTGTTGTGTTAAATTAACGGTACACAATGTATTCGATCCGGTTTGTATACTGCAGGGTTATCTATCAGGGAATGTTCTGCTGAATTAAGAGATCACTGTTGCATCTTTTTTTCTTTTTTTTTTTTTGGAGGAAAAACATGTTTGACATAA
The DNA here is from genome assembly GCF_023349555.1 of Cebidichthys violaceus. Taxonomy (NCBI): domain Eukaryota; kingdom Metazoa; phylum Chordata; class Actinopteri; order Perciformes; family Stichaeidae; genus Cebidichthys; species Cebidichthys violaceus. Next base: position 9,723,586 of record NW_027176384.1, read on the forward strand.
GTGAACTCACAGAAATGGTTTTGACAGGAAATTCACCGTGAACTCATCCCCTTAAAATCATGTGAAGCAACACTTTGAAGGCGGTTGCCGCTGTTTTATCAATTACTGCATTCAGTGAGCAAGAGCCTGTGGTTCTGTGAACGCGGCCTCCAACATGAAAGCCTTGTTAAATCAGCCAACTTTTACTCTGGCCTTTGAGTAAAGGGATGCATTTCAGACAGCTGGAGGTTATACGGGCTGTCTGTGTGATATTGAATGATGTCTTAGTCTTGAACTCATTCTCTGAGAACCACAGAAAGGGACTTTTCTTCAGCCTCCCGGGATGATTTAAATGTTAATGAAATTAAAGTATCAAAGAATTTTGAAATGAGACGGATGTGAGCAACTGGAGATGTAAGGGGCATTAATCCATGACCTGAAATTACTTCTGTTGCTGACTTCAAGAGATTATAATGACTAATGGGAGTTAGAACAGACTTTAAACATCTATATAAAACTTGAAGTGAGATATTATAGGCACTTCTTTGCCCCCGAACACCCCCAAAAAGTTTTGAAAATACAAATAATCCAACCACCTGAGCACTGGCGCTGGAATAGGAGGGACGAAGAGACTTTTGTCTCCTTGTTGATGGTGAAAGCTTGAAGAGAGACAGGAACAGTAGGGGAGAGAGAAGGGATGACATGCTGCAAATTTGGGATACACGCTCTACCAGGTGAGCTACCTGGGCGCCCCCTACGTCCATATTTGATCCACTCTATGGTCCAACAACTTGTTTCCACTTAGCTCTGTGTACGTATGCAAGTCAGCTGGAAGTCTTCATTGTACTATACAGAATTATGCATACAAAACAAAACTCTGTGGAAACAAAACGAAAGCCAGGTATTGCGGTCGTAGAACATTTGGGATTACGTCTAAACCTATGGCTATGTCGGACCTTTATCCAATCATAATCAACCGTTGTGGAGCCTAATTCGACTGAAATCAAAGTGATCTGACGTTCAGCCCGACATCCGGCTCGCCTCAGTTTGATAATGGATCTGAAAATCTTTTCACACTTCTCAACTCGGCGGGTCAGGGACAGCTGCTCACCGGTGTGAGAGGATCCCCTCGTGGGCCATTCAATAACTGTATGAACACCCAGAGATATGTTAGGGCTAGTTTGAAATGAAAAGAGCAGCTCAGTCTTCACCACTTTCTGTTTCTTTTTTTATAGCAGTTTTGTAAGAGTTTGTATTATTTTTTTTCTTTGCTGTTTTTAGGAAAAAGTATCAATGAGTCCGGAGTTGAGTCTGGACTGGGAGGAAGAGATGGCCACAGCTCGTCCACATGACTGTGTTTCAGTTCCCTCCAACCACCCTCTCTACGTCCTCTATACATCCGGGACCACTGGAACACCAAAGGTACTGACATGTCAGGGCATCAGTCAGCAGCAGGAGGAAATCAATACCTGGTTCATATCTATAGATGTCATCTAACAATCCATTCTCAGTTAGACGAGTTGGGGATTTACCGTTGACCCTGTTCGTTTAAATGCTGTCGGTTCTGCGTAGAGCTTCTGTGTGACTCATCTGCTCTTTGACAATCCAGTCCCAATCTAAACACCATCGCTGTGACATAAATAAGACAGAGCGTCTCCACAGCAGGAGCTGGAGCTCATGCAGGAGGAATTGCCTGCAGGCACTTTCAAATGGAACAAACTCCAGCTCCCTTTCAAATAGCATCGTTTTGTCTTTGACCAACAGATGATATAAAATATCCACCTGCTGGCGAGTTCCTGAGCTTAATAGAGCTGTTATTGCCAGCTTTTTTTCTCTGTGAGTTACTGTGACTTCCTCAGTTAGTGCTGTGGGGGGACCATAAGTTTGAGACAATCTCTATAATTGGCGACATGAGGACTTAAGGACACACTATTTTGCTCGAAAATATCTATACAGCGCCATTAACTAATAAAAGCAGGACTTTGGAGTTGGTTTGAGAAGCAGTCATTCGAAAACAAAATTCCATTACCTTCACTACAGCAGGGCCGAGCTGCTGTGTGCAGATTGATATTAAACGCCTGCCTCTTTGCTCAGCGCAATACCCGTCACAACTCTGATGTTTTTCTTATCTTGTCCCCCAGGGTGTCGTGCGAGACACTGCAGGCTATGCTGTGATGCTGAAATGGACCATGTCAAATATTTATGGCCTCAGTCCTGGAGATGTAAGGCAATAACACGTCCTCTTCTGAGTTAGAGCCTTGTTTGAGAACAAAGAGCATGCAGGAAGCAAAGCGATAGATTGCTCTGTACTACTGAAGATTTGATCACATGGTGACTGACCAGTCATACGTTTTGGCAGTAGTGTTCATTTTACATGTGTTTTTCCATTTTTTATTTCCATTCATCATTAACGTTAGCTATTTGATTTATATTAAATGGTGGTTTCAAGTACAGCAAGTGTTTATTTTTAGCATTCAGAGGTGCAGAGGGAGTTGAAAACATGTTATTACAATTCTCTCCACTTGTTAAGCAACACTCAACGCACCATGTTGATGAATCAATACCAGAGTATCTCTACATATCTCACCTTTTTTTTGTTAACCTGTTGCAGGTTTGGTGGGCAGCGTCAGACCTGGGCTGGGTGGTCGGCCATTCATACATCTGCTATGGTCCTCTGCTGCATGGTAACAGCACAATTCTCTATGAGGTATGTTCCCATAAACAAGGTGACGTATCTTAAACTGACAACAGCAGTATTGCAGAACAAGAATTGCCGGAAAATATGAGTTGTGCAACTTACAAAGCTGTACAAGTTGGGTTTTAACGTCCACTTGGTGTCTGCCTTAGTCTGCTCTGCAGGCTGAATACATCTATATTTGGTTCACTACTCCAGTTTATGTGAACTCCGTTTTACCCTGTTGCTATGTTTTACTCCGGCTGCTACAGTTCACAAGAGACAGAGTCTATTTTTGTCTTTCACTCCTTTTTCTTTTTTCTTTACCGATGCCAGTCACTGTGTCACCTGCACGGGCAGTTTCTGCCCTCACACACTGTGTGTTTCTGCTTGCACAAAACGTTTGTTGAAAGAATATAATGTTTCAAAAGCTGCGGTGCAGAAGCAGTATTTCAATATTGGCTATCATAAAGGCATTCATTTAAGCACCAAACAATATCTCAATCGATAGAGATAGAAATTGGTAAAACTGCCTCATCACGTGGCAAAAAATGATGTGGGAGGCCACGATGGAATAGACTGGGTCAAATACGTACAATATGTTCCAGCAAAATGTTTATTTTACCCAACAATATCGGTTCAAGCCTTAAGGACACAGCCCCCTCCCCTGAGCACGGCATTGACATGCAGCACAATCAATGTTTGACTACAGCCACGCTGGTTCTCGTGCTAACGGCCCGTCTCTCTTCAGGCACGATGCTGCCAAACTTTTGTCTTCCCTCTGATCAACACACAGGCACAGATATTTATTCAGAGCATAAAAGACATCCAGAGCTACCTGCTGCTGTTTACCATTCTCAGTCATTTTTAGTTGTCCTCTCACAGGCTACTTGAATACCAGAAACACATATGAAATAGCTGTAGGAGGCGTTTGCCTGCAGGCATCTTTTGTCTATGTCTTTCCTCCTATAGTGCAACTGTGTTTTCTAATCCATGGATTTCTGGGCCCATCTGTTTGGAAGGCAGCCTTCCAGTGGGCCTCTCCAGTTTAAACAGCTGCTCTATGAATATTCATGGTTTGTAGTTTGAAGTGAATTTGCAGTGTGGATTGTTGAAATATTGCTGTGACGTTTTTTGAGCTTTTACAATAAGCTATGTGTCTGCTGTCAGCCATATGATTTTATATGCCTGCATCCGTGTCACAGTCTGTGAACTCATCAGCTGTTGCTAAACTGACTGTGTTGCAGGGTAAGCCTGTGGGGACTCCTGACCCTGGGGCGTTCTTCCGCGTCCTATCAGAACACGGTGCCTCCTCCATGTTCACGGCACCCACCGCCATCCGAGCCATTCGCCAGCAGGACCCCCATGCTGTGATTGGGAAGAAACACACCCTCTCCAGGTAGACGGCAACACCTCACACAACAGGAAATTCCCCTGAACCAAGACCAAACAAACTGTTTATAGTGCAGTGTTTGTAACAAATGAAGCACTAGCGTACAGGCTATTCAAAAACTAAGACAGGTAACAAGTAAAAGATTGTTTTTATGCACAATTATGTGTATGATTTGAATGTTGAAAAATGCTATAACCTCTTTATGTTAAAGAGCTTTTAACTCAGCATGGTGTGAGATCTAAAGTAAATATTAATCTTGAGCAAACCCTTCAGTCCATTAGACTCTGATCCTTGCTCCTATCTGGGGATGGAAATTGAATTTTATCGAAACTGATTCCATTATTGATTCCTCTTATTAAACCGATTCTTTCTCAATTTCCTCATTGATTCCTGATACATTTTTGGGTGAAAAAAAAGAGTATATACAGGCAAGGCTCCAGACTAGCTTCTTTCACCACCGTCGGTGTAAACATTAAAAAATTAAAAATGTTACCCTTTTACTTTGTTATTGTCATCTATAGGGAGTATTTGCATAAAAACACACAATTCGTATTGATAGGAAATCAATAATTGTATTTTATTAAATATTACACACATTATATTATACAAAAACTACCTTTTCACTACATTTGAACACATCAAGATAACGTTATAATTTGTCCAATACAATTTTTTTTTGCTGAATAGAGCTTGAACGCATCATAATGTTACTCGATGCAACGTCCGTTAGCTGTTAGCTTTGTTATTTAGCTAAGCAAGACTGAGCTGCCTGCACCGGCTGCTAACGGCTAACGTTAACAAGCTCTCCTTCTGGCGATTTCAACATAGATTTACACTGATATACTGAATATGTCAATACAGTAACTTAATTTTAGAACTGTGAAGACAGTCGGTATCGGCCTTAACCCTCAAATGCATGTTGTTAGTTGAGCTTTAAAATGGCCAGGAGTGATGTGTTTCAGTATATCATGGCTGCCGGTGTTCTGCGCAGCCTGGCCAGCCTCTCGTTAGTCGCCGGCCATTTGTTGACCTCCTCCATATATACTGTAGCTGACAGTCTATACCCCCAGTTTGACTCTCTTGGGTGTTAATCAGGCTGGATGACAAACAATAGCAAGTCACTGCAGCTCACCTGTATTAAATATTACTGCGTCAACTTGTTTCTCCCCCCCCGGCTGCTGTCTCACTGTTCAGGTAAAGGTCTTCTGTAGCTCAGAGTTAAAAACAAACATTTTTCCACAGTATTAGTTTGGCCCAGAGAGGGAAATACTTGCTGAGTTTATTGGAATTACTAATTGTTTGGTGTGGTGCGATGAAAATTGGACCTAAGGGTGTCAATTCCCCACTTTCATTCTGGTCAGCGGTCTGAAAGTGCCTCTAAGCACACAATCATAAAGCAATTCTGAGTGCGGATGACCTATGGCCACAGTGAATCATTCAGCAACTCTGGCGTTGTGTGCAGAATTTTATGATGCTTGGCTGTTCAGTGTGCTGAATGCATCCTTTTCTTTTTTTTTTAAAGGCTGTACTTGCAGACAGAGAATATTTCGTACAATATTTTTGCCTCAAATATTGGCGGCATTCATCCTTCTCAGGTTTCGACCTTGCCACAATCAGTCATTTCAGCGACAGGCTGTTTTTGTGTACCTTTTTCTTATTCTTAATGTGTCTTTTCCCCTTGGTTGTGGCAGCCTGGTGAAAGATTACTGTATTTCCCTTTGCTGCTGAACAAAACATGCCACTAAGACATGACACAGAGGCAGCAATACAAAGAAAGCAATAAAACTGGATTTAATTTTAGAGCAGGCCGACTCAAAGTCTGAGCCTTTCACTTGTTATCTTATGATATGTACTTTCAATTTTAAAGTTACCAAAAACAGGTTTTCTGCCGATAAAATGTGGTGTTTTGAAACTTGGACTGTCAGAAAAGGATAGTTTAGTGGAGGAGTTACTGACAATTTGTGTGTCAGTTCTTGTCTCTGTCTTGATTGTTTTATTTGCTATATAAATGACTGTGTTTGTGACAATGTTGCCAAATGGATCCAGATCCAGTCTATGCATTTTGCCACCTCATACAACACACGGAAGGATATGTCAATACTAATAATGCTGCTTTTAATTAAAAGTGTGTTGATGGACGTAGCAAAACCTTCCAGAAAACGTCTTTGGCTTTATTATCAAGCACATAATTTCATGCTAGGGAGGACTTAAACAATCATTTTATACGGCTCAAATACCCTGTCTGCAGTTTATTGACACTGTGGGACATTTACTCCCTCCGGAGAAGCTCAACTGTAATAACCCCAGACCTTTATCGATGGGCTGGAGCCATATTATTTCTCAAATTGAGAGTTTGGCTGCAGGGCTCTCCGAAGTTGTGAAGGCTGCAGCGCTCTTCCCCTTTTGCCATGCTGCGTTTATGCCGACACTTGTTTATGACTGAAGCTTTCAGCAGTGATTTAGTTCTCCTGTCTTTAAAGCGCTACTGACAGAGTGCATGACTCCTCTTAATCGTACTTTCTGGTGCAAAGTAGGGGTCAAAATCTTCTATTGCGGTGCGTGTATTTTCACAACACAGTGACGGTATCACAATACGCTAATTGTGTTATAAATTCAATTAACAAATGGTTTAAATCAACCATACCGTACTTCATCACCTATGATTATTTTCTTCTTTTATGTGGAACGTCTATAAAAACAAAAACTGCCTCACAACACTGAGACAACACTTTTAAAAACAAAATACTCAAAACGGTAAATGGAAGCTTTAACGTTCCTGAGAACAATAATTTCAAGTGTTAAAGGTTTTAAACTTAACATTGTTGTCACGATACCAAAATTACTTTTAAATAATGTATCTGTCTAGGGCTCTCGTGAAAGGTAAGAACTTAAAAAGTGAAGTGCAATATACAAATCACACAAATTTGTATTTTAGAGTACACCAAAAGGCTAGACTTTTCCTGCAGGATTTACTCATCTTTCGTTTAAAAACTATTATTATTATTATTATTATTATTATATTAGCTGGAATGCCTCCTCCTACTCTGTATTTACAACTTCACCCTCCTCCTCCAAGTCTGCCAAAATCCTGTTACTTTGCAATGCAGCTGGATTCGCAAGATTACACGAGTTTCACTCCCGCGGTTGAAACGGTAAACCAAAGTCTTTACTGGTTGACACATTTTTAACGATAGCGCAGTATACCGTCATATCAGCCGACCTGGCACAGTAAAAGCTAATGCTGGTAATGTTGGTGATGTTTGCACCTTGTGTGTGCTACAAGTACACCAAGGCATTCTCTAATCTGCTTATCCCATGTAGCAGATGCATTTCCATATCACACATTATAGCCCTAAACACACACACACACACACACACACACACACACACACACACACACACACAACTCCTGCACACAGACGTTCCGTGTTCATGCACAGGTTTTGGAGATTAAATGTCAGTCTGTATGGAAAAACTCGCTGCAGCTACATTCTCCTTTGCTTAAATTATTCTCGCTTCAACTTTGTTCACGCTGACCTCACAGAATCAGCTTTAAGCATGTTAGCAATTTGTAGACTTGAAACACGTGACAAAGGGCCATCGTGTGCATAACCTTAACCACCAACAATATGTTGCATTCTGCTTTAATGGTTTGCTCCATAGTCATGCTGTAGATATTAGTGTGGCCTTATTTTTACAAACTAGCATAGCTTTTATTGGTTAACATGTTGTGGCCTATGTTACCGTTGAGATGGAATATGTGCTCTTATTGTTAACAACCTTTGGTAGTTCTTTTTATGGCACTGGGAGTTAGGGTACAGTTGCTATCATTGTACTTTTACCTTCACTGGTATGCTAGAGTGGATGCCAGTGTGAACTGATTTCCTGATTTAAATGAAGAACAATTAAATCTTTGTTTGTCTTCGTACTGTATGCAATGGGAAGACGTTTATTTTGAAACAGATGGCGCTTAACTTGTAGATAATTATCCATTTAATTAGTCCACACACAATGTTAGGCAGTGAAATCAATATCGAAGATGGGCGGAAGCATTTTTAATTGAACAAGGTTAGCAAGCTGTTGAGCTGTGAAAAAAGTATAAATATGGTATCTTTATGCCATGAAGGTATAATTTGAAATAACTCGCACATCATTATCATTAACACTTTACATATTGTCCTTGATTTTTTTTTTATTTTTTTTTTTTAAGTTTTCAGAAAGGGAAGGAAAGATTTTCTTAAGATCTTTTCTTCCTGAAAACAGAACACGGATGTTTACACTGGCCATTACTGACTCAGTTCTTGGGCTTTAGCTGCAGCCAAACCATCACCCTCCCACCTATCACCAGTTGTGAGGTCACAGTGGCTGAGTGAATTCTCCAAACTTGTACTTGTACTACCGTTAAAGTCCTCAGAAAACATAAAAAACACAGAGTCTGAGTTGTCCTTTGATAACTGGAAGCTTGGGAGTGTAGTGAGAACACAAGGTCACTGCCAGGGCACTGAGTCAATCATTCATTTAGTCCACATGTTATGTAGCTCAGTTCCTGCAGGGCAGGATCTATCCGACAGCTAAACATGGTACTTTGATAATTCAGAAGTTTATGCACTACTTTTGTATTTTATAGTCTCTGCATTTACTTAAAGTGATGCTGGGTGATAATTCAGTATCATCATTTATAGTAATGGTGCAGAATAACGTTAGTAATAGTCAAACTATTATCTTAATGTGATTACTCTGTATTTGTATGCATGCGTGTAAACCTAGTCAGGGTGTAGCTGGAAATATTTATTAAGTTTCTCTATAATTTCATTTGAAACTAGTTCATTTTGTACTAAAGTTCTTAACTAAATAAGAAAATATTCAAAAATAGGCTTTACCACGTGGTTATTTCATATATATTCTATTTATTATTATTTTATCATATTTATTTATAGCTGTGTTATGAGTCCTTAAACCTTCTTGTTGAACAAGTTCGGAGCCAAAGTGCCATATAGGTAGCCAGCTGTACAACGATTGAGTTTCATGGACTTTATAAATCTGATGAAAAGAATGTGCATGCATGTTTCTGTCTTTGTGCTTATCCTACACGCAGTTTAAGTCTGGAATACACACAGAGTTTTATGCAACTGGCCCAAGGTCTGTCGTTGTACGACGGTGGTGCTCCAGCATCAGCAGTCACTCGGCTCACAGCTGCGTCTTAGAGACTAATCGTAACGCAGGGACGGAATAAACCATTTTGTGCATTTTGTAAGGAGTGGTCGGGACTATTTTCTGTTGATACAAAGTTTAGTCTGAACTGATTTATTCAGCCGATTTTAATTTAGTAATGACACTAATGACTTACAAATAAAAAAATAAACAGGCTTTTTATTCCAAATTTTGTAGAAACTGTTACATGTTATTAATGCTAAATAAAACAAAGTGCATTTAAAGCCCATAGTTACTTGCCATGTCCTCTTTAATCTTTATGAAATGGCAAGATGTTTAAACTATTAGAACGTATCAAACAAAGAGGAAAACTGGACATGAAACATCAAAAGAAGAATCATAATTAGATTTTAAACTCAACAAGAGGTAATTTCCCCCATTAGTGGATAGGAATAGTGTTATTTAAAGTTGAACTAATTGAAGGCTCCCAGGATTTCTTCAACATCTGGGTGGTGATAAACAACGGCAGAATATTTATGATGTTTTTCTGCTTACTGACATGAATTCACAAATCCTCGTTGGATGTAGCCCCTGTTCCGCCATCACAGTGTTACTGAAAACCATAAAAAAAACAGACGACATAATATTCTAGAGACCAAAGAACAGTCAAGTTGGAGAATAGTGCGTGAAACAGATAATAGAATATAATTCAGGGAGAGAGCAGGAGGAGAAAAGATACGATTCAGTGGGGAGAGAGCGACGCGATGAAAATCCTTTTGCCTGTTACCGAGGATGGAATGTGACTTTAAGTCTGATTGGAGTTGGGAAGCCATTTCGCCATTTCGGAGGGTTGAGAGCGATGAGTGATGCCCAGCAGTCATTTGTGGGAAAATGCAGCAATCAGTCTAGCATCTATGGCTCCATTGTGACCTGGACTCGTAGGAGGTTACAGATCTCTTCCCCGCTTTGAAGCGAGCAGCCGGCAGTGTTGTGCATTAGATATGAGCAGCCGTGGGCAGCCATCAGAGGGAGTTTTGTCGAGAAATAATGTGGGAGAAATCAGGGGGGAGGCTGAAGAAAGAAACTGCTGTGTTTTGGGTGACCTGTAGGTCATGGAGGGAGGATTGTCATGAAGCCAGGGAGCAGCAGTTCCCAACCTATGAGGATTCAGATGTCCTCGCAAGAGTTCGTGGTCTCCGGGTGCACCATGACTCGGGGTCACATCAATACTGACTGAGAGGGGATACAGAGGCCAGAATATTCCTAAGGGGAGAAAGAGACTGTCTTCTGGAAGACAAACATCCAACTTGAATTGCCTTTAAGTTAAGAGGCCAAGCATTGATCTGTTGGAGACTCCAGGACAGATGATGCTCAACACAAACAAGGATCCTACTGTCCTCATGAAGCTGCGGTTCGTTGTGCGTTAGCGAGAATGCATGGGACCGCCGGACGTTATTAAAGGGCATTTGCGTAAGCTCTGCTCGCACGTTCACGTACTGGCAATTTCACTGTCACTGTACTTCCTTGTGCGAATTTGTCTGTGTAAGTGTGGAATGCCTCCAAGCAAACAGTACAAACACAACTATTACGCCTCCGCGATGTCCGCAGCAGTCCGTGTACGCGTCCGTTTGGGAGTATAACCGAGGCTTAAGTGTGAGAAACCATCATAGCGAGAACAGAAACATCCTTTAATCAGCAATCGGGGTGAGAACTGTCTGCTTGACATTGTCTGAGGCAGGTGAAAGGATGTCTCAGTCACAGGTGAGATCACAGGGAAAGTGAAATGGAGGGAGCTGCCTTGATGGCAAACTGATTGTGCTCCAAAAACAATTACCCTCAAGAGGTATTGCATGAGCTCAAAGGCACATTCAAGAGAAGTTTCCAGCCATAGTTTATATTAAGTCTCAGTTTTTTACGATTGATATGACCCAGTTTTCATTACTCATCTCGTACACTTAAAACAATAAATCTCAAGCTCATAAGCTGCACAGCTCTGAGGATCAAGTTTATGAAATATAATCAGTATACTTAAAGACACAGAGATGGCCAAATCCATGAAGCATAGACTCTGCATTAAATTACCAAGATTTGTTGAAGGCCCTTGGAGACTTAATTCTGATTCTTGATAAAACAAGAGGAGCCAGCCCTAGTTTTAAACAGGTTTGAGCATGTGAATAAACTTGGTTAAAAAGTTTTTTTTCCCCCCCATGGCAAAGATGTTGTGTTGTCTTGACCAATCCTCTGAGAGGGTAGATCTGTCATGTTTCCTTAAGGTGATTGACAGATGTACTCTGTGTCCTCGCAGGTTGCGGTCGTTATTTCTGGCAGGGGAGCGCTGTGATGTGGAGACGCTGGAATGGGCAAAAAGGAGCTTCGAGGTTCCTGTCCTGGATCACTGGTGGCAGACTGGTAGGAAGGCTTCTACTCTCTAAACACAGAAATCTGAAATTTGTACCTTGTTAATTCCCTTTATTCAAAGCATCATGTATTGATATAAATATATAGTTCACCTGTCTTATCTGATTCCATACATTTTCCCTTTTAGCCCCAACTTCATATTTGACAGGAAGCAGTAAATTGAAACTTGAAAATAAAATGCAAACTACCTCCTAGTGACTGAACTGTGCAGTGAAAGCTGGACTCATCGACGTAATGTTCTGCTCTCCTGCCTCTTTTTGTCTCTTTAGTATGAAGCATCACATAACAGCCAGACCATCAATACAAAATGTGCATTTCACAGACTTAATGTCACAGGATTTCTGGTGGTTGAAGTTGAAATTGTTGAAAGCATGTATCCAGTGTCATATGCTATGTGTGAAGCTGCCACGTGCAATTAATCACGTCCGTCTAGTTGGTTGAGAAGCACTTTACCCTCCAAACTTTAGGGATTAAGTTCTTATGATACAGAGAAAGCATTTCAAGGAGTACTGTTATTAACATGAACTGTATATGATGTTTTAATATAACTTGATCTTTAAGACTCGGCCTCGTCTTAAGCTTAACAGTGCGAGAAGACTATGAATCTGGTCTGTGCTGTATTTTATTAGTCCATTGACATTAACTTGGCCTTGAGTAGAGATATAACTCCAGGAAATCACTATTCCCTCGAAAGCACAGAGTCATTATGAAGAACATTTTATCACACTGCCCTCTCTGATTAATCCCATCTGATGTTTTGTATTGTAGACCGGGGGATTGGACCCCTTCTACCGGAGTAATTATGACGTTACAGAACCCAATGTTTGATTTTATAAGCTTCTCTGAGAACTGATCATCACACAAAAGGACATCATTTGGACGAGTTATTTGAATGGCAATCAAAACTAGATAGGGATGTGCAGGAGGGCAGGTGAACAATGGCTGAAATCACCATTTTAATTAAGTCAAAATGAGAATCATGACTGGAAGTGATGGTGCAAATTGAATTAATAGAACAGCTCCATTACAACTGTACAATAATCTGAATTTTTTTTAATAGACACGTGCAATAGCCCCAAGTCAATCATTGTCAGGTTGGGAAAACTCCCAGAGAGCATTACTTCAAGTGGTCACATTCCACAGCAGCAATTAAATAAAGGGTTTGATTGGCAGTGCCATTCATTGAGTTCACTAATGTTTAATTGACTTTGCGCCCATAAGGGACAGTGAGTGACTGGCTGAGGTGTGAGCACTAAGTTATGTGCTTAGGAAAGAGATAAAGGAAAGGAAGCAATCAGAGGTACCTTGTCAGTTCAGCAGTTATAATTGAAATAGCTTCCCCAATGAAACATGCTTTGAATCTTTTAATGTGTTTTTATTCATTATAATTGCTTAAATAATGGAAAGATTTTTATTTTTTATTTTTTTTGTCCAAAAAATATTTGAAGGGGGGGTAGTTGGTGAAATTGACAATCGTGGAAAGTGCCATGAAATCGTATTTTATGTATTACATTTCTTTTAACATTTTTTGTTAAAAATCATTAAAATCCATCACCATATGGCAACTAATTCATTTTACCATATTAAAAAAAACATGTTGCGTCTATACTGGTTTTAATGATTAAAGTTAAGTCATCTCGGGTAGTATAGAATTTTTTTTTTGTTGAAGGAATTTTGCTTAAATATTAAACAATTAGTCAACTTTGGAAGCTTTCAGATCATGACTTTCTCAGTGTCACTTGTCCTTTGAAAAATGGATTACAAACACGATTTCCTGCTCGTGTGATGTGATCAATTGTTGTCATGTCATAGTAGAAGACCGTCAGTTCACAGCAAAACTGTAACACATGGGTTTTATATCACTGCCTTCTAGTAAAATTGAGACAACACGGTGCAATAAAGGGACCAACGATGTCAATTTTCTCTTTAAAAAAAGGTTACAATAATTTATGGCTAATCAGCTTTGGCAAAGAAGGGCTTCCATTCTGACCCGTCTTCTCTTTAAAAAGTCCATTAACAGACTCAATATTTCAGTGCCACATTGCACCAATGCACTTGAGATTAATGTAATGTTCACAGAGGCTGAGCCGCGTTCATCATTTTAAAGACTTGCTAGGTCATGCCCCTCAATTCTCACTCCAGTGGTCGTACATTAGACAATGAAAGGCGAGTTTGCCGTCTCCTGGAAAGTTTGTAATCTCCCTTTTCTTCACCTCACAGTCAACTTACTGCATACATGGCTGTTGTGGGTCTGGATGATAAGATGTGTAATTAGAATCTCGGGTTTCCAGCTTCCCCTGCATTGTTCTTAGGCCTCGCTTTGTAATGATTCTTGAATGTGTAAGACCCTGTTAGGTTTTTGGATGGGAAGTTTGCATCCAGGCAGCCTGCCATCATGCTAATGCCCCCCCCCCCCGTCCCCCCCCTCTCACTTAGTTGTTGATTGCCGTCCTCCTCACGTACTACTGAATTATGATAAATGTTCCAGCGACAGCAAAAGAGCACAATTGGATGTCTCTTTGTTCTGTAATGTTTTCCTGCCTGCGAGAATGTAGAATCGATGCTGGACAAGACGACGTCTCTGTGTTAAATATGGGATCAATACTGTTGTTGGACCGTTGGAAAAGCCATCGACCTTGAAGTTTGTACAGGCAACACACGCTGATCTGAGCGCAGATTAGCCCACTTGACTGATTGGGTCTGTCCGGGCGCAATGGGAGTGTGAAAAGCTCAATACTGTAATATCGCTGAAATGTAATTTATCAATTCAGGCCCTTGGGTTTGAATTGCTGACCCTGCTGTAGGCTTATCACATATATGCTGCATTCCAGTTCAAAGCAGCATCCTCTGGAGGCTGTCCCATTTCAGCTAAGCCTCTTCAATTTTATCTCCCAAAAAAAATAAAGGTAGCAGCCTTCTTTTGCCCAATTTCGAGCCTCATATACACGCAACCAGTTATTTCCCCTCAAATATACATGCATAACTGATGACACCAATGTTTTTTGTTTTAGTTGTATGTAAGTTTGAAATCACAATCGACAAACCACAGTGATATACAACTTCCTGGTGGTTAACTTGCTTGCACCACTAGTTTCTGTCTTTGTGAGGCCAGACTCTCTGGGTTCAGTCTGGTGCACCGATGGACTCACACTCCTGAGTGGTGACCATCCAGACTCCGCTTTGTAAACTTTGTGCTTAGCAGTGGCCTCATGGAAAGTGAAAATCAATTTGCCAAAGTGCGGTGAATTCCCTCTCTGGGGTGTTTTTATGCTCAGTTTAAATATCCGTCCACTGATCTTTTATTAAGGCTGTTTGATGAGCATTTACTGTTTTATATTAGCAGTGTGGGAGTTGAAGGATTTAGAGCAGGCTCCAATGCTCACTGGCAAACACAAGATTATGACATCTGCAAGCCTTTTGGTGCTGTGTGATTTAGTTGTTTGCTCTGTTTACTCTCTAGCTGCACCACCATCTTAGATTGTGTCTGACTGGCAGAGCAGATGGATGGACTTTACTAAACTTCCCCGAGCCTGGATGTGCTGAACAAAGCTGCTGATTCCCATCTTTCTCTTTGAAGCTTCAGCGTTTGTGGGATAACATTTCATCCTACCTGAACAAAGGGATGTTTGCTTCGCGGCTTGACTCTCCCTTCCTTTCTATCCCTCACACACACACACACCACACACACACACACACACACACACACACACACACACACACACACACACACACACACACACACACAGAGGCACCCAAACAAAATCCTGTCACACTTTGAGCCAGGTGATATATTGAGTTTGGAGACAAACCTCTGGCACCCTCTTGATTTCTGTCTGGATGTGTAAATCCCATTGGATTCTTCACCCCCTGCTAAACTCAATATGTGGCAGCTGGCGGCCGGCGCAGCAATCCAAATGTGTTCTCCACTTTTTCACGGTAGAGTGGGTGACTCCTCGTCTCACTTGCTTTCTCTTTGTCTGTCCGAGGCAGTTTGTCTTCAAATGTGTGGGTGAGAGAGACTCCGGCACGTTATACATATTAATTTAAATCATCGCTAGTTTATTTCTTTCTGAAGTTACAGAAAGAAAAACTTTTCAGAGTTTGTCTTAAGCCATCTGTGTTTTCCAGCAACAGCTTTTTCATATCCACATGTTGCAGTAGTCACAGTAGGTTGGTGTTATTTTATCTTTTTAACCACAATTTCCCAGAAGAGTCTAAAAACAACAATGTATTCATCATACTAACAAGTATTACCCCAGCCTGAAATAGATAATGCATGTTTACCCAGAACTTGTAACACAAACATGGCTGACATACTGTATTGATTCATTCTTCACCCACAATATATATTTATCAATTATAATAATGCTCAATTTCATTTTTTGTGGCTATTTTTTAAAATTGGTTCAATCCATTTGCATTCATCACAGAGGACACGTTCCATACTAAAATCCAGTAACTGAAATATCGTATAGACATCTACTCTACTATCTATTCACTGAGGTAATCACATATGCATAATATAGACATACATTTACACTTACACAGTGACATGGGATGAAATGCAATAATAAAAGCTGTGGTTAACAGTTTTAAGAGTATTCTCCTTAAGACAGAACCCTAAATTATTTTTGGTTTATAATGAATAAGTCGTTATTATTAGAGCATGCGCACCTCTAACCACTGACTTCTGTTTGTTCCTATGCTGACTTGAATGGGGATAAAATAATTCTGCAGCTCTGCTAGACTTTCCGAATGCTATCGGGTTGAATTGATCAAATGCTCAAAGTGAAACGAAACTATTTATCTGCTGAGAGTTGCAACAGTAGCGACGCAGTAGGCGATGCCTGTTCGTCTAGGGTTTTTGTAGGAAGAGGAAATAAGATTTAAAAAAAAAAAAAAAAAGTTAATAGAAAATAAATCTCATAGAAAGATTTTGTCGTGAAAAATGTCGAGATCGTTTTACGCCCAGCCCTAGTTGACACACACACACACACACACAGGTATCAAATGTCAGTAAAAGATAAGAGCGCTGTGTATACAGTTTCCTTCTGCCTGTACTGAGTTCATGAGTCACCCTGCTGGAAGTGTCACGATGCTCTGTTCGACCGTCTCTCTGGAGGCGGGACATCAATCAAGCAACTTTTAACAATGTCGGTTCCCTGACACCTCTCCTTCATCTTCCCCTCCAGAACAAAAAGGAGGAGCAGCAACTTTGTTAACTTGAAGCAGTTCAACATTCAAGGCTCGTTTACTCCAAAATGGGCCTCACAGAAAGGAGAGACAAACTCCTCCTTGAGAAACTCATTATAGTCAAAACACCTGAAAGCAAAGTTTGTTTTCATCTTTTGGCTCCCAACTCAGAATGATTTTTCAAACTTGGGTTTTGGTTTTCATTTATAAATATTGATATCTGCCCTTCTACTTGTAGCTCACCTGCAAAATAGATAGAAATTGAATAAAATCGATCACCGGTGCAGTTGCTCATGAATCTTTTTTAGCTGCATGCTTTTAGTCCTGGAATGTAATATTCAGCAGCCCAAAGCTGTAATCGATGGCGAGCGAACAGGCACCGTGAGCGATGATGGGAAGAGTCGGTGAACAGAGCAGCACATTTTTGAAGTAGAAAAATATTAGTTCCTCTCGGGTTCAGATACCGGGTTCGCAGCATACCTGGACTTACTGACTAAATAGTAAATCCCTGACAATATTCAGATGTATACTGAATATAGATTTTTAATGTTATTGATGGTTTTTTTTTTTAGGTTTTTAGTCTGTGTTCTGGAGTCCAACTGGAATTTTGTAGTCCTTGAATGAGACCAAAATCTTCTGATTATTTTCAAATGTATTGTTTATGTATTTTATTATTGAAAGGAATGGGGGGAAAGGTCCTTGGAGATGTAGTTCAGTACATCAGGGTTTAGTGGAAAGTTCCAGGCTCAATTTAAAATGTATTAAATAAAAAAAAGTGTCACTTGATTTTGACTTTTGATTAAAATACTTTTGAACCACTACCCTATACGAGTGTTTCTGACAGCAGAAGAAGTATTCTCCAGCTCCTCAGTGTAAATCTGCTGCATCATCACCGTAGAATTTATCAAACTGTGTGTGTTTGCAGCTCCCGTTAAACGATGCATCATCTAGTTCATTATCTTTTGACATACACTGGAAACAGTTCGTTAGCTGTCCCGGCCGCATGCAGCTGAAAAGATTTAAAAAAAAGAATGGCTCATGGTTTGGTTGGCATCTTTTCCTCATCCATCCCCCGGGGACTCCTCTTACCTTGCAGTCAGCTGTGAATCGCTGCTGAGATTTGTTAACGGGCGCATCACACAAAGAGCTAGTGTTGCTCGCTCACTCCTCACACAGCTCCCCTTTGATCTGCACAAGACTCCGGTTGGAAATAATGATAATGTAGTATAATGATAATAGGCAGCATGGCGGTCAGCAGACGGGAGGTCAAAAGTCGAAACATGTCTCTGGTCCTTAGAATGAAAAGAATATTGCCAGCAGGCTTGGATTTCGAGGGGACTTTCTGCAGAATACATATCCATAGACAAATTGTTTTGCATCATGCCAGCTGGTAGTCTATTTGTTAAACATTAGATTTTTTTTGTCATTGATTGCAAGCAACGAAAAATGTACACATTCTTAGCTGGAAAAGTTTAATCGTGCTAACAAGCTCGCGGCTGGGAATTTGACTAATTTTGACCAATTTAGCTCATTAATTGGTTTTCACTCTGGAACGCGAGGCTGGTGGACTCGTTTTCTGATGAAGAGTGGAAGTGATCGGTGAGCTCGTTATTCCCATGTGCAGCGGGCTCAATCATTTCTCAGCCTCCCGTTGTCATCTGATATGCTGATTCATCCGGTCTCATCAGCCCAGACATGATGCCAAACTGCTCTTTTTCACCTTTCTCCTCCATCTCTCCCCCTTTTACCGTTGTTACATTTCTCTGTGCTTATATGCTTCTGTCACGTGCACACAGACTTGCACACATAAATTAACGACCCCCCCCCCCCCCCCGAGCCACGACCCCCCCCACCCCCCCTGAGCCACCTGAAACCAGCCCAGCTCACTTCCCCTTATGTACATATGAGAAAATGTCTGCCATTTTGAAGCCTGATAATAATATGAGCGCTATTTTAAGAGCCAAGTGCCATTGGGAGGGGGTGGGGTGATGATGAAGGTTGCTGATGTCACTGGTGTTGCCTGGCAACAAATGTGTGTTTCCAGTTGGCAGGGTTTGGCTGCCTCACCAGTGAGCGGATGGACTTAGAGTAGTGTTTTAGGTATCTCTCTGTCTCTCTCACGTTGTCTTTTTTTTTGTCTCTCAGACTGACAGCAGATGCCTTTGTACACAGAATGGGATTGCCATGAAAAAGTAAACTGGAGCTCTCCAAAGCGCCTGTCTTGTCAAATAAATTGTAGAATTGAAAATGCCGCCCCTGGCCTATGCCAAATGCAGTGCTGGCACAGACTTGTTTTCCACACCTCCTCCTCCTCCTCCTCCTCCTCCTCTTCCTCGTCCTCCTCCTCATGGATGAAAAAGTCAGAGAGTCTGAAGGGCACTTTTTATAGCTTGAAATCCTTAGACTCTCACTGATGAAAAACAGGAGCTTTTAAAAGTCCAGGTATTCACTAACTCAGCACATAGACAGCAATACATTGAATCTGGGGTTAATGAGGAATCTTAACCTGAAACCAGCAAGCTCAACAGGAATACTCTGAATATATATCACCTGCAGGATACCTTTTCAGAATCAGCTCCTCGGCGGTCTGAACATCAACGTATTATTTGTAACTGTGGCGCTACTTCAATAGAGAAAATAATGCAAAAAAACGAATAAAGAGAACGAGGCTTTTCACTGGCAGGACCAGCCATATTTTGTTTTTAACAGTTATCAAGTCAGATGTGCAGCAGTCCGTATTGAATTAGGAACCAGCTATTCACAAAGAAAGTATTCAATCATTTTACAGAAAGTGTGAATTGTTATAATAACTTGAAATTCTGTATGTTTTATGGTTTTTACTAAAATGTCACTTGATTCTATATATTTTTATTAGATACATTTTTTTCTTGTGTAAAATTGTCTGAAAACAGTTGGGCATGTATTTTTGCTTTTGTGGCACTTCCACAACACATTGTCTATGTAAGCTACATTCATTTTGGAAAAAATATATACGGAGCGCATTATGGACTCTTGCATTTCTCAAGGAACATGTGGAGTAAGGTGTTTCTAATAATAAGATTAAAGTAGGTTGGACTTGAATCATTTTGTGTCTTAATATAAGAAAGTTAAGTTTTATAACGTACAGTGTATTTGCGTGCGTGCGTGCGTGCGCTCAGCTGTCGCCATGTTGAGAGCCGTGTGGAAGCAATCTTTCAATATGCTCTGAATTTCAAACTGTAAGTAGAATTAAAAAAAAAAAAAAAAATGTAAAAAATCTTCACCTAATTAGTGTTCTGTCCCATCTTTTCTCCACATAAACTGGTCCCTCAGCTTCTCTTTTGAAAAAAACACATTAATTTGAGTAAAGTTATTCCTTCGTCATGTCCCCCTCGTGCTCTGTTGCCTCCTTTGGGAGATGCTCGGGAGCCTTGGCTTTGTGTCTCACTTGGTCTCATTACATTGCTGCAGAGACAGTAGCGCAGATGTCACCGCTCCTGTAATTACACATCCGAGAGCTGAGGTGTCACATTTGCATTACCTGGTTGTTTACTGGGGGCTGCTGTCAACGCCTCTCTAACCGTCTAGCATTCATTTCAAGCCATTATACTATTTGTCTGCGGAGGTGAGGCACAAGAAGTGGTTTTACATTAGCAAGTTAAGCAGTGAATTTGTATGCATAAACTTTGGCTCTGAGCAAATGAGGCGAGCTGTCTGAAAAGTGATAAGGGATGGAATGGTTTTAGCTGATGGAATGAAGTTGTCCCTTGAGGAGTCCGAGTTTTAAATGGGAGAGCGTGTACGGATGTGTGCGTGCGTGTGCAAGTTATGTGATTGCTCATGTCTGTCTTTGGTGGGCAGCATCACCAGCCTTTTTGTAGTTGCTGCAACCTAAACTGATTCCACAATCCCCATGCATTTGACTTTCTCTGTTCCCTCCCTTTCCCTTTCTTCACTCGTTATTTTTCTTCATTTTAACGTTGAGGCCAATCAGAACTGCTTGGTCAGCCGACCCTTTTGGTTTCTTCGTGTGCTTGGCTCCTCCGCAGACTGCCAATGATGGTCTTAGTCTAAGCTGTTTAAGTTGTATTTGTTCAACACAGACTCCTAGCAGAACTAATCCCAGAAGTTTGTAGTGAGATTTGCTCCTCAAATCATTCTTGGACCCAAAAGAGAAACGGCAGAGAAATAACGCAACCCCATGTTCTCTTGTCTTAACGATAAACATCGGATTGTATTGCAATTCTGTAGTATGCTGCACAATTTATGATTTTATTATTTTACATTTGTTTATAGTGTTTTTCCTCATATTATAATTTTGTTTGCGTTAGATGGGTTATTGTTTTTTTCTGAAGGAAGCAAAATGTGTTGTGAACCAAAACAAGTTTTAAAAAAAATAGACAAAAACAATCTCCTCACTCCCTGTCTGCTCTCATCCTCCTACGCCACATCGTCGTTTAAAATGACCTTGGGTTAGCTATCTTGTTCAGCTCCCGAAAGAGTTACCCCAGCAACTACGCATCACCAGGGCAACCACGAGCTCTGCTGTGCATATGTATGATGTACAGGAAGCATCCCCACGTCTATTTCTGACACTTGTTATTAAAACTCTCAGTGACAAGTTCTGTTTGTTTGTGTGTTACATCGGCGACTGTAGGAGTTACATTCCTTGCTATGCGTCCATGAACTCAAAATAATTTCTAACTTTTCTTTGTACTTTGTATTTCTGCTGTTACCCAGGGTGAACAATAATACAGAAGCCCGATGAGGAGAGGGATGTGCAAACCAGCCATCCGGCCGCCAACACTATTTACATGACAGCTATTATGAGTGTTTCAAGTGAAAGTCAGCCTGTTAAACTTTTAACAGGGTTGCAGCCCGCCACATTAGATTTTAAAGGAAACTATGAAATGCTGATTTTCATTTTTAAATCGTTGGTTGCTGGCCACCTGGCGAATACAAGTCCAATATTTACTCTCCTTTTAGCTCCGTTTTGGTCCCCACCAACTCCTGAAGGGAAAATGTGTGAAATTCAAAACTAACTGCACTGCATTTTTTTAGCTATAATCTTAAATGTATTGTCTCTCTCTTGTTTAATAATGTTTTGTGTCATGACACTGTGTATTTCTACTACATTGATATTGATTAATGTGTATATATGCATGCCTGAAGATTGTGGAGAACTGTAGGGAAACCAACACTTTTACTGATCAACGTCCATGTTACATCAATGCAAAAAAGCTTGCATTAGAGTTGCATCTCTCTCTCTCTCTCTCTCTCTCTCTCTCTCTCTCTCTCTCGGTCAATTCCATTCTCAGTCTTTAGCCAGTATCCCTTATTCCCATAGCAGTTCATTGTGTGGGCCATACAGAGAGAGTGGAACGGCAAGGTTACATTATGTGAGGAAAAGACAGTTATTCCATCTCTTTCAAAACGTAGTGGAGTGCTTGAGGTGCTGCTGAGAATAGAGTGTGCAGGATCAGAGAGCCATCTTTGTTTTTCCTGAGCAGCAGTGCCCCCCCCACCCCCCACCCCCCACCCCCCTCCCCGAGCTACTAGTAATGAGCACGGCTATTCGATAGCGCCAAAGCCCCGTACTGCCCATCCCGCTCTTTCCGACGCCTCCTCCCGACAAGCCTTTCCCTCACTCAACCCATTCATCACACTCAAAATGCCTCTCACTGGCCAAGCTCATCTCCAACAGGTCGAAGGAAGATTGATTTGTTTGTGTACAGAGGCAAAGGCAGCGAGAAGGAGCAAACAAAAAGGGAAAAGACAGTGATGGGAGCAGATGAACACTGATACAGAAGTGTGTTTTTGTGTCTGTATGTGTGTGTGCCAACGACTGCAGTCATTCAGACAAGCAGATTCACAGCCACACAGTGTGTGTGTGTGTGTGTGTGTGTGTGTGTGTGTGTGTGTGTTTGTGATCGACTCCATCTCACAGATGATGTTTTCACTCCACTCTAGCGTTCACTCACCTGTCTCAGCCGGTGCTGTCTGCCTTTCATATCCAGCATATTTAATCTCCTCTGCACAATGTGACCAGAATAGTAGCAGTGGAAGTATTTCATCTGCTTTGTCTCAAGGACATTTCTTTTTCTTTTTTCTTTTTCATCTCGACCCTTAAATAGACTCAGTTTTGACAGATAACCACATTGGATTAGATTTTGTCCTTGTGGGCAGATTATTATGGTAGATACGGTTGAGTTATGGGTAGATCATAGCGCTGAGGGTGTCAATAGTCACATTTCTACTGCTGTGTAATCATCTATCACGCCTTCATATTGTGGGCTGAGGAAGGAACCTTAGGAGTTCTTGACAAACGGCCTTTTAGAGTTCTGCTCTTGTCAGTTCACCATCTTTCCTCTACATGTGAGGAGGATGCGTTTCAGTGCAATTTTAGTGTCGATAATCGTCATTGAGGTTGCTTTGCTTTGTAATGGTTTGATTTCACGCCTGAAAGCTGTCCAGCCAGTTCACTCTCTCTCCCCTCTGTGCCTTGTAAAATGTCAAGGTCCAATTATATTGTCTTTTTTCATTTGGGGTTTTTGAATTTACTCGCCCCGGGCCTGAATCACTGCCAGAGAGCCCCGGCTCCTGCTGTAAACAGCCAGGTTTAAACACTCCACTCATGCTGACACGGTTCAGTGGTTGTGGCGAGCCCTAATCGACGGGCAATCCAGCAGAGCTTTTAAAGGACCCTCACGGCTTCCTCCAGAGTCAGACGGATATATTGTTTTGCCAATATTGGCTCGTTATAATAAGTTGATGAGATAATGTCATCTAGGTCGATTAAGGTACAGTTTCGTAAGCATTTTTTTCTTTTTTTTATATTATCAAATTATATTCAATCACTTTGTAATTTTTGCAGGTGACAGTATTTCCCCTTTGCTCTAGTTCCATTCAGATTGCGTAAATGGTGCAGTGCAACGAGTAGTGTGTTTCTGAAGGGGAAAGCAAAGGGCATGATTGGTCAAAAGTCTGTCATCACTCTGCTCTCTGACCATGTGGGCGTTGAGTATTCCCCCTAAAGGAATAAAAAAAAAAAAGTCCTTTTTTTCTTTTTTTTATATTATCAAATTATATTCAATCACTTTGTAATTTTTGCACAAAATACTGATCACTCAAAACTTCCACCAATCCAAAAGTGTCAATACTGACCTAGACTCACAAGTCGGTCTCTAAACACTTCGCTCAACTAGGGACTGAAGACGGTCTCCCTGGTTTCGTTGCTAAAAGTGGAAACCGTTATGGAGTTTAAAAGAAACCTGGCAGAAACATAGAGGAACCAATTCAAAGTCTTTAGAGCAGGTTTGTTAGCGGCGGCTCTCGCCGGCGGCTCTCGCCGGCGTTTCAGCAACGACTTTCGGTAGACGGGGTTCTACAATTGTACCGTAGTGCGAGACCAATACTGATCCCTAAAATCCCACGCCGTGAATCTTTCTACCTTCATGAATCCGTTTCAACTGTCTTACAGGTGACAGTATTTCCCCTTTGCTCTAGTTCCATTCAGATTGCGTAAATGGTGCAGTGCAACGAGTAGTGTGTTTCTGAAGGGGAAAGCAAAGGGCATGATTGGTCAAAAGTCTGTCATCACTCTGCTCTCTGACCATGTGGGCGTCACTGAGTATTCCGCCTAAAGGAATAAAAAAAAAAAAGTCCTTTTTTTCTTTTTTTTAATCATCGGTGCTGAATGCTGTCTCTGCTGACACTGATGGGCTTTGAACCCTGCAGGGAGTGGCTAACCAGCCACTGATGAATGAGGCCTACATGGTTGCCAGTCCAGAGGTTGGGAAATGTATTCAACTCTTGCACCCCCCCACACACACACACACACACCCTCGTCTGCCTTCTCTTCCTTTGATAACTTAATCCCCTCCGCAACCAACCCAACAGCAACCTCCTGCCTCTGAGCTTGTGTCTTTGAAACCTGCCGTGCCGAAGTTGGAGGCAGGTCTATAGGCATTTACATTTGTTTGATTAATAGTACGCATATCTCCCAGTTAATGTGTGTGTGTGTGTGTGTGTGTGTGTGTGTGTGTGTGTCCTGTTTGTGCATGTGTGTGCATTTTGGGCCTATGTGTAAAAATAGTTAGGAATGTTCTTTCTTTCTTGTTTTCTTGCTTGCTTGTTGAAGCAGTTTATATCAACTTTACTCGTTCAAGCTGATACCATAACAATATGCTGGAGGTGATTTTGTCTTGGTCCATGTTGACTTCATGACCCATAGTTCCCTCAGGTTTTACCTGAGAGGGATTTTCTTTTTCCCAGAGAACTCTCTATCTCATGGATTCATGCTTTCATGCTTCTTATTCATGACTGCAGTCAGCATGGTGCATCTTAAAGGTCCCCTATGGAGTTTTTGATCAGTTGCACAAACCTTTCTCTGAGTGGGTCCTTGTTTTGTTCTTTCTTGTGCACACACTCAGAGCTGCAGAACTGCATGCTGGTGAGGCGATTCACAGTCCTGCCAATGGTTCACACTACTCCACTGATTGCGGCTGACGGGTGCGAAACCCTGGTGAAGTCCTCTGTTGCTGTAGCTCTCCCTCAAGCTTTAATGAGGAGTCTAAGATGCATATGTGGGCATCACCGTCATACTAACTGAGCTGTCATTTGCATAGCAGGCCTGCTGTCTTGAATGTTTTGTCCATTGGCCTTAGCCTTCTCAGAAGACACTTCTGCCGTTAGCACTGCCGCTGACTGCATATTTTAGTGGTTGAAACTCCTTAACCCCCGTGCAATAACTGATCGGATTCAGGTTTAGTGCACCTTTCTGCATGAATTTGCATATTAACTGTCGTAAATACCAAGACACTCAAGGGGCCGCAATGACTCAAGCACAATACATGACAGAAACATCATACAGAGTAGATGATCTCATTATCTTTTGGAAAAGCTTGTGCATAAATTTGCATGTTGGTGAAGAAAAATGGCAGCAGGTGAGGTTATTTAACTGCCTTTTGTTCAGTTTACTAATGTGAAAAAGCCAAAAGGCTGGTTTCTGTCTGATCAAATGTTCAGCCAATGAAGCTCTGAGGCCTGTCTTAAAGATCAATATATCCCTCTGTGCAAGCAGCAGGCACCTATAGATGGTGAAAAACACCAGTAAACAGGTAGATGTACCATGGAATATTAACGTGTAGTAGAGAAATTATGGAAATCATTGTGTTGAATGTCGTTTTGTGTGGTCTGTCACCTGTTGTGTGCATGTTGGTGGAGACATCCGCTGAGTTAAAGCTACAGTTGCTAACCTCGATGAAAATAGAGCCATATTTGACCAGACCGTCATTATATTGTGACAGAAGAACTTCAAAATCAGGTTCCTCTGCCTCCTTTTACGTTTACAAGATTCCACCGTGCCTGGCAAAAACCACAGCCGAGTACTCTCTAAAGCAGCTGTCAATCAATGCTCACGAAGTTTGTGAACATATATTA
This sequence comes from Cebidichthys violaceus, assembly GCF_023349555.1. Classification (NCBI taxonomy): domain Eukaryota; kingdom Metazoa; phylum Chordata; class Actinopteri; order Perciformes; family Stichaeidae; genus Cebidichthys; species Cebidichthys violaceus. The sequence goes on from NW_027176384.1 coordinate 9,749,814, forward strand.
TCGCACAGTTTAGTGTACTGTTGAGCTGTAATATTAGAAAGCTGGATCCGGGTTGGTGGGCGGTGCTTGGTTCTGGCTCGACACTTTTCAACGTGGCGGTCGGGTGACATATAACAAATGTGACAAAAGTTATTTTCTAAATCTAAGCTTGGGCAAAGGGAAACATGACAGACAGAAGAAAGCATTCAGCTTTGTTTTTTTATTTCTTCGAGGAACTGACAAACACCCAGTAGGAAAAAAGCAGATGTGTTTCTGCAGATAGTGTTTTCAAATCTTTCAGTTTGTCATAGACGGCAGATGCAGATCTTGGACTGCTCTGCTGTGCATAATGTAGGTTAATGCTACCCGCAGAAGCAAAGCAATCCAACACCACACCAGCACTTTTCGACAAGTCCAACATTAGAAGGTTTAACATTTGCATAATAAAGCAGAAAATGATGAGGTTGTGTCAAAACTGTGGGGTGACACCACAGATCTAGACTAAAACTTTATAGGTCTCCCACATAAAAGTGAGTCTGCATGTCTCTCTCTGTGTCTCCTTCTCATCAGAAACTGGCTCAGCCATCACCTCCTCGTGTATCGGTCTGGGGAACTCGCTCACGCCACCTGCAGGTCAGGCTGGCAAACCCGTTCCAGGTTACAATGGTAAGAGTCAGAACTGTCGATCCGCATCCCAGCTACAGCACACATATACTTTTATCTTAACGTCACAATTGCTGCCCTCTTAGTTACAGATACTCAGAACTCAAATGGATAAAACTGAGCAGCTGCTTTTCATTCCCTGCAGAGCATTTCATAATTCTGCTCTTCCACTTCGCCAGTGCGGGATGCACCATCTCTGAATATGAATTGCTTGCTCTTTCCTCTCCTCTAGTCACAGTGATCAATGATGACATGCAGGAGGTGAAGGCAAGAACCCTGGGAAATATCGTGGTGAGGTAAGCTGAGTGACTATGTGAGCAGCTCGGTCATTGCTTCACCTTTCTTCTGTCACCCTCACATGCGGTGGAAATGTGACAGAAAACTGTAATTTAATTTAAACTCCAATCTTTTACTCATTTATCTTAGTAATCTACTGTTGGGCAGTGTTTCTGTGAGCTGCCTGTGCATAGTGGACTTCATTAAAAGCTCCAGCGGCCAACCCGTAGCCCTTTGTGCTGCCTTATCTTGCGTTCTGCTACCTATCAGTTATCGCTCTCCAGCTCCTTTTCCCTGTTCTCTGTAACTGCTAGTGTTGACTCATGGCCTGCACAGGGGGATTTCCAGGGAATTCACATGTACTGTGAATACAAGGATAACTACAGGTGGAGCTGTAAACAGACGGGAACAGCTGTGTTACTGTATTTTCCTTCTAGTAGCCAGCAAGTCTGTAACCACAGCTTCATAAAATCATAATAGAGAGAGTGACCTCATTATAATGTGTTATGGCTTCTAAGCACTGTGTGTTCAAGTTCAAATAAAAAAACAATATTTATTATTTCCTTTTTCAAATGATATCAAATAATATTGGCAGAATATGTGCAGATTGTGCCGCAGTCATGAACAGCTGGAATCACGCTTTTTTTTTACATCCACTTTCAGCATCAGAAATACGTCTCCTCATTCTCCTTTCAGAGAAATGAATCCATGCAGAGGCATGTTTAGGGTTCAAACTTGGGAAATGGGATCATCTTGGTCAAGAAGGCGGATTACTGGAAGTCTTTGGATAAACAAAGGCTGCGTAACTGAGCTCTCCTATCCGGCGTGTGTGTGTGAGCGTCAGTCTAGACGGTTATCCATTACTTTATTGGGTAAAATCTGATTGACTGCGCTTACTGCTTATTTAATTTAACATGATTCAAATCTTAAGACATTTAACTGTCATTTTCATTAGAAAGTGTTATTTAATGTCATGCTTGAAGTATTTTTTAAAGTCATGCAGACCCACCTTTACTATTTTGTGTTTGTTTATGGTTAAAGAGAAATATTAAAATGGAACTAAACTTAAATTTTTAACACAATCTTTCCCTTCAGAACACCTTTACCACCCGGTACAGCATTGTCACTGTGGCAGAACCAAGCTCTGTTTAAGGAGCTCTACTTCACTAAGTTCCCGGTAAGACGTGTCATCATTTCCACGCATTCCGGTATTTAATGGACATGAAATATTTTGCACAGCTGCTTTGATTTGATAAAGAACAATTGTTTTGAATTGAAGTTCTGTTCATTTTATGTCATTTGCATTCATAATGGAGTAGAGTGAGTAGTGATCAGTATGTGTGGTAAAAGGTCGCCCTCTAGTGTTGAACTCTTTCATCACAGAGAGACCTCATAAATTCAAATTTACTCAGATTGTAATCATTCCTTTCTATTCCACCACCAGGGTTATTATGACACCATGGACGCAGGTTTTGTGGATGATGAGGGTTTCCTTTACATCATGTCCCGGTCTGATGATGTCATCAACGTGGCAGGTCACAGGCTGTCAGCCGGAGCATTGGAAGAGGTAGGAGAATGACTACAGAACAGGTGACACAAAGGTTTTCCTTCTTTATGGCATTATGACGCATGTACGTGTGTGTGTGTGTGTGTGTGTGTGTGTGTGTGTGTGTGTGTGTGTGTGTGTGTGTGTGTGTGTTTTGCAGTCAGTGCTGCAGCACCCTGCAGTTGGAGACTGTGCTGTGGTGGCTCTAGAGGACGCGCTGAAGGGGGTTGTTCCCTTGGCCCTGTGTGTACTCAAGAATGGTGGGGCATGGCAGATGCATAGTGTAGCATTGACTGAAAACCCACACTGAATACCAGCTGCTATTAAAACTACGTGTGCTTGTTCACAATCATGCGCTTTGTTTTCTCAGGTGTGCAGAAAAACGAAGAGGAGATCATAAAGGAGATGGTGAAGCTTGTGAGAGACACCATCGGACCAGTGGCTGCCTTTAGGAGAGTGCTTTTTGTCAAAGGATTGCCGAAAACGCGATCTGGCAAGATCCCTCGCTCCTCTTTAGCTAACCTTGTCAACGGCAAGCCTTACAAGGTATGATACAATCTTAGACATGCTATACAATTACTTTTCATTACTTTTTTTTTTACATACTATACAATGACTTTTTTCTAAATGCTATACTATGACTTTTTATTTTTTTCGACATGCTATACTATGACTTTTTATTTTTTTTTGACATACTATACTATGACTTTTTTTTTTTTGACATGCTATACTATGACTTTTTTATTTTTTTCCACATGCTATACTATGACTTTTTAATCACTTTTTTCGACATACTATATGATGACTTGTTATCACTTTTTTCAACATGCTATACTGTGACTTTTTATCACTTTTTTCGACATGCTATACTATGACTTTTTATCACTTTTTTCGACATGCTATACTATGACTTTTTATTTTTTTTCGACATGCTATATACTATGACTTTTTTATTTCTTTCAACATACTATACTGACTTTTAAAATGTTTTCGACAGGCTATACTATGACCGCTTTCGACAGGCTATACTATGACCGTTTTTCACTTTTTTCGACAGGCTTTACTATGACAATTTTTCACTTTTTTCGACATGCTATACTATCACTGTTTTTTCCTTTTTCGGACATGCTATACTATGACTTTTTATAGACATACTATGCCAGTGGTTCTCAACTGGTGTCCACAGCTAAGTGGCGAGCAGGGCTTCCTTTCAATCAGAGGGTCGTCGGTTCAATCCCCGGCTCCTGATCTGCTAGTCTCATGTCAATGTGTCCTTCAGCAAGACACTTAACCCCATAATACTATTGCTATGACTCTTTTTTGACATACTATACTATGACTGTTTTTTTCACTTTTCAACATAGTATACTATGACTGTTTTTTCCACTTTTCGACATACTATACTATGACTGTTTTTGACAGGCTATACTATGACTGTTTTCGACATAGTATACTATGAGAGTTTTTTCCACTTTTCGACATGCTATACTATGACCGTTTTTCACTTTATCGACAGACTATACTATGACTGTTTTCGACATCCTATACTATGACTGTTTTTTCTTTTTTCTGACATGCTATACTATAACTTTTTATAGACATACTATGCCAGTGGTTCTCAACTGGTGTCCGTGACTAAGTGGAGAGCAGGGCTGCCTTTCAATCAGAGGGTCGTTGGTTCAATCCCCGGCTCCTGATCTGCTAGTCTCATGTCAATGTGTCCTTCAGCAAGACACTTAACCCCAAAATACCATTGCTATGACTTTTTTTCGACATACTATACTATGACTGTTTTTTTCACTTTTTTCGACAGGCTATACTATGACTGTTTTTTTCACTTTTTTCGACAGGCTATACTATGACTGTTTTCGACATGCTATACTATGACTGTTTTTTGAGTTTTTTCGACATGCTATACTATGACCGTTTTTCACTTTTTTCGACATGCTATACTATGACTGCTTTCGACAGGCGAAACTATGACTGTTTTCGACAGGCTATACTATGACTGTTTTCGACATGCTATACTATGACTGTTTTTTGAGTTTTTTCGACATGCTATACTATGACCGTTTTTCACTTTTTTCGACATACTATACTATGACTGTTTTTTCCACTTTTCGACATGCTATACTATGACCGTTTTTCACTTTTTCGACAGGCTATACTGTGACTGTTTTCGACATCCTATACTATGACTGTTTTCGACATCCTATACTATGACCATTTTTTCCTTTTTCCGACATGCTATACTATGACTTTTTTTTCCTTTTTCCGACATGCTATACTATAACTTTTTATAGACATACTATGCCAGTGGTTCTCAACTTATGTCCGTGGCTAAGTGGAGAGCAGGGCTGCCTTTCAATCAGAGGGTCGTTGGTTCAATCCCTGGCTCCTGATCTGCTAGTCTCATGTCAATGTGTCCTTCAGCAAGACACTTAACCCCAAAATACCATTGCTATGACTTTTTTTCGACATACTATACTATGACTGTTTTTTTCACTTTTTTCGACAGGCTATACTATGACTGTTTTTTTCACTTTTTTCGACAGGCTATACTATGACTGTTTTCGACATGCTATACTGTGACTGTTTTTTTACTTTTTTCAACATGCTATACTATGACCGTTTTTCACTTTTTTCGACAGGCTATACTATGACTGCTTTCGACAGGCTATACTATGACTGTTTTCGACATGCTATACTGTGACTGTTTTTTTACTTTTTTCAACATGCTATACTATGACCGTTTTTCACTTTTTTCGACAGGCTATACTATGACTGTTTTCGACAGGCTATACTATGACTGTTTTCGACAGGCTATGCTATGACTATTTTCGACATGCTATACTGTGACTGTTTTTTTACTTTTTTCAACATGCTATACTATGACCGTTTTTCACTTTTTTCGACAGGCTATACTATGACTGCTTTCGACAGGCTATACTATGACTGTTTTCGACATGCTATACTATGACCGTTTTTCACTTTTTTCGACAGGCTATACTATGACTGTTTTCGACAGGCTATACTATGACTGTTTTCGACAGGCTATACTATGACTGTTTTTTGAGTTTTTTCGACATGCTATACTATGACTGTTTTTCACTTTTTTCGACAGGCTATAGTATGACTGTTTTCAACATGCTATACTGTGACCGTTTTTCCATTTTTTCGACATGCTATACTATGACTGCTTTCGACAGGCTATACTATGACTGTTTTCGACATGCTATACTATGACTGTTTTTTGAGCTTTTTCGACATGCTATACTATGACCGTTTTTCACTTTTTTCGACAGGCTATACTATGACTGTTTTTCACTTTTTTCGACAGGCTATACTATGACTGTTTTCGACAGGCTATACTATGACTGTTTTCGACAGGCTATACTATGACTGTTTTCGACAGGCTATGCTATGACTATTTTCGACATGCTATACTATGACTGTTTTTTGAATTTTTTCGACATGCTATACTATGACTGTTTTTCACTTTTTTCGACAGGCTATACTATGACTGTTTTCGACAGGCTATACTATGACTGTTTTTGACAGGCTATACTATGACTATTTTCGACATGCTATACTATGACTGTTTTTTGAGCTTTTTCGACATGCTATACTATGACCGTTTTTCACTTTTTTCGACAGGCTATACTATGACTGTTTTTCACTTTTTTCGACAGGCTATACTATGACTGTTTTCGACAGGCTATACTATGACTGTTTTCGACATGCTATACTATGACTGTTTTTTGAGTTTTTTCGACATGCTATACTATGACCCTTTTTCTCTTTTTTCAACAGGCTATACTATGACTGTTTTCGACATGTTATACTATGACTGTTTTTCACTTTTTTCGACATGCTATACTATGACTGCTTTCGACAGGCGAAACTATGACTGTTTTCGACAGGCTATACTATGACTGTTTTCGACATGCTATACTATGACTGTTTTTTGAGTTTTTTCGACATGCTATACTATGACCGTTTTTCACTTTTTTCGACATACTATACTATGACTGTTTTTTCCACTTTTCGACATGCTATACTATGACCGTTTTTCACTTTTTTCGACAGGCTATACTATGACTGTTTTTCACTTTTTTCGACAGGCTATACTATGACTGCTTTCGACAGGCTATACTATGACTGTTTTCGACAGGCTATGCTATGACTATTTTCGACATGCTATACTGTGACTGTTTTTTTTACTTTTTTCAACATGCTATACTATGACTGTTTTTCACTTTTTTCGACAGGCTATACTATGACTGCTTTCGACAGGCTATACTATGACTGTTTTCGACATGCTATACTGTGACTGTTTTTTTACTTTTTTCAACATGCTATACTATGACCGTTTTTCACTTTTTTCGACAGGCTATACTATGACTGTTTTCGACAGGCTATACTATGACTGTTTTCGACAGGCTATACTATGACTGTTTTCGACAGGCTATACTATGACTGTTTTTTGAGTTTTTTCGACATGCTATACTATGACTGTTTTTCACTTTTTTCGACAGGCTATACTATGACTGCTTTCGACAGGCTATACTATGACTGTTTTTCACTTTTTTCGACAGGCTATACTATGACTGCTTTCGACAGGATATACTATGTCTGTTTTCGACAGGCTATACTATGACTGCTTTCGACAGGATATACTATGTCTGTTTTCGACATGCTATACTATGACCGTTTTTCACTTTTTTCGACAGGCTATACTATGACTGTTTTCGACAGGCTATACTGTGACCGTTTTTCCATTTTTTCGACATGCTATACTATGACTGCTTTCGACAGGCTATACTATGACTGTTTTCGACATGCTATACTGTGACTGTTTTTTTACTTTTTTCAACATGCTATACTATGACCGTTTTTCACTATTTTCGACATGCTATACTATGACTGTTTTTTGAGTTTCTTCGACAGGCTATACTATGACTGCTTTCAACAGGCTATACTATGACTGTTTTCGACATGCTATACTATGACCGTTTTTCACTTTTTTCGACATGCTATACTGTGACCGTTTTTCACTTTTTTCGACAGGCTATACTATGACTGCTTTCAACAGGCTATACTATGACTTTTTTCGACATGCTATACTATCACTGTTTTTTGACTTTTTTCGACATGCTATACTATGACCGTTTTTCAATTTTTTCGACATGCTATACTATGACCGTTTTCACTTTTTTCGACAGGCTATACTATGACTGCTTTCGATAGGCGAAACTATGACTGTTTTCGACATGCTATACTGTGACTGTTTTTTGACTTTTTTCGACATGCTATACTATGACTGTTTTTTGAGTTTTTTCGACATGCTATACTATGACTGTTTTTCACTTTTTTCGACAGGCTATACTATGACTGCTTTCGACAGGATATACTATGTCTGTTTTCGACAGGCTATACTATGACTGTTTTCGACATGCTATACTATGACTGTTTTCAACAGGCTATACTATGACTGTTTTCGACATGCTATACTATGACCGTTTTTCACTTTTTTCGACATGCTATACTGTGACCGTTTTTCACTTTTTTCGACAGGCTATACTATGACTGTTTTCGACAGGCTATACTATGACTGTTTTCGACAGGCTATGCTATGACTATTTTCGACATGCTATACTATGACTGTTTTTTTACTTTTTTCAACATGCTATACTATGACTGTTTTTCACTTTTTTCGACAGGCTATACTATGACTGCTTTCGACAGGCGAAACTATGACTGTTTTCGACAGGCTATACTATGACTATTTTTGACATGCTATACTATGACTGTTTTTTGAGTTTTTTCGACATGCTATACTATGACTGTTTTTCACTTTTTTCGACAGGCTATACTATGACTGTTTTCGACAGGCTATGCTATGACTATTTTCGACATGCTATACTGTGACTGTTTTTTTACTTTTTTCAACATGCTATACTATGACCGTTTTTCACTTTTTTCGACATGCTATACTATGACTGCTTTCGACAGGCGAAACTATGACTGTTTTCGACAGGCTATACTATGACTGTTTTCGACATGCTATACTATGACCGTTTTTCACTTTTTTCGACATACTATACTATGACTGTTTTTTCCACTTTTCGACATGCTATACTATGACCGTTTTTCACTTTTTCGACAGGCTATACTGTGACTGTTTTCGACATCCTATACTATGACTGTTTTCGACATCCTATACTATGACCATTTTTTCCTTTTTCCGACATGCTATACTATGACTTTTTTTTCCTTTTTCCGACATGCTATACTATAACTTTTTATAGACATACTATGCCAGTGGTTCTCAACTTATGTCCGTGGCTAAGTGGAGAGCAGGGCTGCCTTTCAATCAGAGGGTCGTTGGTTCAATCCCTGGCTCCTGATCTGCTAGTCTCATGTCAATGTGTCCTTCAGCAAGACACTTAACCCCAAAATACCATTGCTATGACTTTTTTTCGACATACTATACTATGACTGTTTTTTTCACTTTTTTCGACAGGCTATACTATGACTGTTTTTTTCACTTTTTTCGACAGGCTATACTATGACTGTTTTCGACATGCTATACTGTGACTGTTTTTTTACTTTTTTCAACATGCTATACTATGACCGTTTTTCACTTTTTTCGACAGGCTATACTATGACTGTTTTCGACAGGCTATGCTATGACTATTTTCGACATGCTATACTATGACTGTTTTTTGAATTTTTTCGACATGCTATACTATGACTGTTTTTCACTTTTTTCGACAGGCTATACTATGACTGCTTTCGACATGCTATACTATGACTGTTTTTCACTTTTTTCGACAGGCTATACTATGACTGTTTTCGACAGGCTATACTATGACTGTTTTTGACAGGCTATACTATGACTATTTTCGACATGCTATACTATGACTGTTTTTTGAGCTTTTTCGACATGCTATACTATGACCGTTTTTCACTTTTTTCGACAGGCTATACTATGACTGTTTTTCACTTTTTTCGACAGGCTATACTATGACTGTTTTCGACAGGCTATACTATGACTGTTTTCGACATGCTATACTATGACTGTTTTTTGAGTTTTTTCGACATGCTATACTATGACCCTTTTTCTCTTTTTTCAACAGGCTATACTATGACTGTTTTCGACATGTTATACTATGACTGTTTTTCACTTTTTTCGACATGCTATACTATGACTGCTTTCGACAGGCGAAACTATGACTGTTTTCGACAGGCTATACTATGACTGTTTTCGACATGCTATACTATGACTGTTTTTTGAGTTTTTTCGACATGCTATACTATGACCGTTTTTCACTTTTTTCGACATACTATACTATGACTGTTTTTTCCACTTTTCGACATGCTATACTATGACCGTTTTTCACTTTTTTCGACAGGCTATACTATGACTGTTTTTCACTTTTTTCGACAGGCTATACTATGACTGCTTTCGACAGGCTATACTATGACTGTTTTCGACAGGCTATGCTATGACTATTTTCGACATGCTATACTGTGACTGTTTTTTTTACTTTTTTCAACATGCTATACTATGACTGTTTTTCACTTTTTTCGACAGGCTATACTATGACTGCTTTCGACAGGCTATACTATGACTGTTTTCGACATGCTATACTGTGACTGTTTTTTTACTTTTTTCAACATGCTATACTATGACCGTTTTTCACTTTTTTCGACAGGCTATACTATGACTGTTTTCGACAGGCTATACTATGACTGTTTTCGACAGGCTATACTATGACTGTTTTCGACAGGCTATACTATGACTGTTTTTTGAGTTTTTTCGACATGCTATACTATGACTGTTTTTCACTTTTTTCGACAGGCTATACTATGACTGCTTTCGACAGGCTATACTATGACTGTTTTTCACTTTTTTCGACAGGCTATACTATGACTGCTTTCGACAGGCTATACTATGACTGTTTTCGACAGGCTATGCTATGACTATTTTCGACATGCTATACTGTGACTGTTTTTTTACTTTTTTCAACATGCTATACTATGACCGTTTTTCACTTTTTTCGACAGGCTATACTATGACTGTTTTCGACAGGCTATACTATGACTGTTTTCGACAGGCTATACTATGACTGTTTTCGACAGGCTATACTATGACTGTTTTTTGAGTTTTTTCGACATGCTATACTATGACTGTTTTTCACTTTTTTCGACAGGCTATACTATGACTGCTTTCGACAGGCTATACTATGACTGTTTTTCACTTTTTTCGACAGGCTATACTATGACTGCTTTCGACAGGATATACTATGTCTGTTTTCGACAGGCTATACTATGACTGCTTTCGACAGGATATACTATGTCTGTTTTCGACATGCTATACTATGACCGTTTTTCACTTTTTTCGACAGGCTATACTATGACTGTTTTCGACAGGCTATACTGTGACCGTTTTTCCATTTTTTCGACATGCTATACTATGACTGCTTTCGACAGGCTATACTATGACTGTTTTCGACATGCTATACTGTGACTGTTTTTTTACTTTTTTCAACATGCTATACTATGACCGTTTTTCACTATTTTCGACATGCTATACTATGACTGTTTTTTGAGTTTCTTCGACAGGCTATACTATGACTGCTTTCAACAGGCTATACTATGACTGTTTTCGACATGCTATACTATGACCGTTTTTCACTTTTTTCGACATGCTATACTGTGACCGTTTTTCACTTTTTTCGACAGGCTATACTATGACTGCTTTCAACAGGCTATACTATGACTTTTTTCGACATGCTATACTATCACTGTTTTTTGACTTTTTTCGACATGCTATACTATGACCGTTTTTCAATTTTTTCGACATGCTATACTATGACCGTTTTCACTTTTTTCGACAGGCTATACTATGACTGCTTTCGATAGGCGAAACTATGACTGTTTTCGACATGCTATACTGTGACTGTTTTTTGACTTTTTTCGACATGCTATACTATGACTGTTTTTTGAGTTTTTTCGACATGCTATACTATGACTGTTTTTCACTTTTTTCGACAGGCTATACTATGACTGCTTTCGACAGGATATACTATGTCTGTTTTCGACAGGCTATACTATGACTGTTTTCGACATGCTATACTATGACTGTTTTCAACAGGCTATACTATGACTGTTTTCGACATGCTATACTATGACCGTTTTTCACTTTTTTCGACATGCTATACTGTGACCGTTTTTCACTTTTTTCGACAGGCTATACTATGACTGTTTTCGACAGGCTATACTATGACTGTTTTCGACAGGCTATGCTATGACTATTTTCGACATGCTATACTATGACTGTTTTTTTACTTTTTTCAACATGCTATACTATGACTGTTTTTCACTTTTTTCGACAGGCTATACTATGACTGCTTTCGACAGGCGAAACTATGACTGTTTTCGACAGGCTATACTATGACTATTTTTGACATGCTATACTATGACTGTTTTTTGAGTTTTTTCGACATGCTATACTATGACTGTTTTTCACTTTTTTCGACAGGCTATACTATGACTGTTTTCGACAGGCTATGCTATGACTATTTTCGACATGCTATACTGTGACTGTTTTTTTACTTTTTTCAACATGCTATACTATGACCGTTTTTCACTTTTTTCGACATGCTATACTATGACTGCTTTCGACAGGCGAAACTATGACTGTTTTCGACAGGCTATACTATGACTGTTTTCGACATGCTATACTATGACCGTTTTTCACTTTTTTCGACATACTATACTATGACTGTTTTTTCCACTTTTCGACATGCTATACTATGACCGTTTTTCACTTTTTCGACAGGCTATACTGTGACTGTTTTCGACATCCTATACTATGACTGTTTTCGACATCCTATACTATGACCATTTTTTCCTTTTTCCGACATGCTATACTATGACTTTTTTTTCCTTTTTCCGACATGCTATACTATAACTTTTTATAGACATACTATGCCAGTGGTTCTCAACTTATGTCCGTGGCTAAGTGGAGAGCAGGGCTGCCTTTCAATCAGAGGGTCGTTGGTTCAATCCCTGGCTCCTGATCTGCTAGTCTCATGTCAATGTGTCCTTCAGCAAGACACTTAACCCCAAAATACCATTGCTATGACTTTTTTTCGACATACTATACTATGACTGTTTTTTTCACTTTTTTCGACAGGCTATACTATGACTGTTTTTTTCACTTTTTTCGACAGGCTATACTATGACTGTTTTCGACATGCTATACTGTGACTGTTTTTTTACTTTTTTCAACATGCTATACTATGACCGTTTTTCACTTTTTTCGACAGGCTATACTATGACTGTTTTCGACAGGCTATGCTATGACTATTTTCGACATGCTATACTATGACTGTTTTTTGAATTTTTTCGACATGCTATACTATGACTGTTTTTCACTTTTTTCGACAGGCTATACTATGACTGCTTTCGACATGCTATACTATGACTGTTTTTCACTTTTTTCGACAGGCTATACTATGACTGTTTTCGACAGGCTATACTATGACTGTTTTTGACAGGCTATACTATGACTATTTTCGACATGCTATACTATGACTGTTTTTTGAGCTTTTTCGACATGCTATACTATGACCGTTTTTCACTTTTTTCGACAGGCTATACTATGACTGTTTTTCACTTTTTTCGACAGGCTATACTATGACTGTTTTCGACAGGCTATACTATGACTGTTTTCGACATGCTATACTATGACTGTTTTTTGAGTTTTTTCGACATGCTATACTATGACCCTTTTTCTCTTTTTTCAACAGGCTATACTATGACTGTTTTCGACATGTTATACTATGACTGTTTTTCACTTTTTTCGACATGCTATACTATGACTGCTTTCGACAGGCGAAACTATGACTGTTTTCGACAGGCTATACTATGACTGTTTTCGACATGCTATACTATGACTGTTTTTTGAGTTTTTTCGACATGCTATACTATGACCGTTTTTCACTTTTTTCGACATACTATACTATGACTGTTTTTTCCACTTTTCGACATGCTATACTATGACCGTTTTTCACTTTTTTCGACAGGCTATACTATGACTGTTTTTCACTTTTTTCGACAGGCTATACTATGACTGCTTTCGACAGGCTATACTATGACTGTTTTCGACAGGCTATGCTATGACTATTTTCGACATGCTATACTGTGACTGTTTTTTTTACTTTTTTCAACATGCTATACTATGACTGTTTTTCACTTTTTTCGACAGGCTATACTATGACTGCTTTCGACAGGCTATACTATGACTGTTTTCGACATGCTATACTGTGACTGTTTTTTTACTTTTTTCAACATGCTATACTATGACCGTTTTTCACTTTTTTCGACAGGCTATACTATGACTGTTTTCGACAGGCTATACTATGACTGTTTTCGACAGGCTATGCTATGACTATTTTCGACATGCTATACTGTGACTGTTTTTTTACTTTTTTCAACATGCTATACTATGACCGTTTTTCACTTTTTTCGACAGGCTATACTATGACTGCTTTCGACAGGCTATACTATGACTGTTTTCGACATGCTATACTATGACCGTTTTTCACTTTTTTCGACAGGCTATACTATGACTGTTTTCGACAGGCTATACTATGACTGTTTTCGACAGGCTATACTATGACTGTTTTTTGAGTTTTTTCGACATGCTATACTATGACTGTTTTTCACTTTTTTCGACAGGCTATAGTATGACTGTTTTCAACATGCTATACTGTGACCGTTTTTCCATTTTTTCGACATGCTATACTATGACTGCTTTCGACAGGCTATACTATGACTGTTTTCGACATGCTATACTATGACTGTTTTTTGAGCTTTTTCGACATGCTATACTATGACCGTTTTTCACTTTTTTCGACAGGCTATACTATGACTGTTTTTCACTTTTTTCGACAGGCTATACTATGACTGTTTTCGACAGGCTATACTATGACTGTTTTCGACAGGCTATACTATGACTGTTTTCGACAGGCTATGCTATGACTATTTTCGACATGCTATACTATGACTGTTTTTTGAATTTTTTCGACATGCTATACTATGACTGTTTTTCACTTTTTTCGACAGGCTATACTATGACTGCTTTCGACATGCTATACTATGACTGTTTTTCACTTTTTTCGACAGGCTATACTATGACTGTTTTCGACAGGCTATACTATGACTGTTTTTGACAGGCTATACTATGACTATTTTCGACATGCTATACTATGACTGTTTTTTGAGCTTTTTCGACATGCTATACTATGACCGTTTTTCACTTTTTTCGACAGGCTATACTATGACTGTTTTTCACTTTTTTCGACAGGCTATACTATGACTGTTTTCGACAGGCTATACTATGACTGTTTTCGACATGCTATACTATGACTGTTTTTTGAGTTTTTTCGACATGCTATACTATGACCCTTTTTCTCTTTTTTCAACAGGCTATACTATGACTGTTTTCGACATGTTATACTATGACTGTTTTTCACTTTTTTCGACATGCTATACTATGACTGCTTTCGACAGGCGAAACTATGACTGTTTTCGACAGGCTATACTATGACTGTTTTCGACATGCTATACTATGACTGTTTTTTGAGTTTTTTCGACATGCTATACTATGACCGTTTTTCACTTTTTTCGACATACTATACTATGACTGTTTTTTCCACTTTTCGACATGCTATACTATGACCGTTTTTCACTTTTTTCGACAGGCTATACTATGACTGTTTTTCACTTTTTTCGACAGGCTATACTATGACTGCTTTCGACAGGCTATACTATGACTGTTTTCGACAGGCTATGCTATGACTATTTTCGACATGCTATACTGTGACTGTTTTTTTTACTTTTTTCAACATGCTATACTATGACTGTTTTTCACTTTTTTCGACAGGCTATACTATGACTGCTTTCGACAGGCTATACTATGACTGTTTTCGACATGCTATACTGTGACTGTTTTTTTACTTTTTTCAACATGCTATACTATGACCGTTTTTCACTTTTTTCCACAGGCTATACTATGACTGTTTTCGACAGGCTATACTATGACTGTTTTCGACAGGCTATACTATGACTGTTTTCGACAGGCTATACTATGACTGTTTTTTGAGTTTTTTCGACATGCTATACTATGACTGTTTTTCACTTTTTTCGACAGGCTATACTATGACTGCTTTCGACAGGCTATACTATGACTGTTTTTCACTTTTTTCGACAGGCTATACTATGACTGCTTTCGACAGGATATACTATGTCTGTTTTCGACAGGCTATACTATGACTGCTTTCGACAGGATATACTATGTCTGTTTTCGACATGCTATACTATGACCGTTTTTCACTTTTTTCGACAGGCTATACTATGACTGTTTTCGACAGGCTATACTGTGACCGTTTTTCCATTTTTTCGACATGCTATACTATGACTGCTTTCGACAGGCTATACTATGACTGTTTTCGACATGCTATACTGTGACTGTTTTTTTACTTTTTTCAACATGCTATACTATGACCGTTTTTCACTATTTTCGACATGCTATACTATGACTGTTTTTTGAGTTTCTTCGACAGGCTATACTATGACTGCTTTCAACAGGCTATACTATGACTGTTTTCGACATGCTATACTATGACCGTTTTTCACTTTTTTCGACATGCTATACTGTGACCGTTTTTCACTTTTTTCGACAGGCTATACTATGACTGCTTTCAACAGGCTATACTATGACTTTTTTCGACATGCTATACTATCACTGTTTTTTGACTTTTTTCGACATGCTATACTATGACCGTTTTTCAATTTTTTCGACATGCTATACTATGACCGTTTTCACTTTTTTCGACAGGCTATACTATGACTGCTTTCGATAGGCGAAACTATGACTGTTTTCGACATGCTATACTGTGACTGTTTTTTGAGTTTTTTCGACATGCTATACTATGACTGTTTTTCACTTTTTTCGACAGGCTATACTATGACTGTTTTCGACAGGCTATACTATGACTGTTTTCGACAGGCTATGCTATGACTATTTTCGACATGCTATACTATGACTGTTTTTTTACTTTTTTCAACATGCTATACTATGACTGTTTTTCACTTTTTTCGACAGGCTATACTATGACTGTTTTCGACATGCTATACTGTGACTGTTTTTTTACTTTTTTCAACATGCTATACTATGACCGTTTTTCACTATTTTCGACATGCTATACTATGACTGTTTTTTGAGTTTCTTCGACAGGCTATACTATGACTGCTTTCAACAGGCTATACTATGACTGTTTTCGACATGCTATACTATGACCGTTTTTCACTTTTTTCGACATGCTATACTGTGACCGTTTTTCACTTTTTTCGACAGGCTATACTATGACTGCTTTCAACAGGCTATACTATGACTTTTTTCGACATGCTATACTATCACTGTTTTTTGACTTTTTTCGACATGCTATACTATGACCGTTTTTCAATTTTTTCGACATGCTATACTATGACCGTTTTCACTTTTTTCGACAGGCTATACTATGACTGCTTTCGATAGGCGAAACTATGACTGTTTTCGACATGCTATACTGTGACTGTTTTTTGACTTTTTTCGACATGCTATACTATGACTGTTTTTTGAGTTTTTTCGACATGCTATACTATGACTGTTTTTCACTTTTTTCGACAGGCTATACTATGACTGTTTTCGACAGGCTATACTATGACTGTTTTCGACAGGCTATGCTATGACTATTTTCGACATGCTATACTATGACTGTTTTTTTACTTTTTTCAACATGCTATACTATGACTGTTTTTCACTTTTTTCGACAGGCTATTTTATGACTGCTTTCGACAGGCTATACTATGACTATTTTCGACATGCTATACTATGACTATTTTTGAGCTTTTTCGACATGCTATACTATGACTATTTTCGACAGGCTATACTATGACTGTTTTTGAGCTTTTTCGACATGCTATACTATGACTGTTTTTCACTTTTTTCGACAGGCTATACTATGACTGCTTTCGACAGGCGAAACTATGACTGTTTTCGACAGGCTATACTATGACTATTTTTGACATGCTATACTATGACTGTTTTTTGAGTTTTTTCGACATGCTATACTATGACTGTTTTTCACTTTTTTCGACAGGCTATACTATGACTGTTTTCGACAGGCTATGCTATGACTATTTTCGACATGCTATACTGTGACTGTTTTTTTACTTTTTTCAACATGCTATACTATGACCGTTTTTCACTTTTTTCGACAGGTTATACTATGACTGTTTTCGACAGGCTATACTATGACTGTTTTCGACATGCTATACTGTGACTGTTTTTTTACTTTTTTCAACATGCTATACTATGACTGTTTTTTACTTTTTTCGACAGGCTATACTATGACTGCTTTCGACAGGATATACTATGTCTGTTTTCGACAGGCTATACTATGACTGCTTTCGACAGGCGAAACTATGACTGCTTTCGACAGGCTATACTATGACTGTTTTCGACATGCTATACTGTGACTGTTTTTTTACTTTTTTCAACATGCTATACTATGACTGTTTTTTACTTTTTTCGACAGGCTATACTATGACTGTTTTCGACAGGCTATACTATGACTGTTTTTTGAGTTTTTTCGACATGCTATACTATGACTGTTTTTCACTTTTTTCGACAGGCTATACTATGACTGCTTTCGACAGGATATACTATGTCTGTTTTCGACAGGCTATACTATGACTGCTTTCGACAGGCGAAACTATGACTGTTTTCGACAGGCTATACTATGACTGTTTTCGACATGCTATACTATGACTGCTTTCGACAGGCTATACTATGACTGTTTTTCACTTTTTTCGACAGGCTATACTATGACTGCTTTCGACAGGATATACTATGACTGTTTTCGACAGGCTATGCTATGACTATTTTCGACATGCTATACTATGACTGTTTTTTTACTTTTTTCAACATGCTATACTATGACTGTTTTTCACTTTTTTCGACAGGCTATTTTATGACTGCTTTCGACAGGCTATACTATGACTATTTTCGACATGCTATACTATGACTGTTTTTGAGCTTTTTCGACATGCTATACTATGACTGTTTTTCACTTTTTTCGACAGGCTATACTATGACTGCTTTCGACAGGCGAAACTATGACTGTTTTCGACAGGCTATACTATGACTATTTTTGACATGCTATACTATGACTGTTTTTCGAGTTTTTTCGACATGCTATACTATGACCGTTTTTCACTTTTTTCGACAGGCTATACTATGACTGCTTTCGACAGGCTATACTATGACTGTTTTCGACATGCTATACTGTGACTGTTTTTTTACTTTTTTCAACATGCTATACTATGACTGTTTTTTACTTTTTTCGACAGGCTATACTATGACTGTTTTCGACAGGCTATACTATGACTGTTTTTTGAGTTTTTTCGACATGCTATACTATGACTGTTTTTCACTTTTTTCGACAGGCTATACTATGACTGCTTTCGACAGGATATACTATGTCTGTTTTCGACAGGCTATACTATGACTGTTTTCGACATGCTATACTATGACTGTTTTCAACAGGCTATACTATGACTGTTTTCGACATGCTATACTATGACCGTTTTTCACTTTTTTCGACATGCTATACTGTGACCGTTTTTCACTTTTTTCGACAGGCTATACTATGACTGTTTTCGACAGGCTATACTATGACTGTTTTCGACAGGCTATGCTATGACTATTTTCGACATGCTATACTGTGACTGTTTTTTTACTTTTTTCAACATGCTATACTATGACCGTTTTTCACTTTTTTCGACATGCTATACTATGACTGCTTTCGACAGGCGAAACTATGACTGTTTTCGACAGGCTATACTATGACTGTTTTCGACATGCTATACTATGACTGTTTTTTGAGTTTTTTCGACATGCTATACTATGACCGTTTTTCACTTTTTTCGACATACTATACTATGACTGTTTTTTCCACTTTTCGACATGCTATACTATGACCGTTTTTCACTTTTTCGACAGGCTATACTGTGACTGTTTTCGACATCCTATACTATGACTGTTTTCGACATCCTATACTATGACCATTTTTTCCTTTTTCCGACATGCTATACTATGACTTTTTTTTCCTTTTTCCGACATGCTATACTATAACTTTTTATAGACATACTATGCCAGTGGTTCTCAACTTATGTCCGTGGCTAAGTGGAGAGCAGGGCTGCCTTTCAATCAGAGGGTCGTTGGTTCAATCCCTGGCTCCTGATCTGCTAGTCTCATGTCAATGTGTCCTTCAGCAAGACACTTAACCCCAAAATACCATTGCTATGACTTTTTTTCGACATACTATACTATGACTGTTTTTTTCACTTTTTTCGACAGGCTATACTATGACTGTTTTTTTCACTTTTTTCGACAGGCTATACTATGACTGTTTTCGACATGCTATACTGTGACTGTTTTTTTACTTTTTTCAACATGCTATACTATGACCGTTTTTCACTTTTTTCGACAGGCTATACTATGACTGCTTTCGACAGGCTATACTATGACTGTTTTCGACATGCTATACTGTGACTGTTTTTTTACTTTTTTCAACATGCTATACTATGACCGTTTTTCACTTTTTTCGACAGGCTATACTATGACTGTTTTCGACAGGCTATACTATGACTGTTTTCGACAGGCTATGCTATGACTATTTTCGACATGCTATACTGTGACTGTTTTTTTACTTTTTTCAACATGCTATACTATGACCGTTTTTCACTTTTTTCGACAGGCTATACTATGACTGCTTTCGACAGGCTATACTATGACTGTTTTCGACATGCTATACTATGACCGTTTTTCACTTTTTTCGACAGGCTATACTATGACTGTTTTCGACAGGCTATACTATGACTGTTTTCGACAGGCTATACTATGACTGTTTTTTGAGTTTTTTCGACATGCTATACTATGACTGTTTTTCACTTTTTTCGACAGGCTATAGTATGACTGTTTTCAACATGCTATACTGTGACCGTTTTTCCATTTTTTCGACATGCTATACTATGACTGCTTTCGACAGGCTATACTATGACTGTTTTCGACATGCTATACTATGACTGTTTTTTGAGCTTTTTCGACATGCTATACTATGACCGTTTTTCACTTTTTTCGACAGGCTATACTATGACTGTTTTTCACTTTTTTCGACAGGCTATACTATGACTGTTTTCGACAGGCTATACTATGACTGTTTTCGACAGGCTATACTATGACTGTTTTCGACAGGCTATGCTATGACTATTTTCGACATGCTATACTATGACTGTTTTTTGAATTTTTTCGACATGCTATACTATGACTGTTTTTCACTTTTTTCGACAGGCTATACTATGACTGCTTTCGACATGCTATACTATGACTGTTTTTCACTTTTTTCGACAGGCTATACTATGACTGTTTTCGACAGGCTATACTATGACTGTTTTTGACAGGCTATACTATGACTATTTTCGACATGCTATACTATGACTGTTTTTTGAGCTTTTTCGACATGCTATACTATGACCGTTTTTCACTTTTTTCGACAGGCTATACTATGACTGTTTTTCACTTTTTTCGACAGGCTATACTATGACTGTTTTCGACAGGCTATACTATGACTGTTTTCGACATGCTATACTATGACTGTTTTTTGAGTTTTTTCGACATGCTATACTATGACCCTTTTTCTCTTTTTTCAACAGGCTATACTATGACTGTTTTCGACATGTTATACTATGACTGTTTTTCACTTTTTTCGACATGCTATACTATGACTGCTTTCGACAGGCGAAACTATGACTGTTTTCGACAGGCTATACTATGACTGTTTTCGACATGCTATACTATGACTGTTTTTTGAGTTTTTTCGACATGCTATACTATGACCGTTTTTCACTTTTTTCGACATACTATACTATGACTGTTTTTTCCACTTTTCGACATGCTATACTATGACCGTTTTTCACTTTTTTCGACAGGCTATACTATGACTGTTTTTCACTTTTTTCGACAGGCTATACTATGACTGCTTTCGACAGGCTATACTATGACTGTTTTCGACAGGCTATGCTATGACTATTTTCGACATGCTATACTGTGACTGTTTTTTTTACTTTTTTCAACATGCTATACTATGACTGTTTTTCACTTTTTTCGACAGGCTATACTATGACTGCTTTCGACAGGCTATACTATGACTGTTTTCGACATGCTATACTGTGACTGTTTTTTTACTTTTTTCAACATGCTATACTATGACCGTTTTTCACTTTTTTCGACAGGCTATACTATGACTGTTTTCGACAGGCTATACTATGACTGTTTTCGACAGGCTATACTATGACTGTTTTTTGAGTTTTTTCGACATGCTATACTATGACTGTTTTTCACTTTTTTCGACAGGCTATACTATGACTGCTTTCGACAGGCTATACTATGACTGTTTTTCACTTTTTTCGACAGGCTATACTATGACTGCTTTCGACAGGATATACTATGTCTGTTTTCGACAGGCTATACTATGACTGCTTTCGACAGGATATACTATGTCTGTTTTCGACATGCTATACTATGACCGTTTTTCACTTTTTTCGACAGGCTATACTATGACTGTTTTCGACAGGCTATACTGTGACCGTTTTTCCATTTTTTCGACATGCTATACTATGACTGCTTTCGACAGGCTATACTATGACTGTTTTCGACATGCTATACTGTGACTGTTTTTTTACTTTTTTCAACATGCTATACTATGACCGTTTTTCACTATTTTCGACATGCTATACTATGACTGTTTTTTGAGTTTCTTCGACAGGCTATACTATGACTGCTTTCAACAGGCTATACTATGACTGTTTTCGACATGCTATACTATGACCGTTTTTCACTTTTTTCGACATGCTATACTGTGACCGTTTTTCACTTTTTTCGACAGGCTATACTATGACTGCTTTCAACAGGCTATACTATGACTTTTTTCGACATGCTATACTATCACTGTTTTTTGACTTTTTTCGACATGCTATACTATGACCGTTTTTCAATTTTTTCGACATGCTATACTATGACCGTTTTCACTTTTTTCGACAGGCTATACTATGACTGCTTTCGATAGGCGAAACTATGACTGTTTTCGACATGCTATACTGTGACTGTTTTTTGACTTTTTTCGACATGCTATACTATGACTGTTTTTTGAGTTTTTTCGACATGCTATACTATGACTGTTTTTCACTTTTTTCGACAGGCTATACTATGACTGTTTTCGACAGGCTATACTATGACTGTTTTCGACAGGCTATGCTATGACTATTTTCGACATGCTATACTATGACTGTTTTTTTACTTTTTTCAACATGCTATACTATGACTGTTTTTCACTTTTTTCGACAGGCTATACTATGACTGTTTTCGACATGCTATACTGTGACTGTTTTTTTACTTTTTTCAACATGCTATACTATGACCGTTTTTCACTATTTTCGACATGCTATACTATGACTGTTTTTTGAGTTTCTTCGACAGGCTATACTATGACTGCTTTCAACAGGCTATACTATGACTGTTTTCGACATGCTATACTATGACCGTTTTTCACTTTTTTCGACATGCTATACTGTGACCGTTTTTCACTTTTTTCGACAGGCTATACTATGACTGCTTTCAACAGGCTATACTATGACTTTTTTCGACATGCTATACTATCACTGTTTTTTGACTTTTTTCGACATGCTATACTATGACCGTTTTTCAATTTTTTCGACATGCTATACTATGACCGTTTTCACTTTTTTCGACAGGCTATACTATGACTGCTTTCGATAGGCGAAACTATGACTGTTTTCGACATGCTATACTGTGACTGTTTTTTGACTTTTTTCGACATGCTATACTATGACTGTTTTTTGAGTTTTTTCGACATGCTATACTATGACTGTTTTTCACTTTTTTCGACAGGCTATACTATGACTGTTTTCGACAGGCTATACTATGACTGTTTTCGACAGGCTATGCTATGACTATTTTCGACATGCTATACTATGACTGTTTTTTTACTTTTTTCAACATGCTATACTATGACTGTTTTTCACTTTTTTCGACAGGCTATTTTATGACTGCTTTCGACAGGCTATACTATGACTATTTTCGACATGCTATACTATGACTATTTTTGAGCTTTTTCGACATGCTATACTATGACTATTTTCGACAGGCTATACTATGACTGTTTTTGAGCTTTTTCGACATGCTATACTATGACTGTTTTTCACTTTTTTCGACAGGCTATACTATGACTGCTTTCGACAGGCGAAACTATGACTGTTTTCGACAGGCTATACTATGACTATTTTTGACATGCTATACTATGACTGTTTTTTGAGTTTTTTCGACATGCTATACTATGACTGTTTTTCACTTTTTTCGACAGGCTATACTATGACTGTTTTCGACAGGCTATGCTATGACTATTTTCGACATGCTATACTGTGACTGTTTTTTTACTTTTTTCAACATGCTATACTATGACCGTTTTTCACTTTTTTCGACAGGTTATACTATGACTGTTTTCGACAGGCTATACTATGACTGTTTTCGACATGCTATACTGTGACTGTTTTTTTACTTTTTTCAACATGCTATACTATGACTGTTTTTTACTTTTTTCGACAGGCTATACTATGACTGCTTTCGACAGGATATACTATGTCTGTTTTCGACAGGCTATACTATGACTGCTTTCGACAGGCGAAACTATGACTGCTTTCGACAGGCTATACTATGACTGTTTTCGACATGCTATACTGTGACTGTTTTTTTACTTTTTTCAACATGCTATACTATGACTGTTTTTTACTTTTTTCGACAGGCTATACTATGACTGTTTTCGACAGGCTATACTATGACTGTTTTTTGAGTTTTTTCGACATGCTATACTATGACTGTTTTTCACTTTTTTCGACAGGCTATACTATGACTGCTTTCGACAGGATATACTATGTCTGTTTTCGACAGGCTATACTATGACTGCTTTCGACAGGCGAAACTATGACTGTTTTCGACAGGCTATACTATGACTGTTTTCGACATGCTATACTATGACTGCTTTCGACAGGCTATACTATGACTGTTTTTCACTTTTTTCGACAGGCTATACTATGACTGCTTTCGACAGGATATACTATGACTGTTTTCGACAGGCTATGCTATGACTATTTTCGACATGCTATACTATGACTGTTTTTTTACTTTTTTCAACATGCTATACTATGACTGTTTTTCACTTTTTTCGACAGGCTATTTTATGACTGCTTTCGACAGGCTATACTATGACTATTTTCGACATGCTATACTATGACTGTTTTTGAGCTTTTTCGACATGCTATACTATGACTGTTTTTCACTTTTTTCGACAGGCTATACTATGACTGCTTTCGACAGGCGAAACTATGACTGTTTTCGACAGGCTATACTATGACTATTTTTGACATGCTATACTATGACTGTTTTTTGAGTTTTTTCGACATGCTATACTATGACCGTTTTTCACTTTTTTCGACAGGCTATACTATGACTGCTTTCGACAGGCTATACTATGACTGTTTTCGACATGCTATACTGTGACTGTTTTTTTACTTTTTTCAACATGCTATACTATGACTGTTTTTTACTTTTTTCGACAGGCTATACTATGACTGTTTTCGACAGGCTATACTATGACTGTTTTTTGAGTTTTTTCGACATGCTATACTATGACTGTTTTTCACTTTTTTCGACAGGCTATACTATGACTGCTTTCGACAGGATATACTATGTCTGTTTTCGACAGGCTATACTATGACTGTTTTCGACATGCTATACTATGACTGTTTTCAACAGGCTATACTATGACTGTTTTCGACATGCTATACTATGACCGTTTTTCACTTTTTTCGACATGCTATACTGTGACCGTTTTTCACTTTTTTCGACAGGCTATACTATGACTGTTTTCGACAGGCTATACTATGACTGTTTTCGACAGGCTATGCTATGACTATTTTCGACATGCTATACTATGACTGTTTTTTTACTTTTTTCAACATGCTATACTATGACTGTTTTTCACTTTTTTCGACAGGCTATACTATGACTGCTTTCGACAGGCGAAACTATGACTGTTTTCGACAGGCTATACTATGACTATTTTTGACATGCTATACTATGACTGTTTTTTGAGTTTTTTCGACATGCTATACTATGACTGTTTTTCACTTTTTTCGACAGGCTATACTATGACTGTTTTCGACAGGCTATGCTATGACTATTTTCGACATGCTATACTGTGACTGTTTTTTTACTTTTTTCAACATGCTATACTATGACCGTTTTTCGACAGGCTATACTATGACTGTTTTCGACAGGCTATGCTATGACTGTTTTCGACATGCTATACTGTGACTGTTTTTTGAGTTTTTTCGACATGCTATACTATGACTGTTTTTCACTTTTTTCGACAGGCTATACTATGACTGCTTTCGACAGGATATACTATGTCTGTTTTCGACAGGCTATACTATGACTGCTTTCGACAGGCGAAACTATGACTGTTTTCGACAGGCTATACTATGACTGTTTTCGACATGCTATACTATGACTGCTTTCGACAGGCTATACTATGACTGTTTTTCACTTTTTTTGACAGGCTATACTATGACTGCTTTCGACATGCTATACTATGACTGTTTTTCACTTTTTTCGACAGGCTATACTATGACTGTTTTCGACAGGCTATACTATGACTGTTTTTTGAGTTTTTTCGACATGCTATACTATGACTGTTTTTCACTTTTTTCGACAGGCTATACTATGACTGCTTTCGACAGGATATACTATGTCTGTTTTCGACAGGCTATACTATGACTGTTTTCGACAGGCTATGCTATGACTATTTTCGACATGCTATACTGTGACTGTTTTTTTACTTTTTTCAACATGCTATACTATGACCGTTTTTCACTTTTTTCGACAGGCTATACTATGACTGTTTTCGACAGGCTATGCTATGACTGTTTTCGACATGCTATACTGTGACTGTTTTTTTACTTTTTTCAACATGCTATACTATGACTGTTTTTTACTTTTTTCGACAGGCTATACTATGACTGCTTTCGACAGGATATACTATGTCTGTTTTCGACAGGCTATACTATGACTGCTTTCGACAGGATATACTATGTCTGTTTTCGACAGGCTATACTATGACTGTTTTCGACAGGCTATGCTATGACTATTTTCGACATGCTATACTATGACTGTTTTTTTACTTTTTTCAACATGCTATACTATGACTGTTTTTCACTTTTTTCGACAGGCTATTTTATGACTGCTTTCGACAGGCGAAACTATGACTGTTTTCGACAGGCTATACTATGACTATTTTTGACATGCTATACTATGACTGTTTTTTGAGTTTTTTCGACATGCTATACTATGACTGTTTTTCACTTTTTTCGACAGGCTATACTATGACTGTTTTCGACAGGCTATGCTATGACTATTTTCGACATGCTATACTGTGACTGTTTTTTTACTTTTTTCAACATGCTATACTATGACTGTTTTTTACTTTTTTCGACAGGCTATACTATGACTGCTTTCGACAGGATATACTATGTCTGTTTTCGACAGGCTATACTATGACTGCTTTCGACAGGCGAAACTATGACTGCTTTCGACAGGCTATACTATGACTGTTTTCGACATGCTATACTGTGACTGTTTTTTGAGTTTTTTCGACATGCTATACTATGACTGTTTTTCACTTTTTTCGACAGGCTATACTATGACTGCTTTCGACAGGATATACTATGTCTGTTTTCGACAGGCTATACTATGACTGCTTTCGACAGGCGAAACTATGACTGTTTTCGACAGGCTATACTATGACTGTTTTCGACATGCTATACTATGACTGCTTTCGACAGGCTATACTATGACTGTTTTTCACTTTTTTCGACAGGCTATACTATGACTGTTTTTCACTTTTTTCGACAGGCTATTTTATGACTGCTTTCGACAGGCTATACTATGACTATTTTCGACATGCTATACTATGACTGTTTTTGAGCTTTTTCGACATGCTATACTATGACTGTTTTTCACTTTTTTCGACAGGCTATACTATGACTGCTTTCGACAGGATATACTATGTCTGTTTTCGACAGGCTATACTATGACTGCTTTCGACAGGCGAAACTATGACTGCTTTCGACAGGATATACTATGTCTGTTTTCGACATGCTATACTATGACTGTTTTTCACTTTTTTCGACAGGCTATACTATGACTGTTTTCGACAGGCTATACTATGACTGTTTTTTGAGTTTTTTCGACATGCTATACTATGACTGTTTTTCACTTTTTTCGACAGGCTATACTATGACTGCTTTCGACAGGATATACTATGTCTGTTTTCGACAGGCTATACTATGACTGTTTTCGACAGGCTATGCTATGACTATTTTCGACATGCTATACTATGACTGTTTTTTTACTTTTTTCAACATGCTATACTATGACTGTTTTTCACTTTTTTCGACAGGCTATTTTATGACTGCTTTCGACAGGCTATACTATGACTATTTTCGACATGCTATACTATGACTGTTTTTGAGCTTTTTCGACATGCTATACTATGACTGTTTTTCACTTTTTTCGACAGGCTATACTATGACTGCTTTCGACAGGCGAAACTATGACTGTTTTCGACAGGCTATACTATGACTATTTTTGACATGCTATACTATGACTGTTTTTTGAGTTTTTTCGACATGCTATACTATGACTGTTTTTCACTTTTTTCGACAGGCTATACTATGACTGTTTTCGACAGGCTATGCTATGACTATTTTCGACATGCTATACTGTGACTGTTTTTTTACTTTTTTCAACATGCTATACTATGACTGTTTTTTACTTTTTTCGACAGGCTATACTATGACTGCTTTCGACAGGATATACTATGTCTGTTTTCGACAGGCTATACTATGACTGCTTTCGACAGGCGAAACTATGACTGCTTTCGACAGGCTATACTATGACTGTTTTCGACATGCTATACTATGACTGCTTTCGACAGGCTATACTATGACTGTTTTTCACTTTTTTCGACAGGCTATACTATGACTGCTTTCGACAGGATATACTATGTCTGTTTTCGACATGCTATACTATGACTGTTTTTCACTTTTTTCGACAGGCTATACTATGACTGTTTTCAACATGCTATACTGTGACCGTTTTTCCATTTTTTCGACATGCTATACTATGACTGCTTTCGACAGGCTATACTATGACTGTTTTCGACATGCTATACTGTGACTGTTTTTTTACTTTTTTCAACATGCTATACTATGACCGTTTTTCACTTTTTTCGACAGGCTATACTATGACTGCTTTCGACAGGCTATACTATGACTGTTTTCGACATGCTATACTATGACTGTTTTTCACTTTTTTCGACAGGCTATACTATGACTGCTTTCGACAGGATATACTATGTCTGTTTTCGACAGGCTATACTATGACTGCTTTCAACAGGCTATACTATGACTGTTTTCGACATGCTATACTATCACTGTTTTTTGACTTTTTTCGACATGCTATACTATGACCGTTTTCACTTTTTTCGACAGGCTATACTATGACCGTTTTTCACTTTTTTCAACAGGCTATACTATGACTGCTTTCGACAGGCTATACTATGACTGTTTTCGACATGTTATACTATCACTGTTTTTGACATGTTATACTGTCACTGTTGTTTCACTTTTTTCGACAGGCTATACTATGACTGTTTTTCACTTTTTTCGACAGGCTATACTATGACTGTTTTCGACAGGCTATACTATGACTGTTTTTCACTTTTTTCGACAGGCTATACTATGACTGTTTTCGACAGGCTATACTATGACTGTTTTTGACAGGCTATACTATGACTATTTTCGACATGCTATACTATGACTGTTTTTTGAGCTTTTTCGACATGCTATACTATGACCGTTTTTCACTTTTTTCGACAGGCTATACTATGACTGTTTTTCACTTTTTTCGACAGGCTATACTATGACTGTTTTCGACAGGCTATACTATGACTGTTTTCGACAGGCTATACTATGACTGTTTTCGACAGGCTATGCTATGACTATTTTCGACATGCTATACTATGACTGTTTTTTGAATTTTTTCGACATGCTATACTATGACTGTTTTTCACTTTTTTCGACAGGCTATACTATGACTGCTTTCGACAGGCTATACTATGACTGTTTTCGACAGGCTATACTGTGACCGTTTTTCCATTTTTTCGACATGCTATACTATGACTGCTTTCGACAGGCTATACTATGACTGTTTTCGACATGCTATACTGTGACTGTTTTTTTACTTTTTTCAACATGCTATACCATGACCGTTTTTCACTATTTTCGACATGCTATACTATGACTGTTTTTTGAGTTTCTTCGACAGGCTATACTATGACTGCTTTCAACAGGCTATACTATGACTGTTTTCGACATGCTATACTATGACCGTTTTTCACTTTTTTCGACATGCTATACTGTGACCGTTTTTCACTTTTTTCGACAGGCTATACTATGACTGCTTTCAACAGGCTATACTATGACTTTTTTCGACATGCTATACTATCACTGTTTTTTGACTTTTTTCGACATGCTATACTATGACCGTTTTTCAATTTTTTCGACATGCTATACTATGACCGTTTTCACTTTTTTCGACAGGCTATACTATGACTGCTTTCGATAGGCGAAACTATGACTGTTTTCGACATGCTATACTGTGACTGTTTTTTGACTTTTTTCGACATGCTATACTATGACTGTTTTTTGACTTTTTTCGACATGCTATACTATGACTGTTTTTCACTTTTTTCGACAGGCTATACTATGACTGTTTTCGACAGGCTATACTATGACTGTTTTCGACAGGCTATGCTATGACTATTTTCGACATGCTATACTATGACTGTTTTTTTACTTTTTTCAACATGCTATACTATGACTGTTTTTCACTTTTTTCGACAGGCTATACTATGACTGTTTTCGACATGCTATACTGTGACTGTTTTTTTACTTTTTTCAACATGCTATACTATGACCGTTTTTCACTATTTTCGACATGCTATACTATGACTGTTTTTTGAGTTTCTTCGACAGGCTATACTATGACTGCTTTCAACAGGCTATACTATGACTGTTTTCGACATGCTATACTATGACCGTTTTTCACTTTTTTCGACATGCTATACTGTGACCGTTTTTCACTTTTTTCGACAGGCTATACTATGACTGCTTTCAACAGGCTATACTATGACTTTTTTCGACATGCTATACTATCACTGTTTTTTGACTTTTTTCGACATGCTATACTATGACCGTTTTTCAATTTTTTCGACATGCTATACTATGACCGTTTTCACTTTTTTCGACAGGCTATACTATGACTGCTTTCGATAGGCGAAACTATGACTGTTTTCGACATGCTATACTGTGACTGTTTTTTGACTTTTTTCGACATGCTATACTATGACTGTTTTTTGAGTTTTTTCGACATGCTATACTATGACTGTTTTTCACTTTTTTCGACAGGCTATACTATGACTGTTTTCGACAGGCTATACTATGACTGTTTTCGACAGGCTATGCTATGACTATTTTCGACATGCTATACTATGACTGTTTTTTTACTTTTTTCAACATGCTATACTATGACTGTTTTTCACTTTTTTCGACAGGCTATTTTATGACTGCTTTCGACAGGCTATACTATGACTATTTTCGACATGCTATACTATGACTATTTTTGAGCTTTTTCGACATGCTATACTATGACTATTTTCGACAGGCTATACTATGACTGTTTTTGAGCTTTTTCGACATGCTATACTATGACTGTTTTTCACTTTTTTCGACAGGCTATACTATGACTGCTTTCGACAGGCGAAACTATGACTGTTTTCGACAGGCTATACTATGACTATTTTCGACATGCTATACTGTGACTGTTTTTTTACTTTTTTCAACATGCTATACTATGACCGTTTTTCACTTTTTTCGACAGGCTATACTATGACTGTTTTCGACAGGCTATACTATGACTGTTTTCGACATGCTATACTGTGACTGTTTTTTTACTTTTTTCAACATGCTATACTATGACTGTTTTTTACTTTTTTCGACAGGCTATACTATGACTGCTTTCGACAGGATATACTATGTCTGTTTTCGACAGGCTATACTATGACTGCTTTCGACAGGCGAAACTATGACTGCTTTCGACAGGCTATACTATGACTGTTTTCGACATGCTATACTGTGACTGTTTTTTTACTTTTTTCAACATGCTATACTATGACTGTTTTTTACTTTTTTCGACAGGCTATACTATGACTGTTTTCGACAGGCTATACTATGACTGTTTTTTGAGTTTTTTCGACATGCTATACTATGACTGTTTTTCACTTTTTTCGACAGGCTATACTATGACTGCTTTCGACAGGATATACTATGTCTGTTTTCGACAGGCTATACTATGACTGCTTTCGACAGGCGAAACTATGACTGTTTTCGACAGGCTATACTATGACTGTTTTCGACATGCTATACTATGACTGCTTTCGACAGGCTATACTATGACTGTTTTTCACTTTTTTCGACAGGCTATACTATGACTGCTTTCGACAGGATATACTATGTCTGTTTTCGACAGGCTATACTATGACTGTTTTCGACAGGCTATGCTATGACTATTTTCGACATGCTATACTATGACTGTTTTTTTACTTTTTTCAACATGCTATACTATGACTGTTTTTCACTTTTTTCGACAGGCTATTTTATGACTGCTTTCGACAGGCTATACTATGACTATTTTCGACATGCTATACTATGACTGTTTTTGAGCTTTTTCGACATGCTATACTATGACTGTTTTTCACTTTTTTCGACAGGCTATACTATGACTGCTTTCGACAGGCGAAACTATGACTGTTTTCGACAGGCTATACTATGACTATTTTTGACATGCTATACTATGACTGTTTTTTGAGTTTTTTCGACATGCTATACTATGACCGTTTTTCACTTTTTTCGACAGGCTATACTATGACTGCTTTCGACAGGCTATACTATGACTGTTTTCGACATGCTATACTGTGACTGTTTTTTTACTTTTTTCAACATGCTATACTATGACTGTTTTTTACTTTTTTCGACAGGCTATACTATGACTGTTTTCGACAGGCTATACTGTGACTGTTTTTTGAGTTTTTTCGACATGCTATACTATGACTGTTTTTCACTTTTTTCGACAGGCTATACTATGACTGCTTTCGACAGGATATACTATGTCTGTTTTCGACAGGCTATACTATGACTGTTTTCGACATGCTATACTATGACTGTTTTCAACAGGCTATACTATGACTGTTTTCGACATGCTATACTATGACCGTTTTTCACTTTTTTCGACATGCTATACTGTGACCGTTTTTCACTTTTTTCGACAGGCTATACTATGACTGTTTTCGACAGGCTATACTATGACTGTTTTCGACAGGCTATGCTATGACTATTTTCGACATGCTATACTATGACTGTTTTTTTACTTTTTTCAACATGCTATACTATGACTGTTTTTCACTTTTTTCGACAGGCTATACTATGACTGCTTTCGACAGGCGAAACTATGACTGTTTTCGACAGGCTATACTATGACTATTTTTGACATGCTATACTATGACTGTTTTTTGAGTTTTTTCGACATGCTATACTATGACTGTTTTTCACTTTTTTCGACAGGCTATACTATGACTGTTTTCTTCAGGCTATGCTATGACTATTTTCGACATGCTATACTGTGACTGTTTTTTTACTTTTTTCAACATGCTATACTATGACCGTTTTTCACTTTTTTCGACAGGCTATACTATGACTGTTTTCGACATGCTATACTGTGACTGTTTTTTGAGTTTTTTCGACATGCTATACTATGACTGTTTTTCACTTTTTTCGACAAGCTATACTATGACTGCTTTCGACAGGATATACTATGTCTGTTTTCGACAGGCTATACTATGACTGCTTTCGACAGGCGAAACTATGACTGTTTTCGACAGGCTATACTATGACTGTTTTCGACATGCTATACTATGACTGCTTTCGACAGGCTATACTATGACTGTTTTTCACTTTTTTTGACAGGCTATACTATGACTGCTTTCGACATGCTATACTATGACTGTTTTTCACTTTTTTCGACAGGCTATACTATGACTGTTTTCGACAGGCTATACTATGACTGTTTTTTGAGTTTTTTCGACATGCTATACTATGACTGTTTTTCACTTTTTTCGACAGGCTATACTATGACTGCTTTCGACAGGATATACTATGTCTGTTTTCGACAGGCTATACTATGACTGTTTTCGACAGGCTATGCTATGACTATTTTCGACATGCTATACTGTGACTGTTTTTTTACTTTTTTCAACATGCTATACTATGACCGTTTTTCACTTTTTTCGACAGGCTATACTATGACTGTTTTCGACAGGCTATGCTATGACTGTTTTCGACATGCTATACTTTGACTGTTTTTTTACTTTTTTCAACATGCTATACTATGACTGCTTTCGACAGGATATACTATGTCTGTTTTCGACAGGCTATACTATGACTGCTTTCGACAGGATATACTATGTCTGTTTTCGACAGGCTATACTATGACTGTTTTCGACAGGCTATGCTATGACTATTTTCGACATGCTATACTATGACTGTTTTTTTACTTTTTTCAACATGCTATACTATGACTGTTTTTCACTTTTTTCGACAGGCTATTTTATGACTGCTTTCGACAGGCGAAACTATGACTGTTTTCGACAGGCTATACTATGACTATTTTTGACATGCTATACTATGACTGTTTTTTGAGTTTTTTCGACAGGCTATACTATGACTGTTTTCGACAGGCTATGCTATGACTATTTTCGACATGCTATACTGTGACTGTTTTTTTACTTTTTTCAACATGCTATACTATGACTGTTTTTTACTTTTTTCGACAGGCTATACTATGACTGCTTTCGACAGGATATACTATGTCTGTTTTCGACAGGCTATACTATGACTGCTTTCGACAGGCGAAACTATGACTGCTTTCGACAGGCTATACTATGACTGTTTTCGACATGCTATACTGTGACTGTTTTTTGAGTTTTTTCGACATGCTATACTATGACTGTTTTTCACTTTTTTCGACAGGCTATACTATGACTGCTTTCGACAGGATATACTATGTCTGTTTTCGACAGGCTATACTATGACTGCTTTCGACAGGCGAAACTATGACTGTTTTCGACAGGCTATACTATGACTGTTTTCGACATGCTATACTATGACTGCTTTCGACAGGCTATACTATGACTGTTTTTCACTTTTTTCGACAGGCTATACTATGACTGTTTTTCACTTTTTTCGACAGGCTATTTTATGACTGCTTTCGACAGGCTATACTATGACTATTTTCGACATGCTATACTATGACTGTTTTTGAGCTTTTTCGACATGCTATACTATGACTGTTTTTCACTTTTTTCGACAGGCTATACTATGACTGCTTTCGACAGGATATACTATGTCTGTTTTCGACAGGCTATACTATGACTGCTTTCGACAGGCGAAACTATGACTGCTTTCGACAGGATATACTATGTCTGTTTTCGACATGCTATACTATGACTGTTTTTCACTTTTTTCGACAGGCTATACTATGACTGTTTTCGACAGGCTATACTATGACTGTTTTTTGAGTTTTTTCGACATGCTATACTATGACTGTTTTTCACTTTTTTCGACAGGCTATACTATGACTGCTTTCGACAGGCTATGCTATGACTATTTTCGACATGCTATACTATGACTGTTTTTTTACTTTTTTCAACATGCTATACTATGACTGTTTTTCACTTTTTTCGACAGGCTATTTTATGACTGCTTTCGACAGGCTATACTATGACTATTTTCGACATGCTATACTATGACTGTTTTTGAGCTTTTTCGACATGCTATACTATGACTGTTTTTCACTTTTTTCGACAGGCTATACTATGACTGCTTTCGACAGGCGAAACTATGACTGTTTTCGACAGGCTATACTATGACTATTTTTGACATGCTATACTATGACTGTTTTTTGAGTTTTTTCGACATGCTATACTATGACTGTTTTTCACTTTTTTCGACAGGCTATACTATGACTGTTTTCGACAGGCTATGCTATGACTATTTTCGACATGCTATACTGTGACTGTTTTTTTACTTTTTTCAACATGCTATACTATGACTGTTTTTTACTTTTTTCGACAGGCTATACTATGACTGTTTTCGACAGGCTATGCTATGACTATTTTCGACATGCTATACTGTGACTGTTTTTTTACTTTTTTCAACATGCTATACTATGACTGTTTTTTACTTTTTTCGACAGGCTATACTATGACTGCTTTCGACAGGATATACTATGTCTGTTTTCGACAGGCTATACTATGACTGCTTTCGACAGGCGAAACTATGACTGCTTTCGACAGGCTATACTATGACTGTTTTCGACATGCTATACTGTGACTGTTTTTTTACTTTTTTCAACATGCTATACTATGACTGTTTTTTACTTTTTTCGACAGGCTATACTATGACTGTTTTCGACAGGCTATACTATGACTGTTTTTTGAGTTTTTTCGACATGCTATACTATGACTGTTTTTCACTTTTTTCGACAGGCTATACTATGACTGCTTTCGACAGGATATACTATGTCTGTTTTCGACAGGCTATACTATGACTGCTTTCGACAGGCGAAACTATGACTGTTTTCGACAGGCTATACTATGACTGTTTTCGACATGCTATACTATGACTGCTTTCGACAGGCTATACTATGACTGTTTTTCACTTTTTTCGACAGGCTATACTATGACTGCTTTCGACAGGATATACTATGTCTGTTTTCGACATGCTATACTATGACTGTTTTTCACTTTTTTCGACAGGCTATACTATGACTGTTTTCAACATGCTATACTGTGACCGTTTTTCCATTTTTTCGACATGCTATACTATGACTGCTTTCGACAGGCTATACTATGACTGTTTTCGACATGCTATACTGTGACTGTTTTTTTACTTTTTTCAACATGCTATACTATGACCGTTTTTCACTTTTTTCGACAGGCTATACTATGACTGCTTTCGACAGGCTATACTATGACTGTTTTCGACATGCTATACTATGACTGTTTTTTGAGTTTTTTCGACATGCTATACTATGACTGTTTTTCACTTTTTTCGACAGGCTATACTATGACTGCTTTCGACAGGATATACTATGTCTGTTTTCGACAGGCTATACTATGACTGCTTTCAACAGGCTATACTATGACTGTTTTCGACATGCTATACTATCACTGTTTTTTGACTTTTTTCGACATGCTATACTATGACCGTTTTCACTTTTTTCGACAGGCTATACTATGACCGTTTTTCACTTTTTTCAACAGGCTATACTATGACTGCTTTCGACAGGCTATACTATGACTGTTTTCGACATGTTATACTATCACTGTTTTCGACATGTTATACTGTCACTGTTGTTTCACTTTTTTCGACAGGCTATACTATGACTGTTTTTCACTTTTTTCGACAGGCTATACTATGACTGTTTTCGACAGGCTATACTATGACTGTTTTCGACAGGCTATACTATGACTGTTTTCGACAGGCTATGCTATGACTATTTTCGACATGCTATACTATGACTGTTTTTTGAATTTTTTCGACATGCTATACTATGACTGTTTTTCACTTTTTTCGACAGGCTATACTATGACTGCTTTCGACATGCTATACTATGACTGTTTTTCACTTTTTTCGACAGGCTATACTATGACTGTTTTCGACAGGCTATACTATGACTGTTTTTGACAGGCTATACTATGACTATTTTCGACATGCTATACTATGACTGTTTTTTGAGCTTTTTCGACATGCTATACTATGACCGTTTTTCACTTTTTTCGACAGGCTATACTATGACTGTTTTTCACTTTTTTCGACAGGCTATACTATGACTGTTTTCGACAGGCTATACTATGACTGTTTTCGACAGGCTATACTATGACTGTTTTCGACAGGCTATGCTATGACTATTTTCGACATGCTATACTATGACTGTTTTTTGAATTTTTTCGACATGCTATACTATGACTGTTTTTCACTTTTTTCGACAGGCTATACTATGACTGCTTTCGACAGGCTATACTATGACTGTTTTCGACATGCTATACTGTGACTGTTTTTTTACTTTTTTCAACATGCTATACTATGACTGTTTTTCACTTTTTTCGACAGGCTATTTTATGACTGCTTTCGACAGGCTATACTATGACTATTTTCGACATGCTATACTATGACTGTTTTTGAGCTTTTTCGACATGCTATACTATGACTGTTTTTTCCACTTTTCGACATACTATACTATGACTGTTTTTGACAGGCTATACTATGACCGTTTTTCACTTTATCGACAGACTATACTATGACTGTTTTCGACATCCTATACTATGGCTGTTTTTGACTTTTTTTGACATGCTATACTATGACTGTTTTTTCTTTTTTCTGACATGCTATACTATAACTTTTTATAGACATACTATGCCAGTGGTTCTCAACTGGTGTCCGTGACTAAGTGGAGAGCAGGGCTGCCTTTCAATCAGAGGGTCGTCGGTTCAATCCCCGGCTCCTGATCTGCTAGTCTCATGTCAATGTGTCCTTCAGCAAGACACTTAACCCCAAAATACCATTGCTATGACTTTTTTTCGACATACTATACTATGACTGTTTTTTTCACTTTTTTCGACAGGCTATACTATGACTGTTTTTTTCACTTTTTTCGACAGGCTATACTATGACTGTTTTCGACATGCTATACTATGACTGTTTTTTGAGTTTTTTCGACATGCTATACTATGACCCTTTTTCTCTTTTTTCAACAGGCTATACTATGACTGTTTTCGACATGTTATACTATGACTGTTTTTCACTTTTTTCGACAGGCTATTCTATGACTGTTTTCGACATGCTATACTATGACTATTTTTCACTTCTTTCGACATGCTATACTATGACTGCTTTCGACAGGCGAAACTATGACTGTTTTCGACAGGCTATACTATGACTGTTTTCGACATGCTATACTATGACTGTTTTTTGAGTTTTTTCGACATGCTATATTATGACCTTTTTTCACTTTTTTCGACATACTATACTATGACTGTTTTTTCCACTTTTCGACATGCTATACTATGACCGTTTTTCACTTTTTTCGACAGGCTATACTATGACTGTTTTTCACTTTTTTCGACAGGCTATACTATGACTGTTTTCGACAGGCTATGCTATGACTATTTTCGACATGCTATACTGTGACTGTTTTTTTTACTTTTTTCAACATGCTATACTATGACCGTTTTTCACTTTTTTCGACAGGCTATACTATGACTGTTTTCGACAGGCTATACTATGACTGTTTTCGACAGGCTATACTATGACTGTTTTCGACAGGCTATGCTATGACTATTTTCGACATGCTATACTATGACTGTTTTTTGAGTTTTTTCGACATGCTATACTATGACTGTTTTTCACTTTTTTCGACAGGCTATACTATGACTGCTTTCGACAGGCTATACTATGACTGTTTTTCACTTTTTTCGACAGGCTATACTATGACTGCTTTCGACAGGATATACTATGTCTGTTTTCGACAGGCTATACTATGACTGCTTTCGACAGGATATACTATGTCTGTTTTCGACATGCTATACTATGACCGTTTTTCACTTTTTTCGACAGGCTATACTATGACTGTTTTCGACAGGCTATACTGTGACCGTTTTTCCATTTTTTCGACATGCTATACTATGACTGCTTTCGACAGGCTATACTATGACTGTTTTTCACTTTTTTCGACAGGCTATACTATGACTGCTTTCGACAGGATATACTATGTCTGTTTTCGACAGGCTATACTATGACTGCTTTCGACAGGATATACTATGTCTGTTTTCGACATGCTATACTATGACCGTTTTTCACTTTTTTCGACAGGCTATACTATGACTGTTTTCGACATGCTATATTATGACCTTTTTTCACTTTTTTCGACATACTATACTATGACTGTTTTTTCCACTTTTCGACATGCTATACTATGACCGTTTTTCACTTTTTTCGACAGGCTATACTATGACTGTTTTTCACTTTTTTCGACAGGCTATACTATGACTGTTTTCGACAGGCTATGCTATGACTATTTTCGACATGCTATACTGTGACTGTTTTTTTTACTTTTTTCAACATGCTATACTATGACCGTTTTTCACTTTTTTCGACAGGCTATACTATGACTGTTTTCGACAGGCTATACTATGACTGTTTTCGACAGGCTATACTATGACTGTTTTCGACAGGCTATGCTATGACTATTTTCGACATGCTATACTATGACTGTTTTTTGAGTTTTTTCGACATGCTATACTATGACTGTTTTTCACTTTTTTCGACAGGCTATACTATGACTGCTTTCGACAGGCTATACTATGACTGTTTTTCACTTTTTTCGACAGGCTATACTATGACTGCTTTCGACAGGATATACTATGTCTGTTTTCGACAGGCTATACTATGACTGCTTTCGACAGGATATACTATGTCTGTTTTCGACATGCTATACTATGACCGTTTTTCACTTTTTTCGACAGGCTATACTATGACTGTTTTCGACAGGCTATACTGTGACCGTTTTTCCATTTTTTCGACATGCTATACTATGACTGCTTTCGACAGGCTATACTATGACTGTTTTTTGAGTTTTTTCGACATGCCATACTATGACTGTTTTTCACTTTTTTCGACAGGCTATACTATGACTGTTTTCGACAGGCTATACTATGACTGTTTTCGACAGGCTATACTATGACTGTTTTTTTACTTTTTTCAACATGCTATACTATGACTGTTTTTCACTTTTTTCGACAGGCTATTTTATGACTGCTTTCGACAGGCTATACTATGACTGTTTTCGACAGGCTATACTATGACTGTTTTCGACAGGCTATACTATGACTGTTTTTTGAGTTTTTTCGACATGCTATACTATGACTGTTTTTCACTTTTTTCGACAGGCTATACTATGACTGCTTTCGACAGGATATACTATGTCTGTTTTCGACAGGCTATACTATGACTGTTTTCGACAGGCTATGCTATGACTATTTTCGACATGCTATACTATGACTGTTTTTTTACTTTTTTCAACATGCTATACTATGACTGTTTTTCACTTTTTTCGACAGGCTATTTTATGACTGCTTTCGACAGGCTATACTATGACTGTTTTCGACAGGCTATACTATGACTGTTTTCGACATGCTATACTATGACTGCTTTCGACAGGCTATACTATGACTGTTTTTCACTTTTTTCGACAGGCTATACTATGACTGCTTTCGACAGGATATACTATGTCTGTTTTCGACAGGCTATACTATGACTGCTTTCGACAGGCTATACTATGACTATTTTCGACATGCTATACTGTGACTGTTTTTTTACTTTTTTCAACATGCTATACTATGACCGTTTTTCACTTTTTTCGACAGGCTATACTATGA
Source organism: Cebidichthys violaceus (assembly GCF_023349555.1). NCBI lineage: Eukaryota > Metazoa > Chordata > Actinopteri > Perciformes > Stichaeidae > Cebidichthys > Cebidichthys violaceus. The sequence goes on from NW_027176384.1 coordinate 9,791,202, forward strand.
CTGTTTTCGACAGGCTATGCTATGACTATTTTCGACATGCTATACTGTGACTGTTTTTTTACTTTTTTCAACATGCTATACTATGACCGTTTTTCACTTTTTTCGACAGGCTATACTATGACTGTTTTCGACAGGCTATACTATGACTGTTTTCGACATGCTATACTATGACTGCTTTCGACAGGCTATACTATGACTGTTTTTCACTTTTTTCGACAGGCTATACTATGACTGCTTTCGACAGGATATACTATGTCTGTTTTCGACATGCTATACTATGACTGTTTTTCACTTTTTTCGACAGGCTATACTATGACTGTTTTCAACATGCTATACTGTGACCGTTTTTCCATTTTTTCGACATGCTATACTATGACTGCTTTCGACAGGCTATACTATGACTGTTTTTCACTTTTTTCGACAGGCTATACTATGACTGTTTTTTGAGTTTTTTCGACATGCCATACTATGACTGTTTTTCACTTTTTTCGACAGGCTATACTATGACTGTTTTCGACAGGCTATACTATGACTGTTTTCGACAGGCTATACTATGACTGTTTTTTTACTTTTTTCAACATGCTATACTATGACTGTTTTTCACTTTTTTCGACAGGCTATTTTATGACTGCTTTCGACAGGCTATACTATGACTGTTTTCGACATGCTATACTATGACTGTTTTTTGAGTTTTTTCGACATGCTATACTATGACTGTTTTTCACTTTTTTCGACAGGCTATACTATGACTGCTTTCGACAGGATATACTATGTCTGTTTTCGACAGGCTATACTATGACTGTTTTCGACAGGCTATGCTATGACTATTTTCGACATGCTATACTATGACTGTTTTTTTACTTTTTTCAACATGCTATACTATGACTGTTTTTCACTTTTTTCGACAGGCTATTTTATGACTGCTTTCGACAGGCTATACTATGACTATTTTCGACATGCTATACTATGACTGTTTTTGAGCTTTTTCGACATGCTATACTATGACTGTTTTTCACTTTTTTCGACAGGCTATACTATGACTGCTTTCGACAGGCGAAACTATGACTGTTTTCGACAGGCTATACTATGACTATTTTTGACATGCTATACTATGACTGTTTTTTGAGTTTTTTCGACATGCTATACTATGACTGTTTTTCACTTTTTTCGACAGGCTATACTATGACTGTTTTCGACAGGCTATGCTATGACTATTTTCGACATGCTATACTGTGACTGTTTTTTTACTTTTTTCAACATGCTATACTATGACCGTTTTTCACTTTTTTCGACAGGCTATACTATGACTGTTTTCGACAGGCTATACTATGACTGTTTTCGACATGCTATACTGTGACTGTTTTTTTACTTTTTTCAACATGCTATACTATGACTGTTTTTTACTTTTTTCGACAGGCTATACTATGACTGCTTTCGACAGGATATACTATGTCTGTTTTCGACAGGCTATACTATGACTGCTTTCGACAGGCGAAACTATGACTGCTTTCGACAGGCTATACTATGACTGTTTTCGACATGCTATACTGTGACTGTTTTTTTTGCTTTTTTCAACATGCTATACTATGACTGTTTTTTACTTTTTTCGACAGGCTATACTATGACTGTTTTCGACAGGCTATACTATGACTGTTTTTTGAGTTTTTTCGACATGCTATACTATGACTGTTTTTCACTTTTTTCGACAGGCTATACTATGACTGCTTTCGACAGGATATACTATGTCTGTTTTCGACAGGCTATACTATGACTGCTTTCGACAGGCGAAACTATGACTGTTTTCGACAGGCTATACTATGACTGTTTTCGACATGCTATACTATGACTGCTTTCGACAGGCTATACTATGACTGTTTTTCACTTTTTTCGACAGGCTATACTATGACTGCTTTCGACAGGATATACTATGTCTGTTTTCGACAGGCTATACTATGACTGCTTTCGACAGGCTATACTATGACTATTTTCGACATGCTATACTGTGACTGTTTTTTTACTTTTTTCAACATGCTATACTATGACCGTTTTTCACTTTTTTCGACAGGCTATACTATGACTGTTTTCGACAGGCTATACTATGACTGTTTTCGACATGCTATACTATGACTGCTTTCGACAGGCTATACTATGACTGTTTTTCACTTTTTTCGACAGGCTATACTATGACTGCTTTCGACAGGATATACTATGTCTGTTTTCGACATGCTATACTATGACTGTTTTTCACTTTTTTCGACAGGCTATACTATGACTGTTTTCAACATGCTATACTGTGACCGTTTTTCCATTTTTTCGACATGCTATACTATGACTGCTTTCGACAGGCTATACTATGACTGTTTTTCACTTTTTTCGACAGGCTATACTATGACTGCTTTCGACAGGATATACTATGTCTGTTTTCGACAGGCTATACTATGACTGCTTTCGACAGGCTATACTATGACCGTTTTCACTTTTTTCGACAGGCTATACTATGACCGTTTTTCACTTTTTTCAACAGGCTATACTATGACTGCTTTCGACAGGCTATACTATGACTGTTTTCGACATGTTATACTATCACTGTTTTCGACATGTTATACTATCACTGTTGTTTTACTTTTTCCGACATGCTATACTGTTACTTTTTTTTTTTACTTTTTTCAACATGCTATACTATGACTGCTTTCGACATTACATTTTTTCCTAATTGAATAATTCTTTAATTCGCTTATTGTTAGTTCCTTTCTCATTATAAAAAAGTATTTTTCCTTGCAGATCACTCCAACCATTGAGGACCCAGAAGTGTTCAAAGACATTGAGAGGCAGGTAGAAAAAGCCCTGAGACGTCGTGGAGCCTGAACTTACCTGTTGGATGAAAAAGAAAGCTGAAGTTTGATAAATCTTGGCAAAACAAACTCACTCCCTTTGCAAGATGTTTGCAAGCATGTTCATGCAGTGTACTAGGTGTTGTAAATGGGAACTCAAAGTAGAGGTAAAATTTCTCATTTTTATTCTTTCAAGCCAAGTTTAAGGTAGACATTGATGTCAGCAAATTTTACAATCTTTGCCAAATCCATGCAGCAGGGTCAATATCTTCATTTGTAATAATGAAATTATAAGTCTATTTGCATTTAATCTGAATAATAATGTGAGACTATACTGGACTTCAGGCTTTTATTGTTAATGATCAGAGGCAAAGTATGGTTACTGTATATACAAAATTATGCTCTTGAGACAACGTATTCACTGACAGTATTTTTTTATTGACAATGAAAATTTGCTTGCTCACCACTTACTTTTGACCAAAGTACAAGAAGTAATAAATAAAAAAAAAAAAATGGGCACAAAATAAAACAATTCATTATCCGTGCAAATTGAAGATGTAAAAACAAATTAAAAGCGTAAGACTTGTATGAGTCGTCGATCAGAAATAACTAAAAGACAGATATAACAGGGCTGTACAGTAGGTTACCCTGGAAACTCTGACAGAAACAAAGAGTCAACAGTTACACCAATGTAAGTCACAGCAAGCAACAGGTTTGTCATTAAATGTCACCTCACTTCAACATGGTCATATACACTCTACGCACACTATGAGCTAAAGCGGTCTGTCTTTCAGTTATTTCCTCTATTCTGTTAACGTAGTGTCTGAGGGGGAGGGGAGAAGGCCAGCTTGGCTGAGTGTTTGTCCTTTTGTGTTAATGTGTCACCTGACAAAACATACAGTACAACAATTGACAGGTTCTATGAATGTCATCCTGCTTTTTGTTCTCTGAGAAGAAGTTTTGTGCAACTTCGGAGAGTAAATGTAAATCTCTTGTTTTTGGCTACTAAATAGTCCGTTGAGTTGATGCGGTTGTATCAAAGTGCTTGTCATGTTGTTCCAGTGCGTTGACATGTTCTCCTTTTAGGACGGCGAGACCATAAGAAAGGGTGATGATGTTTGTGGGGCTCAGAGTGGTTTTTGTACACCACTAGAGGGCGGGTTTTCACACATCTAGTCTCTTCCTCTCTCTATGGTGCAGCACAGGTTTATGTTTATCATCATCATCAGCACAATGAAAAAATAAAACCATATGTACAAAATGATCTAGAGATGGTGGGGGAATATGGAGACAGTTTAAAGAGCAGCATATATTAATCTATGGTCCACTAAATGAGGTGACAGGGAAGTTTTTTTTGCACAAACTCTGAATATCTTTTTATACATAGATCAGATGTGTGTATATATTAAAAAATGGCATATTTATTTACAGATAACCTACACATCTCCTGTAGAAGAAATACACAGTACGTTATGCTTTTCGACAAGTTACTGTACATGTAAAAGGTAGAAATGGTGACAACAGGGCAGCCTGCAGGACAGTTTAGCACCGGCATCTGGTGCCCACATTATAGGGGGGGGGGGGGGGGGGGGGTCGGGGGGTCAGAGAGGAGAGCAGGGCTTCTTGGCAGTGCGTGTCATCAGAATGGTTTGTTCCTCGGCAGGTTGGCCTGTCCAGCAGCTCCACTAGTTATTCAGAACTGTACCTGAAGGGAAGCAGAAGGGGTCGTTTTTAATGAGGTACTGTGAAGGTGATGAGGTTTCTAAAGAACCGATACAACAACAAAACCCTTGAGATTGGTGTGGTGGGTGTATGTTACAATGTTTAAAAGTTGTATTAACCATATGAAAAAAAAGTTGAGGCAGAAATTAAGAAAGTTGCAATGGTGCTGCATTGATTTGTGGTTGTGACATCTTGCAGCAGTGGAAGAAGAGTAACGGCTCAATTCTGTGCAGAAAGAAGTGAGACAGAACGTGTTGTTGTATCCTGAGCCAGAATACAACCCTTTGCTCTCACTGAACTCTTGTACAAATAAGATGATGAAAGCCTTATGCTGCGTACGCGGTGCGAATAGATTATGCACAAAGTCATAGTCTAGCAATAAAAAGTCATAGAATAGCATGTCGAAAAAAAATCATAAAAGTCATAAAAAAAGTCATAACTGTTCAATAGGAAGTAGTGAATGAGTGGCCACCAGCTGTCCAGCTGGGCTTTACATGCTAAACAATACATCTAAAGCAGAGTTCAGGGTTCTCGTCTTGCATCAGGTTGTCACTATTGTTATTAATCTTTGGAAGATTCTGACTCATCGTTTTTGGACGGACATTAAAGAGGAGACATCGGTACGATAAGGCGGCTCCCTGCCGTCTCCTACCACCTTAGTCACAGCTTCTTGGCAAAAACACTGCACGGACTCGCCAAGCCAAAAAAAAAAAAAAAAAAAAAAAAAGCACTTTAAGCACTTCTGAAGAAAGCTGTGTATTGAACGAAGTGTTGTGTTACATACAGCGTACAGTTTAAGGTCCCCCTCTTCCTCCAATCAGCAGGAGTAGGTTCTCACCGTGGAGCTGTCCAGCCGCTGCACTGTAGAGGGTCCGACTGTACGTGGAGACAGCGAAAGAGACGACAGCTTTCAGTCCAAACATTATCAAGACTGAGGATGAAACATTCCTCCACACCCTAAACATGTGCCACAAGATCAGACGTCCTCAACGGATCACAAGCTGAACACTCCTCTCTCTCTCTCACAACAGAGGGTTTACTTGTAGCGTCGCCCTCGGAAGAGGAAAGCCACGTATCGCACACTCAAAGGAAGTCTGGGTTTGAGTGTATTGAGGACGTCACAGACCAGGGAGTACAGAGAATAGAGACAGAGGAACACGGGACTGTTTCAGTGTCACGGGGAACACCTGGTTAGAGGAGAACACGGGCCAGAATCGCAGCAGCGCGGATGACTTACATTCATGTATCGCAATCTGTGAAGACACAGTTGCTAATACACTCTGCATCCCTTTAAACGATCATTTTCAGTTCATTACAACTTGGATCTTTGAGCTTCACTATTGACTTTGATTGAGACTCAGTTCAACCTTCTCATGACTCTGATCCCGACATTCACGGTTTTCATCGTCGCGAGTTTAAATGCGTTCAGCTCCAAGACAACTGAGCAAACTAAATATAATAATGCGGTCGAAAGCTCCACAACAAATGAGTAAGTAGACCTTGAGTTGATGTAATTTTGTCATGTTTTGGCCATCGTTCCATTTGTTACTCTTTGAACTACGTCAAGTTAATTGCGGAGACCTGGAAAATCTAATAGTAAAAGTATGAAGGGACTAAATACATGAACAGCCAGATGTTGACACAGGTTTTAAACAAAAGCATACAGCAACATTTTGGATGTGTTTTACCTCCAAATTAAATAGTTTACAAACCGTCAGATCTGGACGATTACTTTGAGCACATTATCATCGGAACAAATTGAATCGATGGCCAAAACTACGAAAACAAGAAGCAAGTTGTAATAACCTGGAATGATCCTTTAATGAAAAGCCCATTTCAGCCGGTGTTCTCGTTTAACAGCAGAGGGATGAGGAATGACACAAACATGTCAGTTTGAGTTAGAGACATCGAGGACATACTGTTACCTATGTAAACCTCCTGATTCAGGCCAACTTACATAGCGCCGCTCGCTCCAGACACCTTTTTGTTTTGCTGCTTCATTACTGTAACGTCAAGGGTTACACCAGCAAGCATGGGTCTTAAACCCATAACTTGACGCCCTCGCTTGTACAACCAGGTGGGACTAAACAAGGCTATTATGCAGCTTTACAAAACAACACCCTTGGAGTTGGATATCAGAGATTCAAGAGTAGAAGAGAGAGAGAGAGAGAGAGAGGCGAGGGTGAGAGACCACAAAGAAAAGGAGAGATACAGCCGGACAGTGGTGAAGAGGAGGGAGTTTATGTAGAATAATAAAAGACACGCAGGGCCAACAAGCCCAGAACCCTCAGTGGGACATAGCTGACCTTGAAACCAATCCAAATACATGTCGTCAGGACTGTCGTCCAGCGCCTCATAGAGGACTGCAGAGCAGCCGTCACAGAGTCGGAGAGAACAAGAGACATGGTCACAACACAGCAGGGAGCAGCAAACCCCTGTGCTCAGGTGTGCTGCTTTCATCTACCAGTGCAACAGGTGGATTCAACCGTTGCTCTGCAGCTGCCTTTGAAAAATATCCACCTTCAAACACATTTCATGCACTAAACAAAATAACACCAAGACCAACAAGTATTACTGAACTAATCTGACTGAAGGTGCAGAGACGGGGGATTTACCTTCGGGTGGCAATCTTCGGGAGTGACCGGAGGTGGTGGTGAGACGGAATCCGGCAGGGAGCGTCTCTGCTGATCCGGGCATCATACTTATACCGTGAACGTCTCGAGGCGGGAACTGCCTCCTCCACGACGGGCCCCGGAAGTCTTTGTCGTCACACTGACGGAAAGACGAACGTCGTTCACACTTTTTAGGCCCAAGCCGTAAATCTCAAAATAGCTCATCAATCACGCAGGAAAAACACTTCTCACACTCACTCAAAGTGAGGAAAATAAATGAAAGAAACCAAAGTCATTGATTGTCTCTGTGTTCATTTGTTATTGCTTCAGGGGTACGATGACACATCTTATCCCGCAACATTAATATTAAAGGCCTAATTGATTGGAAGGAAAAAGCTAATCGTCTGAAAGAAAAATCACATATCTGGCTTTGATTGTGCCGACTTGTTGACGATAGCTGTGAGAAGGTTTACCTCGTCTATTTTCTAATCATGAAGAGATGCGTCGTAAATCACATAATCTCTCAGTCTGGGACAGTTAAATACATAGTTTATGCTTTCAGTGCACCAATGATGTGGCGGTCTGATCTACAGACAAATAGAAACCATAATTAAAGATCTTTGACAATGCGAGCCAATTAATTATGTTGAACAATCCTGAATATGAATGCGGTTGGTAAGAGTGTAATATTGCTGCAAGGGCCCTGAATCGACTGATAAGCTTCGTTTGTGGCGTGACATTAATACGGTGACATTCACGGATAATAGCTGAGCTCACCTCATCCAGTCTCCTGTCGGTGCCCAGCGCCAGCATGTTATTGTACTCTCGCTCCAGAATCTGACGTGCCTGAAGGACAGAAAAACAAAAACAAACACATCGTGATTTCCACAAAGCCGGCTATTTTTAGCAGAATGGCAGCTGACGCGTTGCGTCACTCGCGCTGCATATCCATTTTTACCTTTATAGATGAGATAAGCAGTGAAAATTCACAGGGCAGCCTGCCAGAGTGACAGTTGGCAAATCTGCATGTCCTGATTTAGGTTGGCCCAGCTTTCTGAAGGCTGACACCAACATGCCTCTACGTTTGAACCGACGCTGGTGACGGATGACATTTCTTTCTATATTCGGCGCTTTTAAACTTGCCTCAACTCTGCCATACAAAACACGAATGTCCGATGAGTGCATGTGCCGCTGGAGTACCTGAGTGTTTTGGTTGGGGATCTGGAGGAGCAGCGCCAGACTGCTGTAGTCAAAGTTGTCATCCAAGGCGACCAGAGCTCCGTGCACGCCGCTCTCTAGCAGGATGTTGGCGTAGTCCCGCAGGCCTATGCTCTGCACCCAGCGGATGACCCGCTCATTGCTCCACACCAGAACGTCTGCGCGCGCACACACACACACACACACACACACACACACACACACACACACACACACACACACACACACACACACACACACACACACACACACACACACGAACAGAAATCTCACCTTGAAGCTTCACCTCTTTCTATTCATTTGTGGCGTCTTGCTTTGGTTTGTTAAGAGGTTTGTATTTTGGTTCTTTTGTTGCACTACCTCTCATTTCGTGCTGACTGTGCTCCCTGCGTCTCTCCAGTTCCTTCCTGTCATAGTTGAGCTTCTTCAGACCCATGATCCCATACTGTAAACTTGTTCTGGGGTTAGAAAATCACACATTTACATCGTCGAGTGACAAAAAAAAAAAAAGCCGAAACCATTCCCCATCTAAATGTTTTACATATCTATGAAATCTAGGACTGATGAGGTCAGTCCAGTACCTGTGGAAGCTGTCCACCATTTTGAGGTGCACCCTCAGGTCCTTCTTGGTGAGGTGGTCCAGCATGCGTGCGTCCACCAGGCACTCCATGAAGTAGCTGCGGTACTGAGGTAGTCCTAGACTGGGCAGCCACTCGTTCCCTATCCACTCATGGTTCATGTCGCCATAAGCTAGGGTCTGATAGAAACGAGACCAGTCAGCACACTGACGCTTTTACTGGATACGTGTCCGTATATGCTGTGAGACTGAGCCGTACCTGTGCCCAGCTGCCCTCCTCAGAGTCTGACTTCTGATTGAAAGAAGGAAAAGAAAAAAAAGTTGATTTATGGCAGAAAATGAAGATCCGCTGTGATCTGATCGCTCTGTAACAAATCCTGCAGCTGCACACAAACGTTACTTAAAATGCAACACAGACAGTGCCTTTTATACGTGATTCATACCTAGAAAATATATATGAATATGTTATTTTGTTACTTAAAGTTAACTTTACATGTGCTTTCTAAGTCTAAGAGAAGACAAAGTTTCTTTTCCACCCATTTTTACAAACCTTGACTAATGGCAAAGTGTTTGAGAGTATGGTAAAACGTGGAAGTTACTGCTGAGCTAAAGTTAAATCGTTTTTCACCCTCAGATGTGGCAGCTTGCATTTAGTTTGTAAGTAGGTTACTGATGAGTCAAAATGCTGTCTTGAAAATGGTACAAGATTGCCTTTTAGCTCTCTCTGTACTGCAGGTGCTGAAGTCAGAGATAAAGCATCGTGTGTGATGTATGTTTGGAAGCAGTAGCTTTAGAATAAAGCCTTAGAATGGAGTAATATTCCTGCTAAGAGTCCTGTAAAACTGACATGATTTTACATAGTTACTGATGGAGTTATCCAGTTATTTATTCTACTAATTAAAATGCAATGATCACAACTGTACATAATGAAGAATCTACCTGACCACAGGTTGAAATAGCCTCACAAAGATGTAGAAGTTCAAACACAGCACATCAGATCTCTAGAGTTCTCACACTCACTTATGTTCAGACCTGTAGAAGCTAAATGCTGTCAAATAACCTGTAGAGATCTGGTGTGGTGTGTTTTGTCAGTTTTGGGTGGTGTTACTAGAAATAAGCGGTCTAGCATTGATGATTCAAACTCCAGCACCTTCACTGAGCAACAAAGCATGCCTCCTCCATCAGTCCACATTCAACCCCTCCGATATCCTCTCACACCCCAGACGCACATGACTGACGGAGAGAGGAAAAGGACACAAGGGGACTGACCGTTTTGGAAGGGGCCGCCATGGTCTCCATCTCCTCATGGGTCAACCATACATTGCCTGACGCCTACAAGGGGCAGAGCCCGAGAGACAGAGCAGCAGCAGCAGCAGCGGCAGCAGCAGCAGTGTTGGTAGTAGAGGTCCGGTAGGAGGGGCAAGCAGTGTTAAAGAAGAAGAGCAGCACCACTGTAAGCCAATAGTGTTATAGCATCACAGTCAGATCATGAACTGGCCCCCCCCCAAAACCCTCCAGGGGTGAAAGGGCACACGGAGAGGATGAAGACACAACACGGTACACAGAACATCCCGGTTTAGGCACACAGTACAAATACCAGACGGCTGCCATGCAGGACAAGGAAGACCAAACAACATTAGTAGCATAGACACCAACAGACACACAAACACCACATTACTCCTCCCTCTACAGCTAGAGTCTACCAGTAAAGGGTCAGTTCACTCAAACCACAGGAAAGACTCTTCTCTCAGGTGTTATCAAATGCGGTGAGGGAGTCAATGGGGACTATTTCTTTGGTAGAAAGTAGTTCCAATCAAAACAGTTGACAGTGCACCTTATTTTAATGGGTTGGAGGCAGAAATCTCAGCACATAGCTCCAAAACTATCACTACTAACTTTTTTTTTGTGATTTGTGTGAATCGACCCTCTTTTCTGTGATATAGTTCTGCATTCACAGAGAGGCACATGACCGCTAACGATGGAGCACTTCACCATATTTAAGGGGGGGGGGGGGGGGGGGGGGGGGGGGGTCCTGTTGTAATAGGGACAATAGGGGGGCGGCGTTGCATGCTCCGGAACAAAACTTTTATGAGGTGTGGAAGTTGTGCTAAGTGGTAGATGAGAAGGTGAGGTGAAGGGGGAACAGGGGTGAGAGCATACAAAGAGCACTACTGGTGTTATTCTACAACGGGAGAAGACGGAGAAAGTGCAAGAGCTCATGAGTTATGACTTCTGCATGCATAGATAGTACTGTGTGGAGACTAAAAACACAGACGTTAATGAATATCCTCAGCTGGGTTTCGTGTAACGGCGCACACCTTCTCATGTCGGCATGATGCATGGTCTGTATTGTTTGTGCACCTGTACCTTTAGTATATGAAGCATATTAGTCCTTGCTCTGCAGTGCAAAGCGTCGCTATCGTTAAGGAGCAGCACGGTCCTTAGAGACGACGGGGAGCTATGAAAGAGACTGTGGTGTGGAATAACCGGAGAGCTAAATGTTCACCGACTCCCACTGTAATACTCACTCGTCACGACGACTGCAGGATGTAAAATGTGCTGGGCGGGATCCTAAACGGCTCTAGGTGGTAATCGTTTTACTGTGTCGCTCATGTGTGGAGGAGGCAGAGAGAGGACAATCAGTTATCCAAACATTTGTCAGAGCTGATCTGGAGGCGGACATTATTTTGAAGTAATTCGGGCTAATATTAGCGGAATGTAGTCATGTTAAACGAGACAGGAGTGAGAGGAGTGTTGTGTTTTTTTTTAAATGTCATCTTTGCTTTGTTTGTTTTTCTCGGCGAGAGTTATATGAGAAGATTGATGTTAATGTTCAATGTGAAGCTGGAACGAGCGGCCCGTTAGCTTGGTTTAGCATAAAGACTAGAAACAGCTGGTCTGGCTCTGTCCAAATGCTCACCAGCACGTTTAAATAATGAACACGTTCATAACCGGCCATAAAACCACAAATTGTAATTCTTTGGTTTTTCTTTGATGAGTTTTTGTTTCCCCGTTGCCAGTTGTTGCGCTAAGCTAACAGGCTGCTGGTTATTCCAGCTTCAAATGAAACAGGATATTAAAGTGTCTCTGATTTGATCTCTTTTTCAGCCAGAAATAGGTGTAGTTTCTAAACTAATTAAACTAATGCAATTGTTTTCCTGGTTCCTTCTCTTCCATTTACTCACAATCACTTCTTCCTCTTGATTAGCTCGACAAATGCTCGCACAACTGAACTTCCGGCCTGCGTCCATGCTCCCATATTTTCTGTACAACTCACGGTTCTGGAGGTGGGCGGTGCAGAGGGGCTTGTGAGGGAGACCATCTCCTGGATGGCCAGGCGGAGTTTGAGGCGGTGCAGAGGGTTGCTGATACCGATCTCCCGCTGGATCTCGGTGTCGGAGAGGGCCGACATGATGGCTCCGCTCTTCACGTTGGCGCGGCACGCCGCCACGTACCAGGCCGGCATTCCCAACCACAGCTTCACCACGAGGAGAGAAGAGCAGACAAACGAGCGCGGGATGTTGAGTTTTGGCTGGATTGAAAGTAGAAGTTGTTCTGGTTGCTCATCACCGTGGACATGATTTGGTTTATTTAAATTCTACATTTACTGTGTCATGAAACGATGAGATTTTATTCCACCAAAATATGAATAAATACTTTTTTTCAGTGGCCACTGCATCGTCTTTATCATTCTGAGTTTCAATTTAGTCCCTTGAGGTCTGGACCTGGTGGAGTCATGAATTGACTGGTGGCTGTAGGTCATCCACTGAACATCAGGGGGCAGTAGTGTTTCTACAGTTTGTGTTCAGTTAGTTTTTACGTGCAGCTCTAGTACCTTTCAGCTAAGTTCATTTGCAGTAGAAAATCACCTGTTAGACATCGACAAACTGGCACAGTGACTTCTTACCTCCAGCCAGGCTACAACGGTGGGACCGTCCCATTGGGCGAAAGGTAAACCCTTTCTCCTGGCCTCCTCCAACAGCTCGTGTCTGAGGGCGGGGACAGAGGAGACCTCGTATCAACACGTGTACTCGCATCATAACAAACACACATTTTCTCCCGTCCGATACAACACCACACCCTCATAAGCTCTCTCTCTCTCTCTCTCACATGCTCACTCCTGCACACTGCTTTCCACAAATCCCTGCAGTCACAGCGTGGTGTGTGAACAGGATTGGGTGTGTGTGTGTGTGTGTGTGTGTGTGTGTGTGTGTGTGTGTGTGTGTGTGTGTATAATACATGAGAGGAGAGTACTCAAACACATTTTTATCTCCCAGTGTTGTAAGAGGCCGTGTTTTATCATTCATCTCTGTGCTGCCAGAGAGCGGCGCAGACGAGCGCACAACTGTAGCTACACTCAGACACACTCGGGCTTTATATTGCTGAACTCAAGAGGGCATTCACTCACTACATCCATCCCCCCCAAGCCCTGATCCTGACGTTAACATTCTCCTCGTCGTACACCTACAGTATTTATAATCTGAAATCCACTGCTAGTAGAAACTAGGACCAGCCCTGTGTGCCAACATGTTTCAACCCTGTAGGTTTTAGGCGTCTACTAAAGCGACTCTTAATCCGTTAATTAGCCAAGGAACAAATTATAGTTTCACGGTAGGGAAATTTGGAAATAATTGAAATACCTGTAACTCAATGATTAATCTGACTCGCTCCAAGCCCTAATATTCAGGTAACCATTGACTCGCTTTTTGTTTAAATTTTTTTTTGTGTGTAAATAACTCATTAAAATAACAGATTTAGAGGATTGTACATCCTTGGTGGAGGTACTGTACAGAGCTGGTCAACATATTGATAACGAGACTAGATATAATATGGCATAAGTGTTGCCTCTTCCTGGTTTTGAAGGCTGCATTACAATAAATGGACTCACCAAACTGTTCTATTAATTGCCTGAAGCCAATTAGTCATTACATCCACCTTAGTGTTGATTATCAAAAAACGTTTTGTGTGACTATTTAGTATTCATTTAGTATTAGTTTGGTCAACAATATTGTGATGTTTGATTTTTCTCCCTCTAGTACTGCATGAGTGCAGCTACAACAGCACACTGATCCACCGGGGGGGGGGGGGGCACACTGAGCCACAGTGGACCTGGACACTACGCTGCTCATCTAAGCACAATTGTCCAAGTGAACCCAGTTCAGAATCGATTCTGCTGAGAGATTGTTCTCGCGCCGACACTTTAGTTGATGCGGCGTTTGAATCACGCAGCGGAGTAGTTTTTAAAAGTAGCTTTTCATCACATTGTCCATGTTTTTTTTATTTTCTGATTGTTGTTGTTGAGCAGGTGTTGAAAGTGGAACCTAAGAGGGCTGAGTGGCGTTTTGTTTTGCCTCACTCAGAGCGATGTGAATCTATTCCTCCTGGTCTATTCAGGGCTTTGCATTGAGCTATCTGCATTGTGCCGAATCCTCCCACACTCGGCCAGACATGGAGAACTTACAAACAACCGGGAAAATGGCCGACAAACGGTGGAGGAGACCCAGGCACACACTCGTACTCACGGCCACACGCCAAACACACAACGCTGTTCTTATTCTATTTGGGGAACACATTTCATGACAAAAACTCGGAGTCAACAACGCTTTCCCTGAGTGTGTTGTCAAAGAACTTGACAAATGGAAAGAGTTTTGCTTATTAACAAACATGAGACATGTAGCACTCGGAGCGTTGAAGGCCTCAGTACAGTGAAAGGGCACTTAAACAAAGCATACATGGTACACAAGCCTACAGGTGAAGGGGGGTGGAAATGTGTTCGTCCAAACACAACCAGGTACAATCACTGTCTCATCTATCCAGCACATGAAGAGATAGCTCATGTTTTATTTTGTTATGTTCAGGTCAGGTCTAATGCATGGAGAAATACAGCCACTGAACATAGCTGGGGAAAGGGAAGTAAGGAAACAGTTATGACAAATCATACAAACAAAAAGAACATTTCCCATAACCAGATATTACAGCTGGTTATTTCACACAGATAGAGAGAGAGAGAGAGATAGAGAGAGAGAGACACACACACACATATAAGGAGAGGAAGACATTCCGGGTTTGAAAATTGGGCCCCAGTTTTAGCGGCGGCACATTCTCTGTCCAGCCAGGGATGCAGCTGCCACTGAACTGTAAGAAGGGGGGAAGAAACGTCTTCAGATGGTAAATGAAAATAAAAAGAAAGAGAGAGCGCAATGGCATCGTTAACAGCCATGAGGGTCAGAGAAGACACATATAGATAGATAAGAGACTAGGTCAGCTTTGGCACTGGTCTTTTCGGGAGAGGACGCATGGCGGGACAGACAGGAGAGATGGCAGACAGGGCAAAATGGCTGAGACAATGGTCATATCCAGGAGGTCAGTTATACATCCTCACAACTTACCCGCTTTGTTAGAGTCAGAGGATGATGAGAGGGAGAGGAAGGGTAAGAGAGGAGAGAACCAGAGAGCGAAGAAGGGAGAGAAAGAAGAGAGAGAGAGAGAGAGAGAGAGAGAGAGAGAGAGAGAGAGAGAGAGCGACGGGGAGACAAAAGTACACAAATGTTAATGACTTAATAGGCAGTTAAGGATACGGCTCTAAACAGAAACACGTGTGCTCACACACGCACACACACACACGCACACACACACACACATATATATCTCACAATGGAGGACATTCGTTTACAGGAGCATCTGTAGACCAGTCAAAAAATAAAAAAAATAAAAGTCATCTTCTACAATGCAGTCCTGACCACATCTCGTGCAGCAGAGGGAATGAGAAATGCACTGAAACACAGCAGGACCCCCTCCATGGCCTCACATTCAGATGCTCAGTTACATTCAGATACTTGTCGTTACCTCTTGAGGAAAAACAAAAAAGGAGAACGGGGGGGAAAAAACTGCACACCGACAATGAGAACCACGGCGGTATTGATCGATCAAGATGCTGAAATGGAAATAGTGCAGGCAGCTCAGAATGGCATGCAGTGTGGAGGAGGCGCCAAGATGCAAGGTGGTGGCGGCGGCGGTGGTGTGGCCTTAATCCCGGACACCGCTATGAAGAAGTCAGTGCAGTGGAAGAAAAACAACACATTTGTCAACGTACAACAAACGACACTCTCTATCGACTACATGGGAGGCAAAGTTATTGGTCATGACAACTCGATGTGCACTTCGAGCAAATGACATTCATCATTTGGCACTGGGGCATGGCAAATGCGCGCGCGCACGCACGCACACACACACACACACACACACACACACACACACACACACACACACACACACACACACACACACACACACACACACACACACACACACACACACACACACACACACACACATTCATTCTGCTGAAAGATTTGATTTGCCAGGGGGGGGGGGGGTTCCCCTCTTTTCCTGCAGGGCAGAACAAACCCGATCTGACCGAGAGTGTAATCTATGGGTGGTGTGTTGGGGAAAGCCATCTATAGCTTCCAAATTGACAAAGTAGCTTTGTGAGATTAATTGGGTTTTCAGCCTGGATCAATAGTCTGACTTTGGCTCTGTGTCTGAATACAGCAAGGCTGATCTCTGCGCCTGGATGCTGATCCAGCTTCTGCTTTTAAAATCGATCCCGCTCTCAGTGTGGGATGTTATGGCGTTGCATACGGTGCAGCCCGTGCTTTCATAGAGGGAGAGAGGTAAAACACAGGAGGTAATAGCCTGTCTGTGTGTCAAAGGTCAGATTGGACTATATACTGTAATGTAGCGGTGAAAAGTCTAAAAGCATAAAGCCAGAAGACTTCCACACACACTGTTTAATAAGACCCTACGGAGGGACTACTTGGACGTCTGCTTCGGCAACTTAGTGTTGGTTCTTTTGGACAAAGCTTACTTCTTTTTCAACCTGCGGTCCTTCTCGGCCTGAGTTCCCAGCTTGCTCAGCCCCATGTCCTGGCCCGCCACGTCTGGGTCCATCATGGTCGCTGAGAGAAGAGGAGGAACACGGGTTATCAGTGAATAACAATCTGAAATTGATACTGTATGGTATGAAAGAAAGAAAGGAACACTAAAACTGTTTTAAATTATTTTTCCGGCTGAGTGTAGGAGCATCTGGTTTCTGTCCAAGTATGCATAAACATGGTATTACTAAAAGTATTAGCAGCAGTAACACCATCCTGAGTTTCAGATGTTTAAGTGCCCCGTCTCAAAGAGACATTTCTACCCTGACATTTCTACACAACACAAATTTGGGATGTTGGCATCAAACAAAGTATGAAGTGAGATATCATCGTCTTGCATCAGTAATGTTGACACACGTCTCCAGCGCTCCCACCTTGTGGATCTAACATGACATGTCTGTGTGCCAGATGTGCCAGCCTGCCCTTCTCCTTCTTGCCAAAAAGCCGTCCGATGGAGGATTTGATGCCCTTCTTCTTCGGCTGCTTGTGGAGGGAGTCCTGGCTGCTGGCTACACTGCTCAGCGCGCTGGCCTCCGCCTCCAGAGACGACACGATCCTGAGGACACAAGCAGGCAGGAAACACGAGTAAAGCTTCCAGGTACATTTCAGTTTCATGAGACTATTTCTCAAAAAAGGTCAACCTTGTGAAAACATTTGGATAAATGGTGAGAACAGGTAGTTCCTAGAAGCGGGATACCTCAATGTGCCTCTTACCTTATGTATTTGCAATGCTTTTTATGTGCTGCTTTCCCCCCCACTGCACTTTCTAAGCTCATTCATCCACGCCAATTACCGAAGACTCATCTAATATGGCTGCTACTGCTGGTGCTTTAAGTTTGAAAAAGTACCCAGATTATCTCAAGTGTGCTCAGATATTACGCACGGCAAAATTGCAGCGAAATTGGAAGCTTCGAAAATAAACCATCTCAAAACAGACAGCGCCGAGATGAGTACGCCATCTGAAAACCAGCACATCAAGCAAACATCTTACAAGAATGAATATCATTTGCATCCAAGACAGAGAGGCAAATAAACAAAAAACAAAAACCCTCTAATTAGAAGCAGTCCAAACATTCAACAGGAAGTGAACAACAGAGGACCCGTCTTTAAAGACACCTACCCTCGTGCGTCATTGTGCGAGGAGGCGGGCAGTGTGTGTGTCATTCGGACGGTGCGTGGCGTCGCAGGGGGCGACGTCTCACACTTGATGGTGGCCTTGTCCTCGCGGCCGTCCTCGTCCACCGCCGCTATCTGAAGAGACGAGGGCGAAAGAAAAAAGGGACATTAGACCTTCGGAGACCAGTAAAGCAGCCATCTATAGCAACCGTATCATTCAATTACACCGTGTGTACCTTTCTCCTGTGTTTCCTCAGATCACTGGGCTGTTGGGCAGAGAAAAGACAAAAGAGACAATCGTCAAGGTCCACGTGTTGAAGCGGGGACGACAAACATTTCCACTCCGTTCATATTATCATCATACACCTTTAGACGCTCATGAGGCTTTGCCCAATATCAGATCATCAGTTCACAGATCAATACAGAGGAGGGGAAACAAGTCATTTGACCGATCAATAAAATCAAAGCCTCTATGTAAAGGACACACTTCTCTTGCATCAGTGTCAAAAACCCTCGTTGATGTGCACATCTGGAGTGTTTCAGCCTCCGGCCAGCGTCAGAGAGGAGCTGAGCTGTAAAACATATTACCGTCTATTCTTGGAGAAACTGCAAGCCATCCTGTTTGACATCTGGGCTGCACGATGACAGCTGACAGAGCGAGAGAAGTTTCTGTCGCCGCTCTCTCTGCACGCTAATTTAACGCAGCAAGGCTTCAAACTAAATTCACGTCTTCTCGAGCTATACGGCTCAACATGCAGAGGTACTCGGGGGCTGAGCAGCTGGCTCACCTTCAGGTCCTGTGCCGCCTTATTTCTTTATACAAAAAATGATGTTCACCACTGAACAACCATCAACATACGGCAGCCTTTGCACAAGAGAGTGAGAAATATTCCATATACAATTCATTTCTTTGCTTATAAAAATGGTCCGCTCTCTAAAAATAAATCCTAAATTCCTGAAAGGAGACACTGAGACTTAGCATATACTCAAACTCAAATAAAATGTGTGTGACGAGAGGATGTCAAATCCCTTACGGCCTAAAAAGACACTTCTGGCCGTCAATCACAGCTCCACAGACTAAAATCAGAAACAAACAAGACGTTTTTTTGCAATTCGCCGCCTCATAGAAAAACATATCTCAGACGCCACTTGTCTGTACGAGTTTGAACCCGGTGACAGAACCCATCTTGATACCGTGTTCTAGCGTTACAAAAACAATCATAGCGCTGGACGTGATGGTAAAGGTCACAATATATAATGGGGGGAAGAAGAAAAAAAAATTGGTTGATATCACAGATTTGACCAATTTCATCTTGCATGAGACGTTTTGTGTTCTGGGGTTAAAGATTTTTATGCCGCTGCTTCGGTTTCTATCTCTTGAATGAAGACCTGCCAAGAAAGGCTTTCTAATCAAAGCTCTCCGCACTCTTCTGTGTGTCGATGCCTGAAGTGTGCTCTCTTGTACACGTTTGATGATTTTTAACCCAAGATTAACGCCCCAAACACACCAGACCCGTGGTGAAGAGCTGCCTGCCGTCAAACTAGAAGTTGGGGATAGTTTAACTTTCAGGGCTTCATTGCAGCCAGAGAGTCAGTTACCACGGCGATCTATTTTTATAAAAAATTGCGCAATTTGCCGCTGCCTGGTGTGTTTTCGGCATCGCCCATTGAGCCGCCAACAATGTTATACTAATTGGGCTGATGGTGGTGTCAAACTAGTCAGTTTATAACTACTATTTGTGACCCAAAAGGACAAGTACAATGAAATAAAAGACGACGGCAACTTACAAAATGTCTACTTATCTACATTTTCCAGATTTAAAATGATGAAATACTTGTGGGATTGTAGAACTCCACAGAAATCTGTCTCGAGACAAAAGTTAATATCTATTTGGAAGGAAACAATCGCTGCTCCTCCAGCAGTTCATGTACTCACACCTCCAGGGATGAATATGTATTTGGAGCGGGAGAGCTGGTCTACATGCAGTTAAGCAGCTTACCAGTGTCATGACCCCCATGCGCTCCATGTCGCGGGCCGGGCTTCGGGGATCGAGTTTGGGGGTGGAGTGTCCGCTGGGCGGGGAGGAGGAGGCCAAGGAGGAGGCGGTGGCTGAGGCGGTGATGGAGGCTCCGTGGTGGTGCATTCGAGCCAGGTTGAGGCCCTCGAGGCTGACGCTGGCCACCCGGTTCTCAATCTCCTCCGCCCGCAGCTCCGTCGACTCCTTCTCCTCCTGGATCAGCCTAACGAGAGGAGAGGGGAGGACACGAGAGGAAAAGTCAGTAAGGATGCGTCTTCAAGTCACAGCGTCAGAAAGATTTTACAATAAGGAGCTTATATGCAGTGACATATCAGTGATCATTTCCAGCTTGACTGAAAAATATGGACTCTTTTTATCAGCATCCCTGCTAGAGTTTAGTGTTATCTTTGGAGGTGGATTTCTGGAGATTTGCCTCATAAATCCCATTAAATACCTGCAGTATAAGGCAAACTAATTACAGGCCAAAGTGAGAAGATAAAATGACTTAAAGTCAGATCATAAATTGTGCCCAGACCCAGGGTTTAACTTTGTAATTAGCTGAGAGCTCCACTCTTTTGCATTCATGATCTCTATCTGCCATCAGATTTTAATGAACTCCTCCTGAAAGAAATGTGACACTGCGTCTATTGACGGGGATGTAAATCAGCAAAGACCAAAAGCCGTATTAAGAACCCTTGAAATTAAGAACTAAGTGGAGTTGCGCCCGGGGTTATGAATACTTATCAGCACAAGATAATTACAGCTTTAAAAAGCAAGAGGCAGATCACATTTCCTGCAACATTTAGTGCGTACGAAAAAAAGCGTTGGGCTCATAGACAGGAAGAGCGACCTGCAGACGTGCTGGAAAGACAACTGGATCGTTGTATGAGCAGTAGGAGTAGAATCAGAGGTAGTGGATTAAGCCATGTCTAGAACATGGTGATAAAAAGGGCGGATGCTGCAGGTTTGCTTTGAAAAGTTTTCCTGCTTCTTAACGAGTCACGGATGGGGGTAGAAATAGTAAAAGTTAAGATACGTTCCTTCAAAGCGATGGAAACGGGGCTGAATCCAACAACGGGATATCGCCCCAAAATCTGAAATTTAGTAAGTAATCTGCAAAACGGAATAAAAAGGCAAACGTTTTCCAGGACTTAAAAACATATCAAGTGCTAACTTGATTTAGAGTCAAATGGATTAGGAACACAATAAGTAAAGGAAGAAAATCAATAGCTCTGGGAATCTGGCCTTTTTATATTTAATTAACACCGCACGGTGTGTCACGTACCGAATCTCCTTGTTGATGGCGTCCAGCTGCTCCTGCAGCATCATGGCCAGAGTTTGTGCATCGGAGTGGCCGCTGGGCGACAGCAGGTCCATGGAGCTAAACAGCGTTTCCCTGTCGTCGTCGTCGATGTCGGACATCTCCGTGTCGCTCTCGAAGTGGTGGCCTCCCAGAACCCCGAGCTGCTGCGAGCGCCATTCGTGCTCCCCCAGCGACTTAGCCTGCACACAAAGACGGGGACAGGACACGAAGAGCAGATTTAATACATTTCAAATCTTTAAGGGAAATAAGAGGATAATCACAGTCACATTTCCTTCTCGTGTAATCAGAATTCTCATGAGGATGGTTATACAGTAACAAACTGTCACTTTTCTCAAAATATTTGTCAGAGACTACATGTAAATGCACCCTAACGTAACCGACCACATGCCTTCTTAATCGCTTAAATAAATAAAAACATGGGCTGCAGACCAACATGATGGAAACACAATTGATTGAGATACAAGTGACCTTAGTTGTAGCCTGAGAGCACACATCATTATCCTCTAAATATAAATTCTACTGCCTTATTATGTCTGGACATAAGCATGGTGGGTTTATTGTCTCCTTTAAACCTTCAATTCAATTTAAAAAGAGACAGCATTCACCATTAGAACCATGTATTTGTTGTACAGTATCCTGATATTAGCTGGATTCATTTAATCCTGGTAGAGGCTAGTCTGGACACTTCCCCTCCTGGTGCAGAACAAAATCTGTATGCTGCGTTAAAAAGAGATGAGACGGCCTGATCTACTTATTGAAACCGATCTTTACTCTCCTGCCGATAATATGTTTCTCCCACTAACAACATATAAAGCCGACACTAGCCCTGATGCGTCTTGGCAGGGACTGTTGCAGTCTCATCACCAAAATTGCACAAATGAGATGATCACACCATCACACGTCTGAGTGACTGAGATCATATCTTAACTTGCCTTTATCTCTCCCCATGTTTGCTCTTCATACTGTGATTCAGTTTAAATTGCCTTAATACACATCAAACATAACGCAGGATTGAGGAATTCTCAAGGGAATAAAACCACAAGATGTTAATCAGATTTTACCATCCTCAAAGGTTAATTATATTGGCATATTGGATACTTTCAGCATTTAACACTCCATTACAGCCTCAGAGAGATTTCTACTGGTGTGCCAATTTCCAACTGGTTGTTTAGAAGTGCTAAAAGTAAAAACAGAAGCATTTTACGATTAAGGCCCAGACAGATCGAAGGCAAACGAATGAAGACAGCGGCTCACCTTGGTTTCATGCAGACCCAGTCTACCTCTCCTCGGTCGCCGGATGACCTTAGCTGAGCGGTAGTGGTCCGACTGGGTTTCAGCCAGAGATCCCAGCGAGAATCGGAGCTCAGCTGATGTGTCCAGATGAGACCTGAGAAACAACTTTCATGAGTAATGTTACACCTCACGTTACCTGGTGTGTGCCTACACTAAAACATCTTCTGGGTCACTGATGTTGAGGATGGACAGCATCTTACACAAAGACTTTGCCTGAGATTACAAATATGGAGTTTAATCAGTCTCTTCACAAAGACATTTCCAATGCACACACAAGTAGTTATTGTTGTCTATGAAGAAAATCCCTATAAAACAAAAACTGCGGTCAAGACAGCAGACACTCCGATATCCGTGGTGAATTCAGCAGACACTTAACTTTTAGTGCGCCTATATGCTAAAATTTACGGTAAACGCATTCAAACGGCACAGATCGGGAGCGAGCGAAGGACTTTGTAAAGCTAGCGGAAAGATTAACGTGAGACAACATCCGCTTTTCTTCAGACGAACATCCGGTTTTCAAAATAAGATACCAACAAAGTATAAATATTGCATATTGGTAATACGATTAAATTAATTATATTCACATTAAGTATGAGCAAGCCAGCTAGCTGACTATTTGTTTACATGGTTTGCTAGTAACGTATTGTATTGCATGCATTAAAACAGTTGAAGCTATTAGCAAGTGAGTTAACTTACTGATGTTAGCTAACAGCTAGCTAACGACCCTAGGTTGTCCATTAGCATTATATAGCTAAGTTAACTTGTTGGCTAACACTAGTGTTAAATGCCACATCGCTAACATGAGAGCATTCATAACTCAAACATATTTAATCATGCACTTCAAGACAGTTATTACTCACACTGCTACACGATATGTGGTGTTCATAGTGGCAGACCCGCGGGTGTATGATTAGCTACATGATTAGCATTACAGGTGATTTGCAGTAAATCGTAGATAATTACGCTGTAGCATCTACGCTCACGTGATTGGCTGAAACGGACGGAGGCATCTGATTGGCTACGAAGAATTCCCTGTTCAACAATGATTTTATGAAGTAACAACATCCCAAATGTTTTTGTACTAACACTAATTAATACTTTTAAAAGTATTAATGGGCTTCTATTACATTTATTTAAAATAAGAGATGTGTGTGTGTGTGTGTGTGTGTGTGTGTGTGTGTGTGTGTGTGTGTGTGTGTGTGTGCATAACAAATACATTTGAGAACCATATATTTCATTTGTGGATTTGTTTTGCACTTATATTCTTTGTGTGTGCATAGAAAATATCTATGCAAACAGGCACTTACATCAGGAAATACATTTGTGAATCCTTCTATGAGCATTCAATATTGACTTCATATTGATACAGATGAGACACAGCAAACATGATATGGTAATGTTGACAGGAATGCAGAGAGTAAACCAATCAAATCTTGTGTTTGGGTACCTCAAGCGTACCTAATAGTCACAATGATGTGGTGTTAAGTGTACTTCTTGAAGGACCAGCGTTCATTATGCATGCCTCTATGGCTGCAAATTGTTTGTCTATGGAGGAGATTAAGGCTGCTACAGTCAACACATCAGAACTGTAATAATAGAACTTCATGCAGCATAAAAAGGAAGCCAGAAAACATCCAAGAATAGATATGGAGAGTTCAGTGATACTACTGTTTCTAACAATAGTGCAGAGCTAATTGTTTCATCGGTGACAGATAAAATAACAGGACTGCTACTGGAGAGAGTATATCTGCTTTCCGGCATTTTATGTGCGTCCTGTTACATACACAAACTTTGGTTAGATCGGTTATACTTTTATCAAATTTCTACTGGATCTTAACCAGTCAATGTCATCCGATAACAAAGTAATGGAGACGCTTCCTTGACTGTAGCTATGTGAAGAATCTATAAAACGTAAGTAAGGCATCCATGTCTTCTTTTCCTTGAGTCCAAATACTGATGAATGTTTGGACTCAGACCCATCTTGGTTTCATGCGGTTACTTTATTGTCTGTGTGCTCCCCAACTCCAGTGAACTGAATCCAACGTTTGTTTGGACCCATACAGTATCTTAGAAGCACCAGACTGGTTAAAACTCGCCTTTCTTTGTACATATTGGTTGTCAATTTAACAGCTAAATCATGCATAATGTATTGCAGATTGTCCCGTGGCAGTAAATAAGTGCAGCAGATGCTAATGTATGTAGCCATGAAGTGTATATTTAAGGTTCCCTTTCACAAAATATTCTGCTTTAAAATGTGGCAAATGGAGACTGTGTTTTCAACCTACTTATCCAGCTAATGTAAGATTAATTACCTAGCTACAGCTACATTTCAGCTGGCAAATTCATAGGTAGCCGGCTAGAAATGAGTAGTTCAATCAAGGACCCATTATTTCAAAGATTAAGGGTGATTTCAAAAGTTTAAAGTTCAGTGGCGAGTTTCAGGGTCCAGTGTTCTAAAGTCATATATGGCTTCAGTGTTAAAATATTACAGGCCAGCAAAAAAAACTCATAAAAGTCAAACCTTAATACACACACACACACACACACACACACACACACACACACACACACACACACACACACAGCCATCGTACCGTGACAGCGTGGGTTCTGTGAGGGAGCCTGCCCTCAATCTGAATTGGTCCAGCTCTGATCTCAGTTTGTCGATCTCCTCTGCCAGATGTGTCTGGACGAAACAATTTGACAAAGACGTCATTACAGGACCGTGAATCGTACAGTGGTCATTATTGGTGCATGTCAACACTGTGGAGCGACGCGGCTGAGAGCCATCGGGGCTGATTATCATCACATTGCTGTTTACCATCTAACATCGTGACACTTTCCCGTGCTTTCCACACTGCTTGTTAAATTCATCCCACTATCATTTCCCATGCGGGTATCTTATGATTATTCAACTGCAGAGTTTTATAAAAAATGAAAATATTGCCCAAAACTAACCTCATTATTTCTCTATTAAAATGCACTTATTAAGGCAACCTCATGTAAAATGTAGGAGACTAAAGAAAACGACGTGGTCATCATTTACTGATCTCTGCAACCTACTTTTTCATGGATTGAATCTTCGTACTGTTTTCTGTAACCTTCAGAGTCTTGGATTAACAAATTCTGCAAAGAGAAGGGGAAAGTCAGCGGTGAGAAAATCCACCTCCTCCTGACATTCACTGGGCAGAAGTGATGACTGCCAGCTTTTACCTTCTCTTCTAGAGCCGCCATCCTCTCCTTCAGGTGGAGCTGAAGACGCTCGTTGGACTCTGTGAGGAGTCTGTCCACCGTGTCCGAGAGTCGCTTGTTGTGCTCCTCGTTCATCTTCTCTCTCTGTCGAGCCTGGAGGGATTGAAGTACACAATTGAAGAGTTAAAATTCAAACTTATTTCTGTAGCCTTTCAAAATATTTGCAGTAAAACTACTGGTTACTTTAAGGCTGTGGTTCCCAAGCAGTGTTTACTTGTGACCCCCTGCAAATAATTACTCGTAGTCTACAAAGCCTACAAAGTTTTGGCAATTACAAGATACAGGATTTTTGTTATATTTTTTTGAAATGCCAGAAATACCGAAGTAATTTGCAATAAAAAACATAGTAAAGTCTGAAAAATGAACATAATTCTGTGCGGTAAAATAGGTTATTTCCTCTCTAATATCTAGTTTCTATTCTTGTGATCCTAACTTGCTTCTTTAAAGGGACAGTACTAAGGAAGCAAGGAATGTCTCGTCTTGGGGTGGATTTTGCAATCAGATGTGTTGTTTATTAAGCGCTGTTGAAGCATAAAGCTGGTAACTTTGTTTTCGCAAGTTTTGTACCTGGTGAAATCCCTCAATTCCATCAAGATGCTCTGGACTGCATCTCGATGTGAACAACAATAAATGATATCTAACACCAATTCGAGGTTCAAATCAGGTTAATATCCTGCTAGACGTGCATATCTAGAAAGAAAAAAACCTACTTCCTGAGGTTGCAATTATATTTCATACACTTCTCTCTCCCGAACTGGGAATCTACTTGAAGATGCTAACGCGATCTATAATAAGTCGTACATCGTTGCATAATTTTTGAGCATTTTACAAATCCTTCTATCACCGTAGTGTGTGAAACGTTGATTTGGTACAAGTGTCAGTGCTGATAAATCAGACAATGTGTCATCGGTCGCCTCGAGCTGTCATGCTCTTGCAGGAGCGGCCGCCTGGTTAGCGTTGCCTGGCACGACGCCTCTGCGGTGACTCACCCGTAGCAGCTCCTGGTTCTTCTCCTCCAGCTGGCATTCCAAGTGCCTCATTCGCTCCTCAATGCTCCCATGACGCTCCTCCGCCTACAGATGGATCACAGCATAGACAGGACAAAAAGAAGGGAGCGCGATGATCTGCGTGTTTGACAGCCTGAAGGGCAAAACAAAGAAAAAGCAGTGGCGACGACACAAGCCAAAGCCTCTACCCCAAAAATCAAAGATGGGATGTCTATTGCTTTAAAGCATAACAGGAGAGAGAGCCGGTTGAAACAGAACAGAAGAGTGACAAAGAGAGGGATGGAGAACGAGGCCACCAAAGGACAGAATGAAAGAGGAAGAGAGCTCCTCCAGCACTGCCAAGTATGAGCTCCAGCCAGAAGTGCCATGCAGCTGTCCCATGGTGGCAGAACAGCCAGAGCAGAATCCCAGTAAACACGCTCGCCACAAAACACTAATAAGATAAATGAATGAAATCTGCTCTCTACAGGAACTGGCAGTAGCTGTGATGGCCTGTGGGACTACCTTCCTAAGAATGGAGTTCATGTCTTGGAGTTTAGCTTCCATAACAAAGTGATAATCATCGGGGGAGGAAGAGGAGCTGGAGTCAGACTACGTGGCCGAGTGAGAGAGGAGAGGGACATGTTGAAACGTCATGACAGGACACCACGGGCACACTTACACACAGGTACAGAAACAAATCTAGAGACGAGGGCATCTGTGGGAATGTGTCAACAGTGCGTGTGTGTGTGCGTCTTCCTACCTTGGTGAGGGCTGCTATCCTCTGGGCCAGTTCAGCCTCTACCTCCGGCAGCGTCTCCGCTTTCCTCATGGTCTGCTGGAGCTTCTGCTCTGCAAGCTCCAGCCTCTCCTGTAGCTGCCTGTTCTTCTCCTCCATCTGTGCACACACATCAAGGACATTAGCAGGTCAAAGACATATGCAGAAGATTTAGGAAATATCGCATTCTGTGAGTTCTCCCATAAAATGTAGCTAAAGTTTCTGTGAGGAACTCCTATATTTAAGTAAACGAGACCATCAGAGAGAGGATTGGCTCTTTCTATGTAGTTATTCTTAATGCTTGTGAGGTGAGAGCTCCGTGCCCGGCAGCAGCGTCTCCTCGCTTTGCCTCGCCCCGCTGGGAGCCAACACCGACACCACGCTGCTGGAGACCCAGCCCGTATTGTTTGACCCGCTAGAGGGAAGGGAGGCACGGAAAGAACCAGAACCAGCACTGAGCGGGACATTCTGTCAGACCCTGCTGCAGTAAAAAGAGAGGTTTTCTAAAGGGAATCTGGTGCTGCGAAACACAACGGCTTTTGTCCACAGGGACCTCCGAAAGATGCGCAGAGGCGGACATTTGGGCAGTTCACAGGATTTGTGTTTTCTCTCCTGTTCTGGCATATAATAATAATAATAAAAAACTGCCTGTGAATGTGAATCATTTTGATGTCAGCGGAGCATCATCGCCTGGTAGAAAATAGAATCACAGATATCTTTAGTAGGAGGCCTGGCTGCTGAAGGCTCTGGCAGCGCGCCTCAAATCTTCTTCAAAATAGCACCATAACAGAGTCAGAATATCTCTGCACAACAGTGACAGTGGCAACTTTTACACAGCAGATACCGGTAATTGCCCTGATTAGGCATTCAGATGCATTATAAAGATGCAAATCAAACCCAGCATTCAGTGACGATGTCACCAAGTGACTTGTATTTCCCCGTGGCGTGTTGAGACTCCTCTCCCTGCCTTCCTCAGGGTTCGGATCAGTTTTTAAGACTCTTTTTTTTTTTTCGGGGCTGTCTTGGCAGCCTTTGCCATCAGCGACAGATGCTCTGCTCCCCAAAGCATCGGGCCTGGCAGCTCAATACGCAATAATTAGACTGGAGAGGGCCAGGGCTGCGTGTGTGTTATGTGTGTGTGTGTGTGTGTGTGTGAGTGATATTTTCTGTCTTTACCCGTATCACCCGACACCCACTGGTGTCTGAGATGACACTGGGGAAGCATGACAGTGTGTTTTTGTTTGCAACACCCTCCCTAGGTGCCCTTCCATTCATCCATCTTTTCTTTTCTTTTTTTTTTTACCCGCAATTTTTTCTCATCCCTTCATCCTTTCTGTCGCGATGGCCAAGCCTACATCCCCTGAACTACTCATCTTCAAACATCAGCGGCCAGATCCCGGGGTTCAACTCCTGGCACAACAACAAGTAAACTCATTACACTGCCAGCGAGGAAGTGTGTTAGTGTGTGGTAGCGGGAGCTTAAACCCAAAGGCTTTGGAGGTTATTTCTGTACGTTCCGAAGGCGCTTCTGGATGCATCTATTTTGCAGAGTGGTCTCTTAGTCGACTTGGTGCTCATGGTTGGTTGTGTACAAACAGAAAGGGGAAAACTTGACTCTGAATGACCGACAGCAGCATTCAATGTTTTCTTGCAGAGAGTTCGATGTGTAGATTGGTACCAATTTAAATGTCTGTATTGTAAATATGCAGCCAGAGCCAGCAGCCAGTTAGCTTAGCTTAGCTTAAATTGCTTGGTGTCTGAGCAACATTGTAGACCGCAAAGCCAAAGGATGCTTGTGTGTCTCGTGGTGTCAGGATTGCTTCTGCTCGTATTAGTGAGCCGTTCTGTCTATCCCTCCAGAGATCAGCCTGTGCACAGGAAGATGTCACTCAATCTTCTATGGCCGGGCAATTTATCTAATTGGCTGCAAAGAATAATCAAAAGGAGAGTAAATTGGCATCATTGCTTTGTCACATTGTACAGCATTACATAAGTTATGAAGACGACTTTCAGCCGTGTGCATCTGCTCAAAGTAAACATTTAAGTAAAACCATCAGAATCCCTTCCCCGGTGGTAATTTCCTCTGACCTTATTTGGCACAATGTCAAGAGGTTTTCTCATTGCCGAAACCTCTGTGGATCAGCTCTAAGGGCTTTGTTATCTGACGGGAAGCATCTATCTAACACAACCAGCTGCACACGCACGTTCAATTATTTTCTGAATCCCAAAAATGTCTGGCATTTTTCAGCTCTGAATGGTCCATTTCAGCAGCCACCTGGACCCTCAATGTGACAAAAATGATCAGTTTTGAAGCTAAAACCGGAAAAAAAAGGCAGTATCGTGATAATCTCTCGGAGGTTGACGATCGCACACAAACACTCCTTGTGCCATACAGACCTGTCTGAGGAACGCCTCCTTGTTGGCCAACTCGTTCTCCAGTTTGTCGTTGATGTCGTGCACCGAGGTGGACTCTCGTTGGGCGCTCAGGTAGCGCTTTTCCAAAGTTACGATCCGCTCCTCCATGTCCTCTTTCTGACACATGGCCTGCAAGCAGACCCACATAGTCAGAGCAATCAGAGCATAACAGAAAATAAAGATGAGAGCATTCATAAACCATTCGGGCAATTTCTCCTCCACTGGTGAGTATTTTGACGAGAGGGCAAAAAGTTTCTTCGTCTTAAATTTCAACTTTCTTTGGTCACCGACAGCTCTAACTCTGGTTTGAAAACTCACAGGAGGCTTGATTAAAAAATGCTCCATAATTTCATTACAGCGTGTTATTATTACAAATGCTTCTGTAATGACTACGAAAGCATAACATGTCCAGAAGCCCTCACAAGTTTACAATAACGCTTTTGTTGTAAGATTAGCTCCATTTATGACCATGGTATAATCACCAGACACAAGTCAAATACAAAATAAGACAAAAGCTTCATAAAGTACAATCACACAGCTGTGATCTTGTATCTCACACTGCTGCTGCTGCCATGAAACAAGGCCCCCCCCCCCCCCACCCACACACCCCTCATGACGGCAACATTATCTCTGAGAGCTCATTTCCTGCATGGGGAATTGCTGCAGATACAAACTCATGCAAGCACATGTGGTTTCAAAACCACACAAAAAGTGGTGTTCCCTCTGGGAGAGCTGAATAATCTGCTGCTCTCAGAGGAGGCAGAGCTGGGTAATAACGAAGGGTCGGTCCGATAAATCCATGTTTGCTCCAGGCCATAATCACTGCCTCTGCCTGCATCGTTAGCAATCAATAGTAATATCTGCTGAGGGCTATGGAGGGGGGGGGGGGGGTTATCTTATATTCATATCCAGTCCACTTCACTGGCATCCACCTCAACAGACGTATACTGAATTGGCTTATGATTGGGCTCCTTGATTGCCAAAGTATGACACAAACACTCTCATTTCTCCAGGAAAGTGGCATTTAACTGGCTGGTTTGAAGCGTTGCACGTCGGCACTTTAGCTTGAAATTGTGTTTAAGAACCAAACAGAGGCAGATGCAGAAACAGCTGCTTGTTTTTCTCTGAGTTTTATTTAAAATCGTAAGTGTTAGTGTGTGTCCTTGAGCAGTGTTTATGTAGCCTACTGGGGTCTGTCGGTCTGTTATATTTGTAGGATTCACTTGCTTGCATGTTGATAAAAGCAATTTTTATCTATTATGCATGATAAACATACTTCTAATATGTCATATTTTGCTCATAGCACTGTTTAACTATACTTATAAGCACTGATGCATATTCATAATGCATTATAATAACGATCATCCACATTATAAAGCATTTTATGACTAATAATGTTATAATTACTTGTCACTTGCTGACATCATAGCGAATTATAATTATCGAAGCTGTAATACTTTATAATATTTTATAACACATTATGATGTGATTATAAATGGCCATTGTTTGCTTTAAGTAAAAAAATTATAATTAACATTTTTTATTGACATAAACCAAACAATGACCACTTAGAGTAAGTTATAATCACATTATCATGTATTATAACAGTGAGTATAATGCATTTATAAAGAGGTTATTATCTATTACAACTACAGGAATTATAATACACTATGATCCTTGCAAAAAAAAGTCAGTGAATGAGCAGCAATTATAAAGTATTTTGGTAAATGACCCTAAAAGTCCTTATAAAATGCATTATTAATATTTCTGAGTGTTTGAAACAACTTATATAAGTATGTTTATAATGCATTATAGACATGGGCGAAATAGACAGCGCTACCAAAAATGTGTACTTTAAAGAAGCAGTGTGCCTTTAATTGTGCCTGCATGTGTTTGTGTGTGTGAGAAATACATAGTCATAAAGAGGGAGTGTGAGAGTTTATGCAAATAGAAGCTTTTTTTAAACCACTGCTGGCTCTCTTTGATGTCTCTCATGCAACTGTTATTCCCTTTGCAAATGTGCGTGCGTGCATGCTTCTCCCTGTCCCTAATGTGTGTGTGTGTGTGTGTGTGTGTGTGTGTGCGTGCGCGCTGTAACCTCTTTGATGTCCCTCTGGTACTTGTTGTTCATCTCCTCTGACTTGATGAGGTCCTTCCGGGCCGTCTCCAGCTCCTGCTCCACCTCGGAGACCCGGGAGGAGAGGGAGGACATGCGCTCCTTCATCTGGGCCAGCTCGTAGTTCTGCTTCTCCAGCAGGTCCTGCAGCTCCACCACCTGGCTCGCCTCATGAGCCGACTCCAGAGAGCCGTTTGACAGACGCTGGGGTGGGGAGAAAAAAAGACAGCAACTTTAGCTTCAGTTTGACAGCAAAATGATTCCATTGTCCCTCATAGAGTTTAATCGGGGATCTGGATTTGAACAAATACAGTCATGGATTGTTTGGTCATTCATAATGTGCACATCTTGGCTACGCTATCGTCTTTGCTGTTTAGTGTCTTGTAGAAACCATTTGTTTTAGGGCACTTACAGTGCATGAATAAATCAAACAATCTAGCAGCTTTAAACACACACTATTGTACAGATTTCGCTTTTAGAAAATCTGTTTTAACCACATGGGGAGTGAGAGAAAAAAGTAATTGCAAACATATGTTTAAAAAAAAAAATGCAGGGAAAAATAGAAACATTAGCATTGAACATGCACCAGGTGAAAAAACTCATTTTCTGATTCCTGTGGCTTCCTGTGGTATTATTGAAGTGGGTCTTGTGAAATCAGTGTCGCTGCCACTTCAGGAGCCATTTCTTCTTTGGAGAGTTACACACATTAGCACTCTAATAAATTCAAGTTCAGGAGCTCAAGGCTTCGGCTCGTCCCCTGCTTTGATTTCGGATGGTGACAGAGAATGACTGAGAATCACTCCAGACTCCGCTGGAAAAAAAAAAAAATTGCTTTGACACTTGCATCAGTAACATGATTAGGTTCAGCTGAGTTCTCACTCTGCGCAGCTCCGCGGGTCTCTGCATGAGGTAGATTAATGAGGGGGATGCCAGAGAGATCTAACTCAGGCAGGGCTTTCGAGCCAGAAGATAACGCATCAGAAAACAACTTTATTATCGCCTCTAAATAACACGTCTCCTCTGACAGCACTGAATGCAGCTTTTACACAACACAGCTTTCTCTTTATTCAAATGTAATTATTGTAAATCAGGTGGAAGTGAGGATTGAGGAAAAGTGATCTCTTTATTCTCCATCTGTCTCTCTCTCTCTCTCTCTCTCTCTCTCTCTCTCTCCAGCTGCCCGTCCTCGGCCATCCATCTGAGAGGACAAACCTAATTGGGCCTCTCCGCCTGCTGCCTGTGATCAATGATTCACCCGAGCAGCGAACAAGACCCACTAAATCACACCACTGATTTTAATACCGGCGCTCCCGCACTGGGCCGCTCTCATAAAAAAGGGCCAACTTTAAGGACTTAGCTCTACTTTATTGCAAAACGTCAGTCCAGCAGATGATACATCATGCAGCCGTGGCTCCCTTTATTGTGCTCAGACACCCGTTTCATAAGACTGAGAGGGTTTACATGTTGTCTCTTTTTTTTATAAGAGTTGAGTTGTGCGTCCACATGAGCAGATGTATTTTAGTAGTTTATATAGCATAGTTCACCCAAATTACAAAACACATTGTCTCCCTTACCTTTAGTAGAGATAAGCAGCGGCCCTGGTTTTAGATATCATCCTCACAACAGTGAAGTATTACATCTGCAAACATATCGTTTTATGAAGAATGAAGATAGGGCTACTTTCTTTCAAATGGTCCCTATAATTTGTTAACAGGTATTTACAATTGGTGTTATTCATCTCGCATGTCACAGTGAGACATTTTGCTTTTGATTTCTTAAAATGTAGCTTCCAAACAAAATGTGGTATCATTGCACTTGAGTGGATTCAAGAGAGTTTGTTG
Organism: Cebidichthys violaceus; assembly: GCF_023349555.1. NCBI lineage: Eukaryota > Metazoa > Chordata > Actinopteri > Perciformes > Stichaeidae > Cebidichthys > Cebidichthys violaceus. The sequence continues at coordinate 9,825,235 of NW_027176384.1, forward strand.
TGGTCATAAAAACATGTTTTGTGAAATGCAGTGTGGCTACTCACAGAGAGAGATGTCACAAATGTCACAATTTCATGCAAGCTATACAAAATAATTCATACAGTTCGTGCCCGAGTGCAAACGCTGAAATCTCAGAGATGGATTTCTCAAAACTTGGACGAAAAAATTATAATAAAATGAATGCAAGTACAGTTCTTAAGGGAAATGTTGAGGTACCAATACTTCACTTGAGTACTACCATTTTATCCTACCTCATACTTCTATTATATTTCAGCGGGATTTATTTTACAGCTTTATTTACTCGTTTTATAGTGAAGTTTTATTTATCCATCTTTCCATCTCTTCAAAGACTCATTTCTAGCTTTACAAAAGTAAAAGGTAATAGGTAAGGTAGACAATATCAGTAAATCTGTTCTCAGGGGTCGATGGGCAATGGAACTAAACCAGAACCGGCCCAGTGCTGGAATGAATAATGTAAAACGTGGAAGCAGAAGGCCTCATCTGTCAGACTGCATTAGCTGGTTATCAGGCAGCCCCAGGTCTACGCTACAGGTTTGAGAGCTCGATGGGTCAATATGCACTTCAGGAGCCGCGCTTTCTTCCCTCCTTTCTCACTCCGACTCCCTCCTCCCCCCTCCCCCTCCCTCCCCCCCCTCGCTGACCTCTCTCCACCTGTCACATTAACGACCAAAGGACACGTGAAAATCAACTGGAGAGGGTTGAGCTGCCAGGAAGACGTGTGCTTTGCAGATCAGGGTTGTCATCCCCCCCCCCCCCTCCCCTTGATGGCAGCCGCTGCCACGTCTGTCAGTCCCTGTGACTGCAGCGACACTAAATCACCAGCCCTCACTCTCGCCGAAACACGTTTCAACACACACATTCAAATTCCTTTTGCAAACATGCACACAAATCAAAATACACACGTTCATTTTCCCTCTTTTTTTTATCTTCACAGAACAGGGCAGTCTCCTCATTAGCCTCCTCCCTCTGCACAACACACCCTTCGTCTTTTTGCTCCCAACCTCCCTCCCCCAACTCCCCTTCCTCCAGCACACCGGTCGAGCGTCTCCATTGATCCGCCCAGGTATCCTGTAAGATGCAGATGCCGCTGTCTGCATGCTAAAAGGATTTTGGAAAGTCTGCTTTGGGATTTGGAGTCGGTGGTTTTTGGGCTCTGGTCTGTTTTGTAAATGTGGAAGCAGTTACACCTCTTTGTCTTTAAATTAATAATCAGAGGGAGATTTGTATTCAGCTATGCAGGTCCACGAGTGCTGCTGCATAATAGGAGAGGCTGAGGTCGCAGCAAGAGCTCTCATTTGACTGTGGGTCACCTTCAGAACACCAGCAGATCGAAGTGTGCGAGAGCTTAAAGACATCTTTAATAACGTTAGACTGACAATTAAAACACCAGCAGGAACTCACCGTGCTGGAATTCTTTGTGCAATAGCACCACACTGTGATTTCAACACTGAGGGCATTTGAAGATGATAATTGGGAGCCCAGATCCAGGCTTAAAAGATAAATAATATCTGCATGTTTAATATATAAAACTTAGCTGCATCCAGGTCCATAGCAACACTTGAGGATACCGAGATCGTGTCCTCTTAATTGAGAAAATGACCCACATAGGTTATGTTGATTGTATATGTTTTACTGTAAGAATTTTCATTACATTCCTATTTTAATAAACACCAACTGAGTCTTCTTTAAAGATGCATAATCTAGTTTCAAACAACTTTAACAATTAAAGATGAAGCTTGAAACTGTCATGGCAGATTTCCCTTTTTCATGAAATATTTAGTGTTGTTTCTATCGGGGATTTTTTTGCAGCGTGTTGAGCTTTTGAGGACAGATTCTGAATCTTAAGGAACCCAGCTGAGCCCTCTCTACAGGAACGGTTCAGAGTTTGCATAAGTGGCATCACAGGAATTATAATAACTAAATTATATTAGATTATGGTGCAGATTAATTTAGAATTAATATTTGTTTTGTAAGTTTTTTTATTTATTATTATAATAGAGGAGTTATTTGATTTGTTGACTTAAATGATTATACAACAATTACATGTTTTTAGTATTTCTATAGCAACGTTTTTTACTATATTCCTGGCAGTGTTTTTGTACGGTTGAAGATGCCTTTAGACTTAATATAAGGCCATTAATGAACATCTCCTACATGTTGACATACACTATACTACATGCTTGTTAGGTAAAGATGACAGTATCCACTATTGTCGCCAGGAGAAAGTTAAAACTAAAACCGGTGTGTCCATCGATGCGTTTAAAAAAATACAGGATATTCTATTTAATTATCGAAGAGGCTCACCTTGCCATGGACCTTCTGTTGAGCTTCACTGCCATCCAGTATGTCCTCCCCGCCGTCCCCGGAAGCCACTTTTCTCTGAATGTGAGCATTTTGTTCCCTTAAGGCCACGATCTGCAGGACGGCAACAAGCGCACAGATTAGAGCCGGTAATGTCAGAAAACCTGCATACACAAACAGTTGATTTTGGAGATTTAGCTGAGATAAGATCAGACGGTTTTAATATGTAATATTGCATTTCCTTCAATGTGGCTTTGCACACAAGAAGAACATGTTGAAACCTCAATGTGTGAACGTGAAATTAGCCAATCAGCATAAAGACATTTCCCTCTTATGCAACACTAGTAAATTACAGTATGTCCCTCTCCGTAGGAATTTATGGAGCATGGCTTTAACCAACATAAAGCAGGAAGCACGTGAGCGCTGATAAAATCACTGTAATTATCGTGTTCTCTGGACCGCGGGTCTCGTTTCACCACCTTTAAGCAACTGTCCCGGAGTCATAATCCTGTCAGAGGGGTGACCGACAACAACAATAATTAGGTTTTTCCTTGACAGACACCATGTGATTATCCCTCTGCTCACGATGGGGAAGAGAAAGCTAGACCGTGCGCTGTGCTCGGCTGCTATTTGTCTCTCACAAACAACTTGGAGCTCCTGAGACTTCGTGCTGCCTCTTGTTCAGAACCAGAACCTGAAACTTGAGGGAGTAAGATACATGTAGACATTTGAAGCAGGCAAACCATCAAACGTGACCTATGCCAAAACAAATCTCGTGAAAAAATCCTCCTCTTAAAACACTGTGTAAAAACACTGCAGTTGTTTTGTAAATCACACAGCTATGGTGTGAGCCTCACGACCTTTGACCCTCTGGAAGCCCTTCTCCCACTTTACCTGTCTGTCTGCTCTATGTGGTGGCAGTGAGCCAGCCGCTCTCTCTTTTCCCTGTCTTACACCATTTTGGTCGGCTTTCAGGACATTTTCTTTTTTTTGTTACATAAAATAAACTATTATGTTACAGCTCTTATGCAGTACCTCCATTTTTTTTTTTTTTTTTTTACCAAACTCCATCCAGGTTGTAACTTAAAGGTGCAGCTGGTAAATTTTATAAACAATTTTTTTAATCATTTAATCAAGCAAACTGTCACTATATGCTGGCAGCAGTGCTTGACACAGATAACCTGTGATAACATCAGGTTCCTTTGCTCTTAATGGCATTTGCAAGATCCCACCGTGCCAAAAGGAAAACAACCAATCAGAGGCGAGGATTCTCTAATGCGGCTGTCAGTCACTGCTGGTGAAGCTTGTGAGCTCTGATCAAAAACTGTCAAACTAGGCAGTGCTGATCTAAAATGAATCAAGATTCTGTCAAACGTTTCAATGTTGTTATTTAGCTGTAAAACGATAAAGCTTACGACCCGGCTGCCATGTTGAAAACCGTATGACAGTTGGATCGGTGTTCACCAGCAGTGATTGACAGCTGCGTTAGAGACTCCTCTGATTGGTTGTTGTTGTTGTTCAGACGTGGTTGAATCTTGCAAATGTCCAGAAGGAGCACAGTTTGGCTTCGCGAGTGCAAACTAATCACGATTAGTTTATATTTCTTTGGCCAAAACTACATTTATGACCCAAGTTTAACTGTAGAATCACAATTTCATCATACATACAAATACAGTAAACAGTGAAACCCTGACAGGATGTTTAAAAAAAAAAAAAACACTTATTCCACTCTTGTTCTCTGCACCCGCCATGAAACAACAGACGACAGTACAAGTGGCGTGCTGTTAGCGCGGCGTGATTAAAGACGCACCGTGCTGCTTCGACTCTATGACTATTCACCAGCAGCTTTGGAAACGCTTTAATCTCTCGCTAACCTCTGAAATCTGCATGTTAATCATTTTAATCAATTTGTTGGTGATTTCAATTTCCAAGCAGTCTGGAGTGTGCGTTTGTTATTCGATGCGTCACAATACAATCTATAGTGTGCATACAGTTTGCATCCAAATGAGTTGACGGTACAGTTCCAGGAAGGTCATCTTTGCTCAGGAAGTGAGAGAAAATTGCATTTTTTTCACAGCAACATATTTGCTGTGAATTAAAAACCGCGACGGACGCGTTCGGAGACAAACCCGATGACAAGAGTGTCGGTAAAACAAACAATGCTCTCGAGTGACTTTGACATGATCAGCAACATCAAAGTGAGAGTCAGTTGCTGTCAGGATCTGTTGAAAGTGAGGACAGAGGGCAGTGAAAGATGATTCCCTGCCTCAGACTTCACTGGCAACAGCTCGGCTTCTTCTTCGCTGTTGCACAACCAACCGCAGACCGTTTCTGTTCATTAGTTTTAACGAGGGCATAATTATGCCTCCGTATGTTTCCGTACCATTATTCTGAGATTGCCTGTAATTTATCCGGCCCAGGTATCGAACAATAACACCACCCCGGACAGAAAGACACAACAAATGACGAGCGCAGCGCTGCAGATGCATCTCCAGCTCTGAAATTACAAAATAAAGATAGAAGTTTGAAAGATGTAAAATGAACATGGCGCTTATTATTTTCTTTTTGATGTTGATCTACCTCGCATCAAAGGCAAGACATCTGACGGAGGGAGAGAAGAGGGACAAGAAGTGCATCGTGATTTCCTTATCTCTCTTTAGCACTTCAGTGTTGGGCGGAGAGGACTGTCTGAGGTAATGTGACGGCGGACAGATTGGATAAATTTGTGAGACGGAGTGAGGGTTTGCGGGGGGACGGGTTCTCAAAGTATAAAAGATTGATTTTGTCAAGGTGAGAGCTGGGGTCATGCACGGTTCTGGTGCAATGCGCTTAAATTACAATCAATCACAAATGCATGTCACAAACAGATGTACACACACACAAGCCCTGAAAGCAAAAACAACAACAACAACAGGGCCTTCATGTTGTGAGTTTAAATGTGCCTGTGATACCTCAGGACTTTTTCGTAAAGAAAATGAGAGCTGCCACGCGGGATTAGAACAGGCAGAATAAAAAAAAAATTAAAAAAGAACAAGTTTCCACCGACAAAGTCTTCGATCTTACCTCGACTTGACTGGTCCCAAGGCAGACCTCCTTTATGTTATTTAGCTGTGTTCCATTATTGAGTCTTAAAAGTGTTGCTTTCCGAAAAGAAGTGAAACAATTTATTCGATTTGTCTCGAGGGTCTTACATAAACACAACATTTCCAGCAAACAGTTTTGTTGATTTCACAAGAAAGATTTCTGGCTCTGTTGTTGCTCTTCTCACGAACTTCTGGGCATCAATCCGGATGAAGCGGTGTTAAAGAGGTTGTTTGCTCATGGTGTCAGTTAAACTGAGTTGATGAGCATTTAAAGTGTTTTTTCCTGAACTTTTAGTTCGATTTTTTCTTATTTCATTTTGAATATTTATGTTATAAAGCAATATTTAATATTATGTCTCTCTGGATTGTGACTTGTTGCTGATGTTGTTGTAATTTGTTTTTTATATATTATTACATTATTTAGATAAATATTTATGTGTACATGTGATAAACAATAGGTTCATTATTTAAGTTATTAAAGTAATTGAAAAAAGTAGGATCTTATAAGTATTTACTTCTGTCTACTCCTTTTTAAACATATATTTATTTATTTAGTATATTTAGAATTTGCTGTATATGTTTACTGTTTATTTTATTGGTGATTCTAGTTTTGTTTTCTTATCAAACATGTGAAAGAAATTAGCTGTTTTTCATATTATTATTATTTCAGCCATCTCTAATTAAGATGAGACTATAGGTGCAAATTAGCTGTTGAGCTAGCCCGGGCATTTTTTTAATATGTTTTCAAAATGTGTCACAGTGTTGATTAGTGTCTATTATCCACCATAAATAAACATAAAACAACAATTTATTCTCAGATAAAATTCCAACACAGTCTGTTCCATAACAGCAAATTACAATCACCAGCAGTAATCAGCGTGCGACCACTTAAACACCTGTGACTGCATGAGGTCAAAAAGCCGCTGATTTCATCTGGCACGGCCATGTTGCCATGTTGTCCGGGGGGGATACGGGACTCGTACCAGACCTCCATCACAAATCAATTACCGGTTCGGCCGGCTGGCGGCTCCGCCCGCCTCCCTGGAGCCTCTGAAGCGTGGACATTTTTATTCTGCAAAGCAGCTCTAACTGCACTCTTCCACCGCCTCAAGGTCCAATCACTCATCTGTCCACCGCGCTGACAAGTGTGGTGTTAACCGTTTACGAGGCAGATCTACTGTAACCTTGGCTGTGCGATGTGAGAAAAAAATCTTCAAAGTGTCTGACAAAATACTTTACAGTTTAAAAAAAGCTGACTTTATCCCAAAGCTGCTAAAGAACAATAAGCGACAGCTTTGGGAACCAGCGGCCTGTCACATGATTTTTTTTTTGATCATGCAGCGATCTAATATGGTGTTCTGACAACAAGCAGCTCGATCGTCTTTCCATCCAAACACACGGTTTATCAAACCTTCCTCTCTGTGTTTCCCTCTTGTCTCCTCACCACGTCAGATGTGCTCTGACCAACTGCACACTCATTAACACACACACACACACACACACACACACACACACACACACACACACACACACACACACACACACACCTGCCTCTGCTTCCCACCTGCCGTCTCTATTTCGCCCTTTTTTTTTTTGGATTTCCTCCTCTCGCCGCCGTCTGTCCTTGGCTTCCACCCACTTCACACGCCTCCCAACCTTCCTCCCTTCTGCTCTTCACTCCCCTCTCCCTTCATCTTCTCCCCTCCTCCCCCTGACTTTTATTCTAGGCCTGGGTGTCAGACTGGCATGTCTGACAGGCTGTGAAGTGCCAGCCTGAGGGTTTTACACAGCCGGAACACAACCATCAGCAATGCAGGAGCTGCTCTGGCACTTCAGCCGGCCTGAGCCGGGAGGTTGAGAAGGAGTTGGGCCACCGTTGCAAAAGTGACCACTCTTCTGTCAGCGCTGCGCCTCAGCCACTCATGTGCACCGTGATACTTTGTGTCATTCCCCCGTACAGGCGAGGGCGAGTGAAGCCGGCAGAGGTGGTTGTTTTATGAGCCGATACATAATTCAGGACACATCACGGTATGTATCAGATTTACATCCACATAAACAAGTAGCACATCATTCTGCACATTTGTTCTGTGAGTGGGGGTATGGACTCATGTATTTATGTACAATGTGCTACATTTTCTAGTGTTCTGACTTTTTATTGTGTTTTTAAAAAAAAATATGTTTTTCTTCATCAGGCTTGTATGTATATACATTAATTTTTTCATGATAAACATCCTGGGACGATATCTATCTTTCATTATCTTAGCCATAATAGCTGCGGCAGCTCTTACCTCCTGATTGGCTGCTGTAAGCTCCTCCTCCAAGACGGACACCCTCTCCAGTGACACCCGTAGTCTCTCTCTTACCTGAAAAAAAAATTAAAAAAAGAATGAAAATCATGAATCTGTAGATCTCCTCCCTTATGGACTCAAGAGCAATAGGTCTGAAAGATTGTTGCGCTCCGTCTTTAAATCGCAGTCAAAGGTAATCAAGGGTTAACACAGCAGAGGAGATGCCCCAGTTGTACAGTGGAACGAGCTGTCCTCTGTTCCTCCCTCAGCCTCGGAAAAACACTTTGCTGTGGCTTCAAAGCAGCGTTTTGATGCTCCTAAAGAATCAGTTGCTGGGAGGAGATTCCCCTCCTACGATACTCTCTTCCTCTGAGCGCGCTCGTCTTCGTCTACGATTGTCCCGGCTGTGCTGGAGCTTGTTTCCGTACATAGGATGCCAGATCTCAGAGGAGGCTGATCCTGGATTAGAAGTTAGCCAGGGTCCGAGTCGGGATTCCCCACGACCCCCCCCCCGCCTCCCCAAATCGTATTTCAATGTGTGTAATTATAGTTTTTATTACAAACATAAACCACCACGATACAGCAGACACACGGATTCCTGATACTACTGTGCGTGTGCGCTGCTTAAGGCATTACAACAGCGCTCTAATGGAGACTTACCTTCTCATCTAGAGCTTTATGGTGTTCGAACAAGGACTTGAGCGCTTTGAGGACCTCAACTTCACTGGAGACCCCCGAAGGAGACTGAGCCTGCCGCTTCACCACCGTCATGCGAAGTGACCGCTCGTGTCTGGACACCAGGCACTCCAGATGCTCCAGCAGTAGCTGAAGAGACACGCGGGAGAAACCATCATCATCGTTATTATTATAGGAAAATGAAATACTGTGAAAGAATCCAAATGAGAAAAGGTTTGCTGCTCACCAAACCTCAGCTTTCTTCCCCCAACAATTTACTAAAGCATTTCAGCGAGCACTGGAAGATCACAAACATTGCATTCATGTATTCTTCATCAGGCTCGCTCCTCGAGATTCAAATCAACAACATAAAGAGTAATAATACTATATACTATGTGCATTCATTTACAGTAATGTGTTTTATTTTAAAGACAGATGCAAGTAACTGCAATCCTTCCAGCAGAGCCCAGAATGGATTATGCTAATCTAGGCTGCTAGGTAGGAAGCATGTCAAGTCAACTGCCAAGCAGACTTGCTTCACAAGGACAGACAGGATGAGGCGCAGCGCTGGAGGGCTGACTTCAGGAAAACTACACCACAACAACAACAACCGGGAGTAAACAACCAGGGTGTGAACTGGGAGAGAGAACACCAGATAAAACATTCTTCATTAATGTGTGAGATCAGCGTACGGGATCGTCTTCTTTCATTTCCCCTCGTGAATCATTGGTGCCACATCACGGAAACACTGGAGCAGTTTTGGTGTTGACGCAGATCTCGACACTTCATTGCCTCTCGGAAATTGTCCAAGGACATAATATTACATCCAAGATAAGGATCAATGACCTCCCTGTTCTTTCCTGGACAAAAAAAACTCACTGGCTCCACTCCTGACTTCCTGACTTCGCTTCATTCGTCTAAACATCTCTTATCGAGGGCTGCCAAACAAGCTGCAGCCGGATTAAATGTAGCATGTGGTCAACCACTTGTTATCACTGGTCGACGAAAAAAAGAGCATGCATTGTCTTCCCTCAGTGGCATTACACAGCGAGCATGATAATTATTCAAGAGAACTGGGAACAATTCAATTTAAGAAAACGGAGCATGCATGATGAAGATGAAGGTGAGAGCAACAGGCTAATGGGAGTTTGAACATACAGTTTATTTGTTTAACAATCAAATTCATTTAGTTACCTCGGAAAAGAGCCAGGCTAGCTGTTTTCCCCTGTTTCCAGTCTTTGTGCTAAGCTAAGCTAACTGGCTGCTGGTTATAAGAGGGGTGCTGATCTTCTTATAAAACTTTTTTGCAAGAAAGCAAACAAGTTTATTTCCCTAAAAAAGTTGCGCCATTCCTTTAACCCTGCATCTAGTATTCCTTTATATATACGTAGTTCCAAATCAAGTAAAAAAAAATAAAAAATCGCCCTCCCTAATCCAAAAGTAATCGATAACATGCACTCAGAGCTTCAAGCACCTGGTTTGTATCTGTTGCTATGGGAAACAACATCAACTTCAAGAGCAAAAGGGACACAATTCACAACATTCTGTCTCCTCTTTGTTCCCACTGCCTCAAAAAAAACAACAACGAATGTGTCTGATTTGCAGGCAAATGTTCAACGAAAAACATTTTAGCAGGCAGAAGTGATCAGAATCTGTGCAGGAGTGGGCGGTGCTGTAGGAGTGTGTGTGTGTGTGTGTGTGTGTGTGTGTGTGTGTGTGTGTGTGTGTGTGTGTGTGCGCACAGACACAGTCCGTCTTGTCTCTTGTCCATCTGATGAACCGTCTCTGAGAGTCTCATCAGCAGCCATCATGTCGACATACTCCGAGTCCTGCGCACTCAACAAAAGGCCCAGTGTTGAATCAATCAGCGAGTGAATGGAGCTCTGGCTGAGGTAGAGCCACAGCCTCCACTGTTTGCCCGTCTCGTCTCGTCTGCGCATGGCTCGTCTGTGAATTTACACGCACGTCACTTTAGTTGTGACCCTCATCTGAAACAACCACCGTGCCAACCCTGCCATACCAGCTTGATTAATAATGCTTGGTAATTGCCTATGGGAAGATTCGAGGTGATAATAAAGTGAGAGAGAGAGAGAGAGAGAGAGAGAAAATGACTTTTGTCAGTCTCCGTCTCCTGCGCCTCACCTCCCTCCTTTCTGTTTGTCTCAGCTGCTTGTTGTGCTAAAATCTTCTGCCTCCGCCCGGAGACAGATAGCGCACGACTGAGAATCCACACTTAATCAGCAGTGGGGATGGAAAACAGAGTCTTATCTGTCAACAGCAGAGTGTGCTTACTGCTTATTGAAGATACAGGCCTTCAGCTCCACAGAATCAAGCTGATACGCTAATGTCATTAGTTGCCCCCCCCCCCCGAAACACTTTGACCTGGACACTGCAGGGCACTGGTGCCATTTGGACCTAGTTTTGCTGTTGAGCAGCCATCCATGTGAAGTAAGTGCAAAAATGTTCAGGCGAAATGTGTGGAGCTAATGAGGTATGTCTGGGCATTGGAAACAGACAGTTCGCATGGTTGCTTCAGTGCTTCTGCAGCCGTAAAACCGTACACGCCAGATAGCTTAGGCTTTCTCAGGACGCCGTCTATCGCAGTGTGCAGCAGGCTCTCTCCAGCTAACATTCAAATTCGGGGGAAAAGTTTGAGAAACTTGCAAATTCAAGTAGGTGAATATGGAAGAAACAAGCATCAGCATAAAGTTCATTTCTGGGCTGAAACTGACTAAAGGATTATTTCTCTTTGGCCCCCGAAATGCTTCAGTGAATGGTCATAGTACATCAGCGGCAGATTAAACTACTTGGTGGCAGCAGAATGAGAGTAGATGTTTTAAGGACGGCGTGTCGACGCCGCCCCTCACCCTGGTGTTGTTCCTCTCGGCTTTGAGCTCGGAGATCTCCTCCTCCTTCTCCAGCAGCTGCTCCCTGCAGGCGTTCAGCTCCTTGGTCAGCGCGGCAAACTCCTGAGCAACACAAGAGAGAAAGAGATCGCGGTCAGCTTCACACAACAGCCCTGCAACAGCCCTCCGCGGCGCACGGTGCGGTGACGCAATGCAACATGAAGCGGCGGGGATTTGTTGGATGGTAGCTGGCTGTAAGCAGCGGGTGATGAATATGTAGAGAAGAAAAATGTGATATACGCTGTTGATGCAAGGTTTGTCATGTGTTATCGCTATGCTGTTTAACGACAATAAACATACGTACTTGAAAAGTAGAAGACAAATGATGTTACTTGCAGTCCACTTACAAGCAATATCTAAAAAGACCAAGCAAACTAGACTTTTAAGGCCAATACCTACATTCATATTTTTTTTTATTGAGTTAAATACAAAAATTTCAATGGTAATATTGGCAGTACATAAAAAGAAATCCTACATTTTGATAATTGGAGCATTTTCAAAGATATACACTAAGCAGGTCATGTTACAGTTGGAATATAAAGATATTAATATAAACATCGATAAGCTAATTTCAATATACTGGGCTAGCGCGAGTTAATACTCCTTCTTGCCTTGTACCCAAATATAAAGTCACAACGCTGCCGAAATAGACAATAACTGACAGTACAACAGTCGAATATGTTGAGATTAAAATATAATTTGGATCAAGAAGCTCGGTCACAATGTCATCTCTTCTATTGAAGCCTTCAAACTGTCGAACTGAACATACAGTGAAAACAAGTCAGATTGTATATCAAAAGAAATCTCTTGTCATTAAACTGCAACAAAGTCAAGATTACAACCAACAGACAGGTGTGGGTCCAAAATGATGCACAGCTCCTCACTGACAGACAGGGATGTGGGTGGTTCCTTGATTCACATCCAAAGCATACCAAATATATTATGCCTTTTTCTGTTATGCTAAGATGCCATCTTTGACCTTGTTTGTCTCATAAAAGGTATAACACACAGCCATGCTATTACAACAAAGGCTCAATCAACTGTCCAATGAGTGGGAAATGACTGAACGTAATGAATGTAACACACTGTGGCAGAGAGAGGACGGTCCCTATCCAGCGGTGCAGGCACAGTGCCAGCTGTAGCGGATTTACACCTTCAGCACCGAGCGACAGGAGGACCGAGAGCGCGGTGCTTTTGTCTTAACGGTGGTGGAGTAGTACTACTACAGAGTGACAAAGTACTACTCTGTGGACGACAGCTGAGATGACAGACTGCGTGGCTGCTGAGTGTGGCGGAGCTGCATCAGGGCGGCAGATTGCACTTTTAGTCAAACACATATTTTTCACAGGCAGAGATAATAAATGATCTCACATGTTGAGCTGAACTTCTACGGGCAGATTAGACCGAAGACTTCTAGGAAAATTCAGGGGTCGGTCACTCATGAAATGTGCCACTACTACTACTACCACTACTACTACTACTACTACTACTACTGTATTACTGTAGTTGTAGTAGTAGTAAAAGCGACGATGGAAATAATGATAATAAAAAAAATGACACAGAAGATGAATAAGAAGAAATGGGGCTGAATAATCAAAAGAGGGAGAAGGAGGTGGAAGAGAAGCAGGATGAGAAGGAAGATAAAAAGAAGGAGGAAGAGGAGGTGGGGGAGTTACAGGGGGAGAAATAAGGAAGGGGGAGGAGGGAAAGGAGAAAAACAAGAAATAGGAAGAAGATGCAAAGGTGGTGGGAGAGGAAGAGACAGAAAAGACTAGGGACGAGAAGAAGGAAGAAGCAAAGAAGAAGAAGATGAAAAAGCAAGGAAGAGAAAAAATAGAAAAAGAGGTAGGAGGGGAAAGACGGGACGAAAGAAGGAAATAAGAAGAGGAGGAAGAAGAAGAAAAGGAAGGGAAGAAAGAAGAGGCGGAGAACATGAAGAACAAGAAGGAGGAAGAGGAAAAGGAGAAAGAGAAGAGAAGGAGGGGGATGAAAGACAAAGAAGAGGAAAAAAGAAGAAAAGAAAAATAAGGAGAGAGAGAGAAGAGGAAAATGAGAGGAAGAAGAAGAGGAGGAGATGAAGAAAAAATATTGGCTTCACAAGAGGAGCAGAGCTTTCAGATCAGCTCGTCTCAATTTCGGACGTTTTTTTTGCACTAAAATTCAAATCAACACTGAGTATGCTGAAGCTTATAGGTCACACAGAGAACACACTAAAGGGACTCAACACTCTTTTAATAGCTTGTAAAAACACAAACAAGCAAACAAATGCAAAACACTAAATCTGAGATGCACCAGCCTGTCGTGACATTTCCTCGGCCTCCTCTGCCAGACCACCAGCTTTGCTCTCACTCCAGTTTTCTGCAGATGGACACGGACAAAAGACTAAATACGTCTGAACTGCATTTGCACAGCAATTAGTGCCCGATCGCCCTGCCGCTCCGCAACAACGGTCTCCCGGAGCTGTTGTTTTCCTAAACACGGTTCTGATTCACAAACTCACTCAGGAATTCTGAGCTGTTTGCCTGTGACAACAAAGCTCCTGTAAACAACCATCAGAGGAGGAGAGACAGCCTGTCGCTCAGGGAGACTTCAAACCGCCGTCCCCGTCGTCCCAGGTCTAAATTGAGCGCGGCGCAGACACACGTCTCTGGAGCGGGTCACATCAGGCAGGTACAAAAGGGATCAAACAGAGACACAGCTGTCTCAATGGGACTCCTGAGTGATGGGACGGCTTGTGTTGTATTTTAATTGAGAACCAGTTGATATGTGACACAATAACCAGCATGCTCTGTGTTTGATTTCACAATCAAAAAGGGGAAAATGTGTGAGTATTGGAGTAGCCTGCTTCTCAATGGCAATGGGTTCAGAGTACATTTATTTTGATCAATAGTAGTACAAGTAGTACAAGTAGTACAAGTATCAAACTCTTCTGGCTTTTTGAAAGTTGCTTTTGTTCTGTTTTATTGATAGATAGATAGATAGCTAGATAGATAGATAGATAGATAGATAGATAGTAACTTTATTGATCCCGCGAGGGGAAATTATTTAGTTGCAAGCAGCAATAGGATACAGAAAAAAAATGCACATTTCAATACACAATATATACAATTATAATAACAGAGTAAAGATATTATATAAAAAAAAAATGCACACTATATACACAATGAATAGAATAACAGAATAATATTAAATCAACTAAATAAACATTATTATAATTAGAATAAATATTATTTGGAAATGAAATATTTTGGGGGGTTTTGAACTTCTGATCGGACAAAACAAGCAATTTGAAGACCTCACCGTTGGTTCTGGTAGCTTTTTGAAATTTTATAGACCAAACACTTAATCGGTTAATTGAAGCAACACATTACAAACATAATTCTAAATAAATGAATGACCTGTAGTAATTATTATGATTTTACTCATTTGTAAGACAATTAAAACATGCTTGACATCAAATAAAAACCATAAATCATAAATTCTCAAAAGCTGTCAGATAAATACAACTAGTGATCTGTCTATCCGAGCACTCATTGTAATTCAGAACCCGTACACCACCTGCCCTTCAGCAGACGAGCACAATAACTCATAAACTCCAGGAGGAGTGACAATATTGTTTCTCATAGCTACAGTAATGCAACAAATCCTTATAGACCTTATAGAGCAACAAATCCTCTGCACAAAGACGCCATGAAAATCCCAGAATTACGGCTGACTCACTCTGTATTATGACAAAGTCAGGTGGATTTACTTCCGTAATCAAAGGTGGTCATAACGCGCAGCGCAGGCAGAGGAACACGGCCTCTGTGAAATCCCACAGCTGCGGGTTTTTTTTTTGTCATGCAGATCTTTGCTGGACCTGAACTCTGCTGGGACAGCCAATTAATCTGCAACGATCGGGATCAGCTGCTTTGGGATCTTTCAGCATCTTGAAATCTTTTCCAAGTGGATTGCCGCAGGCTGCTGTTGGAAGGTGTGAAAGCAGCTCCACAAAAGTGGAGGCCCAGAGCAGTCACTGTGGCTGTACATGTTTCATATTTAACTAAATCTACCCGTCTGTGCTCTCGTGATCATCATTTAATTATCTCATGATGAATTAACATTATGCAGTGCTCATGCCAGTTGATTAGATACACATGTACAATCTCATTGGGTCCAATTCAGCAGCCCCGCAGTCTGTCTGCTGTCTGTAACATCTGCGGAAAACATCGGGGGGGGGAGGGATGGAGAATAGTTTTTGGGTTGGAAAAATTCAACCTATATATGATTATCCTGCTGTTTATTACTTAAATTACTGTATCATGCCACCACACAGACAGAACTAGGTTTGACATCGCTGAGGCCAATGAAAACCTAATTGAGTAACAGGTCAACACTAAAGTCAAGAAGCCGCAGGTTAAACTGTCAGGACAAATGTGTGTATTGTACGGAGACGCCCGCCCAGTTAACCGCCGGATCATCTGCGGAGGAAGATCGGGTCAGCTGTTACAACCCAGCTGTTACCATAGCAACAGGAGATAAAGCGTTGGCGTGGTAACCAAGTCATCTCTATAGAGGGTTGACCTAAAATGGACCCAACGGAACAGAAGAAGGACAGAGATTACATATATTGTAAAATCAGATTGCAAGATTATAAGCGTTTTATGATGTATTTTTCTTCTTTTAGACCTAAATATAGCAAGGAATGTCTGTCTGTCTGTGGGTCTGTGGGTAAGTCTTTTTCATCTAGGCCTGTGTATTGCAGGGGACTCCAGGATGTGCAGTGGTAAATGTGTTGCGATTCGGCCAGAGGATGGGAGAATGAGCCCGCAAAGTCCCAGAAACAATTAAAAAATATATATATTTTCATATAAGCCACGCCCATTTGCGACTAAATTGATCATTTTGAATTGTGTCCAAATCAGATTTTTTTCTTCTACTCCTACAAATTTTGAGCAATTGTCGCAAAATGAGGTACAGAACATCTCCGGTCCAAGTCGGAAAAAGTTCCTTTTTTTTCGATTTTTGAAACTCAGTTTTGTTATAGCTAGCCCCAAAACTATTATCAGAAACAATGTCATTTCTGCTGAATGCTTTGCGCTATTGGGACCACATTTGGTGGACATGTGCAGATATGATGTCTGAGTGATCGTGACAAATGTGGTGCCATTTGGCCAATAGGTGGCGCTGTAGCAGCATTATCTAACTAAAAAGGATTCTCGGTCTGTCTGTGTATGCATGTACGTATGTATGTATGTATGTATATATATATATGTACGTACGTACGTACGTACGTATGTATGTATGTATATATATATATGTATGTACGTATGTATGTATGTATGTATATATGTATGTACGTATGTATGTACGTATGTATGTACGTATGTAGTTTGTATGTATGTATGTATGTATGACTGCCTTTGGCATATTTAGAGAGCTGCTCACACGTCACACTTGAGGGGTGCAAGCAGCCATAAATATGCATATTGCTATATTTCTATTTTAAATCATTTGCTAAATATCCAGTGTACTTTAGTTCTTTGGCTCCCAAAATAATGTGATTCCCCACAGTGATCCCAACACATCCATTCTATGTCAAATCATCTTGGAAATAATCTGAAAACGAAGCTCTTGTCTCATTATAGGACACAATACTTCTTTGCCTCACTGCGTTTTCTAAACTTGGTTTGTGCAGTAGGTCAGGCACAAAAAAAGGAGCTTAGAGCTCATAAATCTTCCTCCCAGAGGAGTGCAGCTAATCACAGTCACCTCTTAAGAAAAAGCCCTTCTGCAAATTGCATCATTTGCTTTAATGCTTGCGAGACCCAGCAATCCCCTGCCACAGCGCTCCAACAGTGTTGGTAAGCTTTAACTTCCTCAGCAACAGACTACAGTATCCTCTCTCTCTCTCTCTCTCTCTCTCTCTCCCTATCTCTCTCTCTCTCTCTCTCTCTCTCTCTCTCTCTCTCTCTCTCTCTCTCTCTCTCTCTCTCTCTCTCTCCTCTTCTTCAAAGCAGCCATCTCAGAGTGATCCTTTCTCTTAGAGCAGAGTTAAAGAACAGGCTACGACCTCAGGGGTGAGGACATCACCTAAAGCCCAGACTACATGTCTGCTCTAAACTAGTAGAATTTAGACTAAAAGGTTGGTACAGATGCGAGATGTATGAGCATAAAGAAACTGTATGTTGGTGTTTGTGAAACTGGGAGCGTTAGCTCATTGTGTAACCGTCGTCCTCACACTAAACTTAGCCTGCTGACACCCACTTTAATTAACTTGTCCATGTTCTGTCAGCTAGTCAGTGTATCGAGTCAAATGTGGTACAAACGCATTGAAAAAAAACAACCTTGTCTCCTAAAAACGACATTCTCATACAACTATTCTCAATTATGTTTACAGGGAAACTCATTTGTCAATGTAATTGATAATGCAGTTCCATCGTATGGAAACGTCATTTTTTAGGAGATCAGACAGGCAGCAAAAAAAAGACAATAAAAAGTAACTTGCTGATAAATATCAAAAGCTGTTTACAAGTTTTAGATCATAGGACAAAGAGAGACAATAGAGTTTCTAGCTTAGCATTTCTATATTAACTAGTTTGACTGTTTGAGGAAATACTCAAACTCTCTAATTTGCTTTTCTTTGGTGAATTCGTTCAATTCAAACAAAAGTTGTTTTTTCAAAATAAATGTTCTTTTCTTACATTAAAGTCAACAAATCACACTTGATATGCTTGTGTTTTCTGTTATGCTCTATCCACACACACACACACACACACGCGCACACACACACACACACACACACACACACATTAAAGATAAAAAAATAACGATATGAGGTGTAACTAATGCTTAACCAGAGTTGCTTACAGTGGATCCTGGCCACACTGAATTATTCACAGCATTGAAAATGCGGCACACGGAAGTTTGTTTCCATTCAATGATATTTATTTTTGCTGTATCTCTCAAGGAAAACACAGCCTGGTGAATTGTTATTCCCATAACGCTGTCGGCAGGCGCTGCTCTCATAAATAACCTGAAAATGGGACGGAGAAGATAGAGAGAAGCGAGTGGCTGAACGCACCGTGCAGAGAATACGACTCAGTGAGCACGGAGCGGAGACGAGTCCGAGTGTATAAATAAAAAGGTGAAGATGCACATGCTGGGGATTGCGTGCCAGCGCATCAGCTAAGTGGACTTTCACCTCTGTTTTGGTTTCGAGCTGAGGTAGAGGGTGATGTACAGTATGCATACACACACACACACACACACACACACACACACACACACACACACACACACACACACACACACACACACACTAGAGTGTTGGTGGGGCCGTGGGGACCCTCAGGGGAACTCGAAAAAGCTGTGCTGACATTCCTCGATGCTACCAAAATGCTGCCCAGCTGTGAACAGCAGCGGTGTCTGCTAACAAAAGCAGAGCCGCGGTTCATGATAATGAGGAGGTTCTAATTGCTGAGGAAAGACAAGCGTCCACATAGCATCAGCTCCAGTATGTAGGGGCGGATCCCGCATCGCAACGCTTTCTTTCCAAATGTTATCCAAGGTCGTTTCATCAGTGGCCAGTTTTGATGAAGTGTTGAAGCGTTATTTTATAGTCCATTCAAACAGCTGGGAAGTATAAAATTCCACTTGGATGGGCCGAGTGTTTCGCTCCGAGCCTCTCTCTAGCACTATT
Source organism: Cebidichthys violaceus (assembly GCF_023349555.1). Lineage (NCBI taxonomy): Eukaryota > Metazoa > Chordata > Actinopteri > Perciformes > Stichaeidae > Cebidichthys > Cebidichthys violaceus. Next base: position 9,844,190 of record NW_027176384.1, read on the forward strand.
TTACCCATGACCTGCTGGACCATTACCCACCCCCAACTCCCTCCCCCCCCCCCCCCCCCACACATCTCATTACCTGGGCAAACTGCCTCGCGCTGCAATATGTCAGGTAGTGTGTGTGTGTGTGTGTGTGTGTGTGTGTGTGTGTGTGTGTGTGTGTGAGAGCATGGATTCTGCCTAGAAGGTAAACTCTAAATGAGATGGTGGACTCACTGTCTGCAAAAATTACAGCTTTTGAAAAAAACCCAAACTATTTGGAGTTGAGCTACTGCAGGAGAGTCATGCTTCCAGACTAAAAACAAACCTTCTGCATCACTGTCAGGAGAGACAGCGATGTGGTGGCGTGATTGACGGCGTGCTGATTCACTAAGTGAAACGCAGAGAGCAGCTTGGAAGAAAAACAAAAATTCCGTGTGATAAACGCTACCAGACAAGCCTCAGGAATCTATGTGAAGAAATGGATGACGAGCATCATCGGACTCAAACAGCAGTTCCTCTAAAGCCCCCCAAAAAATGAGGGATATGAGATTGAAAACGAGCCGGAACGAGTGCAGAGTTTCACCTTTAGTGAGTCTTCCGAAGAATAAATTGGACAAATTCCGGCAACTTTCACGGCAACAATAACAGAGCTCTTTGTGAACGCAGCGTGACTCTAGTTTGGAGTACAGAAAAAAAAACAAAAAAACACTCATTATCTGGGACTTTCCCAAACAGAAGCCTCATTGTGATATTTGTGCGTTTTCAATTACTACATCTGAGTTTCAGAAAGCTCCACTGTGCTGTAGCTCTTTAATATTTGATAAACTGTGTTATATTTACAGTGTGAGACCAAAGGGAGGACAGGACAGAGGGTGGCTATAAATAAATGATGAGATGAGCCTCCTGCTATTAATACGAACGCTGCATTCCCCACAGTTAACAAATGTCTACACATGCAGGAGAGTGACGCTGCACTAAAGTGGAATAATATCGCTTTAATCACGTCTGAGCATTCAAATTAGATAAATGAAACCCTGCAGGTTGTTAAAATCCGGATCTGGGGAAGACAAAGACCTTTGGCTCAACTAACCAATATTAATATAATGTTTTCAACCTATATAAGTTTTCTTTCAAGTAGAAAAAAAGGGTTCAAAACATTCCGGTTCTTCCTGAAGGCCTGAGATTCCACCAAAACCACTTTTCATCCAAAGAATTTTTTTTTTGGAAGAAACGTTTCTTGAAGGATTTTTGAATGCATTGGTGTTAAAAGATCCTCACAGCGCCCTGACCCCCAAAAAACTGTGATTGTGAACCATGATTGTTGTGAGTAGCCCTGAATTACATCAGCCCCCGCCCTTTAGGAATCCTGATGAGGAACCCTGTGCGGGTTCTAGATGAAACCCTTGGTATATGAAACCTCCTGGATGGGTGGTTGATATCACCCTCGGAAGGTAGAAATATTCTTGATATAACTGTTCCAAAAGAGGATCTGGTCGAAACCTTTTACCGATGGTTGTTTGGTTCTACGTAGAACACTCTGAAAGGTTTATAAAAGGATTGTACCAGGAACCACAAAACGTTCTCCTACAGGGACAAGTCAAATAACCTTATATGGTTCTAGTTAGCGCTTGTATTTCAGGAGTGGGTGGTATTAAGAATGTGTTTGCAAAGGTTAAAGGTTTGTTAATAGAGTCGCTTTTTACAGACCGACTCTTCTGAAGCTCAATCAGCAGCAGTCCATTCAGGACCAGCGCCAGCGGGACTCTTGGCCCACATCTTGCTGATGAAGTCAGATCGCTCACAGAGACTCCAGATCGGACATCGAGGAGCCAGAGGGACCTTGAGGACCGCTGCACACAAGTCTCAGCTCAGCCAGCGGGCTCATTTCCTCAGCTTTAAATATTCAAGAAGGTTATCCGCGCTGAGCGAGCGTCTCTTCTTCATCTCGGCGACATGCCGGTGAGTTGAAGGTGGGCGACAAGTGTTACAACAGCGGCCGGCGCGCTTCTATCAATGGAGCCTCTTCAGGAACCATGTTGTTGCCTTTCATCCGTGTATCTGTCAAAGTAACAGCAAGGACACACGCCGACTCCACTCACAATCACACCATTGCTATTACCTACGTGAGGGACGTGAATATTCCAGTTGTTTGTGGGCTCACTCCTCCTTTTATTCCCTGAAGAGGAAGAGGCAGGTTGTAAAGCCATCACAACTTCTAAGAGCTGATCAAACCAAAGAGCATACAGGAGGAGGATTCCATGTAGATACAGAGAAGCTGGAGGGTTCTACTGAAAAACATCAAACTAGATTAGATTTTCATTGCTTTCCCTACACAGTGACACAATCGACTTGGTAAAACAACATGGCTGTCTATGTCTTTGTCTGTCCTCCACAAACATCCACATAAAATCTAATGGCACTTCCCATTTATGCATAATGAAGCAAGCAGAAATTAATCATTCACAATTATCCATGAACTGAAAACGAACCAGCCACGAATAAAAGGGAAACCACTGAACGTTGTCGGTTGAATAATGCATTGATTTTATACAGCTTGATTGCCTGTGATTAATTTTGAAATTGGCCGTTCAAACTGTTTTTAACAAATGCGCTTAAAAGACACAAAAGAGCTCGTTCTTGGAGAGGACAATGAGTGGTTGTCCTGAATGCACTTTGCACGACCCTGTTGTGATGTTGTATCAGGGCAGCGGGGGGGGGGGGGGGGGGTGGGGGGGACTGGTCACTGCACCGATGCCTTTAATGGGAGCAGAGGAAAACAACAGCAGAATGAAAAAAAAAAAAAAGAAGCTACTTGTAGATGGGAGATGATTATTTCGGGGAAAGCGAAGCAGACATGTACAGCAGGAAAAAAAAAGGGGGAAATGAAAGGTCAGTGAGGGTGTTTGTGTGAGAGAGTTTGATGGCATCGAGGGCAGGAGGGGTGTGATTTACAACAACCTTTAGCTGGCGAGGTAAGCGGGGTCGTCTCTATGCTGTAAAGGCCCCTTGAGGCCAACTCATAAATCGGAGAGTGGAAATTACAGCCTGACAATTTACCGCCCTTCGAGCGCCTAATAACTAATTTTGATCCCTTTTGAACTCCCGTACAAGGAGCCTCTCCTCACAACATCAGCCAGTGCTGAATGGACATGAATTTCTCCTGGTTGGATCATCAGCACAAAAAGAGGAGCGACTTGCATTAGGAATTATCAGGTTCTTTAGTAAAAAGTCAAAGGTTTTGGGTCAACGGGAGATGAATTCAATAACTGTGGCGCAATGTATAACAAATAACAAAAGCCTTTTGAACTTGCTCCAGCTCTCGCTAGCTTCTTCTGTATAGCAAACAATCAAGTTGCTGAGGCTCATGGGTATTGTAGTCACACCAAATCGTCACAGCAAGCTGACATAAAACCAGGATTTCTAAGTTAGAAAAATGGAAGTCTCATGGAATTTTTTTTCATGTATGTTAAAGTTGTTAAAATGACTCTTTCTAATGGGAACCTTACGTAGTTAACTTGTGTCTGGGATAACTGTCGGTTGGTGTGTTGTAGGCAGCGAACAACATGTGCTGTCAGCACAGAGGAGCTCCTCTTACACATTGGAGATCTCTGTGGACTTGTGTGTCTGTGGATTTCTATCTGCGGAGGGCAAAGTCATTGGGGGAATGAGAGCGAGGCTATGAAATAAAGTATCCTACAGAGACACATGTGCCGTCGACGTGGCTCGCTCTGCTCCAACGTATGGTTCCCCGACGTAAATTGATGCCACCGCAATGCATGGCGATACTGTGCCCATATTAAAAAGGTCAGGGAGGGGGAGAGCGTTTCATTACCCGGCGAGAATGCCTACTCTCTGTTTTCCACATGTAATGTTCTGTCACGCTCTTTTCATTTGGACCCAATAACGGCGGGCATCCAGGCAGCCACGGAGCTGCACATCGCTGCGAAACACCCAAACGAGCATGGCTGGAAATGTCAGGCCATCCATCATCTATTACCCGTGGTGAGCACACCCGCTCCAAAGGGGACAAATAGTTCAAGTTTATTTATTTTTTTATTTTTTTCCAGGGACACAACAAGCAGCAGGCCGGCTCTCCGTTGATGTGCCGTGACTGTCGTTGGCCTCGTACAACAGGAGGAGAAGATTCTCAAGGCCGACGACCTCGTGTCCTTTTATTCTAGTTTAGCTGGTAAACAGGATTATTGTCTTGTCTAGGGCTGCAGCTCACTGATATTTTAATGACCAATTAACCTTTTGAACCTTATGCTATGGTTTTCAGTTTACCCTGCCTTTATTTACAGGTCCGTATTTTCAAAAGGTTTTCAACATATAATACAGTATAGCAAATAGCTATGTATGAACGGATGGAGGAGAATGTCAGTGTTACAGGAATGTAAGAACCATCTTTGTACTCTTACATTTTCTTTTTGTAAAAGAAAAATATATACATTTTGTCACTTTTTGCATTTGCATTTCGGATGAATATGAATTACTGTTTTTTTTGTAAAAGAAAAATATATACATTTTGCATTTCGGATGAATATGAATTACTGTTTAGCACTGCAGTTCCCACCAATATGTTGGTGATATAAGCAAGGAAGTTTCATTAGCTTTGTCCTCCAATTTTACTCCACACACTAATTCTAAGCAGGTTTTTGTATGTGGTGTGTAGGGCTGTCCTCGACTAAAGAAATTCTTAGTCAACACCGTCGAGTTTCTCCACAAAGAATCACACAAAAGCACCACTTTAAATCTCGTGTTTACTAAAGATGTGTTCATAGTTTCTTGGAAATCAGTCATTCAGCATGAAAAAGCATAAAAAAAGACCAAAACGACGGATTAGTCAACTAATCGACCAAAAAGGGGGACCGTCCTAGTGGAGTGAAAAAACTGTCAAACTGTTAAGTATACTCAAAACAGTGTGTGGTGTCCACCTACCCTAACTGCTGAAGAAAAAGTTCTCATTTGAAAAAAAAAGTGTGTTTTAATAGAAAGTTCAAATGAATATCAAGCAGCAACATGTATTTGATGTCAATCTGCTAAACAACGACTTGATTAATTGTTTCAGCACTAATTTGTGGTTTCATGTCTGCTCAGAGGCGTTATGTGCGGGCCAGAGGTACAATGAGAGGCTCCACTCTGAGCGGAGGTCACAGCATGTTCTGCAGCACCAGGCGCCTGTAAAGTGACGAATCCGTTAAAAAAACCCAAAAAAACCCCACATTGCTGTTCCACTGCAACGGCTGATGAATTGGACACTGCAGAGATGAAAAGCCACAGAACGCGAGCTTCTAGCCAGTTGCCAGATAAGCATGGCAATTTTAGTTAGGCAGATAACCAAGCCAGCAACTGAGCTGTTTGGTGCCGGCGAGATGCCACATTTGGAAAAATTCATCAGACAAGTGGTGGGATTTGCAAAGATTACAGCAGGGAGAGAGGGTGGGCTTTGGAGCATTGTTGATTCAATCCCTGTCCATGCAGATAACATCCAGTGACGGCCTTGGTAAACAAAACACCCTCTGTGCATCAAAGACGGTCCGACGATCTCTTTTTCGCTGATAAGAAAAAGATCGGCGAGATCAGGAAGGCTTCATCGCAGGAATCTTAAAGGCGACGCGGGACACTAACAAGTAAGTTTGAAGCTGTATTAGAGCGAATATGACAGACAACTACGCAAATCATACAAAGATAGAGCTAGACCCCCTCTCAATCTACTAGTTTAGGCGCCGAACGCAGCAGACAACAATAGGTGATGTGTACTTTTTTGACCCCTTGACACCTCCTTCTCCTCCCCTCCTGCTTTCTGGCCTTGGTGTTTTGTCTCGAACAGAGGCTGAAAGGAGATCCTCAGATCCTCAGGGAGTTCGGGGCCCTACTGACCTAAACCTTGACTTCGTTTATCACAGGCCGTTGAAGGCAAAGCAATCTGAAACTCAAAGATTAAATGGAAAAATCCTTGGAAATAAGGCACAAATATATGCTGCCGAAGAAGAAGACAAGAACAGAACAAGTCTGAGAAACTACAGAACGCCTGCGCAGCGCTATATACTGCTATGGCTCTCAAGGGGTATATGTTTATTATGTATAAAAGTTAAACATTTACTACTATTTGACGACACCGATGAGAGGATAACATCGTCTAATGGCACCTCAAACCATCAAGGTGATCACATACTCTCCATAGGAGGGTTATAGTCGACAGTAAAACATTGTGTGTGATGTAGCTTTAGTGTCTGTTTAGTCCTGGACACGGCATTAAAGCTAAATGGCTTGTAAATATCAAACAGCATGAATTAACAATTACCGTACAGCAGAGTGAACTGTGCTCAGGGAGAGATTACAGTACATCACTGGCATTTCAGTTATTGCTTTACAGGTTCCGTCCTCCCTACTGACAAAAAACAAACAAAGATATGCAAATAAAATGAAGGGGAATGGAATTTGGTTTTGGTGCTCATACCCTTGAAAATAAAATAAAATAAAATAAAATAAAAAATAAAATGAAATAAAATGAAATAAAATGAAATAAAATAAAATGAAATTAAATGAAAAAATTAAATTAAATTAAATAACATTTTAATAAAATAAAATAAAATAAAATAAAATTTAAATAAAATTAAATAAAATGAAAAAATGAAATAAAATAAAATTTAAATAAAATTAAATAAAATAAATCCGGTCTGGAAGTTGTCCATGTTTTCGTCTTAGAACTTTAACCCTGTCACAGTGGTGAATATTGTGGTCGCCTAAAAATATCTTATTCAGTTGTACTTAGCTCCACCCTCTCGTGTCAATTCTGGTTGCAAAAAAACAAGAGAGCAACGAACAAAATGCCGGAATCGATGCTTCAAAACCGTAGTCCATAAAGCAATGGGTGACGTCCCGGTGACTACGTCCTATTCTTAGGTTCTTTGGTCCCTAAAATAAAACTATTGAAAATGTGGTCTGTGGATCACTCTGATTAACAGAGATACTGTGGTGGTTACATATTACATATTACAGACAGATAACTCAAAACCTTTGCCAAATAAAACTAGAGCTAATGATCTAAATGACTACCACACATACAATATGTCTGGGGGAATTGGAGAACCAGTGGTCAGAGGGCTGATGCCTTTAAGGTCATCATTAAAACCATCTAATACAAAGTCGTGTCTTCATCTCTGTTTCCCGCTCTTGTCTTCTCTGGTCATCTGAGCCGTCTTTGTGCAGGCGGCGTTATCGCTCTCCTCCAGCCTTCTCTCCTGCACAGCTCACAGGACTCCTACGTGAATTATATGGACTCGAATGAAAAATCACCGTCGTGGACGCGAGGCGAGATGGTATCCGAGGCGCCCTGCTGGCTCTCGATGAGCCACGGTGACTGAGGTTGGATCCAAAACACCGACTTGGAAATAGCCATTCGTAGCATCACCAAACCCTGCCAAATACCCCTGTATCACCCATGCTGTCTTGCAGCAGCAGTGTCGGCTTTTAAAGGTCAAACCACCCGGGACGAGAAGGTTTTCATGTCATACGGCTGCTCCTTTAAAAAGCACCGACGATGGGACTTGAGAAAAAAAACAAAACAGATACCTTGATGTATATTCAATCACCTCTGCTTGGGTAGAAGTACACGTACATATTCGATTGGCAGTGAAGATAACAGGAGGAGACATGCTGTTACACACACTCTCTCTAACACCAGTATTTCCTCCCCGTCTCTCTGCAGGTAAACACTGAAAGTCAAATGGCCTCTGGCGCTGTTCAAACTGAATTAGTGTTGAAGGCCTGGTGCTGTGAGTCTCTGGCATTTTATAAAAGGTCTGCAGCATGAAGCAGACCACCCGAGAGTCAGCCCGCTTTCAGGGAGCGGCATTCAGAGCCACACACTGATCAAAACAATTCTCTCTCTTGTATGCGAAAGAACAATTGTTTTTGTCCGTCTAAAGTTCACACAAGTGTTTACTAAACAGGCCAAGTTTATAATCAGTTATAATCAGCAGCAGCAGCAGCAGAGCATCTAGTCAGGCAGAAATCAAACATGAACCGAGAGCAGAATGAGATGATAATGCTTTCTGCTGGCAGCCAAGGCAGAGGGGCTGAGATGAGGGAACGTGGACGGACCTGCAGGGCCAGGAAATACAGGAAATACAGCACAAACATCAGGCAGGGATGTGGCTGGAAAGGATCACTTTCTCGTGGTAATCGGAGGGTTCGGGATTCCAATGTGGGCGAGATGCCCTTCGTGGAAAGAAGATTATTAATGTTGTATGTCGATTCACTTTAAACTGGTTATGAAACAGTCTCAATTTAATAATGATGCCTCTATATGATCTACATAAGAAAAGAAGAAAAGACCATCACACACTTTGTTTGTGTTGAGGCATCTTTCCTTTGCCTGGTCCGGACTGATTGTGAGTTCTGGAGAGAGATGACCGGGGGAAGTGGAGAAGGAGAAGCTGCACTCACACATGCAGCACGCATACACACTGAACAGATGATGTGTTGGGGTGCACAGACTGAGAGCACCGTCCTTATAAGGCTAATGTCCCCGAGATCCTCGGGGGCTCGACGGCCAGATGTTTTGCTTTGCCTGCTCGCCTGAGTTTTTGGCCCCAGCGTCCCGTTACAAGCAGCATCCATCAGGCCACGACACGAAGCTCACATGCTGCAAGACACAACTCCCTCACTCGTACGCGGCAGGTTAATGTGGTTCGTTTGTCTCTGTTAAATCACTCTGCAAAAAAAAAACAAACAGAGATCTTAAATAACTTGCTGGAACTTTTTAAGATGAAAACTTCTGCAGCACAAATTCATTTAATCCTGTCTATTCAGAAATGATGTCAAGGAGGGAGGTAGACTGGGATGAGCTACCACGGACTTTTACGTCATCCGTAACGGCACAATTTAGCCATTTGCAGTTATTCTACATCAAGGTCAACTAAGAAAGTAGGGCCGCAACGAACGATTATTTTCATTGTTGATTAATCTGTTGATTATTTGGTCTAGAAAATGTCAGAAAAGCCAAAGATGACAAATGTCTTGTTTTGTCCTCGACTCAACTTCTACTGTCATAGAAGGGTAAAGGAACCGGAAGATAAATCACATTTAAGAAACTGGAATCAGAGAAATTCAAACCGATCGATTATCAAAATAGTTGGCGATAAATGTAATAGCTGACAACTGAGAAAGAGTCGACAAGTGAGGGCTTACTGTTGGTCTTAAGGAGACTTTTACAATATCAGATGCACCGTGTCACTTTATAATACAAAACCACAAATTGAAACAAAGAAAGAAAATGTATTAACTATAAAAACACATACATCTGCTCTCAGCCCTTATATGTTCCCCCCAATAAGCAGTAAAAGTCATCCTAACAGGCTGCGGTCCCTGCAGTGACGTGAGAGCATCCAGGAAGTCTTTGTCAGTTGGCTGCAGCACCTCTGGCCAGTGCTGTGCTGGTGCAGAAGAAAGGGATTACCTCTCTCTCTCTCTCTCTCTCTCTCTCTCTCTCTCTCTCTCTCTCTCTCTCTCTCTCTCTCTCTCTCTCTCTCTCTCTCTCTCTCTCTCTCTCTCTCTCTCTCTCTCTCTCTCTCTCTCAGATTTACTCGCGGAACCTTGTGAGGCAGCAAATATGCTGGTGTGTGTGAAAGGCTCTTTTATGAGCCTTTAAATGGCAACCTATCTGGTAAAACTTAGTGGAAGGGTAGATATGAGAGTAAGGGTCCTCAGCGAGAGCTACACAACAAGCACGACAGGGCTGGAATCTGCAGGCAGATAAATCTCACGCGTCACACACTGGTGAGATACCCCTGAGGATGGAACCTTTCTATGCCTGCCAGGTGATGCACACTGCTATACTTCAGCATGCAGCATCTGGTGTTCATCGGACCAGAACACAGAAAGGAAGGCGCACTACAGCATCCACCCAGGACACAGAGGAGTGCAGAGGCTCCCTGTAGTGGCATCTTAATGTGGTGGTGGTGGTGGTGGTGGTGGTGGGGTCACGTCCAGGGTAAACAAAGGCCTGATATGCTGCAGGACGCGCTGTCGAGGAAAAATATGACAGATATAGCACTCCAAACCTGGTTCAATAATACAAGAGGGTGGATCTAAAAAAAAAACCCATTTTTCTGACGCTCAAAGCTCTGAATGGAATTCTAAGAGGGTTTAGATGACACTAAGCGACATCTGTATCAAATCCACCTGCATAATAACTAGGGATGGTATCGTTTGGGTTTTTTTCCGATACCGGTGCTAAAAAGATAATTTTAAAACGATACCGGTGTCTAAACGGTGCCTGAACCGATACTTTAAAAAACAACAACACACAAACGACGATTGACGACATTAAAGAAAGACTTTTTTTTATTGTCAAGGCAATTTGTTTTCTTCAAATTGAACAATATATTAACTGTTTGAAGTATACTATGAATATAAATACATACAAAACACTTGGCTTCAAACTACTGCTTCAAACTTTTTAACTTCAAACTATGAACAATATATTAACTGTTAACAACAGTTTACAGCATACTTAGATAAATATAAATAAACTTCAGCAATTCTTTTGCAGAAATATGAGCATATTTCCCTCGGCACCGAAAGGCACCGAAAGGAAGCACCGAACCATATTGGCACCGGTTTTCGGTACCCAACCCTAATAATAACACAATACGCACTCTTACGCAGTATACTGCAAAACAGTGGCATCAAGAAAATCACACGTCAGCAAGCTGTTTACCAACCAGCAGGGTTGTTCCACTGCCCCACTGTTCTAGAAGCTGCCCTGCTCTCACTCTCTTCACACGAACACAGCTGACCTTCTTTACACGAGTCTTTTAGAACTCATTAGATGATTACACACAGATTTATTCTCAGTTATTATTGTCAAGCCCTCCATTTAACAAAGGGCATCTGTAATACTATAATTATAGTTGTTCATCTCAATGATTTAATGAATAACAGATCTTCCAGCACTTTTTTTTTATTTATTTTTTTATCAGAGACACAAACAAGAATAATATGGACTTTTTTTCCCCCAGTAAGTGTTTATCGTTGTAAACATAACGATGAAGCTTTCCTGACCTCAACAAAGTACTTATTTTAACCCAAACCATGATCTTTTGGTAAAGATAACCAAAAATCGAGTGGAGTCTACTCACGTCTATATCCATAGATTCTACCCTGAACGAAACTCAAGTCAGATATCGGATCAATGAGTCAGACAGACTAGACTAACATATTCAACTAAATAGAGATGGAGAGGGAGGACAATAGGTTAACAAGTGGGATGAATTTTGGTAATTTTGCTAACAAGGGGGGGACGGCATACCCCCTTAAATGACCTTCTGTCTATAAGTAGTGGAGTGACTTACAGTTGTCATTAGGCAAACACTCCATATTGTTGTGCAATAATATTGGGTCAACAGGATACATTTTGTGTGCAATTTAATCTACTTTTCTAGTATTCATTTTAATTGATGTCATTTAAATCTGTATCTGTATTAGTTGGGAAGAGAGGGGAGAGAGAGGTTTGGGAAGGTTATGATTTTGTGATGTTTTCATAATAACACTGCTGAAATAGATCTCTAAGCAGCTATATGCCACACTATTAGCACTCCAAGGGTACAACTTTGTTGTCATAGCTGCCTTGTGTGAATTCCAAAAAGGCCAAACATGCAACAGCAGAAACTGGCCAATCCTGGTGGGTTGCCAGTTCCATCCTCTGCACCAGTCTGCTCCCCCGAAGTGTTTTTGAGGCCGTTGCGTTGCCAGATCGAGACGCACCATGTGGAGCGAGCCCTGCTGGGATGTAGCGTTGCCAGATATGCGTCTGAAATCTCCAGGGGTTACCGAGGTTGTCAGATATGTGTCAGAGTCCCCGGGGTTAGAGGGATGCCAACTCCGCCTTCAAACCTCAACGGTTACCGGGTTGCCAACTCTGTCTCAAGTTGCAGGCATTAGTAGGTTGACAGATATGAACCAAAGGCTCTCATCCTGCTGTTGGGTTGCCAGATTTATGCCAAAGCGGGTGAAATATGTATGCCCACACACTCCATCGGCAAGGTTTGTTCTAGCTTTATAGACAAAACTATATTTGATGAAACAGCAGCAAAGTTTCGATATTATTTTCACAGTGAAGGCTTTCAAGGTTGATATTGTTCCAACACCAACAACCAAGAAGGTTTTGTCCGATGACCTATCGTTAAAGCAGAGCATGAGACATTTGTCTGTCTAAGACGCCGGCTTATTAAAAAGCAGTTTGTACAGCGCATTGCCTTCGCTAACAATGTGCAACGTAAGCATTCTGTGATGGAACAATCCGGAACCGAACGTCTGTTTACATTCACCGGAGCGATGCAATCAAAGTCTCTGATGAGCAAAGATCGATGTCTGCTTGTTCTGGCAGTTTACTTTTCCTCAGCTTGATTACTGTAATGAACCCCGCCTGCCACGCCGTGATTTTACAGATCATGCTTACACAGAAACGTTTCTTTAAAGCGTCGACTGTACTCTGACACCATCTCTGTAACGTTCGCTACGTTCATCTTTCACAAAGCAGACAAGCAGGAGTTTTGTGGCTCCGTTTCTTTGCGACCGTCCGACCAACAGACAGACCGACTTACTGTAATGTACAGAAGGCTGCTGCTGGTTGCAGCTAAGAATAAAGGCTCATGCCGTGAAGAAGAAGCCTTTCTTCTGAAAGCTGGTAATAAGTAGCTGATAAGGATATTGTAAAACAATCCACTTAAGATCAGTAAAATCTTTCTGCGCACCTTTTATAGTATTTCATTTGTCCTATTTGAAGCATGCTGGGTTGTTCCACACATGCAGGAATAAGAGTGGTAAACACAGATACGTGATTTGAGGCCACAAGGACACATGTTCTTACAAGTCCCGAGCGCACGGGTTCACTTCATTGATTGTCCCCATTGTTCTTCTTAAACACACCTTCATTCGCAGTGCACACACACACACAGCAACACGATGTTAGACGCACACGCTGCAACAAAAAGCAGTTGTTGAGGAGCCAAGGGAGGGAAAAAAAAAAAAGGAAAAAGATCCATTGTGATGACTGACTTTGCAGCAGGATGGATTGACCTTGAGCAGCCGTATTTTTCTTTCATCTCAAAGAGCAAAACCTGGAGAACTGAGAGGATGTAGCGGTTCATTCAAAGCAAATCCCCACGCTGACCCACAAATCACACATCAAGTCAGCTTGAGAGACTTCCGACGCGTCTATATGTCCTCGGTAAAGAAACGGCAGCGGTGCACAGCTGACACAGGATAATGTAGCTTCTGTCCACATAAAAACCTAACGGGGGAAGCAGCCACACCACAGTACGTCTCACCCGTCACTCCACACCGCTGCGCTCATAATGCACCACTGAATACTGTTACACCGTCATGTAACATGAATCTCTAGCGTTCAGAGCATCATCTTCTTCACCATGCAGCGCCTCATCATCTGCTTCAGGTGATGATTACCCAGAATTACTTGGCTGGTATTGTCGCTTCCAGTCGAAGCTAAGTGTGTGATAAATAACCGTTCTACTGTAGATAACAAGGATTTTTTGTTTTTTTATTAAGAAATCCATTAACTGTGAGGGTAAATGTTATTAAATGTCTGAAAAATGTCAGAATTCAGCCCTCATGTCTTCAAATGTCTTCTTTATTTGACCGGCGGTGCAAGACAAGCATCAAATCCTTACATTTGAGACGCTTGAATTAGTAAATGTTGCGCATTTTTACATGAAAAATTATTAAAAAAAGATTATTTGATTGTCAAAATAGTTGCCGACTTCTTATTTTTAATATAAATATTTCACAAATACCATTTGCAGAACATAGACACACATTCCTGCAGACTGCTTCACACCAACACAGCAGCACAATTAGACAGAGAAGACTAGCTGTTGCACACATGAACGTAAATAATAAAATACTCCAAAATGTTTGCAAGGTCCAAGGATTCACATAATGGGCGGACTCTTAATTTAAAGATAACTATGTTTGTTTACGAGAAGACTCCACGGGGTTTTTGTACTAACGCAGAAGGACCCTGATGCTTAATCGGTAGCTCATTTGCACTTTCCATCTATTTTTCTCTATTACCTGAATGGCTTTTTGAACAGTCCAAGCCAGTAGCTGTTCTCTCCTCAGTGTTTCAAGGGTGGATTTATAACCTCTTTTCTCCTGCGGCCCGTTTTTTTTATTTTTTTTATGTTTGTGCACTCACGTAAACACACATTTAATGCAAATAAGAGCCTTGGAGACAGGATATACTGAGGAACAAGGTTTGTTTCCCCCACAACACAGACACAACATCACAGAGGCACATCTGCATCCACAGCCACGGGAGCATGTCTATGCTAATCGGCTGGCGTGATCTGCTGCGAGCTTGGCTCCAACCCGACAGGGAATCCTAGCCTACAAAAGCTGCTATTTATATCCCTCCCAAGTCCTCCCACTGCCTGTCCCTGTTATTAACACTGGAGCTGGCTTCCCCAGACAAAAGTCCTTAATTAAAACTGGGATGTCGGCAGCTAAGCAGCCCGGACATATTACGAGCTCTCGTATCGTGTAATCTGTGAAGACCTCAGTGAAGGAGGATTTCTGAAATGACTTTGAACCTATAGCATGCGAGTGAGGGCCACCATCAATGATGCATCAACAGAATAAGCATAAGCAGTGAATACAGACTGACTCCTTTTTATTGTGTAAGAATTTTCCATTTCCACACGTAATCTTCAGGATCTCTGGATTATAAAACTGTACAAAGCATCATTACAATTATGATTGAGATTAAAACCAGATAAGGACGGAAGGAACAAACAACTTGAATCTGCTCCAGAGATCATCTCTTCCTATATTTGATCGACTCGATGTTCCATTTCTACGAATCCCAACAACATTTCTCTGTATTTAACCGATTGCTGCGGAGAATACATTTATCTCCTGCTCTGAGAGAGCGACAATCATATGATAATGCTGCAGATGATGCCACAGATTTCAGTTTCAATCTGAAACATTTGAACAACAGATATTTATGAGGAGAATTTTTTGGGAACAAAAAGCAATCAGACGAGCGTCTCCTAATGACATGACTTGATGGAGCGCGGGTTTTGAAATCGAGGCCACTTCGAGGGGCGGAGCATTTTCACATCCCCTCCACCTCAACTGTGATCTGGCAACACACATCGCCTTGGAAACAAGTATTCTTCTTCTCCGAGTTGTTACCATAGTAAACCATGTGACCCCTCCCCCTTTTGGTGTGCTGCAACTGTTTGTCTTCTGCTTGACGCGGAGGACAAAACTGATTATTCCCTCCACTGACAGTCAGTCATCACTGGCCTTGCCATCTTTCAATGTAATGAATGATGGCAACCAGGTGATTCATGTGAGAATTTATGAAAGGGGAGATAAAAAAAAAAGAAAAGGAAATTCTCTTCTACATCACGGCAGGTACAATAGAGCAGTGGTTCCCAGTCGTTTTGGCTTGTAACCCCTTAAAGAAGAGTCCACATGTGGCCCATCGCCACCTGTTTGGAGTGTGTATGAAGTATGATCAGGTTGTTACAGAGGGATAAAATGATCCAATAATTAACAGAAAAGTAAATCCTGCTTTCCTTAACCGTCTTGTGAACGTCTGAATTTGTGCTTTGAGCGCTGCTCTAAATGCTGCTCACTAACCGAACGTAATTTAACCGACACTAACCGAATTTATTTCTTCAACTGACTACATTTACCATCAACACTGATTGAACATCTACTCCAAGTTGTCAACTTTTGCCTTTAAATGTCAACTTTTCCAGCCCATCCCCGTTTCATACTACCTACAATGAGCACCAATAACATCAGATGTCTAGAAATAAACAACCACATGTCAGAGGAATTTGTCTTTAAAAACCCAGAAGTGGGCTCTGCATCACGGCTGGAATGGCAAACAGTGCAATTAAACCCATTTCATTCTCAATGCTCAGAAATAGCTATTATTTGTTCAGAAGTCGTATTTAACAAATCATTACTTTGAGCCAAAATGGGTGACATAAAACCTGACGATATTTTCAATTTGAAAAAGAGAAACAATGATTCAAATCCAGCCTACTATTATCAGGGAAAACAACATCACATGTGTTTGTTTCCTTGGAAACTGTTTTTCTTTTTATACCACCCACATGTGGAGTCACATTCTCCATTAGGACAAAGCAGCTATCAATTACATCTGCAAAGTCCTCGATTTAACATAAAACAATAATCATCGCTCCGAAAACTACAGACATTTTTTTTCTAGGAAAAACAAGGCAGAGATGAAAGCTTTTAATCTGAAGGTGATATTGAAAGGGCACGTTAAGAAAGGAGACTAACGTTATCACAGAAATACAAGTAATACAACAGAATCAGGCTCAACACCTTTTAGGTGTCAAGAAGCTGCGAGACAGAAGGTGAGCCTCGTCTCTTTAAATATTTCATGCCAGTATTATCTCTGAATAGCCATGTTCTAAAACTGGCAACCCCCGTTGGACTCTTCATCCGCCAGATTTCCTCACACGCAGGCTGCTGGGGAGAAATATTGTGCACCGCACGACAGACATAGAGCATTGAGGTATTTAATACACACCCACAGGTGGATAACGTTGTAAAAAAAACATTTCATATCGAATCCTTTTTGTGTGTATTTGAGTACTTTAAGTCTTGTTGTTTCCACTCAAGTAAAAACACTCTGCCAGTGCAGTGAGACCATTTTAACATTTTGTCAAATCAAAGCGATTAGTTTCAAACGATTCTATAGTGACATTATAGTATAACAACAAACCTTTTTTCTTTCTTGTATTTTTGTGTTTCAATCACAGAAATTAAGGTTTAAGGAAATACAGTTTTTAAGGACTCAAATAAAACAGCCTGAACTCCTAAAATGAACTTCACATTCAACCAAACTGCATTGTCAATTACACGTCGGAGAAACTTATCCCATTACGTTGTGTTCTATTTTTGACGAATCACAAACGCGTTCAATCAGAAGAAGGATGAAGTGGATGGATGGGTCAAACGTAGGACTTTCACCCAGGAGACATGTGTTTATGTCCTGTGTGAATTCAAAAGTAATATACTTATTTAAAGCATGATCTTTTATTAAACCTAACCAAGTAGCTGTGTTGCCTAAACCTAAACCTAATTGAGAATGCAGTTTCAAAACAACAAAGGCACCACAAGCGGTTAAAACAGATGGAAACATCGATGTGAAACATATTTTAGCCCGAGAAACGTCAAGATTCAATATATCCGTGTTTTGCAGAGACGCACAATGCCAACATTATATTACAGCGACTGGGTTGAACATCAACTGAAAGGACTCGATAGAGATTTTGTTAAAAGGGTTCAGTGAAGCAATCCTGCTTTCAAGAATAAAAGAAGGCGTTTTGAAATGTTCAAATGACTCACAGGTAATGAAGAAAATCAGCTTTATTTTTTGTAATGAGCTCAAAACTGATGATGTGCTGCCGAACCTAGATTTTGTTCTGTTATTTTCCTTGATGTGATGATTATTGCTTTGATCTCCCGAGTAATTCATTCATTCTTCAAGTACATTCTTCTGTGGAGTACGTCAGCCTTCTGCCGCAGACGTCAAGCTTCAAGCCCCCTGAAGAGAAATAGTATGACTTATAGATCTGATCACCAGTACGACTGCGGTGAAGAAGGGAGGAGATAACAAATAGCGAAGCGGGTCCTTGAACGCACCCTTGTGGCCTTATTTTCAATGCAGGATCAAAACCTTCGGCCAATTCGATGATCACGCTGCAGGAACGGAGCTTTAATGACTAGGGCTTTGACATGTTTGTTTAATTACCGCTAGCGCTTGCCAAGCATTACCTACTATATGACTGCCTTGAGATAATAGAGCCACTGAATCAAATGTTTTGTTAAACACACTGAAATCCATAAAATGGGAGGCACTGGGCATGTAATGAATAGCAATCATAGTACCCATCTCACGCGAGCATGCGGCAGTAGGACCCGCTTGTGTTGTCTCGCTCTCCTTCCTGGCAAAGTAAAAGGTCACGATCAGCTTCGGGGGCTCGTACGAAAGGAGGGCGAGGAAGTTCAATACTGTGGAGACACGGTGGAGAAGTCGTGCATCAACTTGATGTTTTGTTCCACGGGGGCTGAGAAGATGCTATCGGCCGCTGCCGCAGCTTGCGGCCTCTGCGAACAGACTAGCTCTGGCACCATTTTATTTACTCATCCCTGTTAGCAGCACAAATGTGGTCTATAATGTTGAACCCTGAGACCCTCAGACAGGACGATGAAACAGAGGAAATGTGTTGTTTTTCCTCATAATACACCAAAAAAAGTTGATCTTTGTTCAATCCAACTTCGATAAAAACTGTCTTTAATGCTTAAAGCAGCCCGTTCTCATTCCAGACTCGTCAAATACAGCAGTTTGGAGTAAAACTGTGTTCTACATGTTCTATGTGGCCGTAGTTACTGCTGGAGTAAAGGAGGGAAGTGATGTTAGATAGTATAAGAGCTATAACATCCATGTAAAATAGACGTCGAGGTGGATGAATGGGTCGAAAAGGACAGGAGAGGACTTTCACCCAGGAGACCGGTGTTTGTGTCCCATGTGAATCAACAAGTCTAAAGTAATTTAAATAACTATTATTATACTATAATTAGTATTTTAAGCAGTTTAACCCAAACCGCGATATTTTCCTGAACCTTACCGAGTTGTTTTCTGTGAACACAAAAGTAGATTTTTTTTGAAAGGTGTGTATGCCTGTAACGAGTGTAAAATAACGAGCGTAAAACAGTTGCTAGAGGGGAAAGTAGAGCGTCACAGTTAGACGCGCAGGGCCATTGATTGGGAGGAAGAACTTGTTCTGAACGTTCTACTTCTACTTCACCACAATTCAGACATAGCTTTTTTACTCCACTACATTTGTTTTCATATTAAATTAAAAGGACACTTATTAATACATATTTTCTTTCTCTTACCTTTGGTGCTATTTATCAGTCTAGCTTTGGTGTGAGTTGGCTAGTTCTGGAGATACCAGCTGGACAGATGTCTACCTTCTCGCTTATATAACGGGACTGAATGGCACTCGCCTTGTGGTGTCGGTTAAACATTTTGAAAAATCCACGCATATCTTGTTGGGAGCAGTTTCATGGAACTATGGTTAAAATAAAAAAAAGACGATTTCTCCAAAACTAGGGAACTCAAAACAATCTAGACTGATAAGTAGCACTACAGGTAAGAGGAGAATATGTATTTTTTTTGCATAATATGTCACGTCAGATCATATTTCATAAGATTGTTGAACGTATTGTTGTATAGTAAACTACCAAACTGTATATTAAGTAGTTTTTCCAGTGTGATTTTCCTTCCTTCACCACTGAAGACGATGTTAAGCAACACCTCTCTGCCTCAGGGGAAGATTCAGCGATAAGTGTTCTGGATGAGAAGAGCAGCGGCAGATTCCCTTCAGCTGTTTCCTTGAACGAGCTCAAGATTAAAAAGATGTAAGTCTGCAATTAATTTGACAGCAATGTAAAAGCGTTTTTTTTTTTTTTTTTTTTTACACGGAGGCAAATCACCAGCAGCACTTCCTCCAGTACACGGCGGCAGAAGCGGTTCATTCGCGCAGAACCAAGCTGAGCCTGCAAATCCAATATTCCAATAGCTCCTCCTTCCAAAAGACAAATCCGTTCAAGCTTCACTGGACCTGGCTGCTGCAGTCAAGGTTAAGAGACAGACAAGTTCTGCACAGCACAACACATAATCAAACTTCTGATAAACAACGCGGAGGCTAGGGAAGTTTGCAACTTTCCTCGAAGCGCGCTCTCGGAAAGTGGTGGCAATTAATCTTGCGGAGGAGCCTCGGAAAGCAAACAACCGTCTTCATCTTTATTCACAAAGGCAGCAGCCGACACAACAACCCGCCATGACTCACAGATACCGCATTATGGAAATCTGATTCACTAATTCAAATTCATTTAAATTCTTTTTAACTACGTTGTTTTGTTTTTTTGCATTTGATCCAAACGACTGTGTGATGAGTCAGAGAGGCTTTCGGAGCATCTGTATAATTTTTGATTATACAGAGTCTCATTAAGTGGATCTTTGCTGAGCCCGACGGTGGCTGAGGACTGAGAACTAATCATTCTGAACATGAATGAAGAAAGAAATATGTATATCGATTGCAGCTCAATAGTGTTTATTACATCCCTGGAATTGAATGCCCTTTGGCATGTTTATGACATGAACAATCAGACAAATCAATAAACACACATAGTGAAGAGTCATACTGTCATGTCAGCGTTTTTTGGTGAGCGCCGGTTGTATTAAAACAAGGCTAATTTGACCTGACTACTGCAAACACATTTTTCGGTCTCGTCTCCGGTAATGGTGGGGAAAAAAAACGCTTCGTGTTTCTCTGTTCGTGCACATGTCACACAGCAATAATCAACACCAGGAATGACCCACTCTACCATGTGATCCATTTCCACTCACTGCACGAGCTAAATGTGGAAACTAGCCCCGGTGGCCTTGTTTAAACTTTGGACGGAGTGTTGATTAATGTACACGGCAGGCCAAATCCTATTACGTATTGACTGGAATATGAAACTCCATCGTACTCCGTTGAACTCCTCCAATTAATCAACAGGAGCTGAAATATAGATTTTACTCGCACCGGCATCATTTCTCTGCTC
This sequence comes from Cebidichthys violaceus, assembly GCF_023349555.1. Lineage (NCBI taxonomy): Eukaryota > Metazoa > Chordata > Actinopteri > Perciformes > Stichaeidae > Cebidichthys > Cebidichthys violaceus. The sequence continues at coordinate 9,864,863 of NW_027176384.1, forward strand.
TTAAATCATTCTCTGGTGTGCATGAATGACAGAAATATACTGAAGCTCTCATTCACATATTTGCACCATCGCAGTGTGAGAGCAGCCTTCATGTCGATGGCGTTTGATGAACACTATTTTGGAGTCTCTTTTCAAATCTGTTTTTGCTTTTAGCAATTTGTATAACTATGTAATATATAGACTAAACTAAAAACAGTTTAAACTAAATTCATATTTTCTATTTATACAAACAGCTTTTGAAAACCCCTTTTGATTCAGTGACCGTACGCTATAGTGCGATTGCCGTTATGTTGTTTCCTAACTTTGAAACAAATATGATTTTGACACGTCCAAAGGCATATGGACGCCATCATCTAGATAATTAGTCTACTCTTGGTCTGAGGCTGTTTCTCATGGTTTGGGCTCAGTTCCAGTGTCGGCAAATCTTGACTCTACAGCATATAGTTATATCATAAACACCATGGCTCCAGCCTACACAGACCTCAGAGCACCTTTGGGACGATGAAACGGTGACTGCGATTCAGAACCATAGATTGTACATAAGAAGTGGACCCAGTCACTGTAAAGTCAGCCATTGGTTTGGACTACAGTTTTGAAGCCTGGAGTTCGGCATTTTGGTCGTTGCCATCTTTTAAACTGTCCTTGTAGCTGAAAGGGAGCAAAGCCTTGCAGCCAGGTACCAAAAGCTTGAGAGACTGTTGTCGGAGCAGGTGTATGGTAGCGTATGATCACATACGTTTGGCCTTGTAGAGTTCTATTTCAATTTATTTTCTTGGGCCGGGTCACCAGATTAACTCTTACTCATCTATTTTTGTGTCCTGTTGATCAATGGTTCGTTCCCTTTTAAACTGAACTAACTTCCCTCTGAGAACTTCTCAGCACGTGTTAACTGTGAGATGTTCAGGTTGACTTTCAAGAAAAACACACACACACACACACACACACACACACACACACACACACACACACACAGACACAGACACACAAACAGTCCGGAGTCTCCCCGGGTCTTTAGCTCAATCTCTGTGCCTCTGAGACTTTGCGGCTTATCACAAGCAAACCCCGAACATCAAAGCGCCAGAGTGAAACGGAGCGCTCCAATAGATGGGCTCGGCGATGACAGCAATTGAACTTTGGCTTTCATGTCATATCTCTCTTTTACTCCAATAATTACAGCACGTATAACAGAAAGCCGTCGCTCTCGGGGTGAATGTAAAATGCATGAGAAAGTATTGATAGAGTGAAGCCTTAAATAGTTCATTAAAAGACACCAACGCTCCTGGATTTGAAGCATCACGTTCTCATTTTGTTCAAAATGAACAGCGACGGGTTGAAATGGAGTGGACTGTTAGAAGACAGACAACCTTGACAAGAAGAGAAAACAAAGACTGCTGAGGTTTGATGGACAGGTCATTAAAATCGCTCCTTTTCCATCATGAGCGGGAAAACCACAGCAAAGAGAAGGACCGACAAATATTCAAACGCAGAAGCGAAGGCGAGAATGACTAATGGGAGGAATGGTGACATGTTATTTCCTGTCTTCTGGATAGCATCGTGCAAAACAGACAGGAAGTCGATCTGTTTGGGGAATCTGTGAGGAAATGACTAAAGAGAGAGGCGCTCTTGCTGCCGCGCGCCATACGATGACCTGCCATACATTCAGCTCCTTCATCTCTACTCCCATCACATCCCATCATGCATCTCATCCTAACGGGATGGACAGTATATACACCTGCATATATAGGAGAGAACGGTGCATACGTAAACAGGGGCTCCCCGGGAGGAAGTAGTCGAGTGGAATTGGATGTGACTGCATGCGACTATAGGCAGGCCTCTGCAATTTCCATCCAGGAATAAATCAAATAGACTTTCTGGTACTGGACCACCGACCAAACAACCCCCCCCCCCCCCCCAACTGACCAGTTCCCCAGTCTCCAGGGAGCTGATTGGTTAGTCTGCTCATGAGTCTGTGTGTCAGAGAAACAGAAAACAAGATGGAAAAGAGGCAGATGAAATAACAACACAGAAAAAAAAGATGCAGATTTTATGTCATATGGTATGCTTAAAGAATTTACTGTCAGCACCGTTAGCTGTTAGCGCCGACTCAAGTCGTCGCCATGTTGAGAACCGCGTGGAGGCAATCCCTCAATCGTATGCTCGCAATTTGGAATTTAGCACCTTAAAGGAAACTCAATGAAACAATACCTGCAATATTCTATCACCAGTATATGGTTTTACTATTCTCACATTATATATGCACATGACTTCAGACTTTGTAATCTCAGAATCTGATGTAAATAAAATACATTATTTCCGAAGGCTATCTACAAAGTTTTTCGTGCCTGCCAGTTTTACAGTGTCCACATAAAACAATCCAACCATGAACCACTTTTATGAGCCAAGTTAAGTCCATTCATCCATATAGTTCATAAAAAAAATGGATAGTTAGTCACTAAGGGACAACAGACAGCACTAAAGGACTGGTGGTTCTGGGGGCCAGATTCATGGGAGAACTGATTTGTTGGACTGCAGATCAACAGACTGGGACATAAAGGTTTGTTTGTCGAATAAAAAAAATGTAAGTTGGCATTCCGGTCAGTGAACCCATGTGCTCCCACTGCTGAGAATCAATGAATTCTTCCCATGAATACCTATCCAATCACAATAGAAAGATAAAATGATCCGATAAGCCTCTGAAAAGTCTTGTGAAGGGCCGGGGGCAGCAGCCAGCGATGGGTTACACATCCAGTCGTGCTCCCACTTGATGAAGTTATTAAAACTGAGTTAATAAAAGGACCTGCGGCACCTCACATGAGATTACAGCCAACAGATGCTCGTCTGCATGTAAAACAAAGAGAGGATTGTGCAGGGTGAATGGAGCATCTGCGCAAGAAGCCAGAGAAAGAATCTGATCATCTGTCCCTTTTTTTAGGAGGTTTTTGAAGGCGAGGCTAACAATAGTGCTTTTATGAAATAATGACGTTTGTCTGTGAATGTGAAAATGTGAATTTGTTCTCGTGGAAGTACAGTAAAAAGGTACGTCTGTTCTACTCTTCCGAGTCCCTTTATCAATGGAAAGTCAAGTGATTCATTATTCTGCAAAACCCTAATTAAGTATCACCCAAAGTTTTTTTCTCTCACCCTGCAGCGACCCACAGAAAAGATTTCACAATGGATCAGAAATGTGTACGGCAGGAGGACCAGTTGTTAAGAAGGAAATGGTTTGACCCATGTGTCAGTCAGTCACACGATGAAGAAGCAGACATGAATGAGCGGCGATGACGGGGGGGGGGTCACTGAACTCTCCCACAGATGGGATCTTATTTGTTCGTGACGTTTCTGGAAGTCTCAGCAGGTTCACACAGAGACGGAGGCAGAAATCACACAAAACTGACTTTGGAACTGAGATTAGGTCAATTTGTGCGAGCTGTGTCTCCCTTTTTTTTTTTTTTTTTTTGCAATCTCTATATTTTAAATTCAAATTTATCTTTTCATTTGCTGCACATTCATGCATACTGAACAGTAACATGCCAGCAGAAATATGCTCTGTTAGAGGGCAAACAGGAGAAGTGCTGGTTGTAGCTGTGTGTAGCTGTGTGTATCTGTGTGTATCTGTGTGTAGCTGTGTGTAGCTGTGTGTATCTGTGTGTATCTGTGTGTAGCTGTGTGTATCTGTGTGTATCTGTGTGTAGCTGTGTGTATCTGTGTGTAGCTGTGTGTATCTGTGTGTAGCTGTGTGTAGCTGTGTGTATCTGTGTGTATCTGTGTGTAGCTGTGTGTATCTGTGTGTAGCTGTGTGTAGCTGTGTGTAGCTGTGTGTATCTGTGTGTGTCTGTGTGTACCTGTGTGTATCTGTGTGTATCTGTGTGTAACTGTGTGTAGCTGTGTGTACCTGTGTGTATCTGTGTGTATCTGTGTGTAACTGTGTGTATCTGTGTGTATCTGTGTGTAGCTGTGTGTATCTGTGTGTAGCTGTGTGTATCTGTGTGTGTCTGTGTGTATCTGTGTGTATCTGTGTGTAGCTGTGTGTATCTGTGTGTAGCTGTGTGTAGCTGTGTGTGTATCTGTGTGTATCTGTGTGTAGCTGTGTGTAGCTGTGTGTATCTGTGTGTATCTGTGCCTGTTGTTCCTCAACAAACAGCATGCAGAGAGATAACAATAATGTGGGAGGCATCAGATTAAAAGTATAATTTTGTACACAGACTATTAGAAATATTTGATACCTCTTATGACACATTGGGCCTCATGGAGGAAGCAGTTTAGGAACAAAATTCTTGTTATTTTTCTTATTTTGTTATTTTTCTTAAAAAACGTTATGGGATTTTCTTCTCTTTGGAAAATACACAAATTGTTTGTCCAACACAATGAAACTTGAGAATTTGAGGTACATAAAAAAAACAAAAAACCTGACTATCATATAATCAAGTGTTTATAATAATTGGGTGACTAAATGTGTGGGCTACAGAAATACTATTAGTCCATTGATCCAAATTAAGACGATACAAACCCTTGGATGATACTGCATGTGTTCATCTTCTGAATGGCTCTTTGATTTTCCTTTAACGTCAGTACTGACGCTCTAGAAAATCACACGTTTACTTTGTTTAACTTTATTCCACAATCGAGTTCGATTTCACTACTGCTGAAATTATATTTTGTCCAGCATTTTTTTTTTTTAGGGGCATCTCTCCAATTCTTGGTTATGTGCCAGAGTATTTCCACACAGCACAACACCTGTCCTTATATAGTGTTGACACGCCTCCGATGTATGAGTCATCATTTAGCACACCTGAGTGACTTCAAAGAAAACACGATGTACATTTAAGAGAATGTTCCTACATGAGGCTCATTGCCTTTGGAAGTACATTTAAAAAGTACTGATTATGTATTAATGTATTACTTGCAGTTTAGAGTCTCTTCAAACGTGGTGTTAATAGTCTGCCCGAAAGCCCCTAAAATGGCTAAATTACACTTTCTTCAATGCTACTACAACTAAAGATGGTGCCATTCTCTGAGCTGAAATGCCAAAAGAGTATGGAAATTGAAACAAAAACTTTTCTGCAGCATTTGTGCTTCGGTCCAAAGACCGAAACCACAAAATGGTTAAAAATACAAATAAAAAAATTAAAAAAAAGTTTGATTTAGCCAGAGACTGTGTCAAGGCAATATTCTCTTTTTCTCCTTGAGTACAGGACTATTCAGTTATGCAACCAAACAAATCTGATAACGTTCCTTTTATTCGCTCCCACGGAGTTTTTATGAAGACTAACAGAGAGCAAAAAGACAAACGGCGTCAAATTGAAGGGCTTAAAAAAAATAAATAAATTGCGCTGGAAAAACTAGGTGCAGCATGTGTGACAAGGCGTACGCCAAGCATGAAATCTGCATTACACGAGGATAAAGTAATCGTTGCCGCCACAAAAGTGTGAAATCTCATCAGGGACGGAATACAGGCAGTAAAACACACACACACACGCACGCACACACACACACACACACACACACACACACACACACCGAGAGGTGAAAAAGATAGGAGTTCAATGACAGCAGACTGAAATGCCTGTGACAGACAACAGGGCTCAGTGCTCCAGTCAAACTCTGCTTTTAAGAGAAGAGTGACAGACACCTGTGAGCAGAAGAGCTCTCCACCCAACACAGAAGTTATGAGAGACGGATGTGAGACGTGCTCAAGGAAAAATATTTCTTAATGAGCCAGTTACTCTCATGTTAAAAAAAAAAACAAGAATATTCTGAATGTGGAATCTTACAAAAAATAAACTAAGTGAGAACTGTTTTTAACCTCGCCGGGGATACCTTTTTGCTACTGAAGCAGGTATTGATCACTATCGGCCCCTAATGGCCTCTTAAGTGGTGTGTAGAGTTATTGAGGGTGTAAAAAAAAAAAAAAGTCAATAAAATGTGTTTTCCAAAAATTGTAAATTACCGCAAAGACAAAAAGTCCTAGAGCATGCAGTAATAAATTACCACAAAAAAAATATGAGGTAGACGGGTCCAGTAGTATTCAAGATTAGTTACACAGAAGCACGCACACACACAAGTTAATTGAATTAATCTTGCAGTATTATGTTGTCCTTCATTTCTACAAAGAAACTGTGGAAATCGACTGTAATTAAAGAGTACAAAGTGCATGAATTTACGCAGTTAATTGCAGTATGACAGGAATGTGCGACGGAGTGGCTGTAACATTGGCACACTGGGGCTTTGTGGGTGAGAAAGAAGAGACACGCTGTGGGTGCAGATAACTAGACAGAGGTGGTGGACGGCTGAGGATGGAGCTCTGGAAACCCAAGTCTGCATTCAGATCCCATCTCACTCAACGCTCGAGTAGCTTGTCGATCACCTCTTCAAAATCAGACCATGTCAGCTGCGACACACCCAGGAGCTCTTCCTCTCCTCTTTTTTTCTCGCATGAGCGGATGAGCCGTAGCATTGCCGCTAAATCAGTTCTTGCATTTAAAAAAAAAGAAAAAAGGAATGCTTTTACACGGCGTTAAGGGCTTTGATGATGAAAGTAGCTTAAGTTGTCAGACATGCACACGGTGCCCGAAAATCCATCTTAAATCTCACCTCTTTTTTTTCCCCAAACAAATCTTGTTTTCCATTAAATCTGCCCACGACGCAAGGTAATGCCACTGTTTTTAAGAAACCTATGCTACGATCACTCGACTGAAGAAAACCGATAGAAGTGAGAGAAGTCATCTCGCCCCAATAATCCCATTTTCTTACTTATTTTAAGAATAAAATATCTCAATTTGTGCTCACTCGATCGCTCCCAAACACAGCAGGGCACTCACTTGAAAATACATAAAAAAAAAAAACACATGGAGGTCAGATACAGAACACTCAACTCACCGTTCCCATGGCACACTAAAAGCCTGGCCATTAATGCCTGTACACACTACGTACACTTCAACCGCCTGCTCACAGAAGATTTATGCGCTGAGAGGTACGGGAGGTTGACGCAACAGACGTTTGGGCGCTTTTAAGTGGGAGCACTTGTGTAAACATGACCATGAATAATCCATTAGACTCAGACAGACAACAACATGTCTGCATCAGGTCCCTCGTTTGTTGAGCCCTAATGAGCTAGAACATGTCACGTGACCAGGTTCAGTGTAGTAGCACATCAAGGAAAAGACATATTTTAGTGTTTTTTACAAATTTACTTAAGTTACTCCTATCTGGCAATGTCATTTTTGGATTTCTGTTCATTCTAATTTAAAAATATGCAACAAAAATGAATATTTCTAGTTATAATCTTTAACTGTCTTGCCTAGAAAGTGATCGACTTGATGTAGTTAGTGGTTTAAACCACGATTCTCAGGTTTATACTATATATTGCTATTTTTTTTTTTTTTTTTTACATTCCCCCTGATGCAAATTCAAAAAATTGCACAGGAATGTAGGACTGTTTTTGTTTTGTTGATTGTCATGTTTTTATTTGGGCAGCGATTAGGCTACATCATTTCACTACAAATATTAATTGCGTAACCCTGTGTTGCATAACGACAATAAATTATCCTGGAATCTTCCTAAAAATGTGAGAAAACTACATATTTTCTTGTAGGAAACATGAAATATGTATCTTGGCATACCGGTTTATCTTTGCTGGCTAACTGATGGTCATGCAATAGTTTTATTTCAAATTTTTAAGCCAAAATCTACATTTCTTCTGCTGCTGCTGTCAGGCATTTGACCTCTGCTGCGATACTACAAGGATTTCCTCACAAGCATCCAGGTGGAACGCATGATCTGATGTGAATGTTAACATACCTGAGCCTAATGCGTTAATAATTTACAGCATTCTTTAAAATAATACACTGACCTTATGGTTTGTGCTGCATTATTCAAGGTTTTAGAAGAAATAGGGACACATGTGGGCTTTGAATCACTACTGCGTGTCAGGGCATCTCTCTCTCTCTCTCTCTCTCTCTCTCTCACATACATATATATATATATATATATATATATATATATATATATATATATATATATATATATATATATATATATATATTAATCCTTCATCTCAGCAGCAATAATGTGGTTCAGGCACAACTGCCCTCTACATACTGCTCTCTAACACCATTATTTCAGGGAACTGCAGAACATTTTTTTTGTTTCAAATATACATCTAATCGTCATCTGTTGTCCTCTCCGTTACCATTACCAGCGCAGCTCAAAGTAGATCACACGTAGATGCTAAGCTATGGCTAAGCTATTCCCGGGGCCGGGGGACGGCCTCCTGGTTTTGTGAATAATCAACCGTGTTGCATTCAAATCCCAGTTGTAATAAGTTGTGGCCTCCAGATGTATTGTGTTTCCACGGGCATGGGGATGAAATCAGCGAATGTGCATCGCAAGCTACATCAAAACATAACCAACGCCTGCATAAAAAAAAACATAAAAACTACAATCTCAACCTGCCTGTTGAATGTATCCCAAAACAAACACATATTAATAAATGTATATATGTATTTTTTGGGTCTCTGGCTGGCTCCCCATCTCTCCTCATCGTGTTGCTCCTTCCATATCTCTCGATCTCGCGCTCCCTTACACAAGCCTGCCGGTTTGTTTTTAGCACATGTTGCTCGCAGCATCGTGGCAGAAAACACCCACATGTTGAGGAACATCCTGAACCTTCTACTCCTCCAAGCAAGACTAAAAATGTTTTGGATTTTCCCCTCAGTGAAAAACTTCAGCAGATCATGGCTTTAAAACTTTTAACAAAAACAACTCTGGAAGGAAACTGCTTAGCCCGGCTTCATCTGTCAATAATATGCTAATTTCACCATCTGTAATCAGTGTCAGATGGATTCATTTAAGCCAAAACAGTGTCAAATCTGTGTAATCAATATCCCTAGTATGTACAGCTCCCTGATCATATCTTTGTCCAATAGAGGATAATGAGACACTGTGTTGAATCATGGTTCGAGGTGATTATTACAGTAATAGAAAATATAGTTTTTTTCCTTGTTAAAGCATTTTGTTCCTGTCCGTGATAAACGGTTGTGTGGAGAGCTGCTCTTCTCTCACACTAATCTCCGACTTTCCCTCTAAACCTCCCCCGTCTTTCATTCCAGACACCCATGGGTGTGGCAAAAACCGCTTCCACCAGCACAGAGTCGAGACGAGCCACAGTCACCGTCTCCTCGGCAACCGGGGGGTGGGGGGGGGGGGGGGGGGATGCTGAGGTCTTTGTGGGGCGCGCACACTGCCTCTGCCGCGTGTTAAAGTGATAGCCGTGTAGCAGGTGGACTGGAAAGGCCTGCAGGGGCCACGGGGGCCTGGTCAGAGCCATGCCATGCCGGGCTAGCTGTCAGCTCACATTAGCACAGATCACAGGGCTAACGCCAGTCGGTGGCCTGCTTTGTGTCGGCATCAGGCGTATTACGGAGGCAGAGACAGCAGGCATGACCGCTTCTGGAAGTCTGGGGTCCTGAGATTCCCAGCGTTTATTTAAAAGAACCCTCCAGAAAAATGACATTCTATAAATTTCACTGTAATTTATGTCCCAAAAAGAATGCATTGGATCGATTGCTGCGTTAGAATTTATCTGAATGCATATTGTTAATTCATAGCTCACGGTTTAATAATCTCTCAGCGTTTCCGAGCAGATTTTCTTCACTATCGGGCTCTTTTTTTTTTTTTATCCTGAACACCTGCATGCGTTCAACAGAAAGTCTAGCGCTTGACCGCACACTTCACCTTCAGCGCGGCGGCGAGCGTTTCGACCAACCCAGAAGTCTGCCAACGTTGTGCTCGCCGCCGTCAAGACATTTAAAAAGCGACTCTCGGGCTAAACTGCCAAAACTACCGATAGAGGAGCTCAATGGCTGCAGCCTGCAGCGTGTGATCAACCTTCTGAATACAAAGAGGCTCTTTAATGGAGGCAGAGAGAGGCACTTCACAACGACGAGGGTCAGACGCTTTTCAGTTCATTATAGAAATAACTGATAGAGCTGACTGTCTGTACAGTATGTGAGTGTGTGTGTGTGTGTGTGTGTGTGTGGTGGTGCCTGGACTGTTTAAGGAGAGGCACTGTCATTTATGACCCAACTCAAAAATATAGCAAACACATTTAAGGGACATATCCACTAAAGCCATCTTGATAAACATAGACTGATATGCCAACATTAGCCTATTATTTACAGCAGGGAGCAGGAGTTGTTAGCAGCATCTGGGAAACTACATGTGGGTTTCTGCCTCTGTTACAGACTCGGCCCTGCGAGGCATGCTATAATGACCGAGCAACTGAACGAAACATGTTGTTATTAGCATGTTATGGAAGCTCGGGTGAAAATCAGGGATCACAATGGCAGAACCAGCAGCGTGCTTTCATAGCCGTCAATGCAATTAGATTAAAAGAAAGCAGGAGCAAACATCAAAATGGTAAAAGAGATGATCGCTTGTCCTCGCTACAAAAAAAAAAGAGACGGTAGCCGATCCAATCTGTCTCTCAATACCTCTCCATGATAATTGCTGTGCCCCTGGTAAACTATCTCAGCACCTCCCTAGTGTCTGCCAGTCCTCTTCTATCTTATTACCAGCTGAGATATTATACACTTTCATTAAAAAAATCCTGAATGACGAGAGCCTCCCAGCTCACCTGCAGGGCTTCAGGTGCAAATTATCTTCTTGGGGGGGGGGGGGGGAAGGAAAGAAGAAAAAAAGAAGTTCTCGGCTCCAAAAGTTTGGGCTGGAGCTCAATGCCGGAGAGAGTGAAAGCACAGCGGGTGAGTGTTCCTACAGCAAGCCAGCGGAGAGGACAGCTGTGGAGATCTCAGATAATTAAGTTCTCTGCTGGCTTCCTACACACAGATGCTCCCCGGTAGTCCTCTGTGAACAAGGCTTTTATGGGAAAACATTAGGTGCTGAGGTGGTGTCGTCTCAGCGGGGGGGGGGGGGGGGGGGGGTCTGTGTCGCTGCCGGATGAAACCATGCAGTTCATCCCATGCGAACCTGCGAGCGGATGTATTGATTTTTGGGGGTTTCATTACTACAGCGCATGATGGGAGGACGGCGGTAGCAACAGCGGGAACACAGACCTGTGGGCCACAGCAGCTGCTAGTCTAACTAACAGGCGGTTTGTGTGAACAGAACACACACACACACACACACACACACACACACACACACACACAAACACACACACACACACACACACGCGATGAGGACTCGGATATAAAAATGCAGACGTACGTAAACCGTGACCACAGTCCCTCCGCGGCCCTGGTAGCTTTACAACCCGGTTGTTTTATAGACCCAACGGAGTTGCCTTTACACTCTGCTTTCTCCTTTGTGTGACATACACACAAATCAATGGTCATCACTCAGTTCACAATATCACCAGCCTGAGGCTATTAAGTAGGAATGTATGCCGCGAAAAGGAAAACCGTTATCTTGTGTTGACTTGGTTATGGATGCTGGGGGGTCAGAGGCCAGGCAAAGTGTAACGGCCATGCATTGACTTCCTTTCTTTGAGAGGGGTTTCACTTTCTGGGGCATGTCTTGCTAATTAAGTGCACTGTCTCTCATTTGTCTATTGACTGCGAGGCAGCAGGTTTAAATCTATGCTAAAGGTCACAGCAGGGGGGAATGGAGAGCTACAACATGATAAGCAAGGAAGACGACCACTCGGGTAGCAACGTTGTGAAAATATGAAGAACTACAAACTTAGAAGAACTACATTTTTAACAAGCCAAGCCATTTTTGGAAACCATTCCAGATTAAAAGAGAAATAAAAAAAGAGGATACAAATGATTGCTGTTAGGTCTTCATAGCCTGGTCTTGCCATATTAAAAGCACACACACACACACACACACACACACACACACAAATAAAGACAAACTCTGACACACACACACACAAACAGAAGGGGAGCCGCAGTAAAAGAGGAGGCAGCCAAAGCTGGTGTAATTGAACATAGCAAAAGATTTTATTGCCACTGCATTATTCACAAAGGCCACTGCGTACTGTATCGCCTCATGTGAATTGACTGCGGGGGGAAACATAATGTTGCAAGGAGACAGTGTGGGTGAGGCGGTTTTTAAAGTCTAACACAGCATGCTGCAGAGAGGCTCGGGACGAATGAATTCACCCTGACAGCATGTTTAAAAACACAGCCTCCAAATGGACGGTTTATTGGCCTTTAATCAAACCGGCACAGTGATGGGTCGCTGAAACAAAACGGAGATGCTCAAGAGAGAAGGAGTGGGGGGTCACGAGACAAAGAGACAGAGACGTGGGGTTAATGGCGGCATGTGTGCGAGATATACAAGGAGCGCCTTATGGAACGGCTACTACAGTTTCAGCACCACGGACAGTGAAATGTCATCCTGCCAGATGGAGAGAAAGCTGCAAATCAGCCAAGTCTAAGAAAGAGCACGTATGGATGAACACATGAATGGAATAAGACACTTTCATAGTCACTTAAGCAAAAAGCTGCAAAGTAAGTGCGAGGATAAAAATGACACAGTTACTGACTTTTACTCTGATTACGATAAAAGCTGAGAGTCATCTTTAACCTGACAGCCACAGTGCTGCCGGCCCTCTGCCTACACTGTCTGAATACCAAAGGACCCCACAGACAACAGGGCACTAACAATAAGGCTGCTACTTTATTCCTAAGTGGAACTATTGGCAAACTGTTTGTTTGAATTAAAAAGACAAGACATATTACAATCTACCTTGACTGTGGACCATGGACTGTGTGCCAGAAGTGGACGTAGTAAACAAGACGTCTTCATGGTGTGTGGACTACGGTTGACAAGCCTCGAGTTTTGCATTTTTTTTGGGGGGGAAATAGAAGTGACACAGTGCAACGGAAAGCTTAATAAGACATTTTTAGGCGATTGATATGTTGATAGAAGAGAGATCCTCACACTTGGATCTAGATCGGAGCGGTGGATATCCTGCATTAGACCACTAATATGTTACAATTAACTTCCATTAACGGAAAACACGATGAAACTCACAGACCGAAGCAACGGTCTTAGGGCGAAGAAAGAAAAAACAACATACCACCACCTCCCAACTGCAGGACAATGAGAGGATGGGAACACTATATGTATGTGTCGTCTGTGCAAGTGTGTGTGTGGTTGTACACCGTTTCCAATGTCGATTGGTTAACGGGTCAATTGGTGTCAGAGTATTGGATCTGCAGGGAAAGGGACACAATGCCAATGGCTGAATGAGTCTCTAGTGAGGTGGTCAGCACTGAGGTAGGTCTGGTTTTTATCACCAGCCATGATTCATTGCTCTACTATATCTCCCTCTCTCGATCTTTTCCCGCTAACCCAAACCAGCCAGTATATGAACTCAGAAAGTTTTCTTGAGGCTCTATTTGTTCTGATAAAAATGTATTTTTTCTTTGATCCACTTTAACATCTTTGAAGACCCCCGGGAACCTCAGAGATTGATGTCACTCTCGCTGTCAAATAAATGGCTAACAAGTCAGCCATTTGACCAAACGCACACGAAGTATACAGATTCATCCTGCTTTGATTTCACCCCTGCAAGAGAAACATGATAAATTCCCCTCTTTTGTATTCTGTCAAGCCTTTCAAGTCCACATTGTTGGATGAATGAGATCAGACTGCTGCAGGAAACCAGGCAAAGGGTTACACCATAATTGCATCAATGAAGAGAGGTTGTCGGCACACTAGAGTCTATTGAAGTGAGTGGCTTGGCTTGTGTGCGCAACCTACTCCACTTTAAAATCTCTGTGGGATCTGTGCTGTGTGTGTGTGTGTGTGTACCAGCTCTGTACCCTATTAGTTATGATTCGGTATATGAGCCAACACTGGCTGCCACTACACCAGGAGATTAATTAAGATGTGTGACAAAGAGTATAATACATTTGCATTCTCACATTAAAGGATACAGCTGGAAATATTCTACATTTTTGTTTGTGTCAACAAATCCCATAAAAAAAACAACTAAAAACCAAGAATGAGTCCTTCATTACTTTTTGATTTTTTTTTCTACTCCATCTGTGGCACTTAGCCCGAAGCATTTTTGTTCCCTCCTGAAGACACAAATCTCAAAAATGGGTCACGAAAAATGATTTTTAGCAAATGTTACTGGTAAATAGTGCCGTTATTGAGGAGTATTTCTGGTAGCAGGATGGTAAACGTAGGATCAAGCATTATTGTGTCGGTTTTGGTCTTTTCGTGGGATTTGTTGACTGCTGAACGGGCAGCTAGCAAACAAACGGTGCTAACAGCGCAAAGAATGGCGACAGTGATGACAGAGCTAACAGTGTTAACATGGAGGGGGGAACTGTATCTTTACCACTATATCTTTACACTGCAAATAGTTGCTCGCTGCTCTATTTATGCTCCGTTTTTCCAATTTAGCACCTTGGAGTATTAAGTCCATCCAGGATCCTTTTTGTGACTTTTACCAACCAATAGAACTGAATTTGGAGCAGCTTCCCCAAACAATTCACAAACACTTTTTTTTTCTCTATATAATATATTAATATCATGAATTCCAGTAAGAGTAAATTTAGTATGGGAATCTCAGAAATGCCCTGTTCATGGACATCTCTGCTAATTACCGCTTGGTAGCTGTTGCTTATGAAATTTGATGACTTACTACATTGTTAAGCATTGCTGGCAGCACGCTCTACAAAGCAACCGGTTAGTTTCAGGTATTAAGAGTAGAAAAAGGTTCGATTTTGTTGACTTTAAAAATGTTCAGAGGTTTGTGGCTTGATGATTTGTAAAAATGTATTTCTTATTGTTTGATTTTGTATTCATTCCTGGAGGGATTGAACCGAGCTGCTGCCCACGAGGCACAGGCTTTACAGTAACGCGTACACATCACCGGTACACAAATAGACAGTCTTCTATTCCATCTCTCCCTTGTTCACACATACTAACACACAACGACACACACACACAAATATACACACACACACACACACACACACACACAGGGGCCTCTTGCTTTCGAAAGCTCACTCATCCTTTTAATCGGTGTGGAATCCATCAAAGTGGGTCAAACTCCCTTCCCCATCTGCCCCGGCCAGATTTTAAATGCACGAGGCCTGATTAAAAAAAAAAGACCAAGAAAATAGGGCAAACGCCTCCAACACACACGTATACGCAGCACTCAGGAGACCGGCAGCAGGAACACACACCGAGGGGAGGACTGGGTGTCGGCGAGGATGTCGGGGGGGGGGGGGGGGGGGGGGGGCATCTGTAAGTAATTACCGCCTGTGCCAGTGTAACAAATAAAAGGTCAAGCAGTTCGACTTCAATCTGGAAGCCGTGTATCAATTTGCCGTTTTTCCGCTCATTTGCATACGGCCACCTTTAGTTGTCCCATCAACCGTCCCTGAACACATGACACAGAGAGGGCGGGGCCCGCGAGGAGGGGGGAGGAGTGTGTGTGTGTGTGTGTGTGTGTGTGTGTGTGACAGGGGTAAGACAGATGTGGGTATAAGCTTGCAGCTGGATGTATCAAAGTGTGTGCGTACATGTCGATGTGTCCGTTTGAGTGACAAGAGTGCGTTTCTGTGCGGTTCACGCCTCGGCGTCTTTTTGTTGTTTTCTTTGTTTCTTTGCAGTCGTGTGTGTGTCGTCGTGGATTCGTTATTCAAATCGGAGTTGAAATAGTCCCGCTGATCAGTTAGACGCGCAGCTTGCAGCGGTGGAATAAAAGCTCTCACAAAAGCTTCCACGTGTTTCCGTCCGGATCAAGCCGCTGTCATGTGACGAGTTGAGTAACCGCAGTGTGTGCTTTGATGGAGAGATCATCACGGGGGGGCGGGATGCTGCATTTAGCCCATCATCATGCTGCACAAATGGGGATTTCCAAGATTAAGCGTTGACATGCAGTAGGCAGTGAGAGGTCACTAATACAGTAAGTTGAGCAGAGACGACAGGAAAGGCTTTAAAATGGCTGCAATTCAATCATTCGACTAACTATCATGTTTATTTTTACCGATCAATATGTTGATTTGTTTCTTAATTAAATATGTGGTCCATAACATAAATCACAATTTCCTGAAGCCAAAGATGACATATTCGAATGTTTGGTCAGTCCAAAACCTCAACACATCTGGTTTAATATTGAGACTAAGACCAGTAGAAACCAGTGATCTTTTTGGCATTTTTGCTTAACAATAAAAATTACTGATTGTCAAATGTAATTTTTTCAAATGACTGGTTAATCAAGCAATTGTTTCAGCTCTATTTGTTCTCTAAAATGTTTTAAATCAGTGAAAAATGCTCATTACCGGTCCTCGGACCAAAACCCAAATGTATTGGATTTACAATGATAGAAAACAGAGAAAAGAATAAAATCCTCACATTTGAGATCAAACAAACAAACATCTTCCATGTTTGTTTGATAAATGACCTAAAATATGAATGGATTCTCAATTTGTTGTAAAAACCTTTTTACGCCAGATTTCTACAACAGCCCGAGGTCACAAAAAAAAAAAATAAACTCCCTCACTGACAAAAAGCTAGAAAGCTAATTTCCAATTCCACGAGAGAATAAACACCAAGATAGACTGTAGACAGCCGAGGCATCGCCATGATGACACACCTCTGGGTGCAGAACAAATAGGTGCTCACTTGTCATTCAAACTGCCGTCTGGTGTCACCTGATGACTTATCCTGTCTGGCAGGCCTTCCTTGCTCTAAAGAGCCCGATTGGGTCCGGGGAAAGTGCTCAGCTGTGGGCGTGAAGGTGCGAGAGTGTGTGTGATTTATGCATGTGAAGACGCAGCGCTGAATAAGAGGCCCTGTGCCCTTCCCGGCACTCGGCTTCGAGCGGCGTTCAACAGGAGCTCATCCCGAATGTCCCCGTGTAGCACTAGGCTAAATGAGAAGTAGCACTTTTTTTTTTTTTAATCAGCGTGCGCAGCCTTGTCATCCGTCTTTTTTTCTGTCGAGCCTCGAATGCAAACTCTCAGTCAGGCTGTCAGGAGGGAGGGCCGGACGGACGAGGCGCGGCTTTAACGGTTTGATTAAGTGGGGGTTGGCCTCGGCTGTGTACAAACAAGAGCACGGAGGACAGAATGGACAAATCCAAATCTTTAGCCAGAGTCCCCCCCCCCCCAGCGCTGCAATAAACTTCCCAAATGCCAGTTAACTGCAACAGAGAGGATTACTGTGAAGGAGAGCTGTGAGAAGCAGCTCATGTCCTTCCTCTCCACTCAGCCCAGCAGCCAGAGGGACGAGTGAAACCGATCTGACAATCCGTCTGAAAGTTTGGCTGCCAACTTCGGCGCGACTTTGCCCCGGCGCTGATCAGATTAGGTAGTCGGTGTTACTTCATCCTTGTTATCCAATTTCTTTCAATTAACTGTTCCGTGTGAGCCGTTTCGCTGTGACAACACCTTCCTCTGCTAGAGGCCGCATGTGCCGTGTGGGGAAAACGACGCATTTTAGACAAAGAGAGGCCTTCATGGCAAAAGACACAGCAGCTGAAGAGGCTAATCACATGCAGCGTTAATTCGACGACCAAGGACAAATACTGGGCAACAATTACATCTCATTTCTCAGGTAGCTCAACCCTGACAAACGATTTGAGGTTATTATTGGATGGGAACGATGGGGTATTAACTGCAAGGACGTGGACAAAGTGACGTGGGTTGAACTGAACTTTAAAAAAAATAAAAGGGATAAATCATTGATCACCGCTTTCTACAAGCAACCGTCGGTCTCTGGAGTCTGACTCACAACACCAGATTCTAAGAGTTTGAACATTTACACAAAAACTTTTACGCTCAATGAGCGGATTTTCCTTAAAGTTCAAAACCCAGAACTGCATTCATCTCAGCGGAAAATTGCCCAGGGAGCAGAAACACCGTTTCTCAAATTGCCTCTTGAAGTGTTGCTTGATAAAGACATCACATGGACTTCTCTTGTTTTTAGAATGGCTTTTTTTCTGGGGGCATCCAGCACATCTCTTGGTTCACATCAAAGGGACTCAAGGTTAAGACTCTGCTGTGAACCCACTAACATGGTCCAGTGGGCTCAGAGCGCAGCCAGCAAACCTCTCCCATGGGAGGGATGTCACTGGACGTCGCTCCGTCAGATACACAAAGAAAAGCCACTGACGGAGGCATCCATGCCATAATGTACAACAACTTGCCGCATGCCTCCTTGTCACCTTTTTAAAATGCAGAAACAGCACTTCAAAGAAGTTTCAGACTATTTTTTTTTGGCAATGTCTGTCCACCACTTGTTAGGGATTAGGAGTGAAATTACAAGAAATCGACTGGATGAATTGCCATGCGTGGATGAATTCACCCCTCGGGGTAAATTGTAATGCTTTTGGTGGTCTCTTTGAGGTGCAGTGTGTAGGATTTGGCGGCATCTAGAGGTGAGAATGCAACCAACTAAAACTTCTCCCGTGTGCCAAGCATGTAGCGGAACTACTACAGTGGCTGCCGCGAAAACACAAACAGGCCTATCTAGAGCCTGCGTTTGGTTTGGTTTGTCCGTCCTGGGCTACTGTAGAAACACGGCAGCGGTTCTGTGAAGAAGAACAGCTCCGTATGACCGATATAAACGGCTCATCTTAAGGTCATCGAAAACACAGCAAATCTTATTTTCAGGAGATTATACACTAAAAAAACAAACATAATTAATATTATCTTCCATTTCTGCCAATATGCCTCAGCTGTACTTTGTGTTTAGGGCTAATCACCAAATGTTTCCATGCTGACGCACTAAAATAAGTTGGAGAACATGAACACAAAATACAAACGCACAATATTAGCGTTCATGTTCACTATAAGGGTGCCTTCATAAGGGGTGAACTGTGTCTGTTAGCAACACATTGTTAGCTCCAGATACAGGTAGATGGATGCATTATATGGTAACAAGAGGTTTGATGCTTTTTGGTGTCTATCTTTTTAAATAGAGCAAATTATATCAAAGGTACAGATGATGTAATGTAAAAAAAAAAACACTCCTCAGTCTGCTATTATTTTTCTCCACACCCCTGTGGAATTATCTTCCGACCCACTTGGGGGTCCAGGCAGCCCCGGGTTGAGGACCACTGAGAGCTTCTAGCACGGCTGTAGACGTTCAGCCGTCTTCAGGTTTGTCATTGAGGAGATATCGACTGACAGTCTTTAGACACAGCTAAGCAAACCCCGACACTTCTGGGTGCATGTTTGCAGAGCCTGGCAGTGAATACTAAAGGAACTCAATAACTCCATCACCCTGATGGAGCTGCTGAGGCTTCACCTACTTTGCAATTTAATTCAATTTGCCCCGGCCGATTTGTAATTGCAAACTGGGAAGGGCAATCTGATAAAAATGAATATCATTAGGAGTTGGTAAACAATCTGACAGGGTGTTAAAAAAAAAAAAACGGCTGAACTGAGAAAGCGCCGATTTGGCGTGACTCAATGTAGTGATGCATGCTTATTACCTCGACGAGCGCGATAGATCTCAAGTCACCTCAAGGGTGGAAGAAAATGAATTGTGATTTATGTGTATCGAAGCAGCCCGATGTCGACTTTTCTGTTTTATGGGGATTTCCTGGAACTATAATCTGTGAGCCAGGGCGCCTTTGATTCTGTGATATAATCAGAGGAGCTTCTTCCAACAGGTACGAGCCCTCGGGGAGCCCTTTCTTCACTAATGATTTGACATGAAAAGGCAAAGACTGGTTTTATGACGCCCCAGACAAACACCGAAGGGGGGGGGGGGGGGGGGGGGAGACAATCTTCAAATGCGAAAGTCACTGTGCAGTTTGGATGGAGGACGAACATGATATTGGAGGAAGTGATTCAAGAGGCAGAGATAATGACATTGTGCCTTATTGGGCTCTGCAGCCCCTGGCCTTCTTTCCTGTCGTCTAAAATATCAACGCAATGGCAAAACAAATTTGTGTGTGTGTGTGTGTGTGTGGGGGGGGGGGGGGGGGGGGGGGGGGGGCTCAAAGTTATAAGACGGGATGAGACACCCTGCTCTGCTGCTGGCCCATGATGTGATAAGACTGATGAGGCAGGTGTATCGCCGCATAAACATCTTATCTCAGCTCCCATCAGCACTTGTGCTCACTTGAAAAAGCGACCCACAAACCCCTTTCCTCTCCTCGCCAGTAAATCACGCTGACTGCACCTGGATGCAAACAAAAATGAAACCATCATCACCTTTCTTTCCAGCAGGTTCTTGAACAATCTCACTCAGTTGCTCAAACATTTCCTTCTTTTCTTCCTTCCACCCACAGCAAAAAATTTAAAATAAAAAACAAAGAGAAAAGTGCTGGCTTGGTTACAAGAGTCATGTGGAACACACTCGATCAATATCAACTGACGCCGCTTCATTGCCATGCATGGGCACTCTGGGAAGAGCTGAAAATATGCAAGCGTAGCCTACAGTGATCAATGTAGGGCACGATGTGCACATGTTGTCCTCACTTCTCTTCAGAAACAGGAGGAATAATAAAACTAGATCACAATTCAAATATAGATACACACAGGGGTGAGATTCAGTGGGCTGAGCTTGAATAATTGAACATCATTATACAGTATGAAGATGAACTCTGAATTCGCACGATTTTACTCTCGCATGTTTTATTTAACGAGCTGAAGTGTGAAACCATTAAAATTCTTCTTCTATTCGGTCCTCTGGGATCTTAAAGTGAGGAGAAATATATAAAAAGCAGAGTCCCTTCCTGTAGTTCTTGATTAATGAGTGCACATACAGTATACATCCACTTTGCTTTTGCTTACAAGACATTGTGAAAGAACTATATGATCTTTCTAAAAAAAAAAGAAGGGGAAAACAGCAGTGGCCCTGCATTGCAAAACCGATGCAAGACACGGGAGACTGAGGGAGTCATTCTGCACGTGCAGGTAAAGGAAACACCCAAAACTCACTGGCTCTGCTTTCACACCTTTAAATGTGCCACAATAAAAGCAAACAGCAAAAAAACTGACCGGGGGAAATAAAACACAAAAACACCAGCATGAACAGAAGAAGCAGCTGAGTTATGATGACAGACAGAAACAAAACACACAGTTAACTTGCCTGGAATGTGTAAAACCTGGTCCCATTCGGTGGGTGCACCTTTGGGGAGTTGGTCCCCGTACTCATGTCTGCGAAAATCATAATCCCTTTGATGGGCAAACAATCCACAGCTGATCCGTTATTCTTATTATTCTTATTATTTATATCAGCCAAACGTAGTGTGCTTCGCGAAAAAAAAGAAGAAAAAAAACGACCCCGAGGCGAGCGCTCGGATCAGCCCCTGACCCGATGCTGCGCTCCCGGCATCAGACGGTGGAGAGCTCCGGTAAAATGAGCAACGCTCCGGGTGAAAAGAGATCCGCGGAAAAAAAACAAAAAACAATAAGGCAACTCTCCGGTCTTCTTTGCACGTTCCACCCCCCCTGCCTTCTCGCGTGCAGACGTCTAGTCTGCGTGTCCTTCAAGCGATTCGGCCGGAGAGTAAAACCCGCGGAGAGACAGCGGCTCCATGATGTCCCGACGCCCGCTGCAAGCAGCTCTGGCAGCGGCTCGGATGGGTCCGTCTGCGCGCGGATTATCGCCTCCCTCCTCCTCTCGCTTCGCCAATAATCAGTCGGAGCATCACGACGCGGCTCAGCCAACAACACGCCGGGTGCCTCGAGACGCACATTCGCTCCGTTTTTTTACACTGTAGAAAAATGCTCTTTCTTTAACTCACGTCACGTTCTTTATTGACAACAGATGAGAATACACACGTTTCAGTGAAGTGGGATTATTTATGACAAAGCACACACAAATCAACAATAAAACAAAAAGGAATACCTTGACATTAGACTTATTTTTTTTTAGTAAAGACACTCTTTGCATTGGGAAAGTACCGTTACTACCTGCTACTGCTGTACGTCTATTCTGCTTTAGTGGATTACTAAATGATTTGTATGTTGTCATCGATTTTTTTTTGCAGTGTAGTTACGTTTTGATTGGAGGAGACATGCTAGAACGTTAACTGTGGAACAAGATGAGAAGTTATCAAAAACACATTGTGTGGAAGATGCTCTTGTGTATCCACTCTTAGTGCAAATCCTCTGTAGTTGAGTAAATATAGGTCACAAGATGAAAGATTATATATATTTTTTACGGTTTAGATATGATCGAACAATGTTGGTATTTGAGACAAATTCAACTTCATTCTTTGTTTTGTTTCTTTTCATATCTGTCCGTCTCTCTCAAATGCACAGAGAAGTCTTCTTTCCTCCAGCAGATTTCAGGCTACCATCCATTAATCAAGCTTTCTCTAAAAGCCCCCCCCTCTCTCTGGCTGTTGCTTTTTTAGAAGCATTTCCACAGATCTGCCATGTTCCCATGCAGTAGGCCTATATTGATTCTTTTTCTTTTTTTTGCCGACGCACTTAAAAGGTTTCTATGAAATACTACTTCAACCGATTGACACCAAGCAGCTTTTATAGGCCATTTTACATGAAATAAAAGCACTTCAACAGACTTCCAACCAGTCTGACAGGGACTGACGCGTCTCCACTTTTCATCCAATTTCCTCTCATCAAGTGGCCTTTTCATGAGAGTAATCCACATTGGCTGAATAATTTTAATCCAATTCTCTGTCCAAGCCACCAAGAATATTCTTCTTTTTGTTAAATTAAATTAAATTATTTTCTTTGTTCCATTAAACTGGGTGCCGGCATTCAAGTTAACATCTCGAAGAGGTGGAGTGCAATAATTGGATCAAAAAGCAAAGTATTTAGCTTTTCTACATCTAGTTTAGTCGCTATAGGAATGACCCAAGCAGTTCGTGCCGCGGTGCGATTTGGCATCGTTAGACACAGCTCAGTGAGCTCCATCAAGCGGAGTGGGTTGAACTCGCAGCTCGCCTCGCACTCTTCGGAGGGATTTGGGATTGTGGGAGACTTCAAAGTATTTGCTCTTTACATCGCAGGTTAACAGCATTTGGAGGTGTGGAGCAGCGGATCCCATTAACCAGACTGAGCTCAGGCCGCTCACACTGACTGCACTATAAAACCAAGTATTCACTGTGGACTCACGCACACGTGTGACGATAAGGTAAGAGGCCAGGAACAATGGGATGTATTAATTAAAAGGAAAGGACTCAAAATGTGTCAGCATTCATCTTTTCTTTTTTTCCTGTATATCTCCCAGAGAAATGCATGCTGGGAACTGAATTGCTACCCACGATGGTGCCAGGAGAGAGCCAGGCAGAGACGCTCCAGATGTGGTCCAAAGTACAGGCATCTGATTGGTTGAAGTGTGGAGGCAGCTCAGTGGGCAGCAAAGGGTGGCTTCAGCCTCGTCAGCAGAAAATGTTCAATGACGTTTTTCTTTTTTTTTTTTTTACATCCCCATGTACAATATATTCTTCTTCCTTTCTGCACATGGCAACGACTGAATGGTTAGGTTGGGGAGAGATCCTGGTTCTGGCCAATAAGTTCAAGGTATGACACTTGGTAAACAGAAAACATGGTGGTTACAGTTAATAAAAAACATGAACTTGTATCGTACGAAAATCCTCCAATATGGATGGATGGATGAGATTCCTGGGATACTGACCTCACCAACTGATAATTGATTTTTGCACAGAAGAGGATAGAAACCAATGGAACGGTAAGAAAAATACATTCAGACACTATTCTAACAGTACTTTAATTCAATGTCCGTTGCACATTTTAATACCTTTAAATTGATAAATATGGGGTTATGGAGCCAATTTGATCTTTCCTAAATAATACTCAAAATGTGTTCTATAGTGACAGACGTCCTTTTAAGTCAAAAACATAATTTATGGTTTTCTCAACATCTTACCAAAAGAGTATCAATACCAGACATGTAAGGAGCTAAAACTTCCAAATACACTGCTGCGTTCCATCAAGGAAATCAATGTGTCGCACCGATAATGATGTTCACTTTAAAAGAAGAACATTGCTATCGTTATACTGGGACAAATTGGAGGTATTATTATGAGTTTCAAAAGAATAAAAAGATAAAGCGCCAACACTTTAGCCTGTATTGCACAACGAAACATTCTCTCCTGTATGAACATTTTTCGGCTACTTTGCGTCCTCCTAACAATCTGTGCGTATCCCGCTGCAGCATCACGACAGAGCAGGACTGAGGACGAGCAGGATCTGTGCCATCGGGGGGGGGGGGGGGGGGGGGGGGACTAAGCCCTCCTGCACATCAGTCACATAAAGGGACCGGCCTGTGTGCTGCAGTGCACTGGACTCTGACGTCATGGTACAGATGTGCAGTGGGCGTGGCTTAGTGCTTCCGGGTGCTCATTGGCTTGGAGCCTCTCAATCCTCTGATCGACGCCACTCTTTGTCTTTCAGCATGTCCAAAGCTGCCGAAGCGTCGCAGACGGAGAATCACATTTGAGTCACGAGACCGATACAGTTAAAGAACGGCCTTTCAATTCATTAAAGCGGGTTATTGTCGAACAAATTAAACCGCATACTTGAATTTTTGATCAAAGTCGGGTATTAAAAAAAAAAAAAAAAAAATTATATTTCTAATTAATATTTCATCAAAGTGCTTATTCGCATGGTCCCAGTGAGGCAGTTTGTGCCAGCGCAGAGACTGTGTTCATTAAAGCAACACCTGAGAGTGCCCATGTGCTTTCATGCAGGCCTGCACGTCTCCTCACATGCATCCCCCCCCCCCATCCAAATCCCTTAAGAAGAAACACACACACAGTCCTTTTTCATCAATCAAAGAGCTCAAATAAATTGATTTTTGGTTTGAAAGCCTGTGTTTGATCAGTCCGTGCTCCTAATCTACGACGCCTGCTACAGCCTTCGACAGGTAGATGGGACAGTATAGCAGCGCTGATGCATAGATCGGGGGATTTGAGAAGCGTCCGTGTTTTTAAAAAAAAAAAAAAAAAATTTGTGGTGGGATTGTGTGATGCTGCTCAGAGAGGTCTTGTTAAGGAGAGACAAGAATTCCCCCTATGCTGTCGAGCGAGAACACATTTAACACTTAGCAATGACCCTTAGCAGTAATAAAACGGGAGTATGAGGCCACACATGACGGCTACCACGGCTGTGACCTGAGGATGTGTATGTAAATCACACATTTTCCATTACCCTGCATGTGTGTGTGTGTGTGTGTGTGTGTGTGTGTGTGTTTGTGTGCGACAAACACACTTTGTAAGCTTTGCTGCGAGGCTGTATGGTCAAACAAACCACTTAAACTGCAAATGAGCTGCAAACAAGGAGCAGAAGAGTAACGTTTTGCGCATTCGTAAAGAGGATTTGGCCGTCGCCATCGCAAGACTAAACCGGTGCAGAGCACCGAAGAGATGGGCCGGCATTAACCAAAAGTGGCAGACTTCTGCGGCCTTGAATACATTCTTTTTTATGTTTTAAAAATGCAAATCATATTGCACCAACATAACATTACTGAAACAAGGTCTCTCTTTTTGTTTTGGTTTTTTTTTAGTGGTGAACACAACAGAAACGTCAAATTAATTAGACACATGAAATACTGGGGACAAATGAGATGACAGAAAGCAATTATTGTGTGAACGAGTTATGAAGAAGCTGTGCTCCTGACACGCAGACAAAAAAAAAATACAAACGTGGAACCCGAACTGTCAAATGGAACAAAAGCTGGGAGGGAAATATGGCAGTATATTTTAAGTTACCATGAGGAACTTTTAACTGGTTATGAAACAGTCTCAATGTAATACCGATGCCTCTATATGACCTTCAGAAGTTATTTCTATTCATCGGTGCAACCAGGTCCAGCAAAATCGGAGGAAATCATGCAGGTTCACGCAGACGGACCCAGTTCCGGCTTCGCTGCCGTCTGCGACCTGCAGTCGGAGCTTCAGCTGCTTCGACCACAACCAGGACTGCTCAGGGCAGACGGTCAGACCCTGCTGCAGTATTTGGGAGGTTTTTGTAAAAGGGACTCTGGTGCTCGGAAACACGACTGCAAAATCCAAAAACAAACCTTGTGTAAGATGACACATTGCCTCAAAAATAGCTTTCATTGTCTCTCTACTTGAATAGAAATAGTGAAGCTCATTGAACAACCTTTCATGGAACTACGGCCGCAACTAATGACTATTCCCATCACTAATTAACCCGTCGTTATTCTACTACAGTTGATTGATCAATTAGCTCACAAAACGTCCAATTACAAGTCCCCAGATCAGATGACTGCGTCAAATTGCTCGTTTTGTTCGGCAAACACTACACAACGCAAATACATTTAATTTACAAAGATGAGATTAATTAAAGGCATACCAGCTGTTAATTAATTTTCTGTCAATCAACCAAACGTTAAATGAAATTTAGCAGTAAACAGAACCTCTAATCACATAAAAAGAATGGGTGCAATATTCACCGGACATCTTCTTTATGACACGGCTCATGAAACGCACTAAGAATAGGTCGATAACACACGGCACTGATTTAATGTCGCGCCGCTGTTGTCTTCTATCACAGGTTGCCGTAAATAGCGCAGCTCCAGAGGCAGCTCTCCCCTTGCTTTGACTCCACATGTGACACGCGGCGCATGGTGAATCACTGTGGGACCGCAGGATTGGGGAGATGGTGGCATGTTAGAATTAGCATGCTCTGTTGACAGCATGCCTGGCACACACGGTGTCGACCGCACACACACACACACACACACACACACACACACACACACACGCGCGCACGCTCTTAACAAGAGACACGGCGAAGCGGTGTTGTCATGTGCTGTAGTGCCGACTGTATTGCAGAGCTCCCCAAAGAGCGCCACTGTCAGCCGAAGCAAGTGGCAAATCTGCAGCCGTCCTCTGGGTGTGGAGTCAGATTACAGAGGGAGAGACAAGGATGTACGAGCATCAAGAATCCGCTTCACTGTGTCTCCACACACTTGTGAAGAAATAGGACATTTTTCAGGACAAATCACTGAAGAAAAGTGTTCGGATTGTCCTGAAAGTTTTGTTAAGAATGCTTGTGGTTCTCTTTTTCCCCATCCTCGATGCAACTTTGTGTATTACAGTTCAGTCTCCAGCTGAAGGGCCCCTCCAGGGGTCCACCACACTGCCACCTTCCATTATCACACTTGCCGCTGCCTAATTGGGTCTTTCTCTGCTGCCATGCTCTGCACCAAATTCCACCGGCTGTTATTAGCATCAAGAATATAAATGTTTGGTGTTTCTTTCTTTTTTTTCACAAATTCTGTAACTGCCACATCCCTACTACCAGAATACTAATTTCTTTAAGTGCTCTTAAACACAATTGAGCTTTTGATTGCTATTGGGATTCTTTTTTAATTGCTTTTGCTTTGATCATTAGAGAATGGCACCTAATTCAAACGTCTCGACTGGTTTGTTGTAATATCTGCCAGCTCGAGGATCTCGCAAGATTAGCAAGCAACACCAGGCCCTCCGGATCTGCAGGTGTCGGATCCGCGAGGAGGCTTTCTCGGAAAACGGGGGTCTGAAGCAGAGCAGCAGTGGAGGCATTTTGATCGGGTCAACAGTTATGTGTGGGCAGACAGGCCTTAATGGACGCTGCCCCGGTCCTGTCACTGCTGGAACATTAGAGAGCTGTTGTCAGGGGCCATAGTGGGAGTGAACGTACGTGTGTGTGTGTGTGTGTGTGTGTGTGTGTGTGTGTGTGTGTGTGTGTGTGTGTGTGTGTGTGTGTGAGGGGGGGGGGGGACATCAAGCAGTCGATAAGACGTGACTCAAGGGACAAAATGTTGGAGCAGAGACAATAGAGGAGGGCAGCTTTTCAGCAGGCATTCAAAAAAGCCTCGCCTAACAGTCGCATTGTCTGTAATTCAATACGATAATCGATTGTTTTGCAACTTGCGTATATATATATATATATGATTTTGGAGCGGTATCTGTAAATATGTTCCTGTAACATTTCAAATTCTACTTTCTATGACTTTAACCTGTTGTGCTATTGCAGAATACGGTGTTGACGATCATTAGAAACGCCCCAGTGACTCACAAGAATGTACAAAAAAAAATATCTGCTTATGGATGAGGGAAAAATGCTCTGCCCTGAGGCCACAGAGTCCACAGTACAGCACACACAGTGGGAGAACAGCAGGAGGTGGATGCTGGCACGCTGCTTATGGAGAGAAGTATAGCCGTTTGCTGCATATGCAGATTTGTGAAAATAAAGTTCAGCAACTGAACTTAATATCTACACACACACAAACACTAGAGACCTCGTACATCAGCGGCTTCGAATAGCAGTGAGGTCAGCCAGTAAGGGACTCAACTGCATACAGTCTGCTGACCCATTAACAAAATCGGATTTCTGCTCTTAGATTTTGCTTTGATAGACTATTTCACAGATGTTTATTTCCTGTGGAAGTGAATGACATAATGCCCTTCTCTTGAAACGGTCTATATAGAGATGTGTTGAATTTTTGGACTTGAGAACACTTCGCTAAACTCTGTTGTTTTGGCAGAGCGGCAGCAGTTAACTCTCCGTTATGGTCACATACCGATTAGAGTTGGCTGAACATGAATTTAAAAGGCGCCTTATGCGGTTTTTGATCACTAGTAGCGCCAAAGGAGCTACGTTTCTACGAGCAATCTAATGTTTTGTTTGCATCTCTTTCACGTAGGGGAGCATGTGGTCCCACAAATCAAAAGTCCTGCCCACGGTCTCACACTATTCCACTGATGGACAGCTAGCAGCGACACGCCACGGAAAGTAGAAAGGCTCGAGGCAAAATACACAAAAGAAGAAGCTCACATGCATGGATGTAAATGATGCAGATCTCACTTTGTTAAAAAATATGTCAGCTTTGCATATTTCTTAAGAGGAAGGACATGCATTCAACGGGTTTTTTGGGGCATTAAAGACTCTGTATACGTCATTCGGAGCATTAATAAAGCAGCAAACAATCATCGAGCTGTTAGCTGCTAGCACTGTTAGCTTCTAGCACTGTTAGCTGCTAGCACTGTTAGCTTCTAGCACTGTTAGTTGCTAGCACTGTTAGCTGCTAGCCGCTGGCTCAGCCGTCGTCACGTTCGGAGCTGCGTGTGCGCTCTGAATTCCTATAGAGCTCCTTTAAAGATACACACAATGCTTTTTGGTGAATAGCAGAACTATAACTCTATTGCCACATTTTAAAGATTTTGAATGGTGTTAAACTTTAAAGCTAACACTTCCTCTATATCCCTTTTATCTTTCCACTTTAGCTCCCTCTCCCACACCTCCTCTGAATGCATCTTTCATGTTCTAGCCCTCTGAGTCCGCTGCCTTTTGTCTATGTGGTCATTTCAAAGCTCCGACTCATGCAGTCTTTTCGGTTGCCGTGCGATTTCTTCCGAGCAATAGGCGGATGATGAAATCCGAGGGACCATTATTTTCCATTTTTGAGCCGCAAGATTTCAAAGCAAGTTGTGTAAGACATCAGCTCCACGAGGAAGAAAGGAGGAGATCGATTCATTTTAGTTACTGAGGCGGTCGAACTCATTGTACTGCTTGCCACCCTCTGGAAATTCCAAGTCCTCTTAACAGTCAAGATGTTTTCAACAAAGCTGTACAGGAAGCTGAAACAGCCTTTGACATTTTTTTTTTCCTTTGAAGTTAGTCCCAAAGAGCAGATTTTGTCAGTTGGTTGTCATTTGAAAATGCCGTTCTGCTATACAGTATTGTAAATATAAAAACAGGAAATGGGGCTCCTGACTTGAGTGCAGGAAGGACTGAGGTTTCACCGTTGAGGTTGACTGAACTCTTTGATCCCACTTCAACATTACTGTCAGACGATGCCAAAGAAGAGCTAAACGTCTCGACCATACACTTTCCAATTTTCGTCCACTCCTTGGGTTTCTAAACCCCCTTTTAAAGCTCCACCTTTTCATGCAGTAAGCCCACATTTTATGTAGAGTTCAAACAACAGAATTAGCTTTTTAAAATCCTAGAAACTATGGATACAATGGATGTGTTGTATATGTGTAAAATTCAGGAAGTGGGTTCAACTGTGACGCTTAAGGTGCATTTAAATGAGATCATGATTATTTCCCCACAAACCTCTTGTTGAGTATTACAAATAACAATGTATGTGAAAATGTTTTACTGATAGAAAAGCTGTTTGTTTGATATTAAAATCCAGTGCACAAAACAAGTTTAATGTTTAATATGTTAAAAACAAAATGCTGTTGGAGAATCCGCTCTTGTTTCATATCAAAAGATGTCTGTTTTTCGCCTTGGCCCAATCATACCTCATACTGTATATTTAGCTCTCTCCACACTACCACCGGTGACAGATATTTGTTTACTCATACATGAAATAACACAGACAGAGCCGATTCCAGGATGCTCTTGGAGAGTCCATCGGGAAAGTAATCAAACCCGGAGCGAGCGGAGAGAGCGGCGAGGCAGGTTTTCAATCATCCCCGGGCGAACTAGTGTTGCATTACGACCATGTGGCTTTCGGCTGTCGCGATCGCGCGCGCTCGTGTGCTCAGCAGTTCTGAAGAAACATGCTGACTCGGGTATATGAGCTGCCAATCATTATTTTCAGCGTAGTTATTCATGTGAATACACTGACTGCTGTTTTCTTTAAGGAAAAAGAAGCCGAGGAAGTCGAATCTCTGGATCTGGAGCTTCTTTCTCCTCTTGTGCTCTGCACACGAACGTTAACCTGCACATAGATCAATAACTATCTGAAAATGTTAATTAGAAAGTCCTACTGTATCTATAAGAGTAAATAAAAGACAGTGAAGTTAAGTGGTTATGTTTAAAGAACCGTCAGAAGGTGCTGCGGCTGACTGTTAGCATCTTTATCACAGGAAACATTGTCTGCACAGTTCATTGCATTTTGTACTGGAGAATACATAACATGTTAACACGAGAGAAGGAGGACGTCTTAATGTGCTTTTTTAAGCACCACAACACTCTCTATGATAATAATAAAAAAAAAAGTCATACATTATGGCTGAGTCACAAAATGAAGAGCTTCAATGCGAAACCGCCCACATCTCTTTCTTGCAAGTTGGCTGTGCATTCTTATTAGAATGTCCTGAAGCACAAACATCTTCGTAACCACACAGAGAAACCCTAAAACTACATCTAACTGACTGACGTGTGTCTAAATAATACAACCTTTAAGTCACATACTCTGAAAAAATGTTTTCGGCAAATGTGAGGACAATTTTGGTCTGCAAACAGCATCAGCGGCTCAAGAATAGAATAAAACCTGCTGTTAGGTCAGTGTTGTCAGTAGGGATTGTGGCCCTGTGTATGATGCAGACATTTTTTGTTTTTTGCAAGGTTCCAAAAGGGAGCTTGACTGCAGCTTGACTCTCTGTTTCTCAAATACCACGTTCACCAGTACCTCCTCATGAAAACAACAAGATGCAGTTAGATGAATTACGCGAACAAAATGCGATCACAACATTGAAAACGAGAGGTTCATCCCAATATGTGGAACACTTACTTGGGGTATTACACCAAATCACATTTTGATTATATTCTCATTTTATCAATATGCCTTGGCACCTCGTGGGATGCATAACAGGAATACTGCTTAAAAAGAAGGATTTTTTTTTTTTTTTTTTCAGTCTGCATTTCTTTTGAGACTTTTCGCTACTTTTACATCACAGAAATAAGCCGAGCGGGTTTTGGCTCTCGGGACGGCATTTGGATCAGACTGAAAACTCTCAACAACTGTGAGATGGATTGCCGCGAAAGACATTCATGGTCCATAGAGGATAGACTCCAATGACTTCAACATGGCGGTCGACATTACACCTGCCGAACATCGACATGCTAGCATTGTCACAGTGAGCATGTTAGCGTGTGCTAAGTACAGCTTTACAGAGCTGCTAGCATGCCTGTACTCTTAAGAGTCATATTTAAATACACAACATTCACACTTCATACTTAAGTTCCTGCACATATAACTTCTATTGTTGTGAAGTACAACTGTGACCGGATCTCTCAAGGTGCCTCTTTTATCTTCACCCAAATAGAGCTGGAAACCGGATGAGTAAGCAACTTTCATTTCCATCTGCCATCTTTGTGTGGGTCGTGGAACGGAGGCACATTTTGAGGAACTCTTCAATGTCTAATAGAGACAAAGTTACTTCGCAGTGCACTCCTACAAATCGGAAACACCTGAGTGGAGCTGATGGCGGCTTACGGAGCATCTGGAGGAGCATGGAGGGATTCCTAAAAGAAAACTATGACAGCGTACCCCACCTCCACACGACACCAACATTACAAACAGATAGAATACACAAAAAAGCTACTCTACTCCACAACAATGCTATCAATACCCAAAAATGCCCTCCCTGTGTCAGCTCTGGGAGCATCAATAGTGATGTGGGTTGGCTGACAGGTTAACAGGAGTCATTTTTAAGGGTTAATGAGCACTTATAAATGCACACACACACACACACACACACACACACACACACACACACACATAGACAAGCTACTGTCAGTCCTCAGAGCTCTGAGTGGGTGGCTGATGCCTCTCAAATGGAGTCCAGAGCAAAATGATGCAGAGGGACTGTCTGTGCACGCATGTGTGTCCATATGATGACACTTAACAAATGGTAATACAACAGTGAATGACTTGACGAGGCCCTTTCATGATTAATGTTAATCTCAAATCCTGGCAGGATCAAGCGCCCGGTGTTTTTCTTGATCTCTGAAAGGAGCGTGGAATCTGTGAGTACAAACCGGTCTTTGTCAAAACTAAGACTGTAATCCGCGGTGTAGGCAAGAAACGCCCTCGCAACAAGCCTCACGGCCAGCATTACTTTGGGAACACCTGTGCAGCTGTTTGACTACCAGCATTTCTTTATTCTAGCAGAATGATCATTTTATGATATTTCACACGGAAGGAAGAGAAGAAGAAAATGTTTTCGCAACCCAGTCTCCAGGAAAAATGTTGGCATTGTACGTTTCTGCAAGACACAAAAATACATTTCATAAATGCTTTTTTTTAACAACCTCGTATCGCGCTTGCAGAAACGCACAATGCCACGTGGTTAACGATTAGTTAGACTAAGGCAACAAAACTACTCGGTTAAGGTTAGAAAAAAAATCCAATATTTGCAAACATTTCAACAGTTAGATGAGTAGACTTCACATAGATACAAGAAAAGAAGAAGAGCAGAGCGGCACAGACTCTCAAACTCCTACTCTGTATCGTTCAGACAGTAAACATGTGTCAGATTACAAGAATACCTTTGAAGATTCACCCCAAGACTTACTTTTACCTTAAGTTTGTGTGCAGAATGCAGAGTGACGGAGAGTAATGACTCCGACAATGACAAAATGACACAAATGTGGCAAACGCTGACTGAGAAGCCTGACATCAACATAAGACGTCGCCTCTACAGTGTGAAAGATCAAATTGAGGCTCTAAATTCGATTTTAAGACCATTTCAATGCAGTAAATCCTAACTAGTCCCATTAGTATTTGAATTTGATAAGAATCCAATTCGAGAAAGTGGACAAGTTTCAATCACCGGTGGACTTTCCTTCCTGTAGCTGAAGGCTGAGTGTGAAGGAGGAGATCTAAGATGAGACATATTGCACCGTGGCAATGAAGTGGATATTGACACAATCAATCTTCCCGGGGTGTACGAGCACATCTCTTTTTATTTGGTGTACATATGTGTGTGTGTGTGTGTGTGTGTGTGTGTGTGTGTGTGTGTGTGTGTGTGTGTGCGTGCGTCTCTCTCCTTCCCACCTTTTCCCCTGATTCTTTTTACTTTATTTGCAAGTTCAGGCTCATCAGTCTTCTCCAGCAGCGCAAGGGGGTTCGGGGGGGGGGGGGGGGGGGGGAGGAACAATCTCATAACTTTCTCATTACCGCCCC
The DNA here is from genome assembly GCF_023349555.1 of Cebidichthys violaceus. Lineage (NCBI taxonomy): Eukaryota > Metazoa > Chordata > Actinopteri > Perciformes > Stichaeidae > Cebidichthys > Cebidichthys violaceus. The sequence goes on from NW_027176384.1 coordinate 9,898,682, forward strand.
GGCCTCATGAAGAATACTGCTGCGGCTCACAGATAACAACAAACCATGCTTTTGGGACCCGAAAAACCATTTCTGCAGCACTTTTTGCTCTCTGAAACTCATTAAGTAATCCAATAAAGGGGCAAAGGAAATAAGGTTAAAGTTATCATGATAATGAAAAAAAAAGGATAAAACTGAGCAAATTCAGGGTGCTGGATGTAAAAAAAACAAAACTAAATCATATGGCCAAAAGGTTCATAAATCTAAATCATGCCCCAAAATGTTATTAGTGATCTTGTTCAATTAAGACCTGGAAATGTATGTCATGCTATATGGAAGAATTATGCTAAACCGAAACTCTTGCATCAACTTAAGAAAGTTTGTGAGCACCAGAATCCCTCAAATCCTCATTAACAGGGCGGACAGACGGCCCGCTTCTCTAAAGGCCAAATCATCACGGCGGAGGTGATGGATGGAAGTGAAAGCTGCCCCGACTGTTTCACCGAGAGAACACACACACACACACACACACACACACACACACACACACACACACACACACACACACACACACACACTGTCCCCAAACAGACCATCCATCCTCGGAGAATGCAGCCACAGAGCACTACGTCTTCTGGCCTGTCGCCGGCAAACCAGCGGAGGCCTGCACTTGATCACGCGCCTTAATTGCCCCCCCCCCCCCCCCCCCCCCCCCCCGACAGCGGAGACACGCTCGTACGGGGGGGGGGGGGGGGCGCAAACAAATTAAGAAACAAGGCGACCACACGTGTGCGACCTGTCGAGAATTTGAGATCTTTCATTTGGGATCAAAACAGGCGAAACGGCAGTTCAGGAGGTCTGACTTCTGCAGGCAGTAAATACGGTGTTCCCCAGTGAAGACGCAAGGAGGAGAAATCCATCTGTTTCCATCTTTATTGACGTGTGCTGCTGCTGCTGCTGCTTTTAGTCCGATACAGACCATCATGAAGTCTGAAGGGGTCCGCTGACACAAAATGACTTCTGATTTATGGTTTTGATTCACCCTCTTTTCCGCCGGAGAGCCAATTCATATCCGGCGGTGGAGGTATGGAGATAAATAGTCTCAGAAATGATCACAGCTTCGGCATTGGATTTGCAACGATCAACGGATTAGTTCAAAGACTGCTGGAGACACGTTGAAGATGTTGGAGTGGATAAATGGCCAGAGGTCTGTGTGCAGCGTAGCGGATGTGACGAGGCGGTAAGTAATGAGTTTTCGTTGCATGAGCTGCTTGCAAATTGAGGGTTAACTAAACTGAAAAGACATCTTGTGACAGAGCACCATCTCCTGGGCAAAGACGAGCGTTACGCGCAACAGTAGAGGAACTCTTACTGTGTCTAAGGCCTTTAAAATCAAACGGAGATTATTGTGCTTTTAGTGGTCAAAACTAAGGAAGAAATGTGAAATGAACAAAGCACATTCTTGTAACCTTCTGTTTCTTTTACCTTTAATTATTTGCGTTGAGGTGACGCGTCATTATGATCGCATTGAACAAGTAATTTCATTATTTACATTAGAACTAAAAGTAAATGTTCAGATGAGAATTGGTGATAGAAACCATACAACTTTGTCAACTATCAGAGATTTCGCGATGCATCACATACAGTGGTACACATCTGTTTAGTGTCTTTGTAATGGGATTACCAAAGCTCATGTTGCAAAAATCAATAAACTGGATTTTCAGGATTTTTACAGCAATGTGACAAAGCTTATTTCGTCAGCTATTTAAATCCACCAAAAACAGACATTCTGCTGTGGTTGTTTAATCTTGAAACATAATTTAGACATGTTTTATATAACCTTATACATCAGTGTGATAGAGAATTATACCCAAATCGCCTCTAATTCAAATATGCTTCTTTTTACGTGAAAATGTATGCCAATAAAACCAACTGACGTCTAGAAGTTTATCCATTTATTCATCTTCTATGCGTCCTGAATAGACTAAATCCACAATTGCTATTTAAATAGCTAACAGACGTTTCCTTTAATAGTGTCCCTGTTTGCTGTGCTACCTGGTTTGGCCATAAGGTGGCAGAATCTCACAACAAGAGAAAGCGCTTTACTGCAGCAGGTGACCAACAGATGCAGGGGACACTGATTTCAGATTTTTGTTGCCATTAAGTTCAACACATAATTACCATATTTTTATGGAAATTGCCTCCTACATTTAGTGGGCATGTTGTTAAATAAGCATTCTATAATAGTGTCTATTGCTACATTATATGTGCTGTGTTGTTGTTTGGCTGGAACAAAACATATTTAAAAACACACTTCTATATGCGGATCAAATAATTTAAACCACCTATGGCTGGGAGACATGGATTACATAAAAATATGTAGATATTTTTAGGCTGTAACGAAATATACAAAATATATATCTCTTGATATTTTCATATTTTTTCACATTACATGTTTGATTTAACCGTTTGATGTGTATGATCATACCAGCGTGATCATTCCAGTAAAATACTCATATCAGAGGGCTTTCATTTTGAAATTCCACATCAAAATGGCCTGATATTGTCTTATTTTGAAGGAAAAATTGGGAGGGTAAACAGGAAGTTTCTCATTGACACTCTTGAGGTGGCGTACTGTCATTTTAAAGTGAGACTGGTCATCAGAAATGTCGATTAGACGCTCTCCATCACAAGGCTTTTTTTTTTTTTTTCATGTCGGCCGCCAGAACGAAGCATCTTCTTGCGTTCCGAAACACACAAGTTCACGAGAGCAGCTCCCCGAGGAAGCGGCACCCTATCGGAGCAGCAAATTACAGCAGCCACCATAATCCCTCACAGCGGGGCGGCTTGGGAGCCGGCTGCAGCTGGCTCTTCCAATCACCGATGTGCAACCGAGGTCCCCGAAAAATGAGCTCAGGAATTTGACTGGTAATGGAGTATTAAGTAAAGGATGTAAATACTTCCACCACTGCATCTCCACTCCCCCCCACCCACCCACCCACCCACCCACCCACCCACCCACCCACACACACACACACACACACACACACACACACACACACACACACACACACACACACACTGCTATAATTAAACATCTCACCACAGTATCTACTGCTATAATTAAACATCCCTCTCACCTTATCTCAGACTAACACTGTCCTTGGCCCACTGACCACTGCAACTTGCTCAGTCAGAACGCAGCCGTGGCTGTTTTTCCCCCCCTGGGTACTAATGAAGTAGGAAATAACCTTTAGCTGTGTGACATTTCGCAGCTCCTTGCTTATTGTACAGCGCGGGCAGAATGTTCTGAAGGGAGCTGTGGGGTGCTGGTCTTGTAGTCCCCACGGCTGATATTAAATGTCTTCCCGTCCAGCACGTGTGATCCAGACCGAACGCGGCCGTTCATCCCGATGCGTTCCTTTCCTCCAGAAAGTCTGATTTAAAACACACCTTTACACATATTCACTTTTACTTTCGCTCCGATAAAACTCACTGAAGAAAGGACTTGGTTCCAGCCATTAATAATCCCGATCAATGAACTCAGAGACCTGAAGAAGATTGCATCTTGACTCGCAGTGCGCTAATGCACACCCGGGGCTTGACTCATCATTTGTCCTCCAAGACTTGACATGAGACTTTATCTTTAAGACTTAAAAACAGCTCTGGGAAACAGCCAGCTTTCCCTCACTGCACTCGCCTGTTCATCTTTTTTGGGGTATCTGCTGCCGTTAAAGTCCAGTTTTATTTACCGCTGAGCCTCCATCGCAGGAGGAGGAGGAGGAGGGGGCAGATCTGCACTCACACAGCGCTGTGGTCTTAAAAAGGCTAAAAACTTGCACTTGATATTGGATGAGCAAGCGAAGCCCCGGTTCCCACCCCACTTCAAGTTAAGACTGTAATGAGATGCCGAACTCGCTGCACTCAATTTCCCAAATTGAAGTGTCTCCACGGGGCTTCTGTGGGCTGGCGGGAAGAGCGAACGAGCAACGTCGAATAGGTGAGGTCGAATAGGTGAGGCCTTGGCTTGAATGGGTGTTTTTCTACGTGTGCGGAAGTGTGTGTGTGTGTGTGCGTGCGTAAACGTGTTTGTTGTGCGTCAGTAGAGATTTGAACCACACTTCAGCAGGTTCCTTTGCATTTGGCCACTAACACGTTCACTTCCTCTTCAGATGGATTAATAAACAAGACAGGGTGGCGAGCCACTAAGCTTGGATTAACTTGCTAATGAGCCACCGAGTAGAAATGAGATGTTGGGCCGCTGTAATATTCTCTGCTCGAGTACTACCTGACCCCAGATCTGCCATGTGGCGATTTGATTGATGAACACGTACATTTAGGGAAAACTCAGCATAAAAGCAGAAAACTGGAATAAAGAAATTGAGCTTCAAAGTCGCAAGCAAGAGTTGAAAATGCAAATCACACCTCAAGGCTCCATTCATTCTGGAGCTCGCCCAATTGTCTTCATCTGCTGGTGAAGACCATGTGATGTGATCACACTGCGCTTGACTGTTTCTTTGCCTCAGGGATCAGGTAATAAAGCAGGAGAGCGTAACCTGTGTGTGGTATCTCTCTGCACTCTACAGGGATGAAAGTGGAAAGTTATTTACCTGTGGCGCCACAAGCGAAGAGGCCGCGATCCAACGGAGAGAGGCAGCGAGCGCAGAGGAGAGAAAAGAGAGAGAGAGAGAGAGAGAGAGAGCGCGTTAGATCAGTCGGACATTTAAAAACTTCCCTTACACAGGCACAAAATAAAATGAACACAATGGAGGAAGATCGAGTGAGTAATTGCAGTGTGGAGTGAACAAACAAAGCCGTTGCGCTGCTTGTACCGAGGCGGCTAAACTGAGGATGCTCCACTGATCTCGTTTGAATGACAATTGTGTTTCTCAGGTTATGCGCTAAACCAGCTGTTGTCGTTCGCAGCGACGCGTCGACAGGTTTTCAACGACGCCCACGCACCCGTCTTCTGGCCGGGCTATTTAGGAGGCTGGAGGCCCAAAACCATCACCACCACCTCCCAAAAAACAAACGGAGGTGAATGAAGGCGGTCTTGAGCGTCAAACAAACACTTCAAAGAGTGCTCTGCTCCCGTGCAGATGATCTTTGTTTCCCCTCATCCGTCTGCGGATCCTCTGCCTCTTTCTCCGACTCCCCTCTCTCATGTTTTCCCTCTTTTCTTTGAAGCCGGGCACGGGAATGAATCTGGAGAAGATCCGTTTCGCCGTGGCAAAGCGCCGCGTTGCCGCTGAGGCCGCGTCTCCGGCGCGGTGGGGATCAGCTGAGACGGTTGCTATGGATTCTCAAAATAACTCGGGACGAGACGTCTTAGCTCAGGGACGGAGAGAGGAAGTCTGACCTCGTCTTATGTTTGTTTCCGGCAACCAAATTGCTCAGCTTTTCTTTTCTTTCTTTTTTATCTCAGTAAACTATGCACTCTGTTTTCTTAAGACAGTCAAACCCCCCCCCCCGCCTTCCTCTTCCTCCTCTTCCTCTGTAAATTTGTGTCTTGTAAGTGCTTGCGTGTGGTGGTGGTGGACAACAACAGCGGCCCGTCCACAGGGGACGAGAGTGAAGGGATGGAAAAAGGATGGCGAGGACAGAATCACCCAGCGGAAGAAAAGCACAAACCCATTTTCACCTCTCAGGGCAAAGGCACCGACACGAGGTTGTCACGCAACAACCACCCCCCCCCCCATCATCTCTATCTCTTTAATCCTAAAGAAACGGCACAATATATTAAAAGTCTGGATCTGTTTATTAATTAAAACGGTCCCACGGGCAACAAAATATACAGACTTTTAAAATGCCAATATCTTCAGACTGAAGCTGATGATGTCACACAATAAGCCTCTGATTATTACCTTGTATTATTTTTAGGTGTCACAACTTCAGAACCTCACAGCTCCACTTCCTGCTCTCATCTCTTCTGTTGCGTACATAGAACGGATAGATGATCACCATGGTTATACGATAATAACATTTTTGGTCTGAGGCTATTCATACTGCTCATATTATGCATCAATATTTAATAGTTTTAATATCTTTAAGTATGATCATTTTCATGAAAAATCCATTACTCAGCGTTTGCAAATGAAGTCCACTTTTGTCTCTGAAACAGTAATTTGCATGTTTGTATTTGACTTTTGTTAGACATTAAAGGTGCTATGATTGAGGGATCGCCTCCGCACGGCTCTCAACATGGTGACGGCTGAGCAGCTAACAGTGCTAACGGCACCAAACGGAGCAAACGACGGCAAGAATGAGCTAATAGTGTTAACTCGAAGGGGAACTGGAGAGTGGGCGCCACGCTTGGGACGCCGGTATCAGCGGTAACCACAATAGGAGCGCAGAGAGGATGTGATTAGCAAGCTAGTGGGACAGACAGACAGACACACACACACACACACACACACACACACACACACACACACACACACACACACACACACACACACAGGGTCTATTAGCTACATCTATAAAAGCACAGAGAAACAGATTAAAACACTCAAGGGAGAGTGACTTCATTCTCTGCTTCATTCAATCTTTACAAAGCAAATAGTTGTTTGCTGCTACATTAATGCTCTGAATTTCAAATTTAGCACTTTTAATATTTGCATAGAAGTTGCTAAAACAGTATGTTGCCTTTAGTGCATCAGCGTTGTGTACGGCGACCTTTGCTCTTCGAGTCTAAGTGTTAGAAGTTAGAGAAGTCGATTTCTAATTTTTAACCTCTATCAAACTCCAATGCAGTTGAACTGAAAATCTGTCTAATTGTGATGTTTCATTAACTCCTTTATTCACACTTTATATGCCGAAATAAGACAAATACATCAAAACAGCTTGGGGCTCAAAGATTCAACTGTGTTAACGCGTTTTAGAGTGGAGTTCTCTTTTACAAGCTTCCAACTAGTGCAAGATGAAGTACACAATAATACTCAATCGCACAAAATGGATCCCAATCTGTGTATTTTTTCCTTGGAGGAGTATTTGCCTTACAGAAGCGGAAACACAGCAAACTGTCAGCTTCATATTCAACACTGAGTGTGTGTTCTTCAGTCACTCAGACATGCATGACTTCCATTACTGATGACCTCTATTTCTGCCGCTGCGTCACATGACAAGCCCTCTTAGTCACTCGCACATCGGCATTCACGTGCAAAGACGCGTACTGTAGACGCTCACACACTCACATAACTTATGCACGCTCACACACTTATATCAGTCCACCTCCTCGCTGCAGCTCTCCTCCTCCTCCTCCTCCTCCTCCTCCTCCTCGCTCACCCCTTCCTCTTCCTCTCTCATTACGCCCTCTCTCTCCTCCTCAGAAATGTCAGCCTCCTCACAGATACATCTCCTCGCATATGCTGCTTCGTTTTGGCATTTAAATATCAACGCAGCAGCACATGCAGTACCCGAGTCTCGGCTTCCAGGGGTTTAAAATGCAGAGTTGGTGAAGAAAGATTTAAGGCTGTAGTACAGCGGTAGCAAGCTGGTTACTGTGCATTACGTATAAGAGAAAGAGAAGTGGACTCACAGGACATTCATCCTTTATTTATCGAGATAAAGTGCCGTAAGCTGCCCTTTCAGTATAGAAGTGAGACTGTGGAAGCTGATTGAATTGTTCACATTACTCAATAAATCTATTATCTATTCCATTGACACGAGTGAACTATTATGGCAAGTGTTCTTGCTACGATTGTGACTCGTCCCGCAGCATTTCATCCATATCTGTAGAGCAAAGGAACGTCCGTTAAGTCAATGCAAACCACGCAGAAACAGGCAATGTCTTGACATGAAGCTAAATCGATCCAGAACTATCCTGACGAACGAAAAATAACTGGTCTTGAACTTCAGCACAAACAGCTACCCCAAAGGTCAGAGTCTACAGGCGGATGCTAGGGTGAGATGCTATATTTACTGCAAGAGCAAGAAGAAGCAGGTGAGCACAGCAGTTAAGAGGGGACACTCAGAAGTTCATACTTGTTGGGCTTCTACTAGAACATTTACATGATTCAATGCTCAAAAAAACACCTTCTTTTTCTCATACCGTCTGTAGGAACGTACCTGTTTTCACGTCTGAAACGCTCCGTTTTAGCGCCTGTCTCTTGACCCGAAAAGGCCCAATCTGCTCTCATTTCCGGTCTTCCGTATCTGCGCCGTCGCCGTTTTCCCAGCTTCACTGCAGTGTGTGTGTGTGTGTGTGTGTGTGTGTGTGTGTGTGTGTGTGTGAACTGTATTGAGTTTAGCGTCACTTCTTCCGGTGACATCTCAACCTTATGGAAATCCTGACGGCTGGTTTAAAAAAAGGCACATTTTCTGAACGCAAGCTTTGTGCATTTCTCCATGTATTGAGCGTTTTGATACTTTCACAGTATTTATTTTGCAACTAGACCTGCTTTATAATAAATAAAAAAAAAGACATGGAAATCTCACATTCTACAACACGGGACCTTTAAAGATATATTAACGATGACTAGGGATGGTATCGTTTGGGTTTTTTCCGATACCGGTGCTAAAACGATACTTTTAAAACGATACCGGTGTCTAAACGGTGCCTGAACCGATACTTTAAAAAAACAAACACACAAAACGACGATTGACGACATTAAAGAAAGGCTTTTTTTTATTGCCAAGGCAATTTGTTTTCTTCAAATTGAACAATATATTAACTGTTTGACGTATTCTATGAATATAAATACATACAAAACACTTGGCTTCAAACTACAGCTTCAAACTTTTTAACTTCAAACTATGAACAATATATTAACTGTTAACAACAGTTTACAGCATAGTTAGATAAATATAAATAAACTTCAGCAATTCTTTTGCAGAAATATGAGCATATTTGCCTCGGCACCGAAAGGCACCGAAATGAAGCACCGAAATATTGGCACCAGTTTTTGGTACCCGACCCTAACGATGACGACAACACAATTTCGATTTTGAACGGCAGACTAGAGCTGCTTCTTTCGCGGCTCATTGCTCTCTCAAGTGGCACAAGGAACTTGAAAAAAAGAAGAAAAAAAAAAAAAAAAAAAGCAGATGCAGGTGTGAAAAAAAGCATCAAAACTCTGCAGCAGGAGCAGCAGTGACCTCGCTGTGGCCGAGCATCAGTGAGGGCTAGCTTGCGGCCACTAGAATCATTTTCTGCGTCGTCGGGCTATTGAGCTCATGTACTGGAGCCGGCTGCTGTGCTTGACAGCAGTCGGTGAGCGTTAAAGATTCTGCCCACCCCACAATGTGCCAGTCGGTCAAACCGAAGAGCGTTCAGTGGCAGTCACTTCCCTGACCCCGACGCTCCCACTGCTCCCTCAGACTTATGTCAGCAGACAGCTTGAGCGCTTTGCTTTTAGCCCGAGGGCATAACTGGAGGTTAAAAAAAAAAAAAAAAAAAAAAAAATCGAGCTTGCGTGCTTTTGAATTGCTCGCAGACGCGAAGCAGAATGGAAGTGAGGCGAAACGGCATTACTACGGTCGACCGCATGAGCAGCGAAGAAAGGACACACTCGGACCAGTGTTCTCACACGCCGGCGCGCACGTACAGACTGTGATGTCATACGGCAGCGAATGAACGCGCGTGTGAGAGACCGGGGAGAGAGACAAAGTGCTTTGTGCTTTGCCCTTGTCGAAGAGGGGAGAGAGAGATGAGTTGTGTCTGAACAGAAATGGTGACATCACTTCTTGGCAGGCGGCTCCAGGGAGACCGTGGTGCCTGGGCCAGGGACATGCGCTCATCCAATCACCACTGTACTGCTCTGTGTGTGTGTGTGTGTGTGTGTGTGTGTGTGTGTGTGTGTGTGTGTGTGTGTGTGTGTGTGTGTGTGTGTGTGTGTGTGTGTGTGTGTGGCATGCTGTGGCCAGGTCAGTCAGCAAATGCCTCCCAAAGCTAGTCCTTAATCAAACAGAGGGAGGTCATCCCACAAGAAGTAATGGGAGTACCTCTGTGTGCTGACATGTGTTTTTCTCTCCCCCGTACCCGCCCCAATAAGTGATAGAGGCAAAAACAAAGAGCAAAACTGGTGTGTGTGTGTGTGTGTGTGTGTGTGTGTGTGTGTGTGTGTGTGTGTGTGTGTATATAAAAAAAAAGTGCTTTATACTGCTGCATGTCTCCACCTGTGAGTATGTGTACACACAGGTACAAGAGGGAAATGTGTGTGTGTGTGTGTGTGTGTGTGTGTGTGTGTGTGTGTGTGTGTGTGTGTGTGTGTGTGTGTGTGTGTGTGTGTGTGTGTGTGTGTGCGCGCGAGACACAAATGGACCGGTGCGGGGAAAAAAAGCCTGTTTGGAGAGATTTTTAAGAAGTGCATTAGAAGTGCAAGTGAGAGAGACAGTGAAGGTCTGAGAGGGAAAATGTGTGTGTGCGTGTGTGTCTGTGTGTGTGTGTGTGTGTGTGTGTGTGTGTGTGTGTGTGTGTGTGTGAGAGAGAGAGATAGTGCTGGCGGTAAGGTGAAAAAGGATAAAGACAAAGCGGAGTAAGGGAAGAGTAAAAGCGGGGGGGAAGCTGGGTCATGTTGAGTTATGTAATTTACAGGTCAGTGTTGTGTGCTGCGTTTGAGAAGCTAATCTCTTTTAGGAGTTTTTGAAAGGAACACTGATAACAGCATGTTTGGATTGAGGTTACTTCTCCAGTAGATTAGGTTTTGTGCAGACCGTACCCGCGCCTTAAACAGTCATGTGTAATCTGTTCTAAATCAGACAAATGGAGTGCGGCGATATGCTCTCTGCTGGAGTAACTTAAAGTAAAGAAGAAACTTTTGCTAATGCTCAAATAAAACAGAATCACAATGATCTCGACAGTAAATATCGAATGCATGAGAGACTATTTCTTTGCAAAATAAACTGAAGGAAAAAACCCCCGCACTAACTAAAATTGAACATATGAATGTAGCATAAGATTATGAGCAACAATAACTTCAAGATTTGTCCGATATAGATTTTAAAATGTAAACTTTATGCCGATTGTGTCACCATTCACCGTCTGGCCCCCAAATTAGCAGCTGAATCATCAGTTATTGCACATACTGTACCTCAGACACTGTAATACCACACACACACACATACATTAAGTCTTTTCTTCACACACACACACACACACACACACACACACACACACACACACACACACACACACAGTATCGAGTTGATGTGCCATAAGCTCATCCCATCTACAACACTCCACTAAGACACATTACCCTATGGCTCAGCATGACATCAGAGATATGAAAGACACAGTGGATTAGCTGAACTCATTAGCCTTTCAATATGACTCATCTCCTTACAGCACAGAGACCAGTGTTCAAGCAGAGAATGTGTACAGTAACTCAGAGTCCGATCACACTCAATATGACGGCTCCTGTCTGCACGATGGATGTTCTGAATTAAATAATACCAACGTGTGCGTCCTTTACTCAAAAAAAAAAATTAAATATGTTGTATGAATAACGTTATCTCCATTAGATTTGTTGTATTTTCGATACGTAATCAAGACGATGAAAGCCTGAAACTCTTCCATCAATTCTCCTCCATTGATTTCATCCAACAGAAGCAGAGATTGGGATGTGCATAAAACAGGGCGATGGAACTGAAACCAAAAAAGTTGGATCAGGTGTGATCACAGCCTCAGGGGGACGTGAGCCGGAAGCTGTGAGGAGAAATAAATAGAGGCCAATGTGAAGTTAGATGAGATTAGACGGTGTGTATGGTCCGTATGTGCATGTGTGTAAATGTATGTTTGGGATGCTTCCTTATGGTGGGCTCCACATCGAGTCAGTGTGTGAAGGTCAAGGACAAACTCTCTCTCTCTCTCTCTCTCTCTCTCTCTCTCTCTCTCTCTCTCTCTCTCTCTCTCTCTCTCTCTCTCTCTCTCTCTCTCTCTCTCTCTCTCTCTCTCTCTCTCTCTCTCTCATCAGTTACCCACTGGCCATCTGTGCCCCAGTGTCTCTCTGCTCTTCTCCACTGACCATGTAAATCTCACACCGTAAAAAAAAAAAAAGAAAAAAAAAAAAAGAAGACAAAATCTCATCTTTGAAAGTGTTACCACTCCGGAGCTGGTTGTCACAGCCGGAGAGCAGCAGCACCGTGCTAGAGGAAGGACACTGAGGCGTCGCAAAAAAATCAAGTGTGATGGCCTTTGTGTAGCGTCTTTGTTTACATGTTTGAGATGTGTATGATTTTATTATTGATCAGGGTCACCTTGAGGACTACTCATCTTCCTTTATCTGGTGAGAAAGTGTTGCATTTCTTATATTTTAATATATTTAATATATTCAACATTCAGAGTATTAATATAGCAGCAAACAACTATTTGCCTGGTAAAGGTATAGCGGAGAAATGTTTACCAGAGCAGAGAATGAAGTCGCTTTCCCTCCGTGTGTGTTGTAATCCTTCTCTGGGCTTTGTTGACATAGCCGGGCCGGCAGCGTGTGCTTTTGGTGCATGTTTTAGTGCACGTGAGTGTGCCCCACAGGCTAGCTTATGGCTACAGCTGATAGCGGCTCGTGTCGCAGAAGCGCAGTGCTCACCCTTAACACCGTTAGCTCTGTCAGCAGTGTTGACATTGTTTGCAATTTAAGCACCGTTAGCACCGTTAGCTTCTAGCCATCGGCTCAGCCGCTGGCATGTTGAGATCCACTTTTAACATTTTTAGCCACAGAACATATTATTGCTTTATACATTTGATACAGCTAACATGTTAGCAATTGTTACTTTGCACATGCAGGGAGCCGCATTAGCAATCATTTAGAGTCTTGTTTCTCTCCACCTTTCTATTGTAGTGCTCTGCTTCCGGTCTCCACCAACTGTGAATATCTGTCTCTTTGCCTGCTAACAAATTCCCTGTGTTCACCAGCTAGCTGCTAACTAGCTAACTTTGTCTGCCTGTCGTTTAGGACTGAGCTGGTAGGGTACAGTGGGGTCATCACAGCATGTATGCTGAAAACAACCGCTTGCTGCTGCTGCTGCTGCTGCTGCTGGTAAGAAGCTTGATCCAAACAGAACATCCAGGCCAAAATAAACCAAAAGCGCTAGAAGCTACAAAAGTCCACAGAGCTGAAGGGAACTGCCGAGTTGAGTGATAACTCAGTGTGGGCTCACTATGAGTGACTCCTTTCACAGACGTAGTCATTCTATTCCGCTGTTCATACAAACAAAATATTGATCAGCGCAGCTTTGAAAGACTTTACTGAGGCAGTCCACTAAGCTCCCTCAACGGCTCCACAAAGCTCGACACACATCCTCCATCAAAGCGGACGGTTGAACATTTGTATTATTTTCTTTTCTACCTGTTTTGTCAGTGCATCCATCACACATCTGGCCATCCGTGGATTTCATCCTTTTTTTTTTTTTTTTTGGTGAGATCTGTAACCAAGTCTAAGCCTCCCCAGAGGGATCCCCCTCCCAGCGGTGGCTCGATGAGTCGACACAAGGTCCCAGTGATTTCTCATTATGACGATTAGTAGTACAGAACTCCAAACATTTAAGCTCTGGGTAAAAAATCAATGTGTGTGCTTTCTAGTACATAAAAAAAGTAACTTGCAATGTACTCAGGCTCCTGCAGCGCGGCACTGGCCTCAAAGGAAACATAACAAGGAACTAAACCTTTACATTACTTTTTCAGCATGATGTTTTTTTCATTTGTCTGTTTCAATGTTAGCGTGGCGTCATCGATGGATGTTTGTGTTTTCAATTACATGCACTGATTTTAGGGTTTAAACTGTAACATGTATTTTGAATGATTACTTAAATGATCAGTGTCCATCAAGGGACTGGAGTCGGTTATTAGCTTTGGCTATACACACACATGTACATCACAAATTGCTCCTGCAATTTTAAATGTTTCTCTGTACTCTTACAAATTAACTAATACATAAATAAATCAGCATGACCAAACATTAGTTGGTTAAACTTCTACAGTTAACATTTCCTGGTGCATGTGAAAAATAGCAAAATTAAGTTATTTATTATTTAAATTAGGTGTCACTGTCTAAATCCAAATAAACAGTGAGTGCAATTAACTTATTTCTAACAAATAGAGTACTTCTAATACTCATAAATAACCACAGATGCTCTTGGAGGTAACTTCACTCTACATCTAGCAAAAAAACCCACTTTGGCATTGATGTGTCAAATGTAGAAAAGGACAAAACACAGTAGAGTTGCAGGAAATTAAAAAAAAAATAGTCCTCTCCAAACCTCCGTAGTAACATAATGTTTCCTTTCTTCCACTCTCAAGTTTCCCCTTAAGCCCTGTTCCCACCAAATCTCCTCGATTATCCTCTTCTGCATCCCCCTCGCGTTCACCATCATCACCATGGAAACCCAGTCTCTCTCCGCCCCACCCGAGCTTCTTCCACGTCTCGTCTCTGTGGTAACCTTAAGGTGCTCCCGGGGACCCCGGGTGGGTCTCTGAAGGTGACTCAGAGCAAGCAGAGCGCTGGAACAAACACCAACAGATCAGAGAAATGGAGGCACCAGAAGCCTGAAGCCCCCTCAGGAGTTTGTCTTCAGACCAATTAATACTTCAGCTCTGATCCAAAGTGTCTGTGAAATCACTCTGAAATCTTAAAGGCCTGAAAAACAGAGCAAAAGTGCGAGCCTTAAATCCCGACACCTCAGTCTCCCGTTTACGTGATCTCACTTTTAAGCAACTGAGCGAAAGTGTGAAAACGACATGTTTCTCTTCAATGGCGCCAAGAGAAGTGACCAGCCATGCAAAAACAAGGTCTGTTAAACCCAAAAAAACACAACGATGACCACGGAATAACTTTGATAAATCTTTTTTTTTTTTTTTTTAAAAACACGTCAAACAGTGACCTCAGAGGGCTCCGCACGTCTCTGGCAGCTTACAAATAAAACATTTCAAGATTTCAAGCTGTAAGAGATGAAGCCAGTTCAAAGCAGTTTGTGTGGGAAACGGCTATTTTTAGACAATTCACAAGACATGATGAGAGGAGTTATGAAAGAAGAAGAGCTATTATCAGTATGATAGTTTCATGCCACCCTGGGCAGGGTGATGTGTATATATATATATATATATATATATATAAACACCTGAAGAAACATTTATTTCTTCTAAAAATATTTCCAGCGTCCTCTGCCTTCACTTCAATGTCTTTGGATACGCTTCTGAAGCGCTCAGGATAACCCTGACAACGCATGGAATAAACTCTGCCTTTATATATGCAAATATGATTTGTGTACATCTCTCAGTGTTTGTGGAAGTTGTGAAAGCTGTTGTGTGCTTGTCGCGTTACCCGGTCGCTTAAGATGGAAGAGGAAAATTGATATTTTGCCTCCCACATTTAGATGATGGAAAAAAAAATACGTACCATTGTAATAAAATCGTTCTTTTCTGCGAGCAAAGGTGTAGCAATAAGTAATGAGTCAACATTTTATCATTAAATTTGAAATAATGACAGTAAATACTACTCTCTCCTCATTTCCATTTCTGGTAAAAAAGTATCCTCCTAAGATATTAAGCTAATTAAAAAAGAAATTGTCTTGGAACTTGTGTTCCTGGAAGCTGAAAAGCACAGAGATGAGATGTTTTGTTGATGCCTCGGGGCTCCTACGTCACCAGCCTGCAGCTGTGTGCCAAAAATGATCAATTATCAATTCCCCTGAGTGCAGACACTCTTCATCCTAGAGCCCCACCAGCAGGCGCAACATATCATACAAGGAACTCGTAAAAAAAAAAAAAGAATTTAAATAACAAGCATTTTGGAGAAACACTTTGACGTCACCGTGTGCGTCTGGGCTGTGGATATCAATGCATGGAAATAAAAAAATCTGGTGTGAAACTCATTTCCTCATTTTTGCCTGCTGTTTTAAAATACGTTTTGCTTACTGTTACTTTATGTTGACCTTCACCGTACAAAATGATGCAGAGTTTGAAGACTTGAAGGCTGTTTTCACATTTCACATGCACCTGCTGAACAAGGAAAAGAGCCTTTGCGCTCACCTTAAAAAAAGGGATAGTTCAGAGGTTGTATGAGGTACTTTATTGTTTACTTATTACCGACAGTAGATGGTGATCGGCACACCCACAGTTTGGAGAAACAGACAGAAGCACCGGCAAAGAAGTGAGGCAATGTAATGCTGTGGATGGGGGCAGACATGGATTTTAGACACATAAAAGCCCCCCCCCCAAAAAAAAAAATGTATTACCAATATTTTCACCACTTAACCTTGCTGTCAGACAGCCAAACTGAAGCCGTTATATCCATCTAGCCCTTCGCCAAAACCGCCAGACTGCGTTGAAAAAAAACTAGCAGAGCACAGGGGTTGCTTGTCCGCTGCTGCCTCGATCGGTTAGTTTGTTGCCTGTTATTTTGTGACTTCGGTTTGTTCGGCTAGTAGGCTCAACAATAGCAACACCGATCCGTACAACATACACAAATACAGTTCAACAGCACCACAAACTAATAAAGTGACTGAGCGCATGTATTAAAGCATGTCTGGAGGGGATCTTTAAGCCTGAAATTCTGAAATACTGGAGGTAAAAGGTGCTCGCAAAGACATTCGTATATATTACAGAGACTTTGGTAGTTGCTCAATGCAAAGAGGCCTCCGTCTCCGTTCCTCCCTCGCTTCATCGCGCGTCTCAAAATATCCCTCTTAGGTCTCTCAAGCCTCAAGGAGGATGCTGATCACATGGTGTGTGTGTGTGTGTGTGTGTGTGTGTGTGTGTGTGTGTGTGTGTGTGTGTGCAGCAGCGCGTCGAGGTCAAGAGGGGACGAAACGAGTCGACGCTCCGCTTCAAGTGTAGGTTCATCACAAGAGAGCACGTGCAAGCCGAGTCACAGCCACTTTCACATCTATCGTCTATCATTTAGGACAGTAATAGGACTCTATTCAGGGACTGGCTCTTTTTGTCTGGGCCTTGTGTGTCATGATGAGGACATCTGAAACGCACTAAATCACATCTGGCAATCCAAACTTCCGACGGCCAATAAAAAATCATCTGGTACTTTAAAATTTGAAAAAGATTATTCGTAGGATTTCACAGAACATCCTCGATGTCAGAGTTCACACCCGTTTACTCAACTCATGTAAGTCAAGTCGATAGATATGTACTAATCTAATCAGTCCGCCTTCATTGATATGCATCTCTTTCTGCCACCGTCTCACCACAGGGGGGTGGTTGGCCGCGACCTACTTTGCGAGGCAGAACTGGAGCCGTCAGTCACGCTGCTGTGCGTCACATCGCCTTACCGGCCGCCGAGAGGACACCGCTGCCTCACTCCGGCCCGCTTTCCTCACCACCGCACTCGAAGCTTCCACGAGGAGAGGAACCCTTTCTACAAATCTGGTAGCGATTGCGTTAACGCCACAAAGCAGGACGTCTGGTGATCATCAAGTGGCTCCTGGTAGGTAAAAGATGATTCAGGCCTCCTTCATGTCCAGTGGCTCCATTAGCGCAGGAAGGTGGCGTTTACATCCATTAGCCCGGAATAAATGGCGGCTGAATTATTGAGAACATCAACTCGGTGAACGACTGACGATCCATTAACTAAACAGGATCCGGCTGGCAAGAGATTGCTTCGACTCGACGGTTCCTTTACCTACAGCAGCGTTTACGTCGACGGACTCATTAATGTCCATTCTATCAACTACCCAACAAAGATGAAAACGCCGGTTTGATTGTGGCCAAGGAACTTGTAATTCATGTTGAACCTCTTGGTCTCTCCCATGTTTCCAGCAAAACAAGCTTTGTTTGTTTTGAAGCGCAAGAAGAGGCAAAACCTTTCGGTATTCTACAATAAAATGATCACACGGATTCGTCCTAGGTTCGGAACCACCGCTATAGACTAATCTAGAATAGATAGATAGTGATGGCAGCTGTAATAACACTGAATACTGTACTATGAAAAGGATTTATTTCAAACCACTTTTAATAGTTTGCTGAACTTGACCACAATTGCTTTCACAGTCAGTAAAACTGCATTTAGTTTGACTATAATCACTAGAGAAATCAGCCAATGAATGAGTCTATGAGCAGAATACTGAGTCAAATACTCACAACAGGAATTCAGTGTCTAAAAAGTCTACACGGGACTACACCCCCCCCCCCCCCCCCATTGATTACTTGCTCAGTTAAAAGGTTCATCCATCCTCACAAATATCTTTAATTTCCTCTGTTACTCTGTAGAACCTTTATGGAGAACCGTTATAGATTGAACACCAAAAAATTACGCTCCGACGCTGACTGATTTCACTCCGCAGCACTTCCGCGTACAAAAAGTCAATAGCTTTTTATGCCTCTTGTATCCAGCCGCTGCAAGCCGAGAAGGTGTCCAACCTTGAGCAGGAGAAACACCGACTGAGAACAAATATTCATTCACTGAACCACAACCTTGGGTGAGGATTGTGGGAGGGTGAATGTGGGAGTACGGCGTGTGTGTGCGTGTGTGTGCGTAAATGCGGGTCACCGTCTTTGAATGAAGGCGTCCAGAGTGAACGGGAGACTTGGGGAAGAGGTTACCGAGTGAGTTACAGCCTGGATTAGCACACGTCTGAGCACTGGGTGATAAAAGCGTGCCCCCCCCACCCCCCCCCCACCCCCCACCCCTCGTGTCATCACTCTCTCACTCGTTCATCGCCTGCATTTCTCTCACCCGGTGCCGCCTCCCTCATGTCCCCCCCCCCCCCCCCCCCCTCCCCTCGCCTTCTTTCCCGTATATCGATTCCTCCTCACATCTGTTTTATCGCCTCGCTTCTCGTGAAAGTGAATCACGTTCAACAAACAAGAGGAAATCATCAATTAGCGCCGTCACATTGACGGCCAAATATAGACAGGCAACGCAGCCGCGGAGACGTGTGTCACAACAACTGCACATCACGCTCAATGACAAAAGGGGAACAACAATTAGTCATCTCAGGGGCTAATTGTGTTCTTAGACGACTGCTTCGGCGGCTGAGAAAATGCAATGTTATTTGAACTGCAAAAGATGAAAAGAGAACATTTTCTTGCAGGAGAGCTGATTTAAAAAAAAAAAGAAAAGAAAAAAAAGCTGATGCAGTCGCCCGGCCATGGTGGATTTTTACCATAACCCAAGAGAGACTGTGTGTATTTTACTCAGGGCTTCATCACATGATTATTTAATCAAAGTAGAGATGCATTTTAAGACTGCAGCAGTTTAATATTGCAATCTTAGCTACAATTTAAGCTCAGTATTCGGTTTTCAGGCGGTAGAAAACTACTAAAATCCACATTAAAGAGATTGTTAGGATGTTTTAAAGTGTTGTTGTACGAGGAGCTTATTCACAGTCAGTGTTTTAACGACAGTTAAAATGGAGAAACAGACTTGAGTTACCGCACAGAAGCAAAGCAATGCACTGCTGAGGAAGGGGGCAGCAGCGCAATATATTTTACCCACCTAAAAGACAGCACACCTAAAAGAAACATCTGTTTAGGGAAGCTGTATCTAGAATATATTCACCACTTTGCGTTGCCATCAGAGAGCCATTTCCAACACACTATCTATATCTCTTCAAAGCCACAGCACACCTTTGACGAAAACATTCATTTCACCTCGCAGAACACGGGAGTTGCTGATTCACCGCCGCCTCGATAGGTTAGTCGGTTTGAGTTATTGTGCGACTTTCGGTGGATCCGACCCAATCCTTTTAAAACTCCAAAGTCAAACCAGAACACAAACAAAATAACAGAGGCATTGGTAGATCAGCAACCCCCGATGTTCTGCAAAGTCAAATTATAGTTCTTTTTCCAACGCAGTCTGGTGGCTTTGGCGAGAGCATAAAAAGCTGTTTGAGTTCCGCCCCCCCCCCACACACATAAGACTGTGCAGCTTGACAGCAAGGTAAAGCGGTGAATACATTCTAAATATAGCACACACTTAAACAGATATGGATTTTTGTAGGTGGGCCTTTCTTTTAGGTGTCGAAAATGCCCCCCCCTTCTCAAAATGAAATATATTATCCAGTGATACACATATATAACTATGAAGTGCATCGTTACCGCAAACAATCACAGCTTTATGTGCATACAGTACGCCTCCACCCGCCATATATATATATTTATCCAGCCAACCCCACAAGCGTGCACACGTCTGCCACACTGGATCAGAACCCTCCAGCCCCCCGATAACCTTTGAGTATAGATTGCATTACCGTTGCGGAGCCCGGCTCATTTCATCACTTTTTCTCTCATGTGAAATAAATATCCCCAGCGTCTCGGGGGCCTCATGATGAAAACCGTGGCAAATCAGAGCCGCCGTTATTGTGTTCACCCGCGGGTCGGAGGTCACGCTGCATCTCACGTCCATAAAGAGCCGAAGTAAATCGAGTCGGCCTTTGAGTTTTGAGGTCTGGGAGAATCAGCGGTCCCTGGCCGAGGGTCTGACCGCATCGATCCAGCCGGAGAGAAACGCTCGTCTGACGGTTGCGTCATTGCACTGCTACGGCTTTTTTTTTTTTTTTTTTAAATCTAATGTCAATAAACAGAGAATAATACGCATCACATTACAGAAAAAAACAAAAACAAATTGTGAATCATTTAACTATATTCCTCACATGACTGGAAAAGATAAATACTGAGCAGTCGGAATCTGTCGATGCCGATTACAGTCTAAACACAAGGCAGCCGTAAAACATGCCTGTAATACAGCTCATAATTTGGACAAAAGGGCTGACATGGAACATACGTTAATAATCCAAACTCCAGGGGATCTGCGATCAGCCGTGCATTTGTCTGCATATTACACGACTAACGCTGTCAGAGACGGAGGGAGATTGCTTCAGATTGGCCAATCAAGATGGTAATTAGCCGCATCAGGCGTTTCAGCGGCGAGCCAGAGAGCTTAGGAAAGAGCTGCTGCTAATCTGTATTCTGTGTGCATTTTTGGAGAGGAGGGAATAATAATATGCACAGAGTAATAAACTCTCAAAAGAGAAAAAAAAAAAAAAAAGGTTTGACAAAAAGCTGATTTACTGTCCCCTGAAGCCATCAGTCATTTAAGGGCATCCATAAAGCATGAGGCCTGCGATCCTCACATGCTGCAGCTGTGCAGCCGAGGCCTCCCAGTCAGAGTAGCGCCCGACGGCTTCAGTCAAACGCTTCTTTGTCGGAAACAACGGAAACACTTTTGTTATACAGAGACACGGTAATTCAGTTAGCGGTGTGCTGTATGAATAGCATCAGATGCTACACGCCACACAGTCTTCTGTGACATGGGTGAATCTGCAGAGAGCTGTGTAATGACAAGGCAGTGTAGAGGACATCACGCGATGGCAATTTTCCCTGAATTTTTCCAAAAGAGGCACGGATGGGAAAATTCACCCACCGAGAACTAACGGGCTTAAAATTGGCTTTGATTGGCCGCACATCTGCGCTTTCCTCCATCCGTGAAGCGACAGAGAATACAGTGCAGCAATTGTTTGGAATTTACTTACCGGTACATGGAACTACAAGCAATTTAGTCCGTGGAGTGTGTCCGTGTGCGTTGGCCACCTTTAACGTTCAGTGAAACGGGCGTTATCTTGCCGAGGGATATTGATAGCAGTGGTCCAAACCTAGAGGCGATCTCTCCCACATAATGTGAACTTAAGTATTCCCCGAAAAATGTGTGTTCGGTGATTATTCCGGGGTTTTCCTTTGTCTGTGATGTTCCGAGTTTTTCACAGTGCTGAAAACAATTCTATCCATAATTTATAAAAAAAAAAAAAAAGAAAAGAAAAATGGTTTAGATTTATATGAGCTCAAGAGACCCATATCTTTGTCTGACTGAATAACTGGTCTTGATTGAAAGCTTACCGTTTTTCAAGTTATACCAAATATATGGTAATAAAACATTAATAAAAAGGTCTTTAAATCAAGTCTAAATGAGGATATGCTCCAGCGTTTAAAGTCCAGTTTAATGCGGTGGGCTGGCTGCCGCTCAATACTGGACATCATACAATAATATAGACTAATTAATCTCCTGTTAACTAGATTTTGCCACATTAAGCTGCATCAACAAATACAATTTTCAGAGTGGGCCCATGGACTAATTGGAAAGAAGAAAAAAAAACAGACTTTTATCATCTTTGTTATTGTGACATTGTGGGTAGTTTAACCTCTTAGGCTTTAGGAACCCACCTAGTGGGTTACAAGAGGAGGGTTTTCTTGACAATTTCTCTGTTTTTACGACCAAAGTGAGCGTCTGCCTTCACAAACTAACATATCCTTTAAAAGCGATTATCCTGTCAAGCTCCTGCTAACAGTGTTACAAGACGATCTGTGCACTTGGATGCTTTTAGTCAGAAAAAAACAAACAATGAGTCACACAACAAATGAAGCATTCTTTACACCCGTTTCATTACTTTGATGTTTTAGAGCTATAATAAGCACCGGCTCTTTCTTTTTTTTTTTTCCCCCAGCAAAATAGCATTCGCACCTTCCCAGCTACCCCGGGTTAGAACAGTCTTTTACTGTTCAGTTTAATTTGTTTATTTGTCAGCGACGATCCTCATTAATTAACAGTTAAACTGTAAATTAGCTTGTTTTAAAGCGAAGGCAAATTGTCACTTAAGTGGGCGTAAAAAGACACATTACAATAAAATATTTCTTACAAAGAACTACGAAGTTGAGACACTTAGGAAGATGGTTGAGGAGAGAACAACGGGGAATCTAACGTACACGTCTGAATTCAAGGCAACGCTACATTAATGCCTGGCTTAAGGGCACTTCAACAGCTATAGTGATGCGTTTGGGGTCGTTGCTGCTGTGCCGCCACCTGATTTGGGGTTTTGAACCGCCAAATTAATCTTAATCTAACCAAGAAATAAATGCAACACGGTTAACAACACCTCTGGGCTTCATCTGGTTGACTATTTCAGCGGCGCTTAGGAGTATTCGGCAGCAGCGGAGCGGCCATGTCGGCGCTACGGTACCCGATGTGCCCTATTGGATACCTGTGGTAGAAGCTGGCCGGGAAAGCAGCTGGCAACAGGAGGCCGGCACTAGATGACCGTTCTCAGCACTGGGAACAAAACAACAAGCAGCTGTGGGAGCGGCGGGTGGGTTGGCCTCGTCTTTAAAAAGGAAGGCAGGCTATGATTATCACAGTGCAAAACGGGGCCACGGAATGCTGTTAACACAACCAGGCCGGCCAGCTAACACTTGAAGCTAATTAACCACTGCCAACTGCAGTTTACAGCTTAATAATTCCACTGCTGAAGGAGCCATCAATCTATTCTCACCATGCTTTATATATATATACACACACACACACGGTATGTTTTATACAGCTATTAGACCGTTATATATTCATGTCAGAATTTAAGGACCCCTTGAGATGATGATAATAATAATAATGAACTGTGTTTGTAGAGCACCTTTCATACAAGAAATACAGCGTGAAGTGCCTCACAATATAGGAAAATAGACATGGAATGTAAAAGGTAAAATCAGGAATAAAATGCCATCGTTAATGTAAAATAAAACACACTAAATAATAATAAGATAAAAATAAAAACAAGCTGAAATAGAAATAAAAAAGAATTATCGTATTCTCAAGGGGGTTCTTAATAAGACATGTGAAATAAAGATTAGTAATACAATGTGAACAAATAAAGGAAGGTGAAAAATGAAAAAATGAAATTCAAAAGTATAATCTGAATAAGTAACAGAAGGTACAAAAGGTCATTATTTGCCTAGATACAAATAGAGCAGTGTGTATAACAGTAAATGAAGTTACTTTGAATGGTGTATTAAAAACATATTGTCAATATCTCCTTGGTTCTCTTTTACGTGTCACGGTTCATATTCCACTTCTACGGCAACTTAGGTTTTACATATTTGCTAAATTATTCATTTCTTCTGATTACAATTCAAGAAATCGTGCATCGCAAAGTGTGCTGATCGATAATTATGAGCAAAGTAATTCCTGCTGGGTTTAATAACTCCGCCGCACTTTCACATCAACACTGTGGCGGTCGGACAGAAGCGGCCCGTGGTTCCACTCTCAGACAGAATGCTTATTGAACGGACTCCAGATGCTGAAGGAGCGCCAGTTTTCTGTCTCCAACCTTCCTTTTGTGTATTTTGAAATGTCCCACAGGTCCCAGGTTTCCTTTGACACGCTGCATTCAGCTGTAAAGTCAATGTAGAGACAGCAACAGAACTAGAAATAGAAAAAGCCAGACAGCGGACGCTCCTCGTCACGAAAAACTCTTCACAATACGATATCTGGCGGAGCTCCACTGTTGGAGCTGCCGTTTCTTTGATTATTTCCAACACGCTGAATGCGAGTGCAAAGCGGCGCGTGTAGAAGGACGCCACAGCTGTTTGATTTCAGAGAGGCTGACACCAGAATCCCATTAACAGATATCTAAAAGACGCTCACAGTTTGGTTTTGACACAGCAGCGAGATTTTCCGTCCGAGGTGATTCCACATTGTCTCCAGTTGTGCAGTTATCTACAGGCAGCCAGTGAGATTAAAGCAACCGCCGGAAAAAAATAGCACAGTTTTAGTGTAGATAGAATAATAATAATAATAAAACAACATTGGCAAAAACATTGCTATTTCATGCACTGGTCAACTATGAGAGTTTGGGATATTTTGCTTCCATAATGTTATTTGAGACTACTGGAAAGAAAACATACAAAATACACATCTAGGTTAGATAACGCCTCATTAGCATATATCTATGAACATAACATTTAATGTCTTAATGTAATTAACTAGAGAAGTTTCATAATGATGTGTAGAACTATTCACCTGACGCGTTTCATCTTTAGGCCGTTTTCTCAAAATGATTGTTTTCTCAGAAATCTCTTCAGTAGCTTTTACATAAACCAAACTTTATAGTTTAATCTATATTCTGAAGGTTTCCACAGATAGTTTTCTAAGTATATCATTCATAGCATGATTTATAGAACATTTCATTTCTAAAAACATGGAGGAAATAATACAAATTAATTTGGCTGTTGATATTCTGATGTATGGAAAAATGATCTTGTGGCGATATCTATTAGCTACAATTATTTCCCCTTTTCACTTGTAGCGTTACTCCTTTTCATCAGCAGTGTACTGCGTTTCATATGTACGGTGCATAGTATTTCATTATGAAGTTCAGAAGTTCAACCTACCAACTAACTACACATGCGTAACGCAGAGCCACCGTACAGCTGGAATACATTACATCATGTGAAAGTGATTAAACACTGACATACCAAGTCGTGACTTAATCATATCAAGCATCTCTGACTCGCTGACCGCAAAACAATGTCAGATGTAAGCCCAACCCCCCACCCCCACCCCCACCCACCCACCCACCCACACCCACACACACACACAACCCCCCCCCCCCGCAGCACTGCCTAGATACTACTTGGCCATCACACTGTATCACCCGGCGCTGGACATGTGATCAGTAGTCACAATGCTGCGATGCACCTGAGTCACACCAGCAGGGGGGCGGCGAGCTGCAGCAGAGAGGAGGACAGTTTGGAAAGACGCAGTTATGGAGACACACAGAGGATCAACTCCTTGGAGGGTGCGAGCGACTCATTATATTTCACCTTCAAAACCCATGATATTACATTCCTGTCCTTGTCACACAATGCTTTTGGTGTGGGAAGAAAAATGATGTATAGTCAGTCAAGCTTATTTGAGCGGATGTGATGTCATCCAGCTAAATTCTCCAGCACACCTTTCTTTATTACCTCAAACGTTTTAAAAGCTGGGGGCGGCGAGATTTGGAGAACACTCGATTTGGAAAGTATCCAACAGAAAAACCCAACCCAGTGTTAACGAGTCTTTTCCAATGAAAGTTGCTGGAAGCACTAGCTCCAAAAGTTGCTGAAGCTAGCGAGAACTTTTGGCAACGGTGACAGCACCGTCCCTTCAGGCCTCCCTCCAAAGCCACTCCCCCAAAGCCACTCCCCCAAAATGATCCTCATGAACATAGACAATGAACGTTTGGCTATTGTTGGTGAGCACAGCTGTCCAGCTGGCAGCTAGTGGAAGACTTCGGTGGCGTGAAATGAGCGCAGGTAGACAGAAATCATTCCAATCCTTATATTTACCCACAGATACCAAATTTTGTCCATTATTTTTTGTCGGAGCATTTGATTTGTTGATAGTTGAAGAGAATCTCAACAAATATAACAAAAAAGGTTTCTAAAATGCATTACCCACTCGAACTTTAACTTTCTAAAATGTCAGAAATTAGAGAAAAATGGCCTTCAAAACTTTCAAGAGCCTTAGATGACTCCTTTAAATGTCTGGTTTTGTCCAATCAACAGCAAAAAAACAACAACAATTTTGCAGTAACAGAAACAAAGAATCTTTACATTGCAGGAGCTGGAGACAGGGAATATTTTGCTTAAAGGATTACTTAAACAAATATTCTATTTAAAATAGTTGCAGATTGATTTTCTGTCAGTCTGAGCTCTCACAGCCCAAACTGTAATTTCTCTATATTTTAGTATGGCGCTAAATAAAGTATATTTGATATAATCTACCTTATTCCTCATAAACTAAAATTCCTATTCTTCTCAGTAAGTAATGAGCCGTAATTACAGACAAATGTTGAGTAGATGAGACGTGAATGTGCTGCTTTCACGTCACTGTTCAGTATCGAGTCGCGGCGACTGTAATGGTTTTAATGACAACGTCTGCAGACACAGTTCATCACACCACATTTAAAAAAACAAAAAAAGGTGGAAGCCGTGATGCAGCGCGGCGAGCAGGACATCGCTGGATCCACTCTCTCCCGAGTCCTCCAACAAGATTCTCAGCCGGGCGCCAACAGCCGGTGACATCACGCTCTATTTCTGTCCTTCAAGTGGAGCATTCAGAAGCTAAAAGGTATCCATTAATGAGGGCCCAGCTGCGTGGTCGAAACACACACCAGTCGCTACCGGAGAGCAGTTCTGAGCAGTCGAGTGCAGCTGCCAAACAACCGCTCGTCTTTGTCGTGTCCCGGAGACATTGTGTCAGAAATTAATGTCGGTCTAATTCCTCATCAGTCGGCCTACATTTCGAGCAGCTACGGCTGCACGACTATGGCCAAAATGATCCTCATGATTATTTTTGAATCAATGTGGAGATTATTTATTGATTTGATTTGATATGCAGCAGTTTTCGATGAGCGTAGCGCGCATTTTAAACGTCAGCATCACACTCGGTTGTGTTTATTTATTTGTGGGAAGCTTGAATCGTGATTTGGTTAATTGTGCAGCCCTGGTGACATGTTTGAGTTATGGTTAAACAATCAAAAAGAAAACCAACTGGTTTCGAGTCTTTCAGCGGCCGCTAAACCGGTTAAACTGAGGAATTCATATTCGTCAACGGCGGACCCAAAAACAAACAGATGTGGCTTTTGGAGGGAGGATTCCATTTCCAGGTCGGCACTGCGAGGAGAACTAAGTATTGGTCATAACCTCATTTCACTCTGCTCACTTAAGTGGCTCTCAAGGGACCAGTTCTCTAATTCATTCGGACGAAGCCAGCAAGCAGTGTGTGTGTGTGTGTGTGTGTGTGTGTGTGTGTGTGTGTGTGTGTGCAAGGATGGGACTGTACGTGTGCATGAAGTAAGATTCGAGAATTTCTGGATTTCTTGCCTCGGGTTCTGAATCATACCCAAGATCTACCCACAGTGATGCAAACTAACACACACACACACACACACACACACACACACACACACACACACACACACACACACACACACACACACACACACACACACACTTCCATCCATCCATCCCACACTAGTACACACACACACACACACACACACACACACACACACACACACACACACACACACACGCTGCTCACTGAAGGAGATGACACCAAAGTGTTCGGAGTGTGTCTGCCTACGCACTGTCATTTCCTAAACTCAAATGATTCATCATCAAATGTTTTTTGGGGACATTTGGAAAAGAAAAGAAAAGAAAAAAACACCTGGAGGTGCTTCAATGTATCTCACTGCTCTACTGAGGATCATATCCACACATGCTAAACATGCACAGTGTGGTGGAAATTAAAGTATTTCCTTGTGAGAGATCTAAAAAGTATCTTAAGCTTTCTGTCTTTTAAGGATTTATTACAGGATAAGATATAGAAAAATGATAAAAGAATAGTGAACAGATTAATTAACAGATTAATCAAACGGAGTCATAGATTACGACACAGCTGTATAGCAGAGAGCGTTCCTTCACCCATGGCAGAACAAAGGAAGACTCCGCCTTCTCTGCAAAGAAGGCCCTTCTTAAATGCCTGTCTGAGCGGAGTATCACCCTCCTCAGCAGAAACTACGTATCAATCAAAGTCCAGCTGTCCAGTTCCCTGTGGCCTGTGGATGTTTACTTAAAATCAGGTAACCATCTGTTTTCAATAAGGCCCTATCAAATGGAAGTTGCCCCTCTTTTGTTCCCATGATAAGCAGAAACCTCTGCTCCTGTTTATCCAAAGGCCAAAGTTCAAACTAGATAGAAAACACATGATCAACGAATCTAAGTAAGAAATAATCATTAGAAGTCACATGAAACCAATTTCCCACCCCCGACACACAGCAGCATAGAAAGGCCATAGTTGATGTCTTGAACACACTTGGCTTAGACGCTGGTTTCATTAGGTGGGTGAAACTGGTAAACCACTAACCAACAGCCTGAGTACTGGTTAAAAGGGGATTCCCTCCTCAACCATGTTTTCTGCTTTTTGGTGGATGATAGAACAGAAACGTGTTTATGTTCTCTTCTTATGTCACGTAGCGTCGCAGCCTCAAAACAACAGTCCGAGTCCCGAATCCAACTCTGGACTCCAGATTCATCTCGGAGCCACAGGCATGTACGGGCTACCCACTGCAACGGAGGAACCCAATTCAGCCTTTCCTCTAAGAAGCCAAAGGCATCCGCAGCAGAGGGGGACACGGGAGCGGGTTTTCATTCCTCTCCAACAAAGAAATTCCCAATCCCATTACGGAGTTTAAAAAGAGAAAATCCTGTCCTGTCCCATCTAGTTCCCCTATTTATTCATAGAGAAAAACTACAGATGCACCAATTTTCTTGGCTTTTTTTTCTAAGAATATAATTAACTGCATACACAAACATTTTTTTATTAAGGAAAATGAAAAATGATGAACATAAAATTGAAATATTATTTACATATTAAAGAAGAATAAAACAAGTCTAATATCTAAAACCATGGATTTACTTATTTATACAAAAATATTTAGCAATCAAGGACTATTTAAAAGAACATAAAAGTGTATATATACAGTCAGGGCCATAAGTATTTGGACTGTGACACAATTTTTCTTATTTTGCCTCTTTACATGGCTCCAATAGATTTGATATGAAGCAGTTAAAATGTGATTGAAGTGCAGATCAACAGCTTTAATTACTCCCACCCAGCAGAAAAAGAAAAAAAAACATTGCCTCTAATCTGCTGCAACTACTGTAAATGAAGTGTTGAGTTTTCAGCTACAAAGTCAATAGCGACAATTTAGTAACCAACATCCCACTTGGGCGAACATCTTCACACACATTCATAACTTCCACTTGTCAGCTTCAGAGTCATGTATACAAATATCGCCTGGGTCTGACAGTCCTTTTAAAAGACGCTTCACACAAGATAAATCTTGGATTAGACGGATTCATTTATGTAAAAAGATTTCATTATAGCCCCCTGAAGATGCTGCCACTGGTTATTAATATATATAGGGGTGTGAAATATGTAGAGCCTCTTTTTAAAATTGATGTGGTGTGTGAGGAAACCTAGATTAAAAATGAATACCTTGCAATTGCCGACTAAAAGCTTGGCAGCAGTACCAAATGTTTCATCCAACAACTGGATTTTTGTTTCGGGATTTTAGGTTTGACAAGTTTGTATGCATTTATCTCTTGTTTTAAAAGGCGTAAGAATTATTTTGTAACCTTGCTAGAACCTTAATAAATTAAGGCTGATCGCCATCATGCCCTTTCAGTCCTCTCCCTTCCAACACAGTGGCCATACATTGCTTATCTGGACATCACACACAATTCGATTGAATCCCCATTGTTTAATAGCAGTCTGATGCGACAGCCTTCCACTTCAGCTAACGTTAGCTATCCATCAGCTAACCGTCACCAGCTTCATTTTCGCCACTCCGACGGTGAATATTCACGCATCTCAAGTGTTTAAGCCTCGGTTAACTCGCAACTTCCCGTTTCTCTCCGGTGACAGCACATTTCAATTCCCCCAGAAAAGGGAGCTCTGCCTCGACGATGACACGACGCTCAGAGCCGTAGCCCTTCCACCAGTATCTGTTTGAGGACAAATCAAGCATCAGAATGAATGAATGAATGACTGGTGCTGCGGTTGCCCTTTCCCCTAATAGTGCACTTATAGCTTATACCAAAACAGTGAACATGTGATGAGTCATCACCGTCTAGGAACATTTCCCCGGGCATCAGTGGCATTTTTTTTTTTATCTGTGGTGTGATAACTGATTCAGGGTCCTTACAACAAGCTCTTTCTGTTCATAGTCATTGAATCTAAAATGCAGCGTCCCCTTTCAGTATTTTAACCGAAATGTTTGAACGCTGACAATCACCGTAGTTCCAACAGGTGAGGCTGGATGTAGAGTGCAGCTTCCACTTGTAACCAGCCGGCAAAACACAAATTAATTCAACTTTGTTGCGGAGCGTTTTAGTTTCTCGTCCAGAATATGAGCTGGATCTGAGCAGCACTCACGAATGCACCATAGTTAGACACTCTACTTAGTATCCATGTGTTTTAATTGTATTTAGGTACAAATTGCTGCAATCAAGAGTGGCTGGTTCTGTTTAACAGAGTGACTAGTCATCTTTGTTGATACAATTTGGGTTTTTCAAGTCACCGATTGCCACAATGAAATCAACAGACGATCGGCCAACCGCACAAAGCTCTGGTAAACAACATCAAATTCCATCCCGCGCTGCAGCACGGTAGTGACTCAGGGCTTCAGAGGTATTTTTGACCTAAAATCCTTGTGTGATCTTTGAGTACGCGGACTGAATAACGCTACGGAAGACTTTGTATGCACACAGCTGCGCTCTCCTTGTTAGGCTGATCTACTGCTCCTGCAACTTCCTGACTTTACAGCACACCGGTGCCCTGCTGCGCTGTTCATTAGAGAGATAATTACATCTGCAGGAGATCCTTCGGCACCGTCTCGTCACCTCGGCGTGTCTGATCAGAAACCCCTACCTCGTCCCTTTCTTTCTGTTTTCATGTCAGACGCCGGTCAGCCTGCACCCAGCGCCGACACCAGCAGCGATGATTCATCCGGAGGAGGGCGAGATCCGTCTCCCTAATCAGACAGAACTAAACTTTCAAGGGTATTGATCAAGCGTCGCTGTCCGAGCCATTACAGACACTTGATGCATGCGCCGTGTGCCAAGGGGGCCCATCCCTGCTTCTGTCAATGTGAAGGAGATTAAACGGAGAAAGGAATTAAGGGAGGAGAGGAAAAAACAAGGCTTCGGGGGTCAATTGAGCGGAAAAATCGAGATAGGCTTTGGTTTGCGAATCAACGCTCGCGAGGCAGGAAAATTGGAAAATACGCCACCACTGTAGGCCAAAGACGGCCGCGACAAGGACGTGAAGAGAGGAATTACCGCATTACCGAGCGTTATTTTATAAAAACCCACATGTGCACAAGTTTGTAATTATGCTACTTATGATGTACCGTCATGTGTTCTGAAGCTGATAAGCATGTGAACGTCACTGCTGGTAAAACTAACCGCGCAAAACCCACTCGAGCTCGTCTTTGTACGGTTTCCTCCTGCACATGGAGCCCGCGGGCGGCCTGAACTGGGGCACAAACAATAACAGTAATCATGGAAAATCATGTGCCGCTCTGGCGGGAGGAGACCAGCTGACTGGCTGACTGCTGGAGCCCCGAGGGCCTCCTGCACAAGCAACAGAGAGAGAGACAGGGAGGGGGAGGGAAGAAGAAGAAAAAACACACACACACATCAGAAGGAAGCAAAGAGGAGACGGATTCACCTCTCATCCCCTCTCCTCGACAAGCTTAGTCATCTTTGCGTCCACGTTCCGCCCTTGTCGGGGAGCCTCACCATCTCTCGCCTCCCTCCTCCCGCCGCCGTGTGCCATCCTCTCCTCATTCACAGCTCACCCCCGTGGAGGTCTCGCGGAGTGGTACAGTCCATGACTACAAAACACACTCGTTTTGCCGATATCGGCCGAGGCTTTAAGACGGATGGGAGGACACGGCCGTGCCCCCTCTTTGACGAACGGCCGTGTCATGTATGATTAATAAACAGAGGGGGGGGGAGGTGGATCATTGACTTAGAGCGGGGGTGCTAATGAGCAGACGCCACAGACGCACATAGTGCTTACTCCTCAGATAAATCGTCCTAATTACCAAATCTGTAAATGAAACTTTAATTGCTGTGCGAGATGAAAGCGCGTGTGTCCGGACTCAAATCGCTCTTTTGTACCAAAGACGTCGCAGCAAAGACACTGTTGTAATTTCCACTTGAAGCCAGCGTGACGGTCATGAATGGGCGACCCGCGGATCAATCGGCGGCACTGTACAGTAATCTGGTGCAGCCTTCGCTTTCATTACAACATCGGCGTGCGAGTGATCAAGTGGCCGGTGTCTCATTACTGTCTGGCCGGTGCAGAGAAAAAAAAAGCGCTCGCATCAGCGTCTGGGCCGTGCTGCGGGTCGTCCACGGTGACCAACACATCCATTTATGATTTAATGTTATTACTAGTGTTTTCTTTGTCAGTAGATTTCTTGACCAAGTCAATGGCAATAGAAGTGTATGCGTTTTTTGTAAAATCCATTTCAATTTTTGCCAGATAAATGTTAAGTTTTATGAAAGTGAATCAACTCCCTCGGAAAAGGGAGAGTCCACAGAAAACACAGGTGTAAAGCACAGAGCAGTAGCAGACACTTCATTATGTTTTTGGGAAACAAAAATAGTGGTGTGCACCCCCCTCCCCTCTCCCCCCTCACACACACACTCACACACACACACACACACACACACACACACACACACACACACACTTTACATGTCAAACCTTACAGAGCTTGTCCAGTTGTAATTTCATGTGATTTTATTACATTTACTACATCATCCAGAATCACAACACGGCCAGAAAAGGGGATTCCAGATGTTTCCTCCTTTAAGAAACATCTGGATGGCTGCAGCATGTTGCCAGTGACCAGGATCGAGAACATGATCATCATCAGCAGCAGCAGCAGCAGCTTTCATGGATGGATGTGGACGCGTGTTTGGCGACAGTAAATAAGCAGCGTGGGGAGAAAGGCTCCCACAGTCCCTCAAGGCCTTTTTTTGAGTACAGTAACGCAGCAGCTGAGTGCTACGGGGAAACGCTGCCCGCCTGTGTCACGCTACATGGGGGGGGGGGGGCGTTGGGGGATGGGAGGAGGGTCACATGTGCTGCAGGCTCTGGGTTGTCTCCGCGCTCAACATGTCTTTCTCTGAAATCAGTTTATCGAGCACAATGGCGGGGAGTTTGTTTCTCTGTGAGCAGAGTGACTCCGGCTACACTGTAGCAGAGGAAACAAGCCGGAATAATGCAAGACACGAGGAGAAGAAAAAAAAAACAAACACACACACACACACACACACACACACACACACACACACACACACACACACACACACACACACACACACACACACACACACACACACACACACACACACCAGGCTTTCAGATGACAGCGGTGCCCCTCATTTCCCAGAGAGGCTTATAGTTAGAGGCAAGAACAAATTGCTCACCCTGTGCAACGAAACGCATGTTGCATCAGCTGCAGAGATGTGGCTGAGGATAACTCCATCGCTGTATTTGCTAAATAGAGTTTACCACTTGTCAGAGGGAAGCGGAAATACTCATAATGTACTTCACACTAAATTGCAGGAAACTGAGAGAGTAGATAATTACAATACTGGCTTATTTTAGTCCACTTCTTTTCGTGGATGTTTGGCTTAAGACAATGAAATGGACAACGCACACGCTGTGGAAACAAACAGAGAAAAAGCAGAAAATCCTACCGCTTAAAACACAGGAACCAATGAAAATGTTACAGTTTTGCTTGAAAAGCGACTTGAACGATAAACCAAAATAGTTGCAGACGCATTTTGAATATCAAATGCTCTCAACCGTAGACTTGATAAGTGACTCTAAAAATCCCTAAATACACTATATGTCCTGTGGGGCCTCAGGACTAGAAGTAGGACATTTTGTAGAAAAACTGCAAGTGTTTGGAAACTAATCAACATGCAAATCAGCGACGGAGAAAAGGGTCATTATGCAGGAGTGATTTAAGAAGTTCCTTGTGATGTTGATCACATGACTCTGGGTCCACTGCTGGAATCTTTTGCAGCTGTTCTAAAGCTAAACTTTTCAGAGCCACTTTCACAAAACATTCCTTCAAAAATGCAAGTCGGAAGCATTTGAGCATCAATATATTATGCAGCAGGCATGTTATGCAGCGTATGACACGCATGCAGCTAATGGTTGCCTCTGCCGCGCCCCCGCTCTGGAACAAAAATGGCCCGATGAAATGTAGAAAGAGGAGACAAGGGGACAGTGGGTGAGGAGAGGAGGCATACAGGGGAAGGGACTGGGGCACTGTTGGATTGTTATGCATGGAAAAAAAAAGAAAAAAAAAAAAAGGGGGAAGCGCTGTTGCCTGGAAGCGTCGAGTGGGGACGGCGAGTGTCACTCCGATCAGTCGGAAGTGTCATGACGAGTAGCCGAGTCGCGACCTCTGATGGGGAGAGGGGGGGGGACAGAGGAGAAGAGGGAGACACAAGGCGAAGCGCCACATAACAGAAAAGGCAGTGACAGCAGAAACAGAGAGAGAGAGAGAGAGGGGGGGGGGGGGGGGGGGGGGGGGACAAGAGGGAGGGAAGTTTGTGGTGGGCCAACGCCTAATCCTGCCAGTGCTGCAGGCTTCAGGAACAGAGGAGTGATATCAGTAAAGACACATTCACAGCCTGCCTATCGCTCCAAATGAGGCCACTTCTGTCTTCTGAAGCTCTGCTGCCTCTCCTCCCATTCGCCACCTCCTCTGCAAATCACACACACACACACACACACACACACACACACACACACACACACACACACACACACACACACACACACACACACACACACACACACACACACCGAGAGGAGAGAGACCTGGGAGCTATCTATTGCCCTCTTTAAGAATTCCACTCCAGGATTCTCTGAGAAACGTTCCACACTGCCGGGACACCCCCCCCCCCCCCTTAAGTCGCCGCAAAAATTACATCTGCGCTAAAGAGGCCCCCCGTCTTTTTTTTATTTATTCTTTTCATTTCTTTTGAAGAGGTGTCAGATGCAGTAAAATCATCACAGCCAAAGAACGTCACAACACACCAGCACAAAGGTGACGGCTGCCTCTGTGAAATAAGCTCATTCTTATTGTCCAACAAAAAAAAAAAAACCCACAGAAGCTGCAAGCACAACCTCTTTATCTGCCGCATATTAAACAGAAGCACAACAGGGCCACTTCTCCCTCGGCTAAATGCCTCGGTGTAATTACCGAGCTCTAACAAACCTCTTCAGAAACCGTTAAAGAGTGACGTTGATATCATACGGGCCAAAAGGACGGCATCAGATTAATTCATGGAGTCGTTTGTGTGTATGGGAGGATCCCGATCGCCGCCACCGGAGTGACATCTAATTTAAGCCGGGTGTCAGGAAAGGCACCAGAACACTGCGTCAGCTCTGTCATTACACAATGACAAGCCATACATCACCACAGCGCCACCACAGAGCCTTCCACTGCCGGGTGGATGACGGTGACGACGTCTGATAATGGAAATGTTATTTCGCTTTGGCAGCCCTGGATGCTCTCTCTGGAAAACGAAGCGGTGGGAATGTTTGGACAGGAGAGACTCAAATTTGTTTATTCCAACGAGAATGGCGAAAGATGTGCATTCAAATATGAGAAGTATGATTGGCGTCGCACAAAATTGTGCACCACCCGCCCACGCTTCTCCCCTCGCTACGACACCCCTGCTCGGTTTTATTCAAAATCTATAAACAGCATTTTGAAGTGTTTAAGTTTTCCGGGTTTTTTTTCCCTCGTACTCTCAACTGTATATTATGTCCACTGTGTAACTTCTGAGGAGGATGGAAGCCCCGAGGCTAAAGCATGAGCTGCATAACCCCGAGTTCAGACCTCCAGTCTGAGGCGAATCCGAGTGGAAAACTGAGCGAAAAGGCATATTTATAGCATCCCGACACCCAGACACCCAGCGATCTGTTTCACGCGTCAGAACGAAGAGCTGCAAGTGGATTCATTCAAGTCCTTCTTAAAGCCACGGGACGAGACGAAAAAAAAAAAAAAAGAGCAGACTGGTTGGATTCATTCAAAATATGAGGTATCTTTTAACACTGCGAAGCTCTTTAAAGCTGTAATGTGAGATCACGCCAAAGCAAAGTGCCTCGCCTGTGTCTCTGAAGCCATGCGGATTACTGGGCTACAGAACAAAGTCCTTCTCTTCCCACCAGCACCAGCAAACCTCCAGAGCCCTCAGGAAAGAGACTGGGGAGAGCGTGTGACTAGAATTACTGGCACACTTTTAGAAAGTGCTAATCTCCGCTTACTGTGACGATTTTTCGACTTTTCTTTTTTCACACATCGCCACAAAAATTAACGCACCGCACCAAAACACCGAGCTGAATGTTTCCGTCATGTTTCACTGATTTCACAAAAAGGCAAACCTGCGTTGTCCTACGACCAACTTGGTTGACTGCACACTGCATATGAATTATGACTGGCATTTTAAAGCAGGCTTTGTTTGGGTAAGTCTAAAATGTGACATTTGTGTTGGTTAAACACAGCATTAAAAAAAAGAAAAAGACTAAAAAACAAAAGCTGAACACACACTAATATATATATATATATATATAAATATATATATATATATATATATATATATATATATATATATATATATAATATATATATATATATATATATATATATATATATATATATATATATATATATATATATATACACACACTTCATCCAGAGCTTTAATACACCATCATTATATTCTGCTAAGAAGGCAAGAGTAGAGGCAGAGTTGGGTCAGTCTTTGCACGATACAAATGGGGGGGAAAAAAAACAATAAAACTACCGTAACTAACAGGCCTCGCAACTACCAAAAAATCTCTTGCACATTTATTGCTAATGTGCCATTGACTAAACTATGACGTGCCACCTTTGCACTAAAGAGTACACAACATCTCTGGGTTCTGTTATTCGCTCGCATGACTTCTCCTACCATTGTTATGCCGATGACACCCAGCTGGTCTTGTCATTTCCCCCCGGTGACACCCAAGTGGAGACACGCATCGCTGCGTGTTTGGCTGACATCTCGAAGTGGATGACGACACACCACCTCAAGCTCAACCTAGACAAAACTGAGCTACTGTTCCTCCCGGGGAAGGGTTGCCCGCACCGGGACCTGTCCATCACCATTGATGATACCGTGGTGACGCCAACTCGGACTGCGAGGAACCTGGGTGTGACCCTGGATGACCAACTGTCATTCTCGGCAAACATTTCATCCGTTACACGCTCCTGCAGATTCCTGCTCTACAACATCAGGAGGATTCGTCCCTTCCTGACTGACGAGACGGCGCAGGTTCTCATCCAGGCTCTTGTCATCTCCCGCCTGGACTACTGCAACTCTCTACTCGCCGGAGCCCCGGCGTCGGCCATCAGACCTCTGGAGCTTGTCCAGAAAGCCGCAGCTCGCCTGGTGTTCAATCGCCCCAAGTTCTCCCACACAACTTCCTTTCTCCGTTCTCTACACTGGCTCCCTGTAAGAGCTCGCATCCAGTTTAAGACTCTGGTGCTAGCCTACAGGGCAGTGAAAGGAACAGCTCCTTCCTATCTCCAGGCCACGGTCAAGCCTTACACCCCCGCCCGACCACTTCGCTCTGCTGCCTCGGGGCGATCGGTCACCCCGTCGCTCAGAGGTCCTGGCGGCCGATCGACCCGGTCACGGCTGTTTTCTGTCCTGGCCCCACAGTCCTGACGTCAGGACAGCGGAGTCGC
The DNA here is from genome assembly GCF_023349555.1 of Cebidichthys violaceus. Classification (NCBI taxonomy): domain Eukaryota; kingdom Metazoa; phylum Chordata; class Actinopteri; order Perciformes; family Stichaeidae; genus Cebidichthys; species Cebidichthys violaceus. The sequence goes on from NW_027176384.1 coordinate 9,936,752, forward strand.
TGCCCATCTTTCAGCGCAGGCTGAAAACCCACCTCTTCAGGAAGTGCTACCCTGAGCCTTCCACTTAGCACTTATTGTTTTCATACTAGCTTGTTGCACTTATTGTATTCATATTAGCTTGTTGCACTTATTGTATTCGTATTACTTATAGCACTAACTGTTTTTCTTGTTTCTGCACTGTACTTTGGCTCTGAGTTATGCTCTGCTTCATGCTCTTAGATGCTTGTTTGGAAAAGGAAATGTACTTATGACTTCTGGTGACTAGTAGTTCTTTTGATTACCAATGTTGATGCACTTATTGTAAGTCGCTTTGGATAAAAGCGTCTGCTAAATGACTGTAATGTAATGTAATGTAAATGTAATGTAATGAGTACAGATGTACTGTGTGCGCAAAGTACAACAAACAAGCAATTTTATACTACACTTTTTTCGTAAACTACAAAAAATATTCGTGGCAAATTGGACCCACACAGACGGGCGACCTGGTGACATCAGGGTTCAAATCCAGCCATGGACCTTTATTGCATCTCTTCCCATCTTTTCAGTCAGTATAAGGAAAAAAAACGACACGTCCGAATCATTGCCGTGGCTTACCTGTGGCAGGGCGGAGGTGAGCTGGCGCTGCAGAGAGTCGCGGTCGTAGATGACGTCCTGAAGGTGCTGCTGGGACAGGCCGAGGCTCTCCTGGGTCTCCCTCAGCGTGTCCAGCAGCCGGTCCCGCTCGTCCAGCATGTTGACCATCAGCTGCTCAAAGTGGGAGTCCGGGTCCGAGGCGCTGCTCTGAGAGCCGCGCTGGCTCAGCGCCGTGTCCTCGCTGATGGTGGGCATCACCTCGCACATCATCTTGGCGCTGGGAGGAGAGGGAGATCGGAGATTAGACAGAGTTTTGGCAGGAAATGAAGAAGACGGTGTGACGAGTGAAAAGGTACTGTTGAATTCAGCAGCATGTTGTGCTGTGCTGATTTGCATACAAATCAATTGCTAGACCATTGACTTTGATGGAATTTCCTCTCTCAAGAGGGTAGCTATTTATATATTCAGATACATCTTGAATAAAATGCCTATGCTATATATATATATATATATATATATATATATATATATATATATATATATATATATATATATATATATATATATATATATATATATATCTCAAGCATTACAACTGGCGAGTGCACCTTGTATCTTCAAGGTAGCTTCCTGCTACACTCTTTCCCTTTTCTGTTGACCCCCCAGAGGAAATTAACCTCCATTCGTTAGCCTCAATCTGAAGCAATCCACCAACTCAATCGCTCAATAAAAAAGTAAAATCTGAACAGCAAGCGACAGCAGCATTGCATAATAAATGGCAATTTCAATAAATATCAATTCTCTTGGGTCATATCTGAAGCAGTTTAATCAAATGAAGAAGGACACTCTTTAGCTTTGCTATCATAAGGTGCCAGAAGCAATATAACGGCAACCCTTTCAGAATAAATGTCACCATGCACTGCAAACAAATGACGGGGCTGCAGGGTGCAATGTTCTGCATTTTCTGAGGTGGGAATTAGGTTTGAACACGTTCCCCTTCAGGGTCACAGCGGGCCGCACGTATCCCACCATGCATTGTGTCGATTGACCGACAGCTCACCAGGTCATTGCGGGGTCAAATTAACAAACCTCTCTGGGACTCGCAGGTTTGGAGCCGCAGATGTTAAACTTCCAAAGTGTATCAAATCTAAATCAAACTACAAATCTATTCAATGCATACCAAAGCAACCTCAATATCTTGATTGGATTCAAGTTAGACTTAGTTTCACGTTAATGCTGAAGATCTTAAAATTTATAGCAAAACTAATGTGTGTCCACATCAGTGCCTACCATCCACTACTTCTGTCTTGATGGCTGCGAGTGTGTGACTGGGCCCGACACAGTTGGTGCTCGGCTCAGCGTCACCCCGGCTGCAGAGACGTCTTGGAAGGCTGGGCGTTCTGCCCTAGATTTCACGCTTGTGCCGTTTAATGATCCAGACCCAGATCGAGTTGCATAATACACCACATCTATGCAATAGTGGGTAAGTGAGACCATATTCCAGTTTCCCTGAGGGACTGCAGAAAGCCTCCGGAGCCATCCTAACCGACAAGATGGTTCACGAGCTGGAACCAGGTTTGCGTCGTCACACGTTCAGTCGTGTGATGAAGCTAAGCTAAGCTAAGCTGCAAATAACCATGGAGTTGTAAATATTTACCGAGGAGAGGTAAACATAAAGCATGCCAATTGTGCTAAGCTAGCATCCTAGCAGAGGGTCTTCTCACGTCCTGCATTTACACTCACTGGACGCAGCTGTGTGGTATATTTCTGACGAGCTAACTGGTCATGAAATTACAGTGTCTCTCTTTCTTATTACGCGTGTAAAATACAACATATAACATGTGAATATGACAGCTTTGAAGTTAATAAACAGGCACAAAGCTAGGCTAACCGTTTCCTCTTGCTTCCAGAACAAGCTAACCCAGGCTAACTGCTTATTCACACAATCTCTCCACTGCATGCAGAGATAAAATAAATACATGTAGTAATGTAATGTTTGGACAGGTATTTTCTGAGTAGCTGAGTTTACCACAATGTCACAAAAAAAATAGTCATTTTTGTTCATGTTCATGATTGATGCTATAAACCAGTGGTTCTCAACTGGTGTGGCTGCGGGACCCACCATCACCCCTTTAATGACAAGCCGCGACCCAAATGTTCAACTTCTCAAATGTATTTAATGAAAAGATGGCGCAGTCTGAACCTGAGCTGAAGACGTCCTCTGCAGTCGTAGTAGTCGGGAGCTCTCTTGTTCCCGTCAGTCCCGGGTCCCACATGTTTCACGTAAACGAGTAAAACTGCTTTGTTTGTTACGTCTGTAGATTCGTTCATTTGAAATGCAAAATGACCGCTTGCCTTAATTCCAGCTGTGGGCTGTTGTTTGATGTCATCCGACAGGTCTTCAATTCACCTAATTAAAATATAATTTGACAGAGGTGTAGTTTTCAGTTTATCCGCTGCGGATTGATGCAACAAATGCCGCTTCAGTTTTCACGGCTTCATGCTTTCTTGTGCCAGAACCTCGCTGCACAAAAACACACTGAGGTTTTTGTCCTCTTTTGTCCTCAATGTAAGAAAATCTATACCTCATGTAGTCGATGTCATACTCAATTAGCAAATGAAAACAAACTGTGTGGGTGTTCGTCTATACTGTGAAATGCCGCGTGTGTATTAGCGTTACAAGGCATTAACGCCAAATACGGTTAAGGAGTGTGAATAACTCCGCTGCATAAAACAATTCCCTTCAGTTGTTTTCTCAGGCAAAGGTCCGTGACCCACTGAAAACGGAGGCGACCCACCAGTCACTGCTATTGCACAGCCAAACATATTTTTTTATATTCTTCCACAAAAATTAAAAGAAAAAAAAGGTGTCAGGTGCTTAATATACAAACAATAATCCAAAAGCCTAACGAGAGCCTGCAGGTTAATCACTTCCGTTTAATCTTAACAGTAGTTACTCAGTGTGTTGACCCTGGCCAGGTTTACTCAGTGAGTTTTCAATATCCCACTGCCCAGACTTGGTCCCCTCTGGGTGGGTTATAATGGCAGGTGTGTGTCCCAGCATGTTCTGGCAGTAACACGGGCTCTCCCAAACCGTCCCCAGGCACCCAGCCAGACTCTCACCAGTTCACCATTCAGCCGCCGTCCGCTGCCGTTTAGACCTGAGAGACCGGGCCTGTGTGCTGCTTGGCTGGACACTCCGCACAGGCCAGCCTTTTTGCTTGGAGAGTAGGCCAGCCGGCGGACAGACCGGGACACCGGTGGTGCATTTTAAGTGGGAGGTAGTGATTTATCCCTGACTCTGGCTCAATGCGTGTTAGTTGAGCGCAGATAGGAGGGTGCTGGTTGCATGTAAAAATCTATACGAATATGGCACCTGGCAGCGGATATCAAAACAGACTTCAGGCAAAAAGTATCAACGTTGATTGTACATGTTTGCGTCGCTTGTACAAATCTGATCTCAGGTCATTTTCTACTATGAAAATGTTTTCTTATATATATATATATATATATATATATATATATATGAAGTTTTTCTTCAGCAATTCCCACTTTCCATCAAGCTGACATCGAGCTAAAAATGCAAAATGGCAGCTACAAAATGCAAAATGGCAGCTCATATTTGCCACATTCTGGAGGGGTTAATTCTAAAATCCACCCCTTTACTTGTGATCTCTAACAGCGCTCAGGACTTCGCCCGCATTCCGCTGTGCTCTTCACAAAGAACCAACACATAGGCCCTGAAACGTCAGGCACATTTTGGTTGCTTATTGGTGTTTTATTTCTCCTTTAAGCTGTGCGGAAAGCAAAGTGTATTGAGGATGTTTTTCTGCTTCATGGCACGTACAAACCCCCTTTTGTCCCGCTCCTGCGCCTTACGCTTTGATCTTGCCGTGACTGCCCCTCAAATCATTTTTTACTGTCTATGAAAAATCAATAGACACGGAGGGAAAGTGCACCGCCTGATCTGCTTTCGTCTGCGCCCTTAGACGTATTAAGCGGCCTTCCTGCAAAACCGAAAGCAAACCACATCACTCAACTAAACATTTATCCGCTTAATTGTGTCATTCAAACAGGCATCGGGCCTGTCTCCTTAGTCAAACTGAAGGACAGAGAAATGTGTCTCGTCTGCAGAGCCTTGAAGCAAAACGCAGTGATAAAACAGACACTTTTCTGCTCCTCTGCTGCTCAATACTTGCCATAGACTGTCAGTGGCGAGCATGTTTGAGCAGCAAGTCATTAGAGCTTCTCTCCAGAGTGAAGCAGGCAGGCAGTAGTGATGACAGGTAAGAGCTAGTGTGATCCTCTTGGATAGATAAACACTAATCAGCCACAGTGGGCAGTGTGAAGTATACGTGGTCTGAGAGCTCTATTTGCCAGCTGGGATGCAGATGTTGTCTGGATTGCGCTCGCTAGCAGTGACAACACCACTTCCTCACAGCTGAACAGCCAATTTGACCCTCATTAAGACCGCTATTTGGGCTACAGATATTCATAGCGCCTGTAACAGGACTGACGGAGCGTCCTTCTATACGCACATTGCCTCTGCGATGCAACATCACGACACATTATGATAACGCACAGCAGGAAATCTGCCCCGACTAGCGTGTCAGACTTCGGCTTAGCATAAATGCATGTCTAGTGTTGAACATGTAGGATTCTATCTGTCAGAATGATACTTGCGGAGAGAAATTGCTATTTGTATCAATCGAGTGGGAAATGTTGTACAAACAAGAGGAAGCTTAAGTGAGTGAATTTAGCGCGGCTGGTTAAAGATGTTAAATGCGAGTCGGAAATTATGCAGGAATCACGGGAGGGTGGAACAGCAACGCGCTCAATTGAACACATTGTGGGCCACAGATGCAGTAAGAAATGCACACAGACAGACAGGCAGGGATCATTGGGCTTTTCTCTCCATGCCATATGCCAATCAATGAATTATTCAGCGGGGTAGGAGTGAGGTTTTCTTCCCAATCAGTGCAACAAATCTAGAGTCTCTTTTTTTTTTTTTTTTTTTTCCCCACCGAGCAGCCTCTTCCGAGCTCCAGGCTGAAGTCCTGGCTGGCAGCAGGAAGTTGCCAGACAATCTGACAACCTAAAGAAAGGCGGAAGCAACGCCTGACATCTATAATTGATGAGAAGGTTACAGCAGAACCCTAACAATTACGGTTCTTTTGGGGGTATTTTCCAGGACCTTGTGAGTACCCAATCTAAAAGCCACAGTGATTAACTGCTGCAGCCCAGTATCACTAATTACATCTATATTGGACAACCTTACAATTGACGTCCAATGTCAGGGTTTAGTGGGAATGCAGGAAATAGTGCTTTTAACTAGTGGCCATCAGGGGGCGGCTCCTCTGGTTCTATAGAAGTCTATGAGAAAACGACTATTTCTCACTTGATTTATTCCCTCAGTAAACATTGTAAACATTGTTTATGGTCTTAATCTCTAGTTTCAAGTCTTCTTCAATACTGCATGATGCTCATTTAGAAAATGATGGTCATTTAGAGTCAAATAGACCACAAGGCAGGGTATGCTTTAGGGTGGGGCTACCATGTGATTGACAGGTCGCTGGCATGGCGTTGTCCGATCTGGGAGTCGTTTGCGTTTCTTCTTAGAACGTTAACCCTTTCACACTGTGTTTTCAGTTGATGACAGCTAATTGCAACAATTTTGGTCACCTAAAAATGTCTTCAGCTTTCAGTTATACTTAGCTCCACCCTCTCGCGTCACTTGGCGTCAGATGGCGACGGCCAAAATGCCAAACTCAAAGCTTCGAAACGGTAGTCAACAAACCGATGCGTGACAACCTCCATTTCTTATTTACAGACTATGAGCAGATGTGACTTCCATGCAGGAGACCAGAGTTCATGTCTCGTCGCAGACCCGCGATTCATGTTTGCCTTTGTATTAGCCATCACCATGGTGAGGGCAGCGTGTGCAAAGATATCTTTAAGACGATTTCCTTTATTTCAAAATGACAAGCGCGACAAAAATGAACAACAAACCCCTGGCTTGAGAGTTCCCGGAGGCAAGCAGAAGCAGAAGCAGGCAGTGAGCTGCTATATGGGACAGATGTAATTTTTGCCACTCCATTTTGGGAAGAACAAATCAGCAAACTGCGGCTAATTTCCTGAACGTCTTCAGTTAATCTCATTAATGGGGAACAATTGTGAGAGTAGATAAGGAGCAGCACACCAAACAGCGGTACGCTCGCGAGCAATATATATATACGGCCATGTGAGGCAAATTCAGCACTATTCACCACCTGGGAAACATCAAAAGACAAGCGGAGGAGCGAGCGAGCGCAGAACGAGCAGGAGACCGAACGCGACACTCTGTGGCTTTGGAGATAAGCCGTACTACTATAAGCTTGTTGAGCTGAGTTTGGAGGCGCTAAAATTTAAAACCAGCATTATTTAATAGTGTGTTTAAACCACGGCATGCATAACTATGTAACTCATTAGGCAAGATGATCATTTAGGAATTAGTTAAAAAGAAAAAAACTAATTAGGCCCAAAAAAAAGCCCATTAAGAAACCAATCTTTAATGAAACGCGAGGTCAACTTTTCAATCGTCTGTAACACCCCGTTAGGTTCATTCCTCGCAACATGAATAAGAATGTTAGACCAAATTGTTTTGATGATAATGCACTTCACTTACATCAGTACCAGAAGCACTAGGCTGATTACACACGTCGGTTTGCGGTCGTCAGGGGAGCTGACTACTGGGAAATTCCACTTTTAAATAATGTCTGCGTTTGATTTCTTGGCATGCGAGTGAGTGCAAAGTGCATCTACAGACTGCATTGATGAGCAGGGGTAATGGCAAAGCTGTTGCATGCCGCTCTTCCCCACATTTGGCATCCCGCATCAGGCCGACAGGTGGGAAAAGTGTGACACAGCACTTTTGTGAATGGAATGGACCAGATTGCATGGCACACTCATAGCGCTGAAAAAAAAAGAAAAAAAAAAAAGAAAATCCCATTCATATGGCGGCTCCCTGCACCAGAGAGACTTCTTACAACCAGGAGACCGCCTGCCAAGAAAACTACGATTCAAGTCTATTCAATTTAATCACAGACACGGGGACATACAATGGCACTCTCCAAACTATTAACTCATCTTCCAACACTGCAAGGCGGCACCAAACTGATCTGTGACCTGCAGCGCTGTGACATTCTGGGGTAATGCAACAGCCATGCGTGATGAACAGTAATATTGATGCGGTTTGGGTGAAAATCTCGGTCAATGCAATATGGTGCAAGGCTCTCGGGAGGAGTGATATCAACTGGCCATGCTCTTCTGGCAAGACAAAATGTTCCATTAAACCATGATGGCCACAATGTCACGTGACTAGTTCGAGGCAGCGCGGTAGCTTTGACTTGTTTGGCTGTTTTTGCGCCTTGAGTTGCATTTTAACCTGAAAAACTCAAAAGTTACACATGGGGATTGTCTTGATGCGAATACTTATATCTCCAAAACGTTTTATTTAGCAGCTTAAGAGACATATTTCCCTCAGAAGTTGGATTAGACCGAAGACTAAAGGAGCTAAAAGGAGAGTGAGTATTGGACTGACAGCCTTAGATTTCGTGTTAATTTTGAAAATATGACCACGGTTTTCACTAAACAACAAAGACATGGTAAGATTTTCAAAAGGGTAAAATATTCCATTGTTTTTGGACTATTTCTCAGCAAAGAGATACAAATATATTTGAAATTATATTTTAGTATTCCCTACGATAACTATATTCCTGCAATGTGCCGAAGGCTCTTTGAAAAAAAAAAAAACCTTCAGACGTCACATGTAGGGAAAGCTTTCAGAGAGATTTGGGTAATATTAGGTGATATTTGGTAGGGAGGTCGTGAAAAGTAAATTGGTTTTGGTGCAATGACCTTTGTCAGGTGTTTAATTGTGCAGGTGACAATAAGCACACATGCCGAAAAGAGACCTGGTGAAGAAGCAGGGGCAGAACAAGATTTAAGGCAATGAAATAATTCAAGGGCGACATCCATTAATCAAAAGAAGAAGAAAATATAAAAAGCAACAAGAAGGAAAAAAAAAAAAAAAGATATTCTTCTCTCCAAAGAAAAAGGGCCAGTATGCATGAGCCTATGTTTTTAAATCATATTATATTTTTATATTCCACAACAATCTGAAAACACACCACATGTAAATGAATGCCACTGAGAGCACATTTGTACGCTTAACCCTCCAATTTATCTATGTTATGGAGTTTCGTCAATATAATCTCATGCACCTCTCTCCAGAGATTTACGGTCACCCTCGTGGACCCAATATCTACCAACAACTGTTGCTTTGATCCCTTGAATATCAGTTATCGTTTTACCAAATAACAAACGGCATGATGAGATCTACACAATAGAGATTAGTCAAGGGGGGGGGGGTACATAAAGACTATAGCTTCTGCATTAGCAAATTCTTCATGCGTTCTGCTGTGACGGACATCCTCGCGTGAACACTGACACACCGAGCGGTAAAAACCTGAATGAGACGATGAAGAGGATGGCCCGGGTGTAGAGTTACACCCAGCCTGCTGCCATTAGGGAGGAGGGAAAAGGGAGAGCAGGCTGTGCATCAAGTGTGTGTGTGTGTGTGTGTGTGTGTGTGTGTGTGTGTGTGTGTGTGTGTGTGTGTGTGTGTGTGTGTGTGTGTGTGTGTGTGTGTGTGTGTGTGTGTCTCTTCTGATGTGCGTTTCATTGGCTGTGTGTTCAGCTGAACATAAGTCTGCATGCACATGAAAGGACGGCGTGTAGCCTCCAACATCGCCCACAATCCCCTGCAGCAAGGTCATGCAAACCATCAATCGATGGAGATTGAATAAGAGCACAGATCGAGGTGAGCACACAACAACAACAACAACAACAACAAAAAAGCAATAAAGCTGCAGGTTGTAACGGATTTGAACCGGTGCCGCCTGCATTCAACTGAATCCCACCTCCCTCATTATGGAGGGTTTGGCTAAAGTCAAACCTGCCCCATAAGCGGTGTCCTTAAACCATCATTTTATGGACATAAAAGCTCCTGCCACAGGTAGCCACCCCTCTGCCTGACACCTCGGGGCAGTAAAAGCTTTGTCTGCACACCAGACGTACGAGGCAGCGCATCACTGGAAAGTCACACTCTTAGTGCAAAACCGTTAAATTAAGCATCCCGCGTGTGCCACAACTTCAGCGGGAACGCAAATGCAAATATCGCCATGTTCCTTTATTGTCAAGGTTGGCTAATGATAATCTTATTTTTGCCAGATCGGGAAGGAGGATCACAGCTTCGCCTGCAGGCGGTTAACCTTCTAGCGTCAAATTAAGCCGGCGCCGGCGTGTGTGTGTGTGTGTGTGTGTGTGTGCATTTTTCATTCATTCATTCATTTATTCATTCATTCATGTACCTACACTAGCATGAGTAAGTGTGTGTGTGTGTGTGTGTGTGTGTGTGTGTGAGAAAGGGTGGGAGATGGGGAATGGATGATAGAGAGGCTGTTCATGCTCTCTCCCTGCTTGCATCTCTATAATAGCCGGTAATAATATTGTTTTTAGGAGGGGCAGCTGTTCCCCCTGACAGCTCCTCTTTTCGCTGTTATAAGACACACACACACACACACACACACACACACACACACACACACACACACACACACACACACACACACACACACACACGAGGCGGCCTGACTGCGGCGCTGATCGTGTCTGTAACATCTCCCCCTCACTCTCTGAAATGATAATTGGGGAGAATCCTTGGCTATTGTCTCAAGTGCATTACATCATGCCAGCCTCTCAGTCTGCCCCCCCCCCCCCCCCTTAACTCGCTCCTCTGTCTCCACACTGTGACAGCCGCTGTGTTTCTTTTCTCCTGCAAAGCCCCCACAATGTCAACCACACACACACACACACACACACACACACACACACACACACAGGAAATATTCAGGTTAAATGCACCATGCATCCATCCACACGAGGAGCCTCCTGCTCCTCCAACATCACCCATCACCACACCGGAGCCGAGGATGAGGACGAGGACACCGCGGAAAAATCACCTTGAGCGTGCGGGAAGAGGGCAATGTAGGTCACCGCGACACCGGCGGCAACAGTGTGCATACTCACAATGTATTCCTTTACTCTGCGCGGAGGCTCTGCCGGCGGCGGATCAGTGACAACTGCGGTCTCTGCAGGCTGTGTAGCTTCTACCATCAAGCGGACAATCCTAGGAGGCTTCTTCAGCGCGAGCGAGCGGCGACGCCGAGGATCCGATCGTCAAGGTGCGGCTGGTCCCCGCCGCTGGCATTGTCCAAACGCAAAAGAGCAGGGATGATCGCCAAATTAGCCGCGTCGGGTAATGACATTTGATTTCCGGGGCTGCTGCTACACACATACACACACACACATACGCGCGCTAACACACACACACACACACACCGGTTAAGAAATTATGGCATGGTACAAATACTGCTGTGATAAGCGGAGCTGGAAAAGACCATTGTCGGAGCTGGCGGAGGGGAGGCGTGTGGAGTCTTAAAGTTGCAGCTGTGCAATTCCCCCCCCCCCCTCCGCTTCTGTCTGTGTAGACATAATAATGCTAATAGAAAACATAGTAATAATAAAAGAGATTTTCCTTCAGTATTTCTCCAAATTTGAGAATTCTAAAATTACAAATAATATAATAAAAGTACCTCGATATTTGCTTTAAAAAGCAAAAACTAAAAAAAAATCTCCTTATCCTGACAGTTTGAAGAGAATATAAAATGACTTCCTGCTCATGGACCAATAAGGTCACGATTTTACATCCGGTTAAAAATGTGTTGTTTTTTCTTCCAGTGTCAGTAAAGCAGCAGCCACTTGAAGCTACTCTCACCTTCTCCTGTCACACACATGGTCTCTGCCGAGTTACAAATATACTAAACATGTAGGATTGTTCTGAGTCGCTGACAGTTGCATTTATAGTCTTGTGATCCTCCAGACAATTTGGGAATGAAAGAAATCCCTCTGCTCACTTCTGATTAGGTAATTATAGTCCATTAACATCCTCAAATAGAATCTGATTTGTTGACTCTTTTTAGGGCCCGAGCACCGACGTAGTCGGAGCGGAGGACCTATTGTTATTCTAATGTTTTTTATTATTATTATTATTATTATTAGGGCCCGAGCACCGACGTAGTCGGAGCGGAGGACCTATTGTTATTCTAATGTTTTTTATTATTATTATTATTATTATTATTATCGTACCAGTTTCATCGCAAAAAGGAGGTGCTTGGGATACTGGGAATCTTTTGAAATTTGGCACAAAATTCAATCGTGGTGAAAATTCCAGTATTATTGGGGTGTCCAGCTGCGGCATGACATTTTGGCTCGATAGCGCCCCCTACAGAGTAGCCCCAACTTTGGGTTTCACCTAGCTGTATGAAATTTGGTAGGTATGTGGAACGTGATGGGACGCACAAAAAAGTCAAAAGGAGGTATATCCTAAACCAAACAGGAAGGTGGCCATTTTGAATTTTATGACGTTTTTGGACCGTTTCAAGGCACCGTACTTTAACGAACTCCTCCTTGAGATTAAACCCGATTGCCTTCAGATTTGGTCAGTATGCTCAAAGATCAAAAAGTTATCGAACTATGTGTCTGTGGCGTGGCGGCAAAAAAACGCCATTCGCCATGAAACAGGAAGTTGTTGTAACTCGGCTGTACATTGCCTAATCTGCTCCAAATTTCTCCAATATCATAACATCCTGACCCTGAACACATGTATATGAGAATTTAGAATCATAGTAATAGCGCCACCTAGTGGCAACTGGAAGTTGTACGTTTTGTACTTTGACATCCTGCTCCTCACAGATTATTCCGATCCCTCTAAAGTTTTGTCAGAAAAGCCTTAAGATGTTGATAATGCTTCATTGTGAAGATCGCAAGAAGTTGTCGAAGGGCGGCGACGTGGCGGCTCGGCGAACTTCGATCCTTCGCCATGAACGAATAAACTGATGTAACTCGACTCCGCATCATCAGATCTTTACCAGATTTCACATGTTTGATTAGACTCCAGGCCTGAAGACGTCTGCAGGCCAATTTTGAATCATAGTCATAGCGCCACCTACTGGCAACAGTAAGTTAAAGTCTTTATACTTTGGCTTATTTCTCTTAGTTAGAAAATCAGATCAACATCAAATTTGTTCCACACAAATGTAAGAAGTTCATAATGCCAGTTCTCTAAGCTTTTGATGTTTCGTCGAACGGCGTTGCCGTGGTAACGCAGTCTTCACAGTGAAAAACGATGGTCATTTGGAGAGGTTAAAAAAGCTTGAAACACAAGCAAACTTGACACACAGATCACAAGGCCAAAATGTAGTTCTATAATATGATTTTATTCAATCAGAGTGTTAAATCGGCTCAATAGCGCCCCCTACAAAATTTCGACGAAGCAGCCCTCGCAGTATGTTTCACATAGATTAACAAAATTTGGTAGGCACATGTATCACATGTGGACTTAAATAAAAGTCTCATGGGGCCATGCCCTAAACCCAACCGGAAGTCAGCCATTTTGAATTTTGTATGAATTTCTAGTGTCGTTTTTTCAATTTCCAGGCGCTCTACTTTAACAAACTCCTCCTAGGGAATTAATCAAATCAACTTCAAATTTGGTCAGTACAATCTAAAGATCTTTGTGATGAAAAGTTACTCAAAGGTTGTTGTTTCGTGAAAGACCGTTGCCGTGGCGACGCATTCTTCGCCACGAAAAACAAAAGTGTTTTTGAGGGGCTAAAAATGCTCAAAACGTAACCAAACTTGTCAAACACATTTAAATCCTGAATGTAGTTATCTGATGTGATTTTAATGCTTCAGAGCGGCAAGTTGGCTCGATAGCGCCCACTACAATTTTTGGACGATGCAGCCCTCGCAGTACGTTTCACCTAGCTGTATAAAATTTGGTAAGCAGATGTATCACATGTAGACTTAACAAAAAGTCTTAGGGGTTCATGCTCTGAACCCAACCGGAAGTCAGCCATTTTGAATTTTGTATGAATTTCTCCTGTTTTTTTCCATTTCCATGTGCTGTACTACGAACTCCTCCTAGGGAATTAATCCGATCAACTTAGAATTTGGTCAGAACAATCTAAAGACCGTAGCGATTAAAAGTTACGAAAAGCTTGAGGTTTCATCAAACAACATGGACTTGGTGTAGCGGCCATTTTACATGGTTCGCCATCATCCACCAAGCTGTTGTAACTCAACTGTACTTTGACAAAACTGTCCCAAACTTGACATGCTTGATTACCGTCATGATTTTAGGACTTTTGCATGCCAATATTAACTCATAGTCATAGCACCACCTACTGGCAACCACAGAAGTAAGCAGGATTCTTTAATTACAGCAGCCCAAACACTGAATTTATTTAAAGGGTTCGTGGGCACACCATGAGAAAAAGACTTCTCTGATCTAAATATGTGCAAACTAAGATGCATGGAGAGCAAAAGTTAGACAACAGTGGTTCTCAAACCATGTCAGTGGGCATTAGTATAAATGATCTGTCCAGAGCTTCTACATGAAAATCACGTTAAATGTTACAATGAATGCTTCGCACTACAATCTAAAGTTATAGAAGAGCTTAAAATGAAAACAGTGTTAAATTAAAGTGTTAAAGTAAAAGCAAATGACAATACTGTTCTGTTAACTTTCATGTAAGTTCAAATACAATCAGCAGGACACTGCAGGGAGTTGAACCCCATCCCAGTAAACTGACGGTCTGTTATTTTATAAACACTGAAACACATTCACACATATTCATTTTCTTAATGATCTTAAAACAGGCTTACATTTATGATTGTATCGGAGGTACACTCAAAACATTTGAGGCTTAAGACCTGGCAACATGATCTTGCTACGCTGCTGGTTGAGGCAGGAAATACTGTTTAACTCGTGCACGCAATGTATGATGGTCACAGAAATGCATGGCCGCGTCAACCAGAGTCCTGCCAGTACCCTCGATGTGCGTGAAGTTGCGAGGGCCCGATCAATGCTGCTTGCAGCTTTAATATTTGATATGTTTTCTGATTCACCGTCTGGTTTAAATAGATGTTCATTGTAGTCTGAACAATGGACCACAAAGAACTTTCTTCATTTATTAGAAAGATTTGTCTTTTCATGATCTGATATTTCCCTCAATAACTTTTATTATGGAAACAATTAAAGTCAGAGAGCTTTTTACATCATTTATCATAATTTCATTCAGTCACGTGAGGCTGATCAGTCCTGAGGGTTTTATACCTTAAATTTAACCTGAAACATTGAGCCTAATACATGTATTCCAGTATTCAAGAGAAACCATAATCATATTTTGGGTTAATTAATAATGACGTCACAATCTGAATTTCAAACAGAGGAAAGGACGGCTCATGTCTCTTAAAACCTCTTGGACCCTAGCCCTATTTTTAGGCCCTCGGCTCGAAAATAGCATACCCATAGGATAATGAGTGTAGCGTTGCAACGGTAAGGGCTATTTTAATATTTTTTGTATTAAAATAACCCTAACACTTGTGAGATGTGTTGATATATGTAAATATCAGTATATATGTTACTGGTTAAGAGTAAATTAAGAAGGCACACAGCACAAATTGAAAATTCAAATTTTCGACTGAAAAAAAGAAGCAATTTCAGGATATTTCTTTTTAGGAATCATGTAGCTACGAGCTTTCAAGCTCTCCCAGATCATAGAACTATATGTTTAGGGTCTCTATACAAATTTTTTACTTTGATAAAGTGAAGCTTTATCTAGTACATCTTGATCTAGTACAGAGAGGTCAGATGAGGTCAACCAAAATGTAATCTTGTTCCAGCTGTACCATTATAATTTTATATACTATATAATTATATATTTCACTTATTTTATCACTAATAGTGTTCAATATATCCATATACAGCAGTTTGGCATCATTTTGAGAGCCTGGATCCTTTCTGAGACTGTTCCTCTCTCCTCGCATGGTTTCCTCCATGCATCCCTGGTGGGAGGGACTAAGACGCAAGGAAAGGACGCAAGTGAAGGAAACGGGGATGCAATTAAGAGACTTGGGATGTACCCCCAGTAGTTTTGGAAAACAACAATGCACATGCTCAGAGCTCGTTGCCAGGTGACAACCATTTTTTTTATTTTTGTTTTCATTTAATTGGCAAATTGATCAAGTCATGAGGTCTCGAGGTCTGCCTTGTGTTCATTTCGAGAGAGGAGCTTGCAGAGACGACACCAGCTGAGGAGATTTCGTTATGAACCAAACTTCGTATTTTTTTTGTCAACACTGCTAATGCTAGCTAGCTAATTCGTTGGACTCATTTCAGCCGCGGTTTTCATCTGGTTTGCAGACGTTTGAAGCTAGCTGAGGACACAGAAGGAGAGCTACACACAGTAAGAGCTGATATAACTACTTCTTATTTGTGTTGTGCTGCTTTGTGTTGTGTGGCCGCCGTGTCATCTCTAAGCCGATATGTTTGTGTGACCGTGGTGTTATGTAGAAACATGTCTTTTGCTAACTTTATTAGCCGAACATTAGCTTATTAATACTGAGACTGACTGGATTCCCACGCTAGGTAGCTACTGTTACTTTCCATTTGTGCCATGTTTTTATCTTGAACTAGCTAAAGCCTGCTTGTGTTGCTCGTGTCATTTCTGAGGCGATATGTTTGTTGTGACCGTGGTGTGATGTAGAAAAATGTCTTTTGCTAACTTTATTAGCCGAACATTAGCTTATTAATACTGAGACTGACTGGATTCCCACGCTCGGTACTGTTACTTTCCATTTGTGACATGTTTTTATCTTGAACTAGCTAAAGCCTGCTTGTGTTGCTTGTGTCATCTCTGAGGCGATATGTTTGTTGTGACCGTGGTGTGATGTAGAAAAATGTCTTTTTGCTAACTTTATTAGCCATACATTAGCTTATTAATACTGAGACTGACTGGATTCCCACGCTAGGTACTGTTACTTTCCATTTGTGCCATGTTTTTATCTTGAACTAGCTAAAGCCTACTTGTGTTGCTCGTGTCATCTCAGAGGCGATATGTTTGATGTGTCTCTGGTACTTTATTCTGGGTGGTAGACCCCTGAAAGATTTTACATTAGTTGAAGGTGCTCAGATGTTCTCATTGCTGGGGTGAAAATTGTAATACTTTAGTTAAATTGGTCCACTATTGTGCTGATGAAGATGAGTTATGTTTTATTTCCATAAGAGGATTATTTAAACTTTGTTTTTAAAGATTCCTCTTCACTTGCATTGTTTGAAGTGCCATGGTCTTCATCATGTTCTTTATAAGTGAAGTTAACTTTTTAGTAGTGCTGGGCAAGTTAATATCGCGTTAACGCATTAATTAATTAGCTGCAACAATTATTATATCGCGCATTAACGCAGGTTTTTTTTATTTATTATTAAGCGGACATTTTTAGCACAAGAACCGGTGTTATGGTTTAAACAGGGACCCTGTTAACTGGCGACCTTCAGCCGAATGCGTCAATTTGCAACAGCTGCCGTAACTATGACAACAACAGATGCATTGCTTAAATCATAACAGCCAGCAGTGAACCGCTGTTTGTGTGGCGTCTCTTCCGTTTCTTTCACCTTCATTCCCCTGGGTCCTAAGTCCCTCCCGTGAAGTCTTTCATCACCCTCTATGTATCAATGTACATTTATAACAAATACCACACATATTACAAGGCACTCAGCGTTGAATATGTGTCTGAACAAAATACCAAAAAAACCCAAAAAGAAATGATTCATTTAAATAATTTTTGTAGAGTTTTTAAAGTGTTTTTGTTTGGAATATGTATAATAAGCATATAATTTAGTTTTGCTACTGAAAATTTAACAAACATAAAAAAGAGAGAGAAAAAACATGACTGAGCATGACATGAACTGAGATGGACTGAACAAGAGACTGGAGTTATTGATGACTCCACTTCAAGTGCACATGTTGTTGATTTGAACTTCATATTCATCATTTGGTCTACTCATGTGCTGATAAAGCTAAATTCAGTTGTTTAATTTCCATTTGTGCCATGGTCTTCATCTTAACAGACTGGTTGAACCAGCTATAGACTGGTTGTGTAGTGCTGCTTGTGTTGTGCTGCTTGTGTTAACTGGCCGCTGTGCCACCTTATTGTTTATTTGTGTTGTGCAGTTTGTTCTTTTTTGGCCGCCGTGCCATCAAGGAGCCGATATTTTTGTTGTGACCCTGGTCCTGCAGCAGGAGTGAAACATTGAAGGCTTGAAATCCTCTTCACCTCATACATTGTGAAGTGCCGTGGACGTCCTCGCTACAGCCTGAACGCAGAAGGAGAGCTACGAACAGTAAGAGCAATTTATTTTAATATGCATTGTGCTTGTGTTGTGTTTTGTGGCCGCCGTGCCATCACAGAGCAGATAGGGTTGTTGTGACTGTGGTGTTATGTAGAAAAATGTCCTTTGCTAGTTTTATTAGCCGAATGTTAGTGTCTCTGTGACACTGTCGGAGTGTCGGTCTGGTTGTCTGTCTCACTCGGTCGGGGTGTCTGTCTCAGTCGGGGTGTCTGTCTGGTTGTCTGTCTCAGTCGGGGTGTCTGTCTGGTTGTCTGTCTCAGTCGAATGTCTGTCTGGTTGTCTGTCTCAGTCGGAGTGTTTGTCTGGTTGTCTCTCTCAGTCGGAGTGTCTGTCTGGTTTTCTGTCTCAGGCGGAGTGTCGGTCTGGTTTACTGTCTCAGTCGAGTGTCTGTCTGGTTGTCTGTCTCGGCGGAGTGTCTGTCTAGTTGTCTGTCTCAGTTGGGGTGTCTGTCTAGTTGTCTGTCTTAGTCGGGGTGTCGGTCTGGTTGTGTGTCTCAGTCGGAGTGTCTGTCTGGTTGTCTGTCTCAGTCGGAGTGTCTGTCTGGTTGTCTGTCTCAGTCGGAGTGTCTGTCTGGTTATCTGTCTCAGAGTGTCTGTCTGGTTGTCTGTCTCAGTCGGAGTATCTGTCTGGTTGTCTGTCTCAGTCAGGGTGTCTGTCTGGTTGTCTGTCTCAGTCGGGGTGTCTGTCTGGTTGTCTGTCTCAGTCGGGGTGTCTGTCTGGTTGTCTGTCTCAGTCGGGGGTGTCTGTCTGGTTGTCTGTCTCAGTCGGGGTGTCTGTCTGGTTGTCTGTCTCAGTCGGGGTGTCTGTCTGGTTGTCTGTCTCAGTCGGGGTTTCTGTCTGGTTGTCTGTCTCAGGCGGAGTGTCTTTCTGGTTTTCTGTCTCAGGCGGAGTGTCTGTCTGGTTGTCTGTCTCAGGCGGAGTGTCTGTCTGGTTGTCTGTCTAAGGCGGGTTGTCTGTCTAAGGCGGATTGTCTGTCTGGTTGTGTGTCTCAGGTGGAGTGTCTGTCTGGTTGTCTGTCTGGTTGTCTGTCTAAGGCGGATTGCCTGTCTGGTTGTCTGTCTAAGGCGGATTGTCTGTCTGGTTGTCTGTCTCAGGTGGAGTGTCTGTCTGGTTGTCTGTCTCAGGTGGAGTGTCTGTCTGGTTGTCTGTCTCAGGCGGAGTGTCTGTCTGGTTGTCTGTCTCAGGCAGAGTGTCTGTCTGGTGTTCTGTCTCAGTCTGAGTGTCTGTCTGGTTGTCTGTCTCAGTCGGGGTGTCTGTCTGGTTGTCTGTCTCAGTCGGGGTGTCTGTCTGGTTGTTAGTCTCAGTCGTAGTGTCTGTCTGGTTGTTAGTCTCAGGCGGAGTGTCTGTCTGGTTGTCTGTCTCAGTCTGAGTGTCTGTCTGGTTGTCTGTCTCAGTCGGGGGTGTCTGTCTGGTTGTCTGTATCAGTCGGGGTGTCTGTCTGGTTGTCTGTCTCAGGCGGAGTGTCTGTCTGGTTGTCTGTCTCAGTCGGGGTGTCTGTCTGGTTGTCTGTCTCAGTCGGGGTGTCGGTCTGGTTGTGTGTCTCAGTCGGAGTGTCTGTCTGGTTGTCTGTCTCAGTCGGAGTGTCTGTCTGGTTGTCTGTCTCAGTCGGGGTGTCTGTCTGGTTGTCTGTCTCAGTCGGGGTGTCTGTCTGGTTGTCTGTCTCAGTCGGAGTGTCTGTCTGGTTGTCTGTCTCAGTCGGGGTGTCTGTCTGGTTGTCTGTCTCAGGTGGAGTGTCTGTCTGGTTGTCTGTCTCACTCAGGCAGAGTGTCGGTCTGGTTGTCTGTCTCACTCAGACGGAGTGTCGGTCTCACTCAGACGGAGTGTCGGTCTGTCGGTCTCACTCAGACGGAGTGTCGGTCGGTCTGCCTGTCTCACTCAGACGGTGTGTCGGTCTCACTCAGACGGAGTGTCTGTCTGTTTGTCTCACTCAGGCAGAGTGTCGGCTGGTCGGTCGGTAGTGCTACTTGTGTTGTGCTGTTTGTGTTACCTGGCCGCTGTGCCATATTATTGTTCATTTGTGTTGTGCAGTTGTTTGTTTTTGGCCGCTGTGCCAGCAAGGAGCCGCTATTTTTGTTGTGACCCTGGTTCTGCAGCTCCATCTGACTGACGCAGACAGACAGACACTCCATCTGTGTGACGCAGACAGACAGACACTCCGTCTGAGTGACGGAGTGTCTGTCGGTCTCACTCAGACGGAGTGTCGGCCGGTCTGTCGGTCTCACTCAGACGGAGTGTCGGCCGGTCGGTCTCACTCAGACGGAGTGTCGGTCTGTCTGTCTCACTGAGACTGACTGGCCGACACTCCGTCTGAGTGAGACAGTGAGACCGACCGGCCGACACTCCGTCTGAGTGAGACCGACAGACCGGCCGACACTCCGCCTGGGTGAGACAAACAGACAGACACTCCATCTGAGTGAGACAAACAGACAGACACTCCATTTGAGTGACGCAGACAGACAGACACTCCATCTGAGTGACGCAGTCAGATAGACACTCCGTCTGAGTGACGCAGACAGACAGACACTCCGTCTGAGTGACGCAGACAGACACATACTCCGTCCGAATGACGCAGACAGACACACACTCTGTCCGAGTGATGCAGACAGACAGACACTCCATCCGAGTGAGGCAGACAGACAAACACTCCGTCTAAGTGAGACAAACAGACAGATACTCCGTCTGAGTGACACAAACAGACAGACCGAACCTCCGTCTGAGTGAGACAAACAGACTGTTTGTTTCACTCAGATGGAGTGTTGGTCTGTCTGTCTCACTCAGACGGAGTGTATGTCCGTTTGTCTCACTCAGACGGAGTGTCTGTCTGTTTGTCTCACTCAGACGGAGTGTCTGTCTGTCGGCCTCACTCAGACGGAGTGTCTGTCTGTCGGCCTCACTCAGATGGAGTGTCTGTCTGTCGGCCTCACTCAGACGGAGTGTCTGTCTGTCCGCCTCACTCAGACGGAGGGTCTGTCTGCGTCACTCAGACGGAGTGTCTGTCTGTCGGTCTCACTCAGACGGAGTGTCGGTCTGTCGGTCTCACTCAGACGGAGTGTCGGCCGGTCTGTCGGTCTCACTCAGACGGAGTGTCGGCCGTTCGGTCTCACTCAGACGGAGTGTCGGTCTGTCTGTCTCACTCAGACGGAGTGAGACCGACTGGCCGACACTCCGTCTGAGTGAGACAGTGAGACCGGCCGACACTCCGTCTGAGTGAGACCGACAGACCAACAGACCGGCTGACACTCTGCCTGGGTGAGGCAGTGAGACCGACCAACCGACCGACACTCCGTCTGAGTGAGACAAACAGACAGACACTCCATCTGAGTGAGACAAACAGACAGACACTCCATTTGAGTGACGCAGACAGACAGACACTCCATCTGAGTGACGCAGTCAGATAGACACTCCGTCTGAGTGACGCAGACAGACAGACACTCCGTCTGAGTGACGCAGACAGACACATACTCCGTCCGAATGACGCAGACAGACACACACTCCATCCGAGTGATGCAGACAGACAGACACTCCATCCGAGTGAGGCAGACAGACAAACACTCCGTCTAAGTGAGACAAACAGACAGATACCCCGTCTGAGTGACACAAACAGACAGACCGAACCTCCGTCTGAGTGAGACAAACAGATTGTTTGTTTCACTCAGATGGAGTGTTGGTCTGTCTGTCTCACTCAGACGGAGTGTATGTCTGTCTGCGTCACTCAGACGGAGTGTCTGTCCGTTTGTCTCACTCAGACGGAGTGTCTGTCTGTTTGTCTCACTCAGACGGAGTGTCTGTCTGTCGGCCTCACTCAGACGGAGTGTCTGTCTGTCGGCCTCACTCAGACGGAGTGTCTGTCTGTCGGCCTCACTCAGACGGAGTGTCTGTCTGTCGGCCTCACTCAGACGGAGGGTCTGTCTGCGTCACTCAGACGGAATGTCTGTCTGTCGGTCTCACTCAGACGGAGTGTCGGTCTGTCGGTCTCACTCAGACGGAGTGTCGGCCGGTCTGTCGGTCTCACTCAGACGGAGTGTCGGCCGGTCGGTCTCACTCAGACGGAGTGTCGGTCTGTCTGTCTCACTCAGACGGAGTGAGACCGACTGGCTGACACTCCGTCTGAGTGAGACCGACAGACCGACAGACCGGCCGACACTCCGCCTGGGTGAGGCAGTGAGACCGACCGACCGACCGACCGACACTCTGTCTGAGTGAGACAAACAGACAGACACTCCATCTGAGTGAGACAAACAGACAGACACTCCGTCTGAGTGACGCAGACAGACAGACACTCCGTCTGAGTGACGCAGACAGACACATACTCCGTCCGAATGACGCAGACAGACACACACTCTGTCCGAGTGATGCAGACAGACAGACACTCCATCCGAGTGAGGCAGACAGACAAACACTCCGTCTAAGTGAGACAAACAGACAGATACTCCGTCTGAGTGACACAAACAGACAGACCGAACCTCCGTCTGAGTGACACAAACAGACTGACTGTTTCACTCAGATGGAGTGTTGGTCTGTCTGTCTCACTCAGACGGAGTGTATGTCTGTCTGCGTCACTCAGACGGAGTGTCTGTCCGTTTGTCTCACTCAGACGGAGTGTCTGTCTGTTTGTCTCACTCAGACGGAGTGTCTGTCTGTCGGCCTCACTCAGACGGAGTGTCTGTCTGTCGGCCTCACTCAGACGGAGTGTCTGTCTGTCGGCCTCACTCAGACGGAGTGTCTGTCTGTCGGCCTCACTCAGACGGAGGGTCTGTCTGCGTCACTCAGACGGAGTGTCTGTCTGTCGGTCTCACTCAGACGGAGTGTCGGTCTGTCAGTCTCACTCAGACGGAGTGTCGGCCGGTCTGTCGGTCTCACTCATACGGACTGTCGGCCGTTCGGTCTCACTCAGACGGAGTGTCGGCCGTTCGGTCTCACTCAGACGGAGTGTCGGCCTGTCTGTCTCCGACTGGCCGACACTCCGTCTGAGTAAGACAGTGAGACCGGCCGACACTCCGTCTGAGTGAGACCGACAGACCGGCCGACACTCCGCCTGGGTGAGGCAGTGAAACCGACCGACCGACTGACCGACACTCCGTCTGAGTGAGACAAACAGACAGACACTCCATCTGAGTGAGACAAACAGACAGACACTCCATTTGAGTGACGCAGACAGACAGATACTCCATCCGAGTGACGCAGTCAGATAGACACTCCGTCTGAGTGACGCAGACAGACAGACACTCCGTCTGAGTGACGTAGACAGACACATACTCCGTCCGAATGACGCAGACAGACACACACTCCGTCCGAGTGATGCAGACAGACAGACACTCCATCCGAGTTAGGCAGACAGACAAACACTCCGTCTAAGTGAGACAAACAGACAGATACTCCGTCTGAGTGACACAAACAGACAGACCGAACCTCCGTCTGAGTGAGACAAACAGACTGTTTGTTTCACTCAGATGGAGTGTTGGTCTGTCTGTCTCACTCAGACGGAGTGTATGTCTGTCTGCGTCACTCAGACGGAGTGTCTGTCCGTTTGTCTCACTCAGACGGAGTGTCTGTCTGTCTGTCTCACTCAGACGGAGTGTCTGTCTGTCGGCCTCACTCAGACGGAGTGTCTGTCTGTCGGCCTCACTCAGACGGAGTGTCTTGTCTGTCGGCCTCACTCAGACGGAGGGTCTGTCTGTCGGCCTCACTCAGACGGAGGGTCTGTCTGCGTCACTCAGACGGAGTGTCTGTCTGTCGGTCTCACTCAGACGGAGTGTCTGTCTGTCGGTCTCACTCAGACGGAGTGTCGGCCGGTCTGTCGGTCTCACTCAGACTGAGTGTCGGCCGTTCGGTCTCACTCAGACGGAGTGTCGGTCTGTCTGTCTCACTCAGACGGAGTGAGACCGACTGGCCGACACTCCGTCTGAGTGAGACAGTGAGACCGACCGACCGGCCGACACTCCGTCTGAGTGAGACCGACAGACCGACAGACCGGCTGACACTCCGCCTGGGTGAGGCAGTGAGACCGACCGACACTCCGTCTAAGTGAGACAAACAGACAGACACTCCATCTGAGTGAGACAAACAGACAGACACTCCATTTGAGTGACGCAGACAGACAGACACTCCATCTGAGTGACACAGTCAGATAGACACTCCGTCTGAGTGACGCAGACAGACAGACACTCCGTCTGAGTGACGTAGACAGACACATACTCCGTCCGAATGACGCAGACAGACACACACTCCGTCCGAGTGATGCAGACAGACAGACACTCCATCCGAGTTAGGCAGACAGACAAACACTCCGTCTAAGTGAGACAAACAGACAGATACTCCGTCTGAGTGACACAAACAGACAGACCGAACCTCCGTCTGAGTGAGACAAACAGACTGTTTGTTTCACTCAGATGGAGTGTTGGTCTGTCTGTCTCACTCAGACGGAGTGTATGTCTGTCTGCGTCACTCAGACGGAGTGTCTGTCCGTTTGTCTCACTCAGACGGAGTGTCTGTCTGTCTGTCTCACTCAGACGGAGTGTCTGTCTGTCGGCCTCACTCAGACGGAGTGTCTGTCTGTCGGCCTCACTCAGACGGAGTGTCTGTCTGTCGGCCTCACTCAGACGGAGGGTCTGTCTGCGTCACTCAGACGGAGTGTCTGTCTGTCGGTCTCACTCAGACGGAGTGTCTGTCTGTCGGTCTCACTCAGACGGAGTGTCGGTCGGCCTGTCGGTCTCACTCAGACGGAGTGTCGGCCGGTCTGTCGGTCTCACTCAGACGGAGTGTCGGCCGTTCGGTCTCACTCAGACGGAGTGTCGGTCTGTCTGTCTCACTCAGACGGAGTGAGACCGACTGGCCGACACTCCGTCTGAGTGAGACAGTGAGACCGACCGACCGGCCGACACTCCGTCTGAGTGAGACCGACAGACCGACAGACCGGCTGACACTCCGCCTGGGTGAGGCAGTGAGACCGACCGACACTCCGTCTAAGTGAGACAAACAGACAGACACTCCATCTGAGTGAGACAAACAGACAGACACTCCATTTGAGTGACGCAGACAGACAGACACTCCATCTGAGTGACGCAGTCAGATAGACACTCCGTCTGAGTGACGCAGACAGACAGACACTCCGTCTGAGTGACGTAGACAGACACATACTCCGTCCGAATGACGCAGACAGACACACACTCCGTCCGAGTGATGCAGACAGACAGACACTCCATCCGAGTTAGGCAGACAGACAAACACTCCGTCTAAGTGAGACAAACAGACAGATACTCCGTCTGAGTGACACAAACAGACAGACCGAACCTCCGTCTGAGTGAGACAAACAGACTGTTTGTTTCACTCAGATGGAGTGTTGGTCTGTCTGTCTCACTCAGACGGAGTGTATGTCTGTCTGCGTCACTCAGACGGAGTGTCTGTCTGTCTGTCTCACTCAGACGGAGTGTCTGTCTGTCGGCCTCACTCAGACGGAGTGTCTGTCTGTCGGCCTCACTCAGACGGAGTGTCTGTCTGTCGGCCTCACTCAGACGGAGGGTCTGTCTGTCGGCCTCACTCAGACGGAGGGTCTGTCTGCGTCACTCAGACGGAGTGTCTGTCTGTCGGTCTCACTCAGACGGAGTGTCGGCCGTTCGGTCTGTCTCACTCAGACAGAGTGAGACCGACTGGCCGACACTCCATCTGAGTGAGACAGTGAGACCGACCGACCGGCCGACACTCCGCCTGGGTGAGGCAGTGAGACCGACGGACCGGCCGACACTCCGTTTGAGTGACGCAAACGGACACACGCTCCGTCCGAGTGACGCAGACAGACACACACTCCGTCCGAGTGACGCAGACAGACAGACACTCCATCCGAATGAGGCAGACAGACAAACACTCCGTCTAAGTGAGACAAACAGACAGACACTCCGTCTGAGTGACACAAACAGACAGACCGAAACTCCGTCTGAGTGTTTGTTTCACTCAGACGGAGTGTCGGTCTGTCTGTCTCACTCAGACGGAGTGTATGTCTGTCTGCGTCACTCAAACGGAGTGTCTGTCCGTTTGTCTCACTCAGACGGAGTGTCTGTCCGTTTGTCTCACTCAGACGGAGTTTCTGTCCGTTTGTCTCACTCAGACGGAGTGTCTGTCCGTTTGTCTCACTCAGACGGAGTTTCTGTCCGTTTGTCTCACTCAGACGGAGTGTCGGCTGGTCTGTCGGTCTCACTGCCTCACTTAGGCAGAGTGTCGGTCGGTCTCACTGTCTCACTCAGGCGGAGTGTTTGTCTGTTTGTCTCACTCATGCGGACTGTCGGTCTGGTTGTCTGTCTCACCCAGACGGAATGTCGGCCGGTCGGTCTCCATACCAACCTTGCAATTTGAAGTCAAAAAGATAACATCAGATCATTTGTCTCTTTATACAGTTGAGACGTTGGCCATTTTAACAGCACTGCAGTGGGTAGAGGAGGTTCGGATAAAAAAGGTAATTTTCTTTTCAGATTCCAGTTCAGCATTATCCTCATTAGAATCATTCACATCCCATAGCAGGCAGGATTTAATTAATAAAATATACGAAACACTGTTCCGACTTAAGAATATGGGTTTGTTTGTATCGTTTATGTGGGTACCAGCACACAGAGGGGTAAAAGAAAATGTAAGAGCAGATAAATTAGCAAAACAAGCTTTAGAAAGTCAGCACAAGATAGACATTTTATTCAGCAAAGCAGAAGTTGAGGAACTAAATCTAGAAGATGCATTAACCTTGGGGGCAGGAAATGTACTACAATACTTGAAAGAAACAGGATTGAGTAAAAGACTTTAGGTGACCGAAATGATAGAGCTCTTTTCTTTTTTTTCTTTTATTAGTTTTGTTTGTTTGTTTTTTGATTTTGTAAGGGGATAGATACTCTGGTCCACACTCCAATACATTGGAAAGATTGTGGAACACTGGGAAACAAGTCGGAGCACGGCCACCTGGATGGGTTAAAAGTAATGTTCCTGTATGTGTAATGTCTCTTTTACAGGCTTGCCAGCTAGCGGTGGTGACCACGCCGCGGGACGGCCACGCCCTGTGTCTCTTGGGGTCTGGCACAGCTGGCTCAATATGACGACAACCCAAATTCAGACGGGTCAAAGGAAGCCATAGCTGTCTGCATAGTGTGCTCACTGTCTCTGTCTACGGTAACAGTTATGATGGCCTTTTGGAAACGACCTGCTCGTCCACATTAAAGCCCCTTTTTCCTGTTTGCTCAGAACAGAGGTGGTGGCAGGACCGACCGGAGGCTGAAAATCAGAGAGCTGCCAAGCAGTCCATCGCCCAACCAGCAGGAGTGAAGGGGTCCTCTGAGACCAGCGTGGCCAAGAGAGGAGCTAAGCGGACAAATCCAGCCAGAACCCCTGCAGCCAGGTGAGTCGCGCGCTTGGCCGACGTGTTGCGCGGTTGTTTGTTCGCACTGGATGATTTCCTGTGTGATGCTTACTTTTCCTCTCGTCTATCCTGCTGCATATTTATGTCCGGCTTCATGTGGGTTAGCTTCACTGGAACAAGTTTGTTTTCCTCGTAGGAGCTGCAGGGAATTATTTGAATGAAGGAAACATTTTAAAGGTCTTGGAAAGTTTGAGTTTGGCAACGCTTAATTGTGTCAAAAAGAAGTATATTGTATACTGTATATATTCAGTCTGTTGTGTATCAAAACGTAGATTATATGTCTTATGTGTTGTGTCCTGTAGGGGGAGAGCTGGAGCAGCAGCAGCAGTCAGGCCAGAGAGATCAGCCAAACCTTCCAACAAATGAAGCTCTAGCGTAAGTTCAGACAGGAAGACTACACTCATGCATGCCTAAGCCCATAGCTTATTTACCATACATCTGCCGTCACTCCTCATGCATGCATGCACACATTATTTCCTTGTTGTTATTGTTTGGGGCTGTCAATCATGATATCGGCTGTCTAGATCAGCTGGTCTCTAGCCAATAGCACAAGGACATCATTAGCATATCATCTTGCCGCTGTCTGTCTTTAAATACGATTGTCTCTCTACCTTCAGTACGTTCACGCTGCTGTTACGGAACCCTCCACCTCCCCATCTCCGCCCAGTCTTCGCAGATTCATCAGCTTCATCATCCTCATCATCCTCATCAGCCACCATCACCACCAGTGTCTGGACTCCACGGAGAGGGATTTATATTGTTGCCGCTCGGGACGATCGCAACTGGATCACAAATCTCCTCGTCGTGTTCAAGCGTCAAAGAAGTTCTGCGTAACTCATGAACGCATCATCTGTCATAATAAATGTTAACTACTTGTTTTTAATTTTATATTCACTTGTCTCTCATGATTGAACTGCACAAAAGCCCAGCTCCCTACCAACAGGTCTAGACGGGACTGTTGAACCCGAAAAGGTTGAGACAAAAGCATTGAGAGTGACACACATGGATGGATGGAAACCTTTCTACCCCAAAGTCTTAGTTTTTCATGATTGAACAAATGGGATCTGAGATATATGTACATCACCAAATATTACATTCTCAATCGAAGAGATAAGAGTCACATTGCATCATCACATTTCGCTCTGGTTCTGGTTTCTTTAAACTTTTTTTTTTAAAGAATATGTAAATATTAAACAGGTCAAGTATGCAATACAAAAATAGTGTCATTTTGAAACCTCACATATGAGGCATTAAATAACGTCAGCAGCAACTCTTTATTTAATTTTTTACACAATATAATAGTCTGACATACGACCCTAACGTGTGTGTGTGTGTGTATATAAACCTTTGACTGTAATATGTCGACAACATGAAAGAAGAATTCTGAACGAGACAAAAGCCTGAAGCAGCTGTGTAGACTCTATTGTGTTCCTAGATAAAGTAATCCTCTAGATAAAGTAATCCTCTAGATAAAGTAATCCTCTTGACGTTACTTCCTGGTGTTATAAAGGAGTCGTTCATATTAGACACAGGACAATAAGAAAAATGTTTTCTCCAAAAGGCACATTTAATTTCTCAATAAAAAACATTTTAAAAGTGACAACTTGAACAAAACAGGAGAACATCGGCCAACAGTGCAACAAAAGACAAAGAAATGAAATCTTGATCTCTAAAGTCTTCTTCCAAAACACATTTCTTCTTGCCAATAAAGGCTTTTTTTAATAATGTGGGGAATCGCTGTGTTACAGGAATATTTCTCTGCACTACAGGTTAACTCAGCATTCAAGAGACACAATAGAATAAGAACAAAGGATCTCAGAGTTCATTTAAGTAAAATGTTTTTTTTTGGCGAAAATTGCAAAAAAAACCATCTAGATGCCAAGAGCTGCAGAAGGACGTCGTTGTCTTCTGATAAAAGACGAGTGAGCCTCACAGAAGTGATTCACTTCCTGTTTGTGTCTCGTACAGATCCGGACCTCCTCGGTCTCGGTCTGCGTCTTCACGCCACGCTGAGTTTGGTGACGATGAGCACGCGGACCGTCTGGTCGAAGCCCGAGCACATCAGTTATGTGATTGGACGCTGCAGCCGATCGGACTGACTGACTGGAGTTTCATACCAGAGTGAAGACGGATCACAGATTAAACTCAAGCTTTATTAGGGCCCGAGCACCGACGTAGTCGGAGCGGAGGACCTATTGTTATTCTAATGTTTTTTATTATTATTATTCTTATTATTATTATTATTATTATTAGGGCCCGAGCACCGATGTAGTCGGAGCGGAGGACCTATTGTTATTCTAATGTTTTTTATTATTATTATTATTATTATTATTATTATTAGGGCCCGAGCACCGACGTAGTCGGAGCGGAGGACCTATTGTTATTCTAATGTTTTTTATTATTATTATTATTATTATTATTATTATTAGGGCCCGAGCACCGATGTAGTCGGAGCGGAGGACCTATTGTTATTCTAATGTTTTTTATTATTATTATTATTATTATTATTATCGTACCAGTTTCATCGCAAAAAGGAGGTGCTTGGGATACTGGGAATCTTTTGAAATTTGGCACAAAATTCAATCGTGGTGAAAATTCCAGTATTATTGGGGTGTCCAGCTGCGGCATGACATTTTGGCTCGATAGCGCCCCCTACAGAGTAGCCCCAACTTTGGGTTTCACCTAGCTGTATGAAATTTGGTAGGTATGTGGAACGTGATGGGACGTACAAAAAAGTCAAAAGGAGGTATATACTAAACCAAACAGGAAGTCGGCCATTTTTAATTTTATGACGTTTTTGGACCGTTTCAAGGCACCGTACTTTAACGAACTCCTCCTAGAGATTAAACCCGATCCTCCTCCTGCTCCTCACAGATTATTCCGATCCCTCTAAAGTTTTGTCAGAAAAGCCTTAAGATGTTGATAATGCTTTATTGTGAAGATTGTAAGAAGTTGTCGAAGGGCGGCGACGTGGCGGCTCGGCGAACTTCGATCCTTCGCCATGAACGAATAAACTGATGTAACTCGACTCCGCATCATCAGATCTTTACCAGATTTCACATGTTTGATTAAACTCCAGGCCTGAAGACGTCTGCAGGCCAATTTTGAATCATAGTCATAGCGCCACCTACTGGCAACAGTAAGTTAAAGTCTTTATACTTTGGCTTGTTTCTCTTAGTTGGAAAATCAGATCAACATCAAATTTGTTCCACACAAATGTAAGAAGTTCATAATGCCAGTTCTCTAAGCTTTTGATGTTTCGTCGAACGCCGTTGCCGTGGTAACGCAGTCTTCGCCGTGAAAAACGATGGTCATTTGGAGAGGTTAAAAAAGCTCGAAACACAAGCAAACTTGACACACAGATCACAAGGCCAAAATGTAGTTCTATAATATGATTTTATTCAATCAGAATGTTAAATCGGCTCAATAGCGCCCCCTACAAAATTTCGACGAAGCAGCCCTCGCAGTATGTTTCACATAGATTAACAAAATTTGGTAGGCACATGTATCACATGTGGATTTAAATAAAAGTCTCATGGGGCCATGCCCTAAACCCAACCGGAAGTCAGCCATTTTGAATTTAGTCTGAATTTCTAGTGTAGTTTTTTCAATTTCCAGGCGCTCTACTTTAACGAACTCCTCCCAGGGAATTAATCAGATCAACTTAGAATTTGGTCAGAACAATCTAAAGACCTTTGTGATTAAAAGTTACTCAAAGCTTGTTGTTTCGTGAAATGCCGTTGCCGTGGCGACGCATTCCTCGCCATGAAAAACAAAGGTGTTTTTGAGGGGCTAAAAATACTCAAAATCAAACTTGTCACACACATTTAAAATCCTGAATGTAGTTATCTGATGTGATTTTAATGCTTCAGAGCGGCAACTTGGCTCGATAGCGCCCCCTACAATATTTCGACGATGCAGCCCTCGCAGTACGTTTCACCTAGATGTATAACATTTGGTAAGCAGATGTATCACATGTGGATTTGAAAAAAAGTCTTAGGGGTCCATGCTCTAAACCCAACCGGAAGTCAGCCATTTCTAATTTTGTATGAATTTCTCGTGTATTTTTCCCATTTCCAGGTGCTGTACTACAAACTAGTCCTAGGTAATTAATCAGATCAGCTTAGAATTTGGTCAGAACAATCTAAAGACCTTTGTGATTAAAAGTTTAGAATTCATCAAACATGGACTTGGTGTAGCGGCCATTTTACATGGTTCGCCATCATCCATCAAGCTGTTGTAACTCAACTGTACTTTGTCAAAACTGTCCCAAAGTTGACATGCTTGATTACTGTCATGATTTTAGGACATCTGCATGCCAATATTAACTCATAGTCATAGCGCCACCTACTGGCAACCACAGACGTAAGCAGGATTCTATAATTACAGCGGCCCAAACACTGATCTTAATAAAAGGGTTTGTGGACACACCATGAGAAAAAGACTTCTCTGATCTAAATATGTGCAAACTAAGATGCTTGGAGAGCAAAAGTTAGACAACAGTGGTTCTCAAACCATGTCAGTGGGCATTAGTATAAATGATCTGTCCAGAGCTTCTACATGAGAATCAGGTTAAATGTTAT
Source organism: Cebidichthys violaceus (assembly GCF_023349555.1). Classification (NCBI taxonomy): domain Eukaryota; kingdom Metazoa; phylum Chordata; class Actinopteri; order Perciformes; family Stichaeidae; genus Cebidichthys; species Cebidichthys violaceus. The sequence goes on from NW_027176384.1 coordinate 9,968,652, forward strand.
AATGAATGCTTCACACTACAATCTAAAGTTACAGAAGAGCTTAAAATGAAAACAGTGTTAAATTGAAGTGTTCAAGTAAAAGCAAATGACACTGCTGTTCTGTTAACTTTCATGTAAGTTCAAATACAATCAGCAGGACACTGCAGGGAGTTGAACCCCATCCCAGTAAACTGACAGTTTGTTATGTTTCAAACATTGAAGCGCATTCACGCACATTCATTTTCTTAATGATCTAAACAGGCTTACATCTATGATTGTATTGGGGGTACACTTAAAAACATTTGAGGCTTAAGACCTGGCAACATGGTCTTGCTACGCTGCTTGTCGACGCAGGAAAAATCATTTAACTCGTGCACACAGTGTATGACGGTTACAGAAATGCATGGCCGCGTCAACCAGAGTCCTGCCAGTACCCTCGACGTGCGTGAAGTTGCGAGGGCCCGATCAATGCTGCTTGCAGCTTTAATTTTAATATGATTTTGTTCAAGTTATTGTGACAGGAGCTTAGTGAATTGCAGATGTTTCTTGATGTAAAATATAAGACATTGTGCCATTTTTTTAAACGTCATGGTAATCAGTGCGCCGTATCAACATTATGGTTAAAGGGACAGTTCAGCCCAAAATCAAAAATACATATTTTTCCTCTTATCTGTAGTGATATTGATCAATCAAGTTTCTTTTGGTGTGAGTTGCAATAGAGATGTCTGCCTTCGCTCCAATATAATGGAACATAATGGCTCGTGGTGCTCAAAGACAGCATTGTCTTTATACAGAAATCATGACCCGGTTACTCAAGATAATCCACAGAGCTTGTCGTGAGCAGTTTCATGTAGAAACTACGGTTGGGAGGAAATAGTTCCTGAAACCATCCACATCTGGAATCAATAACCCCACCAACCTTCCACCGATCTTGTTCATGTACAATAAACCTAACAAATCCTGCAAAGGAGGCAACAAGTACGAGCCAATCAGAGGTAGAGTAGGGCGGGTCTTCGCAGAAGCGAATGGGGGGGGGGGGGGAGACAATCACTCTACCGTAAATAACAGGCCACACAACTACCAAGCCCGTCGTAGATTACTGCCCATGATTTTGATCACATTTGCGTGAGGTGTCTGTGTGTCCACGTACTTTTGGCCATCTGTTGTTAGCCGAGAGTGAAACCTGTGAGTCATTGTTGTCCAGCAGACAAGTGCAAAGAATGAATGAAATGGTAATATGTTCAAATCTCACATTTTCAGCAATAAATATTGCCGGTAATAACAGCTGTTCTAGAAACACTGTGCTGTCAGTGGACATCCAGCATCTGGAGCCACTCTCCCTCCAAGAGGCGATGAAACACAATTTTGTGTCCTGATCAAGGAATAAATGCTATTCATTTCTGCTTTAGTTTGGTGTAAAAAAAATAATAAAATGCTGAGTAGACCGTTCTGCAGTTAAAGCCAGAGATGACTAATCACGCATATTTTCATTCATGATGAACATTTTGAATCATTCCATCATTTCCGTCTGTCTAAATAGACACTGAAACGTCTCCATACTTAAGCTTGTCCTTAAGGTGAATCGATGTATAAAAGTTATAATAAACTAAGGAACAAACACTGGTGCTTCCTCCTTCTCATTGCTTTTTTTTAAATATTAAATTAAGTTGAATGTTACATGATTTAGTTACTCTAATGGTCACTTTGGGCAAAATTACACAACATTAATGTCCTTCTATAAGACTCAGCCATCGACCCGCAGTGAAATATTACCTTACTCTGCAAGAGTGTGATCACTGGAAGAACAACACCCTTTTTCTGCTCATCAAATATTAAAGAACAAGAGTAAGTTGTGTCTGGAAGTCACTGAGCAGCCCAGTGTTATTTCAATTTATAAGACAAGGTTGTTGTTTTTTTTAAAGAAAGGCATACAGTACATGTTTGAGTGTGTGCGCTGTGTCGCTGCAGTTGGAGATAAGTGAGAATAACAGTTGTTGTTGCAGCTGTGCAACAGTAAGTTTGAACATTTAAAATGTTGAAAAAATACGTTTAATCAACTACAAATTGGACAAAAAGCACACACAGGTGTAAAAGATTAGTTCAGATCAGTTTTGACCTTTTTTGTGGCCACAATGTGATGTCAGTCTGAACAAAAAAAAAAAAAAAACATATTTTGGTTTCACTTTCTCAAGTGTGAGTGTAAACTGAATATCCTTGGGTTTGGGACAAAAACACGCATTTTGAAGACGCCACATTTTCCCCACAGATGGGCCTTTGTCACTTTTTTTAAAATTCTATTAGTCAAAAAAAATAAAAAATAGAATCAGTGAAAAGTCGCCACGCAAACCCGCCATGACTGCGTCCTTTATTCATCTTCAGTGTGAAGGTTTACTCGACACTGCAGCCGTCTCTCCCTACATGTGCGGACATCTCCTAACATCAAAACCTTTTTAACACGCACGTTTCAGCAAATGTTGCTTCACTTCTCACAATGTCTTCCTCACATTGAGCGTCATCAACGCGATCAAACTACAAAAACACAACACGAAGGAGTGAGAATCTGACGATCGGATCATTTACGGTACAAATGTCGCTTTCGTTGAAGCGTCATTTCAAATGTTAACGGAGCAGCTTTCTTTCCCTTCACTGGGACTGATTGTTGCCTGTGAACTGACCAGAGGTTGGTGTCGCTGTCCGCGGTGCTGAACCTTGTATGCTTTGTGTATGTGCTGCGCTGCACTGCAGCTTATGGGAGGGTGTGTTGAGCATCACTGAGTATTGCAACCAACTGTTTTGTGTTAGGTGTGTAACTAGTGTTACTACTATCTACTATCCGTGGATTCTGGGAACACATTACTTCTGGTGGCTTTGTCTCCCCACTGCCTGGATGTTTAATTAACACAATTTATGCACTAGTTTGGTGTTTCCTGTCTCCTTCCTCCCTTCAGCAAGGACTGAATCCCACCTGGGAAGATGCTTTAAGACGCCTCTTTTCTGTGTTGCAGCCCCAGCTTGCTTCTCCCTTCTGCTCTTTTTTTCTCTCGTGTGATAAATTACCAAAACAAACGCTGCGCTAAGTGGTGAAGCGGAGTGCCGGCTCTCCACTCAAAACCTCCTCTTGCGGGTCATAAAGCCTGCGTGAAGACACTGACCAAGCCCGTCTCTTTTGAAATGACATTCCAAAGCAGCTAAACTGCAGCCTCAACTAGGTTTCCAGGGAAAGGTGTTGTCTCCTGGATTACTGTCACATAGTAATCCAGGAGTACGCTGTAGGTTGAAACAAAACAACAAAAACACTACGGAAGTACTACTTGATTAGGTTTAAGCAACAAAAGTACGACTTGATTAGGTTTAAGCAACAAAAGTACTACTTGGTTAGGTTCACGCAACAAAAGTACTACTTGGTTAGGTTTAAGCAACAAAAGTACGACTTGATTAGGTTTAAGCAACAAAAGTACGACTTGATTAGGTTTAAGCAACAAAAGTACTACTTGATTAGGTTTAAGCAACAAAAGTACTACTTGATTATGTTTAAGTAACAAAAGTACTACTTGATTATGTTTAAGTAACAAAAGTACGACTTGATTAGGTTTAAGCAACAAAAGTACTACTTGATTAGGTTTAAGCAACAAAAGTACGACTTGATTAGGTTTAAGCAACAAAAGTACGACTTGATTAGGTTTAAGCACCAAAAGTACTACTTGATTAGGTTTAAGCAACAAAAGTACGACTTGATTAGGTTTAAGCAACAAAAGTACGACTTGATTAGGTTTAAGCAACAAAAGTACTACTTGATTAGGTTTAAGCAACAAAAGTACTACTTGATTATGTTTAAGTAACAAAAGTACTACTTGATTAGGTTTAAGCAACAAAAGTACTACTTGATTAGGTTCACGCAACAAAAGTACTACTTGATTAGGTTCACGCAACAAAAGTACTACTTGATTAGGTTCAAGTAACAAAAGTACTACTTGATTAGGTTCACGTAACAAAAGTACTACTTGATTAGGTTCACGCAACAAAAGTACTACTTGATTAGGTTCACGTAACAAAAGTACTACTTGATTAGGTTTAAGCAACAAAAGTACTACTTGATTAGGTTCAAGCAACAAAAGTACTACTTGATTAGGTTCACGCAACAAAAGTACTACTTGATTAGGTTCAAGTAACAAAAGTACTACTTGATTAGGTTCACGTAACAAAAGTACTACTTGATTAGGTTCACGCAACAAAAGTACTACTTGATTAGGTTCACGCAACAAAAGTACTACTTGATTAGGTTCAAGTAACAAAAGTACTACTTGATTAGGTTTAAGTAACAAAAGTACTACTTGATTAGGTTCAAGCAACAAAAGTACTACTTGATTAGGTTCAAGCAACAAAAGTACTACTTGATTAGGTTCAAGCAACAAAAGTACTACTTGGTTATGTTTAGGCAACAAAAGTACTACTTGATTAGGTTCAAGTAACAAAAGTACTACTTGATTAGGTTCACGCAACAAAAGTACTACTTGATTAGGTTCACGTAACAAAAGTACTACTTGATTAGGTTCAAGTAACAAAAGTACTACTTGATTAGGTTCACGTAACAAAAGTACTACTTCATTAGGTTCACGCAACAAAAGTACTACTTGATTAGGTTCACGTAACAAAAGTACTACTTGATTAGGTTCACGCAACAAAAGTACTACTTGATTAGGTTCAAGCAACAAAAGTACTACTTGATTAGGTTCACGCAACAAAAGTACTACTTGATTAGGTTCAAGTAACAAAAGTACTACTTGATTAGGTTCACGCAACAAAAGTACTACTTGGTTAGGTTCACGCAACAAAAGTACTACTTGATTAGGTTCAAGTAACAAAAGTACTACTTGATTAGGTTCACGCAACAAAAGTACTACTTGATTAGGTTTAAGTAACAAAAATGCTACTTGGTGTTTAGGCAACAAAAGTAATACTTGGTTATGTTTAGCCAACCAAAGTAGTACTTGATTAGGTTTAAGTAACAAAAATACTACTTGATTAGGTTCAAGCAACAAAAAAATGCTACTTGGTTATGTTTAGACAACCACAGTACTACTTGGTTATGTTTAGACAACCACAGTACTACTTGGTTATGTTTAGACAACCACAGTACTACTTGGTTATGTTTAGACAACCACAGTACTACTTGGTTATGTTTAGACAACCACAGTACTACTTGGTTATGTTTAGACAACCACAGTACTCCCTGTGAAGCAGAATTCAGGATGCAGTTGCGTTGAATGGAGATGTAATCTTCAGGAGACGGATCTGGAACCGACTCACACAGAACTCTGGTGTTTTATGAAACAGAGGGTTTATGGAGAGACTCGTGGATGAACAAGCTCTTGATTTTTTTCCTCATGACTCTCCCAATGATCATAGCCTCATTTCAAATGCCTGTTTATGATGCAGCTGACTGCTCCTATACCATCCCACCCACCGCACTGACCCACTGTGCGCCTGCTCTGCTGCTACAGTGTCACATCGCCCCTGATGTTCCATATTAATTTCCCTCGAGGAGTCAGCGTAAGCCTCTGCATATGAATGGGTGTAATGCAGCCAGGTGATGAAAAACCCACTCACATCTCAACGCCTCCACGCTAAAAAAAAAAAAAAAAAGTCACTCGTATTGACTGGTTTGTCCCGGAGACAGTCGCACGGGCAAAGCTTAAATGTGGGATTTGTACAATGGATCCTTTGACTGAGCTATCAGTGGAAAATATTCGAAAACGGATGCCAGTTACAAAGGTAATGATCAAAGTGATAAAAGAATTAAGAGGAAGCTATGAAAAAAAGAGACCTATAAAAAGAAAAGAGACCTGCTCAAATCTAATCCTCCTCCTCACAGCTCGACACGCTAAATGTGTGAATGTCATTAAGCGAGTCGCCCCCCCCCCCCTCCCTTTCGTCATGCAAATGGCCCTCTTTTCATGCACGGGGGTGAGCGCATGCAAATCTCACATCAAAATCTCAAAACCTTGTCAAAGGATAAGCAGTTGAGCTCCTCACGGCCAATTAACAAGGCACACACTCACTCACTCACTCACTCACTCACTCACTCACTCACTCACTCACCAGGCCACAGGAATGCTGATGCCAGCGTTTGCCCGGGACGATGGTTAATATTGATGAATAAACGTGAATGTAAACAGCGGGCCCCGTCCATATGACGCGGCAGCTGAGGAGACGCTCTCATGAACTCGAGGGAGAGAGACTGGAGGAGTGTTGCCTGGCAGGACGCCACCGCCTCTCAAGGTTGTTTCACAGAACATCAAAGAAAAAGGTGTCGTTTTCCACATCTGTTAACATGCTTTTGGCAGGCGCTCCTTTCATTCCCTCTGTCCTGTAGAGGATTAAAAAAAAAAAAGCAACAGACATCGATATACATCAGCCGCAGTCTGCACGAAAGACAGAGCTGCCGGAGGTCCGCTATCTTTATGACTTTCTTGAACCTCAGTTTTTAAAGCCTGGCTGGGATCATAAATGAAGCAGGCTGCCAACCTCTTGCTGTTTGATACACTGATAGCAGAGATGAGCTGGGGCCGGTGTGTGAGACGCGCTACAGAGACAGAACTGAGGGGAATTACAGGTGTCTGGACTCGGGCCCACCCCCCTGAAAAGGCAATGTTATTTCACCTCGACACACCATCTCCTCTGTCTCTCAGCATGAAGTCATATCCCCACGGTAAACAGTGTTAATACTCTGGTTAACTGTCCTTAAAGTAAACAAACAAGTCATCAGTAGGATGCTGAAATTACAAAACTCACAGATATTCAAAGCAATGACACAGAACAAGGGAAAGCAGCCAATCCTCACATTCCAGGACCAGTGAATGTTCATTTTGTATGATAAATGACTCACACGCTCCACCATTCATTAACATTTGTACTGATGAATTTCTCATTTAATCAATGAACCAATTGTGTTCAGACACGATTAAAGACAATATGAATTGTTTGTCGGGTTAATAAGTTATATCAGGGGACATGTAGCGATTTAGCGAAGGAGAAATTGCATAAAATTCCTTACAAATAAAGAATCAGCTTTTATCTTTATAGAACATATTATTTCATATACTTGAACCTTGAGTACTGATCCGATACGTGTGCTTTTAAAAACCTGTATTTATAAAAGTTTCTTGCCAAAACAAATTCAAACACATCATCATCATCATCATCAGTGTTGCAATTTACCTTCGCCCCAATACTCATTTTTACTGCATAGAGCTTGAACGCATCATAATGTGACTCAAAGCAACGTCTGTCACTGTTGACTGTTAGCTCCATTATTTAGCCAAGCAGGACTGTGCTGCCCACTGGCTGCTAACAGCTAACTAGCGCTCCTCCATGCCGATTTCAACACGGTGGTTCACAGTGTAGCATTACCATGGAAACATAGGGGTGCACCAGAATGTTTAACCACAGGTGTGTAGTACTAGTTTGCACATGTGCGTCACAGATTTGGGAAGGCAAGGCAAGTTTATTTGTATAGCACATTTCAACAAGGCAATTCAAAGTGCTTCACATAAAACCATTAAAAGCATCAAAACATAATGCAAAAGAAAGGAAATTTAAAAACAATTAAGAAACATTAAAATCAGTCATTAAAACACTAAAAAGCTAAAAACAGTGCAGTGCAGTTTAAGAAATAAGATACAGTAGTAAAATGCAGAAATTGATTAAAATCCTTGAATGTGGTTCAATCAAAGGCAGCAGCAAACAGAAACATCTTCAGTCTGGATTTAAAGGAGCTGAGGGTCTCTGCAGACCTGCAGCTTTCTGGGACTTTGTTCCAGATGTGTGGAGCAGAAGAACTGAATGCTGCTTCTCCATGTTTAGTTCTGACTCTAGGAACAGAAAGTAGACCGGTCCCAGACCACCTCAGGGGTCGGGATGGTTCATAAGGTAGCAGCAGATCAGATATGTATTTTGGCCCTAAACCATTCAGTGCTTTATAAACCAACAGCAGGATTTTAAAGTCAATTCTTTGTTGGACAGGAAGCCAGTGCAAAGACCTCAGACCTGGAGTGATGTGATCCACTTTCTTGGTCTTGGGAAGGATGAACGGTTCGGGTAGTAAATGACACGTATTGATCTTAAAAGAGCTGATAAATGGGATCGGTGCAGAGACTCACGACACTGTATTGGAGGCATTTCTGATACAACATTTAAAGTATAAAGAATCACACTGTATACAGTATACAGTACATACTACATACTGTATACAGAGCGTCTTCACTCAAGACTTTATCACCCACACACATGAAAACACGTGCACCTTACAGCTGCCAGTGATTCATGCAGACTCGACCTGCGCTCTATGTTGTATAACATCTCATACCGTAACGATTATTACGCTGCGACCATATGCTCCCTTTTCTAGACACGGTACACTTTTCATCTCATTAGCATTCACCACTTATCGAAATGAGAGAGCGCAAAAGTTATGGCCACGTTCACGTTTACTACCCTCATGAGTGGCCTTTTATTTTATTTATTTTTTACGACAAACACTTTGTGTTGCGGACAATATAGGAAAATGTCTCGCGTCGGGATGTGAAGCCGTTTGAATAAGGAGAAGACAGGCGGGACGGGGGTCGTTGTTGGAGAGTGAGGATAAATGGCTTGCTGACTAAGCGGGTGAAGCCTCTTCCGTGCTGCCGAGGGGATGCCGGTATTTCCTATGTACGCGTGTGTGAGAAAGTGAGTGAAAGATGTTCAAGTATCCGAGTAGGTTAAATAACCTGTGAAATAATAAGGTGGGTGATTGTATAAGAGCAAACACGGAAGGCTAAATTAGAGCTAAATCAGTCGGGGAGAACTCAACGGAGAGAAAGAAAATGAGAGGGAGTGAAAGAAACGACTGCAGACAGAGCCTGGGTTAACTTAAGCGACACCTCGGTCAGGAAGCGGCAGCGGTAGACGACGCCTGTCGATAGAGCTCACACATTTTGCTGATCGGTAATGTGAGGAATTTAAGTTTAGAAGTACATTAGTATGATTTAAAGCACACCTAAAGAAAGTATAAAATATCACATGTTCACAAAATATCCACTTATGTAATGTATAATAGGTTTACAGTATATTCACTTGTAAAGGATAGTATAAGTGTAGCATATATTACTTACAAAAGTGTTAAACCACACAATCTTAATCAATTGAATGTATTAGACTAGAAGTATAGTAGTTGACTGTTTAGAGTAGAGAGAGGGCAAGGAGAGGAAGGGCGAGAGTTTCAGAGTATTTCATGACCATATATGGAGATGAGATGAGTCGGAGGTGAATCGGCGGCGCGGGAGACAGGACGGTGGTCAAGCGGGGGGGGTCGGATGGACGGAGCTTTTACGAGGAGGTGGACCAACGGACATTACCAGGATCATCATGTGGACCAATGGAGAGCATTGTCTGAGGCCAGGAGGAGACAATTGAATTTTAGCCAGCCACTGAAGTTGTTACTAGATTTTGAATGTAAACCGTTGACTTTTGGGTATAAAAACATTGTTCGGAGAGACGCTGTTCAGTTCTTGGCGATCTTCTTTACTGTAAACTGGCGTTTGTTGGCCGGTTAGGGGGGGAAGAGTGTTTGAACTCGGTTTCGCGATTCCTTACTGTCGACAGTGTAATTAAGTTTGTAATTGTTTTTTTTAGCATTTGTGAATTATTCAATACTTTTTCATTGTAAGCCGGATCCAGCTGATTTTTCTTAGCGTGACTTCGTTGCTCAAAACAACAACGAAAGAGCGAGAGGTCCGCGGCCTCCTGCGAGCAGAGGTCTCACTCCACCACAGTAACTAACGAAAATACGTAAATCACGAAACGAAACTACGTGAAAAAAAAAAAAAAGTCAACATTGACTTGGTTTCACACGGGACACAAACAGCAGTCTCCGAGTGAAAGTCTGTTTGCTCAACCTCCACTACGTGGACTTTCCTGCAAATCAAAACTACGTCAGCTGCTCTGACCGTCTAAGAATGACACAGATGGGTTGCCATTGGAGTTAGTTGAAAGCCTGGTGCGTCTCGTAAAGATGCTAAAGGGTGCCTCGGTGCGTCGGTATCAAGACGCCGACTAAGCGGCGGTATTTGACGAGTTGGGAGCGGGAGCGGCTGTGCGTTCCAATACCCATACCACCACACTATTTAGTATGCCAGAACAAGGTGTAATATGTCCCAGTACATAGTATGTCAACAGCAGTATATACACGCCAGGACGTCCTACTGCATCCGGTCGCAATAAACAGAATGCAAGCCAACATGCTTCTCTGGCTATATTAAAACAGAAAGGTTGTCGAAGACTTGTTTCACTTTACTGACTTTACTGTCCGCTCTCCAGCCACTTCAGCACGCCGAGCCACCTTCACATGATTCTTTTGACAACTGCTCTGTCTTTATGAGACACGGGGAGAACCCGACCGTTCTGACGCCATGGAAATGACCAAATCCGATATTTCATCTCGTGTGTCAGGGGTCGACGTCAGAGCTCGGAGGCCACGCGCTGCGTGTCGCTCGTACCTCTCACGGCCGGAAAGACGAACGCGGCGGCCGTAGCCATTAAGTATTAATCGAGTGTGCTCCTCAGCAATTTGAAATCCAATTGACTTTTTGTAGCAGGGTGGCAGGGAGAGGGGGAAGGAGGGAGCGCTGGCTGTTCGGAGAGATAACTCTGCCTTGAACTGCAGCACAGATCAGTGGAGCTTTGAGACGACAGCAACCCCTGGCGTGATGTAGTGTTCGCCGGGAGCAATTACAGTCTTATATGCCGCCACATTTCTGCTCAAACGCTTATCTAGTTTTGATGCCGCTGGGCTCGCGGCGTTGATACGTGGTTTTGATGCGACGAATTTACTTTTCGTATCTACAAACGCCCCAAAGAAGCGAACGGAGAAGAGCAAACGGGGGTAATATTCACATGCTTCTGCAGAATATGTGGTGCTGTCCCACGCCTTGCCAGACAAGGTACCTCAGGTGCACTAGTATAAACTTTTTATAAAATGTATTTTTCAATAATATATCATTATAGAAAATTAATATAGAAATTGCAAGAAAATGGTTAATGAAAACATATTTAGAAAGTGTGGATTATTCCTTTACATACACACACACACACACACACACACACACACACACACACACACCATGCAATGCATACACTGTTCAAATCATATTTCTCATCTATTCCTCAGAGATGTTGGTCCATATTGACACGATAGCATCACGGCAGATTTCTGCAGATTTCTCCGCTGCACATCCATGACGCAAATCTCCCGTTCCACCACATCCCAAATGTGCTCTATAGGAACGGGATCTGGTGACTGTAGAGGCCATTTGAGTAGAGTGAACTCATTGTGATGTTCAGTTCGAGGTGGTTTGAGCTTTGTGACATCCTGCTGGCAGTAGCCATTAGAAGAAGAGTGCACCGGGGTCTTAAGGGGATGGACGTGGTCCGCAAAGACACTCAGGTACGCCGTTGCCTGCAGTCGATGTTCTGCCCAGCCCTACTTTGAGTACAGACATTGTGCATTAGCTATCTGTTCGTCACACAGATTATTACACCTCATGACTACAGTTGAGATACAGTAAAACAACTATTGCATACTGGCATGTTGCTAGATTTGTTGAAAAACATGTATGAAATTATACAAAAATCCCCTCAACTTAGAAACTGTGATTGTATTTACTTGCTAAATCAGTCCTCAATATGAAAGAGAGAAATTCCATGATGAACCACAGGCATTTCAGACATGCAGGTAGACCCAGTGAAAACCTGACAGTCTCTTAGCAACATCAGTGCAGACAGAACCTTTAAAAAAAATAAAATAAATAAAAAATGAAGATCCATGGGTCTGCTCTGTATGGAATTGTAACGTATCATGTAGCACCCCTGGAAAAGATCCCCTGTCATTGTGCTTAAGTGCATCATGACGAGAACGGAGGTGGATTAATGAACTGGGAGGTCAAGAGAACCCTCGCAAGGTAACAAAGAGAGAGGACTGTGTCACGATACCGGTCCTTTGGAACAATGATGCATTACCCGTGTTCCTCCATCCGGGCCGTTAGTCGGTGGCCGCGTTCAGAAGTGATTCACCGAGCGCGGGGACAGTTTCTCTAATGGTCGTCTTTACCGCCTTATCTACAGGTGCATTATCTGGAGCCAATGGCCCCAGGCGCTTACTTATTACCATAAGTCACAGATGAATACTGCAGGGATGTTTTTTGCCCTCTGCCTTGCTTTGCCTCCGCCGCGGTGCGTCACATCTCTGATTAAGAGCATGGGCTGCTTATGTGTCTCAGACCCATCTGGTGAGGAGAGCGCCGATGGGAGTTTCGGCTTTTCCTCCCTGCCTTTCAGGACACAGCGGGGCTGTTTGTTCGGGATTTGTTCATGAGGGTTGCAGCAGTGCTTGTGCCTCTGGAATATTCCCCTTAAGCGACCCGCGTCAACACGACCTCGATTGGGCCGCGGCGCTCGCTCACGAGAGGGCTTCGCAGTCCGCTCTGCCCTTGAAGCGAATGACACCGATGCAAAATCAATTGAGTCGGAGAGGAGGGGGGAGGGGGGGGGGACTCGGCCTCTCTCTTTTATGTGCCAAGGAGACAACTCCTGTTGCATCCGGCCCTGATTGGCCGAGCAGGGTCCCAGTTGCTCGGCAACCATCCAGCGGCGTTCCGGGCCTAGCAGACAGACAGCTGCTAATGAAGCCGGGGCAGCGGGTAGAGGGAGCTATCCAACCTCCTTTCTCATGCCTCACACGTCCCGGGATCCTGCTACACACAGGTACATGACTGTTTATCCACACACACACACACACACACACACACACACACACACACACACACCGATGCTCACGTGCACGTGTATACACACTCATTTATTGTGTTTGAAGCATCTTCCCACAGGGGCCAGAGTCCGCTGCTTGAATGCAATCATGCCTTAGACAGCCCCTCCACCTCTAACACCACCACCACCACCATCCCCCTCATCACCCAGTGACTAATATTTACACAGCGAAGGAAGGAACGGCATGGGTAATCACTAGACATGCAGGGAAGGTTTCAGCGTGCAAAGTCTCTCTTTCGCTGCGCTGTGTCCCAGGTTTCGTAAAAAAAAACAAAAAAAACGGAGGACTCCGAGGTGTAAAGACACAGATGGCATCCACGCAAAAACATGACAACCGCGGGTAGCCGAGTTGTTGATTGCTGCGCATGAGTCACGCTCAGGTCACACATACAGATCCTGCAGCGAGCGGCCCGCTCAATCTGCTTGGACACACTGGAAATCCGATAGAAATGTACTTCTATTTTATTGTCATAAGTTACAGTATGTCAAATCATAAATATTGGCAAAGTGTGTGTGTGTGTGTGTGTGTGTGTGTGTGTGTGTGTGTTGCTGATGGCTGTAAGACAAAACCGTCCCCCAGTGTTTCGTTGCGCTTTAAAGCTTTTTGACATCTCATGCATGTAATGTTGATCTAATGACGCAGTGCTGTTTTCTTTATTGTCTGTCTCTCAATGCTCTAGCTGTTGCTGTAACACATTTCAGGGGACGCCTGATAAAATACACTGTTCAACGAGCTCTTAATGTAGCCTCACTACGGCCCTCTGCAGAGCACTTCAGCAGCCAGTGGAACAGCGATGCCCCCTCGCCGCCCTCGTCTGCTCGTGGTGCAAATGGAGCAAAGCTCACATTTTCACTTTGCCGAAAAATACTTGCTCTGGTTAGCTGTCAGATTTCCAGATAATGATGGAAGCACAGAAAAGATGTCTGGACCAGGAGGTATTAGTGTCCGTACCAATCTCTACAATCTACTTTGGCTACACATTAAATGACTGGAGGACAAATCCGAAGGATTCGTTTTGATACATGATTTGCACATTAACAATCAAATAATTGTACAGTAAGCCGAAGTATAACAACCGCCACCTCAGGTAAACACTGTTTGCTCCGCCAGCACTTTTGACGTAGTTTAAACGGTTAGCGCTGTTAGCGCTGTTAGCGCTGTCAGCGCCGTTTGCTGCGAGCCGCTGGCTCAGCTGTCGCCATGTTGAGAGCCTATAGAAATGCCCTAAATCTCGTATAAAGCACATTTAAGTGTAACAAAACAGTAATACGTTACTAAAAAAAATCATTTTAAAGCACTACAAATATGTCAATTATATTGAATACATTGTCTTAAGTTACTCATAATATAACAATCCTGGATTCAAATAATGCCGAGGACTTTTATCATACCTCATTCTCATCTCTGGCTTATTTTCCTCCAAAATGAATGAATATCTCCGTTAGTGTTTTTGTACATCATTGTGTCTCGTTACGTGGGACAAACAGGATCACATGGTCTCTCGGTGGAAAAGGGCCTCCCCTCAAGGTCTTCCCGCACTGTCTCCAGGCGACAGCTGATTGATGGCGTCCCCATAAAGGTTTTATGAGGCCAATGTCAAAGGGCCTTGTACTCTCACCTGCAGTGATTCCTATGTGCGGAGGAATGATGGACCACCTGTCTGGTTTATCATGGGAATATGTAGTGAGGGAATGAACGGTTATCCACATCGCATCATGAAATTTGAGTAACTGGAAGTGTTTATTTTTATTCTCAAGGCAATTAAAATACAATCAATATAAAAAAATCAACCCCCTGTTGTCTTTTAACAATAATATGACCGCTATTAAGTCTTTTCAGATTGCTTAAACCGCCTGATTATTTATCTAACTGACAAAAAATAACTTTTTCCAACAGATGGCGTCTATAAAATACCCGAGTGGCCCCATCCGTCTGTCTCCTGAACAATGCATTATTTCCTCCTGAATGTGCTGCGCTCTCTATTTCAATGGCAAAGTGTCTTGGGCCTGCTGAGAGGCCAGATAGGCAGCAGACATGAATAATGCAAGCGGTAGCAAGGGCAGGATACACATAGGATCCTGAGAGACTGGGAACCAGCAAATCTCACCAGTGCTAGACTGGTTATTTAGGCTGCTGCGAGGGAGGAAGTGTCAACAGCTCTCCTCCGAGGCCTTTGGGAGGTTTTTGACGCAAGACGGTTCTCTGGCTGAAAATGATAGCGAGGAGAATCTCTGGAGTGCATTAATGGAATAAGAGATGTGGCTACAGCGGAGGCTGTAATTGGCTCAGGTTAAAGATCTGGATGGAGCACCGGTTGGACACTACAAACAGAAAAAGGGAGGCCTGCAGCGAGGCGATTACCTACGTGAGCGAGAGTGGTGCTCGAGGGGGGGGGGGGGGGGGGGGGGTGCAATGTTTTGATGAGAAGCGTCTCGTTGCTGAACCTCTGAAATAAACTCATTGTCCGGAGGGACTGGTGAAAATAGTTTTAAAATGAAGGAGGGTCAATCCATCAAAACATTCAAATGAGCTGGGCCAAGGCATCAGAGGCACATGAAGAGACACACGGACGGAGCTCCGAGTGAATCACTGAATTAATTAATGAGCTGATGATTGTGACTCATCCACAACGTCAGGGAAGCTTTCCTCGAGTCCGCTGCCAAGGAACTTCCATTCCCCTCCAATGGACCTAAAAAGTACATCCCTCCTCCAGCATCAGCAGCCCTGGACACTTTATATTTAGCGCTCTCGGCGGAAGTATAAATAACACGCCCAGGCAGGCTGATTAAGTCTTCTGGAGATTGGAAAAGTTTAAAATTAAACAGAGAGGCTAATTAGCCAAAGCCTTCAGCCATGAAATGAGAGCGAAGCCCTGTACGATTCGTGACTCAGCACATGCGTGCGTTTGAAAGCGCTGTCGACATGTAATCAAGCGACATCACCGCGGCAGGTGATCGGCAGCGGCAGTAAGCAAACAAGCAAAGTCAGCGCTTATCGATGTTCGGCTCGTACTGATGTTTGGTGGACTTCCGGGTGGAAATCAAGACTTCAGTTGTATTTTGGTTCGACAGTTCTGAAAGCGGCAGTTCACGCAAGCGGCATCAACGACATTGTTTTGTAACGCTCACAGCTAAAATGATACTTTTTTGATAAAATCATCAGATATTAAATGCGAACACTGTCACTTTTAAACCTTTTGAACAAAATCTCCAGAACAGCGATCAAAATGGTGGTGATGTAGCGTAAATGCCTTTTTGTTGGGAATTTACAACCTCCACTGTAGGACTTCTACTACTAACTACTGTACGGCTGCCTCACTTATAGTAAACAAACAAGTGACATAAAAGATGCAAATGAATATTTCCCTTTGAATAAATCTGGTAAATTCTAATGAATAGTATATCTGTGCCTGCAGGTAGTATTTGTTTATTTTCTCCATTCTTTTCCGCCATCATTTACTGTCTGGCCAACAACTGTGATTCTCTCTGCACAGCCGCCTCTAGAGCTCTCCTTGCTGTCTGTGCCAAGAACCTGACAGTTTTTTTTCTGGGCTCAGATTACTGGGACTCCACGCTATCAGTTACTTCCCAGTAAACCCCAGTGTCCCTCTGCCATCAGCCTGGCCCGGCTCCACGGAAGAATCTCTTGAGTTGGATTCAATGAGGGAAATGGACTTTGAGCCACAGCTCACTATCACAGTCACCTACAACCAACCGTGTGATTTTAAAACCATTTAAAGCTGATGCTCCAAAACACCTAATTTGACTGTTGGCGGTCTAAATCTTAGCTCAACTAATGCTAATGGACACTGAACGTGTTTGAGAGCATTACAGAAAACCGCATGCCATGTATCCCGATGGGTGCAATAACTCAGAGGACAGATGCAATTAAGCAGGGGATGACGGTGACAACAGCCTGCATCTGAAATGTTCATTTTAGGAGCACGGATGCATTCGAGCAATTCAATATCACGTGGACATTATAGGCCATGATGACACGCATGCATAGATCCTGTCACGATTTTGACTGCCTCCGTGTCTCCTAACTCACCTGTGTCGACTATTTCTCGCCCCTTATCCTCATTTCAATCCCCTACATTTCATTCGGTCTCCCCGCCGCAGGAGATGCTCTCTTTTCTCTTCCTTTTCTTCCTCTCGCCCGTGTGATTAAATGGAGAGGTGGCTGTATGAAGGAGGATGTGGAAAAGGCCGGAGGCGGCGTTTGAAGAGCAAGCCGTTGAAATAGAAACCAAGATGGAGTTCACCACTGTCTGCAGGCTTTGTTGCGCTTAAAAGAGGCTACAGTCTAATATATTATGGCCGCTGTGAAGATACACCAAAAGACAATGTTGTAATGATATTCTCCCTTAAAGGTAACATTTTGGAAAAGTGCTTATTAGCCGGGAGTTACATGAGAATGTCAATACAACTCTCATGTCCGTACGTTAAGTAGAGAGCAATGTAGAGCCAGAAGGCAATTAGCTTAGCTTAGCATAAAGACTGTTAGAGGAGGGAAACGGCTACACGGACTCTCCCTAAAGTAAAAAAAAAAAAAAAGCCTCTAAAGCTCACATATTTTTCTTTTCCTCTAGAGCCCAAAAAATGCAAATGAGAAACCAGGATGCTGCCATTTGAATAACTGGCGACAGCTTTCAATGTTGTGTTTTTACAAAAATGGATTTGCAATTTCAAATTGAATCGTAGCGCTGAATCCTCAGGACAACATGGGCTTCAGAGTCATCTCCTCCAGAGGTGGACGGCCGTTCCCTCGAGAGCATCCGGGGAACACAGCAGGAAGGAGGCTAAATGCAATTTAAAAGCCCTGAACATTTCCCACTTAATCATGGCGGGTCAGTCTCCATCAACCCATTAGACCAGGGTCGGGCTCATTCCCAGTGGATTTAGACACCGTGCCTCCCACAGTGACCAGACTGCACGATTGGATGCTGATGCCATTTACATTTTTTTTTTTTTTTAACATGTCGTTGGACCTCTTGGTCCCCTGACAGAGATTCCTGACTGTATGTTGATCCGAACCGCCGCCGTCGGTCCGTGCTTTCCAGCAGACGTTGAAATCACAGCTGACCAATTTATAAAAAAAACACACATCTCTGGGAATGGGAAGAAATCGACTTCCTCCTCATTAACGGCAGAATAACGTATATGGCGAAGCAAAGGTCAGCTGGAGCGGCCAAGCTGAATGTCAATAACCCACCAGCGTACTCCGGCGTACTCCACTTCCCCCGGTGAAGCCCGTTGACTACGATCGCAGACTACAAAGCTCTACACGGCAACTCCGCTCAATCAATAAGCTTGTGCCGATCGTCAATCGGATTGAAGGTGTGATCAAAACGATTGTCAAGTCGATATCGAGGAGATTATGTAAGGTGTTATAAAAAATAATCTCTAGAGTATGCGCCCTACTGTGCATTATAGAGGTTTCTGGGGGAGCGGCAAAGGTGAGCCATTGTTTCAGTAGAGGAGACGTTGCTATTTAATAGACTTTTTTTAATGTTCACATTTTACAAATGTTTATTCACATATTCTTAATTGTATTTCTTGTAAAAAAAAAAAAATCTTTAAAAGGTTTCATTATTTCAAAGCAGCGTCAGAAGCTGAGCAGCGCTGCCGCCTCACTCGAACAGGAATTGGACGATATGAAAATAGAAACGATCGGCCAACCCCATCAATCAGTCCTTCATAGAGCGATCCGGTCGGGTGATCCCATCGGATCAGAGGGAACAGAAGTGCAGCAGCCTTCTGGGAAAATGTTCCGAGCGCGTACAGTAGAAGAAGAGAACTTAGCCGAGCCGTTCACCTTTAGACATTCGAGTCCTCATTTCAATTTTTCTATCATGCCTTGCTGCCCCATGATTTATTCATGACTACGTTCAGGACGGGCCTTCCTCATAGGAAAGCGGAGAATCAATAGAGGCTGGCAAGAAGAAAAACGCTCTCCCCTTTATTTTTTCAAATGTATTCTCCCCTCTTTTCTGGGGATGACTTATTCCATGATGTCAACTATCAGATTCAGAATACTTTATCCTCTACCTGTGAGAGCTGTTTGGCCAGTGTTGCGATTACTCTTGTGTTTCAAGTATACAGTAAAAAACGAAATCCAAAAGCAACCATTGAAGCTATGATGGAAGATGTATTATAGTGAAATTGGCCCCCCAAAAAAAAAAATCTGAAATCAATAAACTTGGATTATATTGGTGATCTGGGACCTTTCTTAGATTTGTCTGTGAGGCTCATTCAGTTTTATTCAAATACACTTTTAGACTGTTTAAACTGTATCATTTTTTTTGCATCCACCCCTCCAAACGTTGTGTTTGTTTGCAGCTGAGCTGTAGTTTAAAACACACACGAGGTCCTGTTAAGTCAATCACAGCTCCAATTTTGCTTCATGTATTAGAATGTGAGAAGAAAACATAGTGTAACTAAAAAGCAATATGCTAATTGAGTTTCTCCTTTCACTGAACATGTTCTATTTCTACAGATGGGGTGGAAGGTTTTTGTAAATGTTCTGGGTTTTTTTTTCTAAATACCATCTGGCATGACTGACTTTTCAGTTTTTCCCAGTTTCCGAGATCTTTTAGTGGTAACATGAAAAGATTAGGTTATGAGAGCTATTCCTCTAAAGCAGCAGTGTAGCTACTGATATAGTTCCTGATATAAAGCATCTTTCATGTCATCCCAAAAGACGATTTAAGAGTGCGATGCTGTTGGAACGGCTGCTGCCAAAGTGCATTTAGTTATTTAATGCTTAAACGTGCTCTGCTATGAGAAAATGCTGACTACAGGATGGATTAACTCGAGGAAAGAGGGAGTCTAGTGAATAACTCAATGTACCGGTTGATTCTCCCTAAATCTAACATTGTTATGAAACAAATATAAAATATGAAAAACTACACGACGATGTACTTCTATCTGAAAACAGGGCGGCAATAAAATCATGTCGTTCACACTACCTCTACCTCACATTAAGTATCGATTGCGAAAGCGTCTCACCATCTGTCTGCCGAGCTATTTGTGCTTTATTTTCCCCAGACTGACAGTCCAACGCAGTAAAGACGGACAGGTGGACAGACGGAGCCTCCATCGACCCAAGGCAGGGCAGACGCAGACGGAGTTCAAACAGCTGTCGTTAATAGGACAGGACGGGGTGACAGCATGACAACCTGTGACACCAAATCTGAGCTGGGCGGCAAGGATCCCACTCCATGTGTGACTTCCTGTCTGGTCTCGGTGAAAAAGATTACCGTGGCGTTTTTGTTTTTCCTTCATTTTACTGGTCTGAGAAAATATCAAAACTAAAACGTCACACAGGTGAGCTAATAACGATACATCCTAGTAATACTTGAGAGTCTTGTCCTGGTGTCATTTTCTATGTGATTTGGTAACAGAGAGACTCTGTGAAGGAGTGAGTCAGCACACACACACACACACACACGGGGTCAGGATAAGGAAGTCGGCTTTTATCTGTGCAGGCTGAGGGACGGGCAGGAAGAGTTGGACATGACATGACAAAACTGGAATGAGGAGTGAGCTCTTATCACACCACGAATGCTGCAGAGCCACCAAACGGTTCAATCTACGCTGCTGCAAAGCAGGAATGAATGGAAATATTTCAAGAAATATCATATTATCTATTATCCCATTGATGGAATAATCTATTAAATGCTCCACTATGTTCACCAGCTGTGCGCAATCTGTCCCGTTATAGCTTACGAACATATCCGGCTTGTCAGTTTCCAACAGGAACACGGAGATCGTTTTTAAACACAACCCAAAAGGCTGAATGCTGCTCTGTTGATTAATTGCTAATGCATGCGAGCGCTAGCGAAGGTGAGCTGGACGACTCCGACTGTGCGTAATCAGTGTTTTGTTGCTGTGAGCGTCGCCATAGAGACAATGATTTAATCTCGGTTATGAGGTGTGTTTGATAACGGTGCTTTTATGAGCTCAGACCTCTACATCACAAACATATTTCACAAACAATGTCTGCTGTGTGTCTCGTCCAAATGACGGATAAATCATCCCCCGTCAATGTAATCAAGATAAGAGGCCGCGGTGGGAACATAGTGGGAATAAATACCAACTCTACCGCAGACCATGCTCAGAGATCAATTGCTTTTCTTGTTTCACTCTAATATTGTGGTTGGAGGTCATTTGATCTGCACAGTGGGCCCCACACAGTGATAGAATTGTGGTTGAGAAAAAGAAACGGCAAAAACATTTTCATGGTCAGTTTAAACACCTGAGAGCCTGAGAGGAAGTTGTGCTGAGGGGGGGGGGGGGGGGAATCATCAGTTCCTTCGCAGGGCGAGACTGAATCAGCAGGTCACATATATGACGACAACAACCGCCCACAACGCTTCTGCGTCTCTTCATATGCACCGTTTGGGCAAGACGACTTTGGACCACGCAGACCGCAAGAACGTTTTCACTGCACTTAATCCAGCAGAGAGCGTTCGTTAGAATAAGACGGCTTCACGGCGCAGCGACAGAGGAAACCGAACACAAATACGAGACGCGGAGACGCACAGCGGGAAAGATCGGCTCCAACGGACGGGAGACGGGTACGAGGACGACGGCGAAAGAAAACTGCCATGTTTTTGATTATTTTAATACATTTAAAGTGTGCAAAAGTAGAAAAGTATGTTATTCAATGCTAAAGGCCTGTGGAAATGTGTTGGGAATCGGTCCAGAAAACCAACATTTGAAAAGGGAGCGTACGGATAAACGGGTTCATTTTTGAGGGATTTGTGAAGAAGAAGAAGACGACACTACATAGCTGCACTACTGCGATGTTATAGACCAGGAACTGAGGCTGGACACACTATCAGTATCACATAAGACACAAACTACAAACTGTAATAAAGCTTATATTCTTTAACGTCACATTGTCATTATTTAGCTGACTATTGAGCCAATTACTCAAAATGTAAGTTGACTAAAAATGGCAGCCATATTTTTCTGTTTGAATTTGTAAGATTTGTTGCAAGATGAATCACCAGTTCATGCTAAAACTCTTCCATGGGAGTAAAATGTATTTAATTAATCCCAGTCAGATGTTCTTGCCTTGATGTAACTACGCAACCAAGGACAAAGTCACTTAAAAGGCATTTCCTTGAATGATGAATACAGCACGCGTTTTGGGTTCTCGCTCCATGGGTTGCACTCCTGTGAGACATATTATTTCACCTGTGCTTTTGTTTGTCAATAGAACGGCACTGTACACTGTACAGTAAGTGGTATTACAGTATACAGTACTTGAAAATCAGCCAAGGCCATTTTATTGTCACTCTGATTCAGACTCACACTCTCTCTTTCTCTCTCTCTCTCTCCAACACACACACACACACACACACACACACAGAGATTTTTACAATGGGCTACCCAGACATCCGCTGGGCAGGGAGGAGGTGTCGCCATAGCAACTGGTTCTCAGCGAAAGCGTCTGGTCAGCTGGCTTTTTGTTAAGAGGAGCACACTGGCACAGCACTGTGGCGGGTTTGATGAACTGACACAAGGGGAGAGATTCATTCATCAAATGTGAGGGGAGAAAATAAAATAAATCAACGGCTGGGCCACAATCCAATATGATAATTTATCGTCTGTCAATGGAATAATGTCGTGATGAAATCATGTATTGTGATATCGTGATAAGCGATTATGTCGTCTAGATTGATAATGCCAACCTAATATTGTTTATGTATATTCTGTAAATAGGTTTTATTATAATGAGAAAATAGCACTTTTAATTTGTCAAGAATTTAATTTACACAGGTGAATTTATCCGTTTATCTATCTATTGAATTCTCATAAAACATGCTATATTGCGATATCGATTTTGAGATATGAAATTACCTACATATGGACTTCAGAAGACACGCGTAGCTCAGAGTTCAAAAAGTAGACCCCGAAGGAGCGGACGAATAGTGCGTCTGCGTGACCCGCATCTCAACTGTTATTCTTGGCAACGAGTGAACGCGGCGTCGTTGACTACATCGCGGCCGCGTCAAATTAATGCAGCAGAGTAAAGCAAAGCACTTCATCATGTAGGACATAAATTCCCTGGCCGGACAGATTTACATTGATTGAGCACACTGAGATGAGCTGAACACGCCCCTCGAGGTAATAAAGTGCCACAGTCGATCACCCATCAGACTCTCATCACAGCTGCATCCCTGCCACCGCGGCCCATCAGGCAGGTTTCCCTACAAGCTGTCCAGCAATATGTGGAGCCGGCAGTGTGAACTGAGAGGAATGCAAGGATACAAATTCTGGAGATGGCATCGATTTATGGCGGGCAATAGTTAAAATAACGCTCTGCTACAGTCAGTTTTAATATTGGTCGTCGAATATTTCTGTTTTTAGCAGTCTTTAAAGAATACTTCAACATTTTGGGAAATATGCTTGTATTGCCTTCTTGCAGAGTTTGACGACAGGATCAATTAAACGCTCATATCCTATTTACAGATGGTCATTTTAGCTTGGAAAAAAAGAAATGAAAAAATGGGGAAACAGATCGCGTAGACTGGTCCAACAGTAACAAGAATCCACCGACCAGCAACACAAAAGCTCTGCAGCGCGCCAAGAAACAGTCCACTGCAACGCACCGCAACGTTTGTTATCGACAAGTGCAGTAGTGGATAATATGGACAGTCAACTAAAATAAAAAAAAAATCCAATAACAGAAACCGTCAATGAGAGATTGCACTGAGTTACAGAGGGGAAGTAGAAGAGCAGCAAGCTGGTAGGTGTGGTGGAAAAAAAAATCCTATACCCGCTTTGCGTGAGTCTTCTAATGCTGAAATACATAATACCAAAAACCAGGTTGTCTTTTAAGTATTTATTCTCTGCGCAGAGAAGGTTCAATCATCACAACAGAATGCGTTCAGTGTCAGTGAGGAAGAACCAAGAAAAAAGTGAACAAGCTTTCTTTATACAGAATGAGCAAAGGTGGGGGCCGATGGCCGACGTTACAGACGTTTCGGTCTCAGACTTTTGGTCTCAGACTGATGGGAACAACAAGTGAAAACAAGCGGCCAGCAACCAAAACAAGCGGCCCAATTGCCTTGGCATGGAACATTCTCATACAACACAGTTAGTTATCTATGTGAACAGGCAAGGGAGAATTATTCTTTTGCACAACAGAGACACGGTGAAGTTCAACAAAGTCCAGAGCAAAATGAATTCTGCATGAATACAATAAACTGAGTAGAAATATATACTACGTAAAAAATTACCATTACATAGCTCATGTAAGGAATTCAAATCCTGTGGAAGAAAATCATCATATAACTTAGAATTAAACTAAAGCCACGGTCTGATTCTGATATCTCAATCCAGTTGAATAAACAAATGTTTCTTAGAAAATATGAGTGCCTGAGAGTGATAGGTCGTGGCGTCCGGGAACTCCCAAACATTTCCCGGCTTACGAACAGAACGTCCTGTCAACATATTTTGGTATAATGGTCTCAAAAGAACTTGATCAAACTAGGTATTAGGCAAGGGATGCCAGGAATGCTTTGTTTATGTGATTCGGCCGACTGATCTGATTGGTGGAAAGTGACTTAAGGGGGGTGAATTAGACTATAAGGGTAAGCTGTAATAACGGATACGTTGGATTTCGTTGAATGTCGCCTTATGCTCATTAAAACACTTCCCGCTGGTTGCTACTCCAAGAACTCCGTCTCTTCTCTTCATTTTCGCTTCTACAATCCCTCCACCAATAAGGTAAGCAAAAGGTTTGTCTTCAAGCGTGACGGCTGGATCAAACGCTGCCATCATCTTTCATATAGTTCGACAACAACTATATGAGAAATTTACCAATTTTGTTTCTTTCCTAAATCTGCTTTTTTAGATTGGGTTGTAGGGTTAGATTTTCCGCAAAAGGGGGTTAAAAGAAGTGTTAGCCTAGATTTTGAACATAAGAGTGAAAGACAGACAGAACAACTCTGTGCTTAGAGGGTGAATCTCTTCATCCTTCCCTCTCTCAGCAGTCCATCTCCAGCGGTTTGGGCTTATACGCTTCACCTGGGCAGAGAAGGCAAGAAACAAGCACCGTTCGCTTTTTTTCCGGTCGTCAGGGGCTGACTTTTTGGCCTCTTTCAGATCATTTAAAAAAAATAGAAGAAACGAAAAAGTTTTAGCACCCATGACTGCGTTATTCAAGCCAATCAAATGAGACATTAATGCACCTTCTCTGACAAAAGAACAGAAGCCGAGTTCATATTTAGCTTTGGCTGTTTAATGTCATCCTCGAGATCCATTTAAACTTCATGACATTTACTCAAAGGTCTCGAGGGCTATATGTGGGTTGCTCATAATTCAATCTAATGTGTCAATGGTGCAGGATATTAAACATCTTTCCACTTCATGGAAGCAACTCCCTTCTGATTCCTGTTCCTGGGTTGACGTATAATTCACAGTCGTGGCGCCCGGAGTACTTACAATGTGGGAGGGATCCAATATGTTTTTCAGTAAATCACATGCAATATATTGCTCTTGTACATATAACAGTAGCCGTGTAGCTATGCTCCTTTCTGACAATAAAATATATATATATATATATATATATATATATATATATATATATATATATATATATGATGTCTGGCCTCTTCAGTGCTCCTGAAAGCAGTCATTTATCACCCAGTCACATGCTGGACCAGTAGACGCTGTAAAATGGTGATAAATGACCCATTTTAGTGCATGGCGATGGTTATTTGATGTATACAGCTGGAAAGGTCTCTAGTAAACCAGAAATACTATTATGTAATGTGATTCTGTTGCTTTTAGATTGAATTACCTCAGTTTCTCTCCATGTATCTCTTCATGAATCTCAGTTGAGGGATTGTGAAAGTCTCGGTATCGGCTGCAGTAAGGGTTGATGCAACTGTTGGAGGGGAACGAACATCCTCAACAAGTCCTCCGACCTAAATGACAAAAGACAGAGATGGGCAAAAATACATCAAAATGTATTTTGATACAAAATACAAAATACCCCTCAAATAAATGTATTAAAATAAAATACAAAACATTCAATTGGCAGCTTGCACATTGACTACTGGTTGTTTTTCATATTTCATATCAGCATTCTTTACACACAAATAGGTAAAGTACATATTTGATTCCACCGGGAGCGTTTCAGAAGCGGAGCGCTCGCGAGCGCCACCCGCGAAAATCGTGAGATTCAGCGATAATCTGCGTAACAACCCCGGATGTATAAAGTGAACAACAAACACAAGAGGTTACTTTACCTGTCCGACGGTGAACTGATGTTGATTTGGTCATATTTCACTGTTTTTAGAGACATTTTTAAGCTTGGATATAGAATCTTACGTTCTTGTGGTCAAAGCAAAATATAAGAAAAAGAAGAGAAGTGTAGAAGAAGAGAAGTGTAGAAGAAGAGCAACGACAGAACAACATAAACCCGACCCATGGGCTCTCGCTCGCCCCCTTCAGTGAGGCAGAGGTACTGTTTGCCCCTCTGTGCTTTTTCACTGCGGTTTAATGTCAGATCAGCAACACTAAACATTGTTCTACACACACGTGAAATACACTACCGATTATATGTAAAGAAAGGCCATATAATAAAAGAGTCTACAGATATTACAGTGGTGACAAACAATGAGAAAGAAAAAGACTCAACCCAGTTAGTGAGGATTCACAGTCTGAGGTGAGGAACAGCTCATCACTTGTCTCACCTCACTGTCTCCTCTGTTTGAACAGGACATGCGCTAATTCAGAGATTTAGATTATACAAATGCTTGAAATGATTGGAATCATACAAATTAAATGTATAGCACAGATCAGTAGAGAAATATTAATATTTATTTTATTTTAGAATTATTAGTTTTTTACTTGTCATGACCTCCCCTGACCGCACGTCCCTGATGTATACTATAAAAGCAAAATATAGAATTAAAACCAGTTGTTCACAGGTAAAGAGCCTACATAAATGACTGTACTGAGACATGTTGTCCACCTGGCCAACTGTAGAATGTATGAAATAATAGAACTAAGAATACTTTCATAATATGCCTATTTAAATTGGATATTTAATGTTTTTTAGTTATTTTTAACAAATGGACATCTACTGTCATAGCCTGGCTAACTGTGAACTATATTATCTGCCAGTAATGGATATGGAATTATGACATTCACATTGAGAAGATACAGCATCACTTGTAATACAGTGCAAGATTAGATGGTCAGACGTCTCTTGATAAGGTTATCATGAACACACAAGCTCCCAGTCTCCCTCTTCCTATAGCTAGCTACTCCACTGATAAGCTAACTTGCTAAACACTGGCTATGCACTAGCCTAGACAGCATGCTAGCGTCATTAGCATGTTAGCATCGATCGCTAGCATGATATTATAACCATCACCATGTATGTACAATCGGCTATGTTGCCAGACCCAGACATAAATTATACATCAAGCTAGTTGACATCAGTCACACTCAGATAAAATATTTATCTTCACAGACAATCCGTTGAACTTGAAGATCTGAAGACTGAACTCATGAACTGTTTTTTGATTTGTGGAGAAAGTATTTTGAGTATTTTAAATACAAAATTACTCCACTCTAAAGTATTTTGTTACAAATTAGGTTAGATTTGTATCGGCCCTATCAAATACAAATTACAAAATACTCAAAAGTAATTGAAATACGTATTTCAAAGACAAGTAATAGAAATACTGCCCATCCCTGACAAAAGACATTGCTTCCCTATATGACGCATGTAAGCGTCTTCTGATCCCATACCTCTTAGGGCACAACGTTTTCACTTTTTTACCCATAACCACTACAAATGATGGTTGTAAAAAACTATTCATATGACCGCTTCCTGTCTGCCTTAACCAATGTGGTTCAGGCCTTAGACAGAGGGTGGTTCATTACTGGTTCATGGTAGAATGATCACGAATCTCTGGACCAGCAAGGAAACAGACAAAACACTCCCTCAAAATGGAAATCTTTAACTTTTCACACAGTTCAACTACAACAGAAATTATGTAAGATCTTGTGTCTGAGACATCATGCAACAATAGCGTGTTTTTCTGCATGCAATTCTGGTTTCTGAATGATGAGGATCCAGGTGGTCCAATGAAGTAACTGCAGCCCTTTGCCCCATCACCTCTCCCTCCCTCAGGTTTACTAATCCAGACTACAGAGACCCCATCAGTAGGGGAGTCCCTTCTCACGTTGCTTAATTGACAAATGATCTCTGGGAAATGCATTGCAAAGACACTGCAGTAATGAAAGCTCGATGATGAAGATGCCAGATTCACACAAAAAACAACGTCATGATCCGTGTGTCTCTCTGCGAGTTCTTGCAGTGAACCACTTCTGAGACAAATTACAAATAAGCATTTAAAATGGTATTAAAAGAAAATGGAAACTGTGAACTAGGCTTTAAGTTTGTTTAGACAGCCAGATTGTATCCGTCCCCATTGCTAACAAACACCTTATCCAACACATTAAGCCCACTTTTATTGCCGTGTTTGACAGAACATATGTACACCTAGCCAGAAAAATAACATTATAAGAAGCTCATCGCCACAGCTTTGCATTGGCAGCATGAGAACAGGTTAGCAGAGACAAGTCTGCCACTCCACAGTCCATCACAGTGGAAGTAATAGGATGTAATTGCAGTTTTACTCAGACCAAATCAATATCGAATGAGAATGAGCTGTAACGGGCAATTTATTGTGTTGCAATGGAACGGACACAGCGGGTTATTCCGGCTTTAATGCTCTCGTAAATTCCTGAAGGAGTCCTGTGAGGAACACAATGCATGATGGGAACAATTCCTTCTTATACAGGAGTGCTAAAATATTAAAATAGATCCAATTTATTTTAAGCATATGTCCCAGGCAGTGTCACATCGTCACAGAGAAATACTAAAGCAATGTCTTTTTGACAAAACAATTCCAACTCAAGGTCCACTTACAGTGCTTGCTTTTTCCAGAGTTTTCAACCAAATCACATGGTCTTCATGAATGGATGTTCATGGAAAAGGGATCTGTTGGGTTGTGCGAGTTCAGTAACTGTTATGATTACATCCACAACAGCTTTTAGGATGTCTCATCCATGTTGGCGAAAGCAGCAGAAGAAGACAATGTGATACGATTCAAAGCTCTGGAGAAATATTATATTAATACACAAACCATTGGCAAGATGTTTGAGCTGTTTATAAATGTGTTTAAAACAACACTAGTGTTGGATGCTCCATAGGGGGAGTTATAGTTCATTCAGTTGTACTTAGCTCCACCCTTTCATGTCCCTTCTGGTTACAAAAAAACAAAATGGCGACAGCCAAAAAAGCCAATTTAGAGGCTTAAAACCGCAGTCCGGAAACAAATGGGTGACGACACGTTGTCTACGTCCACTTCTTG
Source organism: Cebidichthys violaceus (assembly GCF_023349555.1). Classification (NCBI taxonomy): domain Eukaryota; kingdom Metazoa; phylum Chordata; class Actinopteri; order Perciformes; family Stichaeidae; genus Cebidichthys; species Cebidichthys violaceus. Next base: position 9,997,907 of record NW_027176384.1, read on the forward strand.
TATATAGTCTATGTGTAAAAAGTCTTAATATGTCAACTATATGTACATATATTACAGTTTTATCTCTGAATTGGAAATATGTCCACTGAAACTGTAACATTTCTTAAATAACCGGGAAGATCATATAAATGGAAGGCTGACTTAAAGCTACAACAAGGCTGTCAGGACACATAGCCATGATAAGACATAACACATAATAACACAGTATTGAATATGATGCGTTGTACATTTGCAGGAATATTTAGAGAACAAAGACCTCGTGGAGGTCTGAGGTTCTTGTAACGACATATGACATTGATATGGACTGACGGAATTAAAAAACGGTGCGAACATTTAGATATGACAATTACAGCCATAACTCAGGGTGCCGCGCGTGACAGCAAAGTAAATTGACGACAAATGAGCGCAGTCAACGCCAGCCAGAGAAGGTGATGAATTATTAATCGTATTCATTATTTTTGATGAACACTGACTTGCGCACGTGAATCACATTTTTCATGGCGATTGTTTAAGGATTCTGCTGCAACATCACTCAGACTAACGTTGCCATGTTTATCATAGCAACACAAATAAGGTCACGGGTGTCATCATGATCGCCAATCAATTAAATATTAGCCATCTATATACACTAACAAAACTATGACTCACTGTCAGAGATTTCACTGCATTGTGAGACACATGGGGGAATCCAGCCCCCTGATGACTCACGCTCTACCGTTTGAGTCACCTCTCACTGGATGAAGTGTACGGCACAGTGGCAACATGGCAGAAAGATTTAGAGTGAGAATATCAGGCTTTGAGATTGAAGAGCCAATCAGAACAGCTGGCCTGATGTCACTAAAAAGGAATCAGGAGGTTTGTTGAAATAAAGCGCAAAGCAAAGCGGGGGTGTTATTTCCTCCCAACTTGATTTAATTGAAGGAAATGTAGTGAAATTGTCATTTTGAATGTTGCACATTGGTGGCGGTCAATGACTTGATTCCATGAGGACACATCAATTCCATTTTGCACTACTGGGCAGAGGACATAGTAATACAGACGCATTCTTACCAATTGATAAGTTGACCAATTTCTCTCCTATAAAAATGGTCAATTTACAAGAGGAAAGAAACACACTGTATTGTTACAGAGCCAGAGCTCAATATAGTTTACCCTGCAGACAGGTATGAATGTCTGTCCAGGGTTCTAGACACCCAGGATGTATGTCTGTAAGAGGAGAGAAAAACGAGAGAACGAAACAGCAAGAAAGAGATGAGAGAAAGAGAGATTTCACTCTAGGAGCCACAGAGTCAGACGAGGATGATGTATTGTTCTTTCTATGTTTGTTTGTTTTCAACCCTTGTTCTTTGCCTTTTGGCTTCTGGACAGTGGGGGTTTGTATCACCACGCTACAGAGCCGGTGGTGTTTATTTACACTTCAGATAATGGAAAGATCTCAAAATCCCAAAGGCGGCTTTGAATCGCTGCCTTTCTTGTTTGTCTCCAGGCTAAAGAACCCGGCTAAAGAACCCGTGGCGTCAGATTTTCAGTGAAGCTTACACCAAAATGCAACAACATGGCTTCTTTTACATTTCTGTCTCATCTGTCTAATGTATGTCTTTCTCTCCTGGGCCGAACCGCAATTATCTCTGCAAGAAGATTATGCATTCGGTCATGTGTGTGCATGCGTGTGTGTGCGTCCCTATGTCTGTCTGTATGTCCTCCGCTAATCTTGCATACTGCTGGACCCATCAGCCTAATATGTGTTTGCTTTATGTATTACTGTATGCTCAGGGCTCACAGTGGAGTCCTCTTATGTCTGCAGGAGGAGAGCTAGTTAGCCGATAGCAGCTTTTGGGTAGCAACGTGCAATGGGTTTGGCTAGCAGAGCTAACGGCTAATGGGCCAAATACAGCTAACAGGTACCAGAACTAAACACACAGCAGTCGACGTGAAGCTTTCGTAGCTTTTTGCAGACAGCTGCATGGACTATAATGAGAGCGTATCTGTTGCATGAGACGTGCAAGGATTGGCTTGCGGTATGGACGGGAGGGGGGGGGGGGGGTGCAATTGTGTTTTTTATCAATCACACATCACACAAATCACACATTACAGCAGTGGTCGCCGCAGACACACCTGGCGGAGATGTGCACCATCAGGCTGCCCTGTATGCTGCCTAATTAAACAGCAAGCTCCAGTACTCTGCAGGTACCCGACGATTAGTTGTTTTCCATCTAATATCGCACAACCCCATCCATCATGCGTCACGTATGTCATCTATTGTAATGATCCTCTTCCCCTCACCCTACAATATTTATAATTGAAACACTCTGTCAGGTGAAGTGTGTGTGTGTGTGTGTGTGTGTGTGTGTGTGTGTGTGTGTGTGTGTGTGTGTGTGTGACGGACTCAGAGCAATAACAGATGGGCTGTCGGGATTGACCTGGATGCTAAAAAGCAACATCCTGAGTGCCATTTCAAAGCTTGTATTGATGTGTGGAAGTCTTTCCATCATTTGATTTTGATTTATTAAAGCCTTATGACATAGGGGTGGAAACGCCCCGCTTTGATAAAGGGTAAGTTTGTTTGGCTATTTCAGTAAAACCGCCACTAAAGCACGGATTGACCGTGGCTAAGTGGAGAGCAGGGCCGTCCTTCAATCAGAGGAATCGACGGTTCGATCCCCGACCTTCTCTGCTAGTCTCATGTCAATGTGTCCTTGAGCAAGACACTTAACCCCAAATTGCTCCCGTAGCTGTGCCTACGGTGTATTGATAGATACTGAATTGTAAGTCGCTTTGGATAAAAGCGTCTGCTAAATGACTGTAATGTAAAAAGCACAATCTCCGCTGACAGGACACAGGCCTAAAAGGTGAGTCCTGCTTTATTACCTCATCTTGAGGAGGGTACCTGTGTCATTTTAGAAACAGAGTCACATATAAAACCATTGCAGTCAAGGAATGATGAAACTCCCATTAAATCTAGATCAAGACTTTCTCTCTGTACCATGTCTAAACCCTCATGTCCAAACCAACACTAAATTAAACTTCTACTTTGCAGCCTGTGCATACAACTGATTATGAATTATAAATATACAGCCTCTGTAGCCTCGCTAATTAACCAGAAAAGAGACCAAACTCAGACAAAAGAGTAGTCAACAACTACAAAAAATAAATGAAATATACATTTCATATACATTCAACAGCAGAATGAAACATTACCAAAGCAGCCAACACAGAGATGTGCACACAATATAAACTATAAACTCCACAGCAGCCTTATGCATTCACTTGAGCAAAAAAAAAAAAAAAAAAAAAAAAAAAAAAAAGTCTAAATGTACATGTATTTACACGAAGCAGAGCCTGCACAGCGTTTGCACAACGTGTAGTGCGCACAACCGACGCTACGTTGCTCATCTGTCAGAAGAGCATCTGCGAGCGCATCAGGCGTTCCTGCTCAATCTGCTCCAGGTTCAACGTCCTCCCCTCGTGCATTCCCCTCTCTTTATAAATCCATACATGGTTCATTCTCATTGTAAAACACGAGCAGTCCGCCCGGCCTCTCTGTCCCACTGCGGTCCGCAAAGTTTTGTAACATTTCGAGCTGAATGAGGCTCTGCTCTGCTGGAGGCTGCACCGCGAGCATGTTAGCAGCTAGCATGTTAGCCACACCCCAGCCTGCACCTGTGTTTGGGTGTGTTTGATTTGGGTCACTTAGCGTCACTTACCAGTTAATTAGGACAGTATTTAAAAAAAACAGCATTATGCTTCCTCGTGTGAAGTGACCGAGGAATCACATAACCAAAAGTCACATGACATAATTCCAAAATTGCATTTTGTTGCTGAACCCTTTGTTGTAGAATAACAATAATTTACCCAAACCTGAAACTTGAATTACTAAAATAGTGGATATATAAATGATATACAAATATGTATGATGAATTTGTGTACCAAAATAAACATATATTGTTATTATATGGAACAACACATAAGTGTTAGATTCCATTTTTGTTATAATTATTTGTAATGGTCAAATTCCACATTTAGACTTGGGATAAAACAGGACATTAAAGGCTATCATCTACATTTGGGATTACTTGCATCACACTAGAATTAATACGTAGCTTGGTGGTGAAGTTGCTAAAACTTACTTATAATTGCAATACTTAATTTTTTATTAAGTATTGTATTTTTTTATTTTTAAGTACCTAAGAAAAAAATGAATTGTGGAATTTTATAAATATACAAAACGACTTTGTTACAGTAACCCAATGAGTAGGCTAAATACTTGGTAGTGTGTGTGTGTGTGTGTGTGTGTGTGTGTGTGTGTGTGTGTGTGTGTGTGAGGGTTAATTAATTATCAGGACAGCTGCACACACGCACACACGCACACACACACACACACACACATACACACACACACACACACACACACACACACACACACGCACACACATATTATATGTGATAATAGGGCTTTGTAATTTGGTGATTCAAGACTGGGTCCATGCATGCAAAGACCTCAGCTGGTTGCCAAGGGCAATGTCTCCATGAGGACAGTATGGAGCCTGACTTTCTCTCCTTGTTTACCTTGACAGGGATAATCAATAAGGAGAGAGATGAAGAATGAATGAAGAAGTTTTATTTGATCAGAGATTCCCAACAGCAGCGAGGGTTCAAACATATCTTCAAATCCAGATCACAAAAAAATCACAATATAATCAAAAAGCCATATGTTCTGATTTAACCCATTGCGTGTATCTAATTGGAATGAATTCTAAGATTAACATGATCATTCTTATACATTTTCCCCTTTGGGATGTGTACTGAGGGAAACCATATTAAATCAACATTAAAACGTTCCAACCGGTGATTTAAAAAACCTTGTAGACCGTCCTGTGAATGGCTCATGGGAAATGTCACAGCATATTCCCTCTGTATTCTCTCTGAGGGCTTATGGGAGAAGCGGTCTACAGTGAGCAGCTGAGGCTGGTTTGGCCTCCACTTGAGTGGGCAGGGATCTTGGGAGGTCAGGTGGAAAACAGCCGGGGAGTCGGGCTCACATCTCCTGGGGCCGGTGTGTGAGCTCGGGGCAGGGTTACCCGCTGAGAGAGGGGCCCAAGTCAGACCTGCCGTGGGATTTCACAGTGTGATGCCCAGGATGTCCCAGGGCCTGGAAGAGATATAAGTATCTCAGCGACAGATAATTGATATCTAGTGAGAGATGAGGTCGCCATCTTCTGGTGGAAACACAGAGTGCACCCAGCTTTGCCTAAATTGAACCCTTTGGGAAGTCAGATATTTTAGTTTCCTCTGCTGGTCAAAGGGAGAGAAACATCAGAGTAGTCAACATCTGTACAATGTAATGTAGTCTGTGCATACAATACAATGGCCTTGCAGAAACTTCAGCTTAGAATGTTCAGGTTTTCTTGAGTTTGAGCAATAACGTTTGCTTCATAAGAAAAGTTGAAGCTCAATGTTTTCAAATGTTTATTGTAAATAATCACATTTTTGTTTTGGCCTTAGAAAAGAAGTAGCTCTTGAACAATCAATGTTGTTGAATTTGTTGCATACATTTTACCTGCCTGAAGCTTGATTTCTTATTCCTTGTTTTTAGATAAGAGGCTTTTATTTTGAAGGCGACACTTGTGCGCACAGTTAGAGGAAAAAAAGCATGGAAACATATGGTGGGGTTTTAAACGCAAAAATATACATTTAAACCCTAGGCTTATTTTTAGGCCTCCGCTCGAAAAAAGCATACCCATACTAGAATGAGTGTAGCGTTGCAACTGTAAGGGTTATTTTAATACTTTTGGGATTAAAATAACCCTAACCCTTGTGAGATGTGTTGATATGTGTAAATATCAGTATATATATGTTACTGGTTAAGAGAATATTAAGATGGCACACAGCACAAATTGAAAATTCAAATTTTCGCCTGAAAAAAAATTAATTTCAGGATATTTTCTTTTAGAAATCATGCAGATCCAAGCTTTCAAGCGCTCCCAGATCATAGATCTATATGTTGAGGGTCTCTATACACATTTTCACTTAGATAAAGTGAAGCATTCATAAGCTAGAGAGGATCCAGTACAGAAATGTCAGGCGAGGATTCCAATGTTTACACATTTACACATGTTGTACAATGTGTGTTATTTTAACTTTATCATGTACCAAACTATATATTTAACTTGTATACATCACTAATGATGTTCAATACATCTAAACAGAGCAGTTTGGGCTTTATTTGAAGGCCAGGATCCTTTCTAGGCCCTTTCTAGTCTCTGTGTTCATTTCAGATCCAGCTCTGTGTCTCTGTTCAGGGCTGCAGCTCAGCCCCCCTTTCTCCGATTTGCAGGGAATTGAAAGATGATTTAGATTATAGAATAGATTAGAATTAGATGATTTACAGCACTATTAGCCAATGGGAATGAAAAACGTCCTATCTGATGTCAGAGCTGAAATCCAATGTGTTGAGACTTCCATCCCTCCCAACAAGGCGAGGAATGTCGGAGACTTCCGTAATTTATGGATTCTCACAGAGCAGAAGCAGCTGGAACACAGAGACGTGGAAGTACGGAAATATATCGTTTTTTCGCAGAGATTCGACCAAAAGTGAGTACAATATTCCATAAAGCTGTGTGACTTTTCTGTGTTTGATGCTGAACAGCTCTGCGATGGTTTACCGGGGAGAGAAATGGAATATATCGCCGTAATCTGTGTCGAGTGGACATGCTTTTTCATGCTGCTCTTCCGGAGCTAGCACGTAGCTAACGATCAGTTGCAGCTGTTTTCTCTGGTCAGTTCTTGAGTTATGGAGTTATGATTTAGTTATTTGGAAACTTGCCGTATGGGAGTTGTGTTTGTCTCATGTAGAAGTGGCTTAATTCATGTTGTTCCCAGGTCGCTGAGGTTTTTCCAGAACTATAGCATCATTATATTCGTTCTTCGTGGGTTCTTTGGCAGTCAATTTGTACACTAAACTGTGCACAATTGTTGGACTTCTGTGTCCAAATGGGGGACCCTCGAGTTCGTATTAGCTCCACCCTCTCCTCGAAGGGGCAAAAGGTTGGTGCATATTGTAAGACTTTAATAACTTCCTGTATGTTTAAGTAAATCAGCGTTAGTGTTGGCTCTATGTGTGTATGCTATAACAGATGTTGTTTTGGGTCTTTGCACACAGCTCTTATGTTGGTTTGGAATTTTGCAATAAATGTTAAATCATGTATTGCCTTTAACAGCAGCAACAAACACCTGTCAGCTTCTTAACCTCTCAACAAAACAAAGACATGTGATCCATCATATGATCCTGTTATGCTGAATCTGTGTGCCATAACATCCCATAGTCCTGCATTATCTTCTGTATCAATATGATGTGTCCTCACAATCTGACTGCAGATGAAATTGGTCACACTTCACGAATCTCCAAAGGAACCTATTGGTAGTGGGTATGGAGGAATTTTAACAAGCAGAGTTACAGCGCTGATGAAGTGAAACTGACATCCATACAGTGGCCAGTCGAGTAGAAATAAGGGACAAAAAACAAGCCTCAGTGATTCTCTCTGCTGAGCTGAAATATTGCACAAATATTTTAGGTTTAGCCGAAGCCACGTGTGCGTGAAAGCTGGGAAAAAGCGAGCCTCTAATAAAGGACTACAAAGCAATTACATGTTGTGAAACAGAGCTTCGGATGGGACAAGATGAAAATGTGTGTTGTTATTGAAAGCGGCCCCCTACAGTCTGTGCAGCTGCCCCTACATCACCCTGTCCCTTTTCCCCTCCAAGGCCTGAAAGGCCTCTGTCAAGCTGTACACACACACACACACACACACACACACACACACACACACACACACACACACACACACACACACACACACACACGTAAGAGCACAAACCCAGAGTGCAATGCAGGAACGTGTCGAGTCTTTAAACTGCAGTAATTACTTTCTGAAGTTTAGAAGAGTGCTGGCTTTGTTTCCTGCTCAGACTGGTTGATGAGGTAAAGGGGGCGAGGGGAGGAGAGGAGGAGAAAAACATTCAGCATAAGTTAGGGGGAGAGGGGGCCATGTTGTTGAGGCCAGTGTTGTGTATTCCTAACACAGCCTCATGCACATTCTTTAACTTCTGCAAATGTGTGTCCAGAAGGTTTAGCAGGAGGCACGGAGAGGACCGTTGTTGGAGAAGTGGAAAGGATTCAGACACACAAAAAAAAGAGGTGAGAACTTAAACAATGTAGGCATAAACTTCAAATCAGCAGAATTAAGGAAACTAAGTGTGTTCAGTTGAAGTTGTCCAAATGGACGGGACACGCATGAGGAAAGAGGATGACAAGAAGGAGAAGGCGCAAGATGAGGTGGTGCAACTTCGGAGGGAGATTGGCCTGCTGCCTGCCGTGTGCTTCATCATCGGCTCGGTGGTGGGCAGCGGGATCTTCATCGCGCCCAAGGGAGTCCTGGTGAACAGCGGCAGCGTGGGGCTCTCCCTGCTGGTGTGGGTGCTGTGTGGGGTCCTCTCGATGCTCGGTGAGATAGAGGCCAGATGCTGTCTGTTAGTGTTCATTTCTATGTGTTAATAGAACTGAATTTTACTTGTATTCAATTAGCATGTGTTTGGTGCAGACATGGAATGGAATATTTTAGGAAAACACAATGTCAAATAATAATTAAAAAAATTTAAATATTCACTTTTTTCACTTTTTTTTGAATCATTCAAACATGCATTCATTTCTTCTTCTTTTTGATATAAATAATTAACTAAGCATCATAATTTGTTTTCCATATGTCAGTCAATGCATTTTTCCATGCATCAATTTACCAATTTATTATTATAATAATTAATCACTGAATGTGTTTATTTATCTATTTCATTTGGCTGCAAGTTATTCACACAACAGGGGACGAGAATTACTCGTAATGTGGTTTTCTCTGGTCTGCCCTGTGCTCCGTTAGGGGCCCTGTGCTACGCTGAACTGGGCACCAGTTTTACAAAATCAGGGGGCCACTACACTTATCTGCTGGAGACACTGGGGCCACTGACTGCCTTTTTACGACTCTGGTCTGAGTGCTTATTCATCAGGTTTGGATTTAGGTGGATTAGTGTAGCCCTGTTTGTCTTGACTGAAAGTTAAATCACACCACATAACAAGCCTGTTTTCCATGTCCAGGCCAGCTGTGGCTTCCTATGTGTCCCTGGCTTTTGGCCGCTATGTGGTGGAGCCGTTCTTTGCACCATGTGCTGCTCCCATAGGGCTCATCAAACTGGTCAGCATCCTGGGGTTGTGTGAGTGGTTTTACACAACACCATCATACCACTCTGTAAGTCCATGTAGTGCCAAATATAGATTCAGAAACAGTTCTCTTACCAGCTGTTTGCCTTTGTGTCTCTGTAGCGTTAGTCGTGGCAATCAACTGCTGGAGTGTGACCATGGCCTCTCGCACTCAGATCACCTTGACTTTCATAAAGATGTTCGCTCTGGTCCTCATCATCGTCCCTGGAGGCATCGCACTGGCCAAAGGTGGGAGGATGTCATCGTTTATCCTGAGGATACAGATGTTTTTTCCAGCTGTTAGGTCTTGTCAAATGATTACTATTTGATGATGATGCTCTGTCACTCTCTCTCTCTCTCTCTCTCTCTCTCTCTCTCTCTCTCTCTCTCTCTCTCTCTCTCTCTCTCTCTCTCTCTCTCTCTCTCTCTCTCTCTCTCTCTCTCTCTCTCTCTCTCTCTCTCTGCATCTTCTTTTTTCCAGGAAAAACAGAGAGTTTCCAGAATGGTTTTGAGGTTGACTCATTTAAACTGGACAAGTTGCCACTGGCCTTCTATAATGGCCTATATGCCTACGGTGGCTGGTAAGCGACCATTCATTGCAGTATTAACACTGGCTTGAATTCCAAACATTGTCTTCTTTAATTATACATGGAACCTTTTTTACTGTCTCTATGACAGTATTATATCAACCAGTAATCTTAAAAATGCTTGTGTGGACGGACTTTTTCTTTTTTCCTTTTAGGTTTGCTCTGAACTTTATCACAGAAGAGGTCATAAACCCAAATAGGTATTTCACATCTGACACCCTCACTCCAACTCAAATCTATTTCGAAAAGCCTTGTTGCCTTGAAAATACGATCGCATCTCTCCGCATGTATCCCGTCTTGACAGAAACATTCCGCTGGCAATAATCTGCTCCATGGTGACAGTGACAGTCTGTTATGTGCTTGTTAATGTGGCCTACTTCACCATGATGACTCCCGCTGAGCTGCTGCTGTCTGAGGCTGTGGCTGTGGTCAGTGCTGTGCTGTAGAACACGCATGCCTTTAAAAAGGAATACGTACGTATGTGTTAGAAGGCCGTTGTCATCCTCTGTCTCTGCAGACGTTTGCGAACCGTGCTCTCCAGGGATTGGCTTCTGTGATCCCCTTCCTTGTGGCGATGTCTTGCCTTGGGGCGCTTAACGGCGGCATCTTTGGGTCACCCAGGTGATCTGTGCACAGATGTGTTATTATTGTTTTGTACTCTAGCGTGTGCTTTAAATCAGCCAAGAGTGACTGCTTACAGCGTGAGTGGAAGTCTTACTGTTTGTGTTGCAGGATGCTGTTTGTGGCAGCCAGGGAGGGCCACTGGCCCCCAATCTTTTCCATGATTCACATCCGCAGACGCACACCTTTGCCGGCTGTGCTATTCCTGGTAAAATACTTTCCAAACAATAAAAACCAGCAAAGCTAGCGGGCAATATTTGATTTAATATCAGTGTCACCACATAAACAGACAACAAAAAAATCTCACTTTTTCAGTCTGTAGGGGCAACAAACCCTACAACCTTTGAAATAAGACAACCCAGTCTATTTTCTGTGGGCTGCCTGGATCAGAAAACATGTGTTTAGACCAAAGACTGTATATAAGAAGCCTCGAGTTCGAAGATTTGGCCGTAGCCATCTTGGCTTTTTGCAACCAATGACCGGAAGTTACCATATTTGGAATACGGAGGAGTGACGTAGAGACGCTGCTGTGGTACGGGCGGCGATCTGTCAATCACAGGAAGGTTGGTGCCTGGTTTCAACATGCCGTTCAGATTTGCCTCCCCCTTCTCATGCCCCATGCAGGCTCATTAGAATATACCGCCCCTCCCACATGAGGATCTCCATCCGTGACTTGAGTACTACCTTTGCAAAGGTGCACCATAATTATCTTACAAGCCAGCAGAGATATTCAGGCAGAGGGTATCAGAAAAATAATGTGTTTTTTGAACATTAAAGCATTTCAAACATGTTCGAGTAGAAACCCAAAATAAATGTATGAAACTGAAAAGTGAGCATGATATGTTAACTCAACGTCCACTGACTAATTATTTTCAAGGGCTTTCAACTGTATCTCACTGTCTTCATCAGCAGATGAAGCTTACTTGTTGCAATTTTTTTGTCAATCTACCGTCGCCAAGGTCAAAAATGTATTTGTATATTTGTTATTTGAATCAAAAAATATATAAAAATGAAGTTAATTGAAATAACCTTTTACTGTGAAATGTACTGCAATGTTCATGTGTATGTATTATCTGTCTTCATTTTTAGGAGAATTGTTAAAAACTGTCCAATTTAAACACAGTACAGTTTACAACTTTTTTTTGTTATACAAAATGGATATGGAGACTCCTCTCGGTGGTAACTTATATTGACTCAATTTTCATTAAATTATCATTTCTACTTTTGTTTCTGCTTGTTTATCGGTAAGATATCTTACATTTTTGACATGGAAACCTACTCTTAATTGTCATTCCTAGTGGTACCCATCATGTAACAGCAAGTTATGAAATGCACAAATATGCTTTACTCTCCACTACATCACTATATGTAGCGGTCACCACAGACTGAGTATGGATTTGTCATTATAGCTGTATTGTCTGTCTCCAGTACCCCTTGATGGTGGTGGTGTTAATCACTGGAGAGATCTACCAGCTCATCAACTTTGTCTCCTTTTCTCGCTGGCTCTTCATCGCTTTGGCAACCTTGGGGATGCTCCTCCATCGACATCGCTTCCCCAACCACCCACGGCCTTTCAAGGTTAGCGAGTCAAACTGTATAGCACTCTCTATTAATCTGTTAAATATGTTTCATTTGCTCTTTTTGATGACCCAAAGGTGCCCCTGGCCCTCGTGGTTACCTTCACGGTGGTTTGCTTCTTCATTGTGGGTCTGTCTCTGTACTCGGACCCCTGGAACACCGGGATAAGCTGTGCTCTCACACTGACCGGGATCCCGGTTTACTACGTGACCATCTACCGCTACCGCTTACCACATAGATTGAGACGCATCTGTGGTGAGCCGTGCCAAAAACTGCAAACTTGTCGTTTCTTAAAGTTTTCATGGGACAATGCACTTAACAGTAAAAGTTATTGATTTTATATATCCATTACATCTTCACTGTGTGTAGAGCAGAAGGTGAAAATGCATCATTGTGGAATAAAGCTTTTCCTCAGGAATGTAATGTGTGAAATATAGGTTAGTCGGGCAGTTTGTTTGTAACACAGAGAAGGAAATAAGCTTTTCACACAAGAATTGGTCCGATACGAACTATTCTTCCCAAAACATTTTCCCCGTTTAGCTGACTAACACCCACTCTAGACATTTTGTCCTAACTTTGCCAAGAATAAAAAGCCTTTTCAACTCTTCCATAACTCTGATTCTCTTCAATATTCCCAGACTACTTCAGCAAGCAACTGCAGATCCTTCTAGAAGTGACTCAACAGGAAGTCCAGACATTCTGAAGATCTCTTTCTACTGGATGCCACCTTAACAAGTCCAAGAATCTTTTTTGTTTCGATTTTAAGTCTGCGTTTTAAGCGTCCATTTGGATATTGTAATAAGATTTATTTTACAGAAAACTATTACAAAACAATGCTGGAAACAGGTTGTGTATCCGACTTCTCTTGTAGAATTCTATTAGTACTTCATATGTGTGCATTGGACTATAAATTGCTTATGTTGGACACTTTAGCAGTGTCAGTTTTAAACTTCCTCTGCCACTGCAATAAGAGGTGCTCACTATCATTCTCTATGAACATCGAAATCTCTGCCTACAAAGTTTTGTAAGACCAATAAAGTCATTCTTGAATCACAAAGACAAATCTATAAATGGTTTCAACCTTTATTGAAATATAAATAAAAAATAGGCAACCTGGCTATGTCTTTTATCAGATGCAATACATCGTACAGGGATCAAAAACCTTCTTTATTTACATTTTTTGAAATTTTGAAAAGAGCGAGGCAAACCTTCATGCTCTCTGAGGCACCGACACCAGCAGATTTATCATGCAGTCTTAAAAAAACGAAACACCAACTTTAGGAAACAGAACAAGGCACACGCTGTTCGCAACCACAACATGCCATTCAGCGTGTGAACAGATCAACTCAGTGCAAAGCAAAACCTCTCCCATATGAACACGCATGCTAACAAACCAGAAGGAATGATTTTAAGCCATTTGAGACATTTTCAAAAATGGGAATTTCTCCCATTCTGCCCGCCAAAGATGGTGCTTTTCCCTACATCCCATTTGTGCTTACAGAAAAATACATTTGCATCTTTACAAACTAATCAAATCTGCTAGATGGACACTACATATTCAGTAATTTGCTCCCAAAGATTACCTTCAATTAAGGTGTTGACATGAGGGGTAACTGCATGCAAGATGTCCCCGTCTGCAGGTGCACGGTGCCTACTGATGGCAAACTAGTGAAAAACCAGGCTGTATAAAGTTAAGTGGAGAAGACAGTTCTAGGAGTGATGCACAGAGACAATCCCATTGCCGTTACCTAGAAGTCCATTCCAGGAGGCCGCCTGAACCAAAACGGCACGGAAGCGTCTCGCTGGAAATATATTGTCTTTTCATTCACAAATGCAAAAGCTAAATTATATATTAAAAATGTGCAAATCGACATACATAAGTGTATGTGTACATACACACATACATATGGATATATTTCTCCTTCAAGAGCCCAGACAGATAATATGACGGGTAGGATAAGGTAGCGAAGAAAACCGGACCCGCCAATAGCTTTACTAGTAGAAATAAGAGAACAAGACAAAAGCAGATGAAGAGCGATTGAACCGATAAAAAGCCAGAGGTGGAGAGGAACATCTAATGTGAGGGACGACGAGTAAGCAGCATGCTAATTTGACTAAGTTTCCCCGTCATTATTCCCATCTTCTCCTATAGTGTTTTGGAAAACAGATGACTCATCGATGTGATTAAAATGTCATGTGTTTTGTCCCTCCGGCCACTTACACTGAGAGATGAACTCGGACAAGCTGATATTGGCCATACCCAGATCCTCGTCATCCAGACCAGAGAAGCTAATGTCCACCAGTATCTTGCTCAGGCTGTCGTTCATCGTGTCCAGGACGAGGCCCTCCGTCATCGAGTGGTTGGCGGGCGACGCGGTGGTGGCAGCGGCAGCGGCAGCGGCGCCTCCTCCCGCCTGAAGCAGCTCTCTGGAACAACTGCTTCTGAAGCAGTCGACGGGAGAGTCGGATGGTCCCGTGCCTCTGGCGAGAGCCGGCGTGAGCAGCTCTCTGGGGGAGCTAAACAGAGGCCAGTCTTTAAAGGGGGTGCTGTTGAAGCTGAAGGTGGAGTAGTTGCGCCGCGGCGTGACGGCGGGCCCGCCGGGTGTGCGGATGGGGCTGAAGTCCAGAACGCTCTGGCTCCCTTTGCCCACGGGGGTCACTTTCCACGGCTCGGGTAAGACGTGAGTGGGAGGCTTGCTGGGCGTGGAGGAGGTCAGGTGGCTGCTGCTTTTTATGGGCGTCTTGAAGGAGAAGTCCCGATCGGGGCTGTGCTGCTCCTGCTGGGGCTCCTCCAGCTGGGTATCCCGCATGTCCTGGAAAGTCGAAGCGTCGGAGACTACGCCGGAGTCAAAGAAAGTGTTATTGGGGCAGAGGAGGATGGGCTCCTCGTGCCGGGAGTGAACCAGGCGCTGTTTGCGTCGTGAGCTGCTGCCTTGTCTCTTCCGAGGGGCTTTGGGAGTCTCGCATTTAATCGGGACACATTCCGACTCCTCCGTCACCTTCACCCCGAGGTCTTTGTCCTTCTGGGGATACGCTACCACAGCTGGGACGTCACTTTGTGTCACCTGTCGGACATACAACAATGCACTTTACAATTCTACCAGTAACTGTGTCCATCACATCCCAATACATAATTTAGGGTTCATTTTAATTTCAGGCCAAACATCTGGAATGCGTGAGGGAGCCTCTACCTTAGGAGCGATGCGAACTCTCTTGGCTCCACGCGAAGTGTTCTGCTTCTGCAGCGAGCAAGAGGGGGGGAACTGGGCCAACGAGGACGGCAGGAAGACAGAGGAGGTGAGGGGGAGCTGGATGGGAATCAAGTAGGAATCGGTTCGAGGGAGAAGAGGTTTCATCCTTCTCTCTGAAAGTACAAAAGAGGACAACAACTCAGAGCAGAGCATCTGAATTTCAAATGACTGACATTTGTGTGAATTTGTTTTCTCTGTCAAAGTGCTTCCATCTTTGTTAACTTACCAGAGCTAGTTGGCATTTTTCTTGCATCAGGAAGCATCCTCTTTTGTTGCTGTGAAAAAACGAAATGACATAACATCAGTTTATACAGTGGAAGCGGACTGCCTCAGTGGCCTTGCTGTGCTCTCTCATTCCTGACCACAGCCTGTGTTCTCTACAATGTTTTGGCAAGCAAGAACAGACGAAGGTCCACAGTAAGACCTCTCACAACTGTCCCTGCACTTTATGGAGGGATGATGGACACTTTTATGTCCGAGTGTAAGCATTCCTCGTTGGACAAGGCTGACTTCGGTGTGACTTCAGCCTCCCTGCTGCTCACATCATCTCCTCCTGCAATAAAAAGAATCCCCTAGACCTTAGACCTCAGACCTCAATCTGGAGCTGCACTCTTTGGATCAAAAGGGTCGGATGACAAAAAACAAAGGGCAAGTGAAAGTGGACGTCTGATTTTCTGTCCCTTGTCTGCTTTCTTCTGCCTGACTGATGAAGACTGTTCCTAGAGGACTGAAAGGGTAAAGACATCTTACTTGGTTGGGAAATAAAAGTTGTGGCACCAGAACAGGAGCAGTCATCGGGTCACAGCCGGGCTGTAGAGAAAGATGTGGAGTAAGAGGGAAGAAAACCATGAAGATCAGAAAACAAAAAAATCCAAAATGATCCCCACGACACCATGGATGATAATGATGGTATCCAATATACAAAACGATGAACAAATAAAACAAAATAACTCAATTCAGTGTCAGGGCTTCTTCCTTTATTTTAGATGAGGAAAATAAAGCCAGTTGTGCTCACCTTGTACACCTGATCAAGAGTGAGGCATCTGTTGGCCTCAGGCCGGATAGTCCAGAAAGAAAGTTTACCATCTGGTGAGGTCTCACGAAGGAACATGTCGTGTAGAGAAAGATTATGGCGGATAGAATTCTGCAATCACAAAGGAGCAAAAAAAAAAAGAAAATCTTTAAAAGCTGCTAAATCGGAAATTCAGAGCATCAATATAACAGCAAAAACTACTTGCTGTATGATATAGCTGTTGAGACAAATCCCTCCATCACAGATATGCTCCGAATTTGGAGTTTGGGACCGTTAATGCGTGTTTCAGCAAGTCACCCTAAAAGACTTTAACTTGCTGCATTTTATGCGCCCACGAGTTATATTTGTCCGTTGTAAAGTACCTTCCATCCTGGTTTGGCCACCTCTCTGAAGTAAGGGAAGTGGTCCTCGATCCACATGTAAATCTGTTTCAGCGTCATCCTCTTGCTCTTCACACTGTTGATGGCAAACTGGATCATGGCCATGTAGGAGTACGGTGGCTTCTCCGACATGGGTTGCTGAACAGCCTCTGCACTTTGTGCCTGTAAAAGAAAAACACGATACCTGTTTTAAACTGTCGACAGATTTTTTTCTCTCGAGATACATGCCCGAGATCAGTGTCCCCGCCTCCACACACGCATGTATTTTCACATCAACAGTATGATTCACACCGAGGAGCAGCTGACCTGGGAATTTGAGCTTTGGTTCTCCTTGACGGCCATCTGCTTGGCAGCATCCTGTTCGATTGGTTTCATTGTGCCCAGCCATTGAATATTGGTGAGGCTGTCATCCAAAGGACCACACTCCAATTCCTTATTCACTAATAAAGAAAAGAAAAAGCCATTATTGTTTCAACAAAAGGAAGGACTAAAGATAGCTACGTCAGTGCTATTAAAAGAGGCAATACAACACGACAATTATACTTGAAATATCATCTTATAAAAACATCTCCATACATGCATTGATTCCAGTGAGAGGTTTCACATCCAGGGAGCTGGGCACAGATTCTTCTTTCACTGGTTGTCCAACGGCAGAGACGTCAGCCCCCTCAGCAGCAGGCTGACAAAAAGATCCATTGTCCCGGCTGCCGTTCTCACTCAAGAGGATGAACTTGTTCGGTCCCTGGTCGCCACACTCTTTGCCTTTGGCAGCGAGCGCCCCAATGATACTTTGAAGGTCTGCTGTTTTGGGGACGAAAACCACCTGTGTATCAGACATGGAGGGGTGATCCATAATGCGGACACCATCGGGGAAGCGCTGACTGGCAGCTGATTTGGGAGGTTCTTTGAAGCCCGCTGCATCAGCTCGGCTTTGCGGTTCAGCCGCCGGAGGATCATTTTGCTGAAACGGCAACTTTCTTCTTCTGAGGATCAGGGGTCTCCTCGGGCTCCGTCTCATGGTAATCAAATGATTGAAAATGCTCCTTGGTGTTCACTGGTATTCTGCACAGAAACAACACAAAGACCAATGTGAACATTTGCAACTAGCTACATGTGTGCGTCATATCACCACACTGTGCTCACCTGATTTACCTGTAAATAAGGTTTACCTGGCAGTTAAGAAAACCAGGCTGGATTCAAACCGTTTCTCCGTCCCCTGGTCGATTTATATTGACACGATTGAAATCAATTAACCAGATATCAAATAACGTTACCAGTCTGGACACACTGTTTATGTGTTAATAATAGACCTTAAAATGAAATTAAAGCTGCTTGTTATCCCCGTGGACGTCTTTTAGCTGTGCGATTGCTCAGTTTAGCAGCTACTTGTCAGATCACTTGGTTATATGTTGCCGGGCAACTCATCGCCTTCTAGAACAACCGTTAACATGTCTGCAGGTGACGACGTGATTTGTGTAACGTTCACCGCTGATTCCCAGCTAACAGCTAACGGTTATATGGATCCATATCTGACAACAATAGGCGGTGCAATTAAGTAATGGAGTCATATTTTATTGAAACAAAATGCTGCATTGTTTTGTGAGGTATGCCGAATCAAAGACAGCATTGTAATTATTGATACATTACAACTGATTTAAATACAGATGCACATTTGAAGATGAAAACATTACATGTCAAATTGTTGAAACTGAGTCCAATGTGACATCCATTTGACTGACATGAATGCACCAGGGCTCGAAATGAGGGTTAAGGAGGAAACATCTGCTTATTATTATTATTATACATTAATACCTGGGGAAAATGTAGCTCGGCTATTGCATTCGCCGATCTTAGCTAACATTACAACTTTCCCTTGGTTAGGTTAACATCAGCCATCTGTTTGGAAGCTAGGCTAAGTTAGCTCTGTGGCTACACGTCAGCTAACGACACCATTGTAACGAATAGCAAAGCTAGATAAAGCCATACCTTCATATTAATGTGATGTTTCAGGCGATTCCACTCGGCTGGACTCCTGCTAGTAGTTGCAACACTTGCCTCATATCCAATGCTGTATCAGAGGACCCCAAGATATCGATCATATTCTTTCATTTCCTATTATTTACATGCTGTCTGCTCGATTCAGCAACGTTTTTTGAATTTTGGCGCTGTGGGCGCCACCCCCGTCACTCTGGTCACAGGGTATAAAATTGCACCAATAGGAAGCTAGGCAAGACCGCGCCGGAACCAATCAGAGACGTCGGTGGTACAAACCGGGAAATAATAAGTAACAAGAAGACGGAAAACAAAAGAAGTTCATAGAAGACAACGACGGTGGAATAACTAAGGTTTTATTAATTGTTTACAATAATGGATACCTTTTGCTCTAAGTATTGCATTTAGGTGAATACAATGGCGGGTTAGTAGCGACGAGTGAACACGTTCAAAGGTATTCAGCTGGCTGTTAACATCTGACCCGTAAACCGTAATCTTGTTTGCGTACATTGAATCAGACAAGTCCATTGATATAGTGATGTTTTTTTATTGCACCAGGTTTTCAGGGATGCTTTCTATTAATGCCCCGTAAAGCCTTAAAGACAGAGAAGCCTCCCCTGCTCTTCCTGGAGCAGCCTGTGTGTGGAGCCAGACTCCAAAATGTGCCTGAAGTCCGAGCAGCACTCAACCCCAAAGAGTTCTTCACAGAGACACCGGCACAGAACAGCGCAACTCTTAATTCTTGGGTAAGTTGTTTGATTCATTGACACTGCTAGTGTCCTCGAGTATATCACTGAATCTGTTCTAGCTTAAAAGGTCCGCAGATAACAGAGCTTCCTGCGCATTCATTTCACAGACTAATGATTGTTTTATGTGACATAAGTGTTTATTCAGATGTTCCTGTACTGATCTCTTTCAGGTCAGACCACAATTTGAGCGTTCAATTGCAGCGGCACTGCCGGTGAGACGAGGGAGGAGAAGATGCGTCTCTGCCACAAGCATCCTTGACAGTTGCAGTCAGCTGTCCAGAAAGACGAGCGTGTGCAAATTCCCCTCATTATCGTTTCAGACGAGGTCAAGAGACCAATCTCATCAACCAAAGAGCACGCGCATAAAGAAATGTACGGAGTCCGACGCAGGAAATCAACCACAGGGATCATGCCAAATCAAAAAGACGGTTTTGAGTGCGCAGTACTCTGACACACCAAAGAAACAGCCGACCTCAATCAGAAAAAGGAATGAGGAGAGATTTTCCAATGGTGTTGCGTCCTGTAGCAGATGTTTGGACCAGCCTGAAACTCCATCTATTCAAGTGACCGAGAAATGCAGGATTCCAGCAGACGGTGCGTCGACACCTGCCTCCAATGAGGTCAGCAGGGTCAGTCCACCACCCGATGTGGACACTCCAAAAGTATTTCAAGGAGGGAGTAGCAGTCCCCCCTTCACCGCTCTGCATTTGCTCCAGGCTCAGCCATGTACACCACCGTGTGATCAGCCACCTGACATTTTAGTGGCGGACACACCAGAGCGGGATTATGGGGTGAAGGTGACATGGAGGAGGAGGAGGGGTTTGATGATGATGTTGAAAGAGAAGGGCCATCTCTCTGATTCAGATGCCTCAATTAACAGCTGATGTAGGGATTGTGTAAGAAGATGATTAGGCAATGTCAACAGAGAATGTCACAGATTATTCATCTGACCACTTCTGTGACCACAACTCTTTCTATGAACTATTCTTTTGCACTGAATGGAGCAAATTCAAATTGCAATAATTACCGCAATATCCAAATAGCAAGCTCTTTCCATGAGTGGGAAATTATTGAGACCAATCCCATTTATACTGTACTGTTATGGATTATGTTGCAAATTAGAGGGAGTCCTTGTGTTTCATTCTGAATAATCCTGACTTCTAGCAACACCAGCCTTTTGTTTCTTCTTACACTCCTACACTTTAATGGCAGAAGTGTGGGAAAAGCTCTTGTTCATATGGACTATATTGAGCAGACACTATCATTTTGTCAATGACATGACATCTTGACTCACTGGTGTAATAAAACAAAGGGCGCTGCTGAAAGAACGTTTGTGAGCAATGCTGTGTAACTTACAACCCATTTTTTTTTCTCTTTCAAATGTGTCACGTAAAATACATAATAAATGTATGTGTCCAAAGGTCAAACTGAATTCTTGGTTTATTAAGACTTCTATTAGACTACATTTAGTGATATGATGGCAGGGATAGTGAAACTATTACGAAGAGCCCATTTCTCTCTCAAATGTTATTACAAGATCTAAATGTTGATAGTTACTTTATTAATCCTGCAAGGGGAAATTTGTTCGCTACAGCAGAAAAAAAATATACATAAGCAATCAAAGTAACAGAGTAAAAAATAAAAATATCAAGTCTAAAAATACACAAATATACAATAAAAATAACAGTCAAAAATATTACATATAATATGCCCAGTATATACA
Organism: Cebidichthys violaceus; assembly: GCF_023349555.1. Lineage (NCBI taxonomy): Eukaryota > Metazoa > Chordata > Actinopteri > Perciformes > Stichaeidae > Cebidichthys > Cebidichthys violaceus. Next base: position 10,019,065 of record NW_027176384.1, read on the forward strand.
ATTTTTTTTTAAATATTTTTTTGTATTTAATATTTTTATTGTATATTTGTGCATTTTTAGACTTAATATTATATTTTAATCTGTTACTTTGATTGCTTATGTATATTTTCAAGGTTAAAGGACAAAACAATAACAGGACAACTCTCTCCATCCTCCTCCAGGATGTCCACCAATCAGAATCCACGTAGGGAATCGGCCGACCAATAAGAACGCCCGTTGTTAGTGTGCTCGGTAACCAAGGACCGAGTAACAGAGCTCATCCACAAAAGAGTGTTCTGCTGCACGAGGATCTTCCTTAGTAACCGTGGATAAACATGAGTTACTACAGTATAAGGTAAAGTATAAGATAGTATTAGTATTTGTTCCGTTTGGGTAACTTTGGCACGAGAAGCTAACCGGTGTCTCTACCGTTTTCTTTTACCCGTAAAAACTTTTATTTTTTTATAAAGGCACCATTGCATACAGTAGAGGCAGCTAACGTTAGCTTCTAATGGCAAGAAGCTAGCTGTAATATTTCCCAGCAGGCGGATAAACACAGCTGACGGATAACATGTCTATTTTTTCGTCATTTTGACGATATATGTGACTCATTTAATGTCAAGCTAAAGTAAGCGAGCTAACGGTCGAAGTGTCACAGCACAACAAAGGAAATAAATTAACCATTCAGCTACATTTACGCTATTACAATTGATTTTTATGATGTTTATGATGGCTCGCTAGCCAGTACGAATGGAACACATTTGGAAAGCAATGGACTGCAGTAGCAGTGAGCGAACACATCTTACTTAAGAACGTAAAAAAAATGCATGTGTGTCTAGTTACGTAATATATTTTTAGCATTTCTGTATTTTGACGGATTTTTCCTGCGGTATTCCCGTCGCTACAATGTAACAACAACTTCCCCCAATATGTAGCTTTGCGTGGAGTTTTGGAATGTGGAATTATGCAGCGCCTTCTGTTTAGTTACAATGTATCGAGTGCGATGCTTCGCAGATGGGGCAAAGGCAACACGGCCACTTCAGAGCCCTGGCTGTAGGTTGAAGTAGTTTTAAGTCCAGTGAAGCAAGAGGCGTGAGGAAAACAAAAGATTGCATGTCATGTTGGAGCATGCCTTTCTGTAGCATCTGTTTATTCTTGTGTCAAAGAGTTCCTGTTAAGTAGTTACGTTATACGTCCTCACCACCCAAACGAGCAGCTAAAGTTATTGACCTAATATGTTGATAACCAAGTGAAAGGAAGTAGGGCATTTGAAAATAACAGGAGGGATCGATTGTAAACATGTAGCAAAAGCTTGGTAGCCATTGTCAGACTGAAACACATAATTCACCTCAGCATAATGCACAATAGTGCTTATCACACTTTCTCTCTGATGTCCACTCTCTGCTGGTCAATGCAAACAGGTGTTGGGAAAAAGGATCTTGTGTGTGTGTGTGTGTGTGTGTGTGTGTGTGTGTGTGTGTGTGTGTGTGTGTGTGTGTGTGTGTGTGTGCATGTGCATGATGGAAGCTAGACAATTTCAAGCACTGGAGCAGAGGTCTGCTTTCATTTTGCAGGGAGATAGATACAAATCAAAGTAACTCCCACCCTTTCCTGTTACATTCCCAGTCTGATTGTTTGTTGTTTTTTCTTCTCCAGTTTGTCAACCAGAGCTGCCATTCAAGGCACTGACGCATAATGCAACATCTTTGTTTTTTTTTATTGCCGTTACAGTGATGTTGAAAAGTGTTTGAATTGCCTATTACACTGCGAACATGTATGTGGCTTGCTACATCCGTGGTATATTCTCGTTAAACTGTCTTTGTACTACATTCATCCTAAGTGGTGCCAGTCAGCGTCAGTGGGTTCAGGTGTTAGAAAACTGACGAGCTACCACCCTGTCAATGTTTCCCCCAGATGTCTATAACAAACACTGGGCTTTTTAAAAAAGGAAAACTCTTGGCTTTGTTGAAATGTGAGACACAGCAATGGACTCGCTCCTTATGAGCACACACGCTGTGATGCACTCTGCTCATAGGCTCCACGAACCCAGACACTTTGTGTTATAAAGTTCACAGTTGGCTGACTCAGCATTTGTAACGATCAATCTTCGTAGAAAGTCGAATAAGGGATCTTTTCTCTGTGCCTTGTTGTTGTTGTTTTTTTTACTATCTCTTACAAATGTATTGATTCCTACTAGTACTGTGTCACTGCAGATTTATTTCCAAAGCACATGGAGGTAAGAGTGAAGCTTTTACAAATAGCCTGCTTGCCGACCTGCCACATCTGAGGAGTGGTAGTCTTTCATAACAGCATCGCAAGTTGCATTGTTGGACGGACTGATAAAATGAGTGTAGTGTTGAAAGTGAGTCGCCGATCAAGTTTTCTGTTCCCCTGTTGCATTATTGTCGCCAACAATTTTACAGGTTGTTATTGTTGATGACTGAAGCTTATGTCTGCGATGGCTCTTAACCCTAGCGGGGCGCTTTTCTTTGTTATGAATCTGGGTATCGTATCACCGAGTACCATCAGTATAACAGCCACAAATGCATCCATTATTGCTGTCCAGAATATCCTATAGCGTGGGTGCAATGTCTTAACAGTGTCGAACAAGGTCAGAAAGATCACACATGATGGATTTAGGAGTTAACGAGCAACTCACTGTTTTGTGCAGGAATTGTCCGCACGGTTGGAAATGCAGCTGACTGAACTGCCAAATGTATAATTGTGTCGGTTCCCCAAGAGGAATGTATGTATGCAAATGAATTCAGTACTTCAGGACCTTTTTCTAACTACACCGTGGCTTGTGGTTGAGTTGTGACTCACTGTGGTGTCCACACACGGCCCATCTGGCCAGAGTATAATCCTCTCTGTTGCTCAACCACTGAGACACTGAAAAAACATCCCTGGTATTTTGTAATGGACTCACTTTGTCTCCTGGTTGAATGCTACAGCATTAAGTCAATGTTTCTGCATGATGTTTTACGATCAGTGCCGAGTGGCTCCTTCCACCACGAGGAGATTCAAATTGACAAATGGACTCAATGACATTTTTTTTCAAAGCGAAGCGTTACTGTCGGAGAGAGTGTGTCCCTTTGGCGTCCCTAAAGGGACACGGTATCATTATCAAACTCTCTTGTTGCTTTTTTTTTTTTCCATCATTTGTTTTGAGCTCAATAATTACTCCCTGTGGTGAATAATTCCCCTGCTTATAATCAGTAGACTTGTATGTCAGAGCTGTCTCTCAGGACAAACATACACAAACACATTCTTCATCTTCATCTTCCTCCCGCTCTTGCAAATAGGCTCAGAAAAAAAAACGATTGGGAGGCTCATGGTTTCCTAGCAACTGGATTAAGGTCCCCACACCATGTCTGTTTTTAGAAAGGAGTAATCTATAGGTTTCACTCCATTGAGTTACCTTTTATATAAACAGCATGTGCTTTTCGATTAATATGAGGAACACCTACTGGCATGTCTTACTCATATGCTGAAATGTAGGCTATTTAAAGCTTAATAAATTCCCACTATTGCATGTAAGTGAGATGCCAGACAGATTGTGCATCCGCGGTTTGATATATCATGAGTCAGAGGATATGAGCTGTGCCTGCTGAGTCTTTCAGAAAGTTACTGGAAAGTAGCCGGGCAGTAAAATAAGAAGAACTCAGGTGATGGCAAGCTGTCAAATTGCTTTTATTTTGGAAATATATACAGCCACTGGGATAAGGGTGATGTTATATCACACATAAACAAGCTCAAACAGCCAACCGCTGCACTCATGGTGTCAATCCTGCTTATGTCACTTCACTGACATTCATAGAAAACTCAGCCTGTGCCACACTCGTATTCAGGCCCTGTCATTTTCACACCATACCCCCAGTTGAACCCTTCGTGAGTTGCCCGAGGCGTGAAGTCATAGCAACAGCTCGAAGCCTCCCGACCTCAGTCGGTAGCTGTCACTCCCCTGGGTGGGACGTAGCGACTCATAGTCAGTGATCTTGGTGCCTGCGGGGCTTGCTTACCGTTAGGGAGGACCGCACAGTAACTCTGAGCTCCAGTGTGAATGAAGAAATCGCTGCGATAGGAGAGCCCTGGATTAGCATTCCTGCAGCCGCATCCATGGACGCTATAAAGAACGGGGGAGCTCAGCCCGTCTACAGCCGCTGGTCGTACAGGTAGCTGCGCACAGACACACATACATACATTATGCTCTTTGTACGATAGAGTATTGTTTGAAAATAGCCTTCCTTGTGTGCTCTCCAAGACTTATGGTTTATTTGTTCCAGCAGGACAACTGGCTCCTGCATTAACACACACACACACACACACACACACACACACACACACACACACACGGACCAAACACATTTTCCCTTTAGTCCTCCAAGCTGTATTGACTTTGCAGGATGGAGGATTGCACAGTGGCCTGTGCCAGGACGAGAGGTCAGCGCTACCAGAATGTTTCTTCCAGCCGCCGCTCCATCCCTCTGGCCAGCTGAACGGCTGAGCTGCAGTCAAAGATGCGCCTCTCGCTCATGTTTCTGCCACCGCGTCGTTACTTATTCAGGCCGGCGACCGTGCTGTAACCAGAGTTGGTGATTTACGTGTCCAAGCTGTCGGCTGCTTGATTGAACCACTCATGTCACCGAGGATGTGCTCAGAATATCCATCCAACTGATTACTGGAACAGCTGAAATGACTGTTCAATGCGTCCTCTTAGCGTTTCCGTCGTCGGGGCTCAACGATGTCTAGTTTCTAATGTAACGGCAGTACGTCCTTTATTAGTGATCCAGTGTGTTGAGGGTCCAGCTACACTTTGTTCATTGTATTTGGAAACACTTGGTACACTTCTTAAAGGCTTTCCCATGGTAAATATACCTAATATGTCAAGCTCTATAAGAGGACGAAGTGATGCTGAGGACAGAGAATAGCAGACTACAGTTGTCATCATTTGCTTGCTTCACGTGAACCAAACGTTGGAAAGGAATAGTTTGATATTGAGACTTTGAGGAGACGGTTGATATTGTGTTATTGATTGAACATGCGTTAAAGCGTCAACCTATTTAAATGAAGGTCTGTTAAGTCACTAGCTATTGACGAAGGAGGTGACGTAATGGTGATCGAGCCTTCGGCCCACTGTCTTGCATTATTGATATATTTGCAGGATTACTAACTGGACGTCTGTGGCGACATTCCCGGAAGAAATGCTGTATTTCAGTTTTCCTCCGTTTTATACATCAAAAAAAAAATGAAACTACGCTCACAATTCTGAACACTTTGAAGCTCATGTATCAACAAAAAAGACTCCAGACTGCTAAACTCTAAGCACCATTTTTAAACAGAAAGTCAAAACGTGGTGAACGTAATTTAGCAGGGGAATAACAGATAGCCTGGCTCTAAACCAAAGTAAAAAAAACAACAACAACCAACATCTCTGAAGCTCAGTGAACAGGAACAGTGTGAATCTTGTTTGAATAATCAGTCCACAAACAGAAATGTGGAAAGCACAATTTGTGCTTTACAAGCAGTTAGGAAGTACTGAGCGGAAGGATAAGCTTCACTGTTTTATGCTCGCTCGGTTGTAAACAAACAATTCCCGAAGCACCAACAAAAGGGTGACATGAACCCCCTAAACTGCGCTGCGTCTCGGTGCTCCTGTGCTATTTGCACATGAGGTAATATGCAAACAGTTGGTGCAAAACTGTCCCCTTTCTATGCAAATGAGCCCACATTGCAAAAAACAGTACAATTCATAAAGATCGGCACTTATAGTCCCACGCGGTTACTGTGAAATTATTAACATCTTCTGGGAACTGAAGCGCATTGATGAGGGGCGTGTCTCTCAGACTTCCCAGTGATCATGGCGGCAGTGATTGTATTGCGTCGTCACGCCATCTTCTTTTACAGTCCGACAGCACCGACAGACGGGGATATCGAATCCCGAATACTGGTTCTCTCACGTCACGTTTTGAATTCGTGGCCTGAAGTTCTGCCTCGTCACCTCGTCGCTCACGACCTTCAGCTCTTTTTCATTTTCTTTTTTTCATCTCTGCCATTGTTCTGCCTGCTGTGTTCTTGGTGCGAATGCAATATTTAGACTTTGTCACAGGCAGAGGGGGGTGGGGGGGAGGCAAATTGTACTCGTGCAGCACATCTTTATGGGCTTATCATTAGCTCAATATCTACATGGTGCTATCAGCGGCCCCAATCCATTCTTTGTGAGTTTGCCTCTTAGCGTGGACGTGGTTCTACTCGGGGGTTTGCTGTTTCAGATCACTTTTACACAAGCGAGCTATGTAAAACTCCACAGGGAATTAGGCATTTAATCTCATCCGTCCTCCTTTTTTATTCGGTGTCCTCTCTTAGATGGGAGCTGAATGGCCCGTGGCAGACATTACGTTGCGCTCATTCAACTTTCAAATTCCTTTTTGAAGTGGCAAAGGCTTTTAATTAAAACGAACAACAGACAAAAAATGGACTGCGCTCCGATGATAAGATCCCTCTGCTCAATGCCATGCAATATTTTTTTAATAGCTTTGATATTGTCGACTCGTCCTCCTTTGAATCCACAGCGGTGTGATGGAGAGTTATTAACATGTCATTATTTACAGCATTAAAATCACATTATATCTATTATTTATGTGCAGCCCAGCAGTAATTAGACCCCTCCCTCTGTCGCTCTGTAAATCCTTACAGCACAGTGTTAAGACCTCCGATTACACTGAAGCCCAAGAACTGGCTGCAGGCTTTTAATCAATGGTGGTGGAGGTGCGCTGTTGACGGAGCTCAAGTCTCCATGGCTACACAAGGAAGGGACAACAGGGGCCCGTCCTTCTCTTGTCACCCAAGCTGTGATGGACTAATGAAACATTGATCACTCACAGCTGTGATGAGCCACTCTGGAAGTGTGTGTGTGTGTGTGTGTGTGTGTGTGTATGTGTGTGAACATTTGCAGTAGAGGACATTCTCTCAACCCCTGACAGATTGTAGTATTTATGATAATACTCTTGTCTTTTATTTGATGTTGCACCTGTTCTTCAGCTGTCCTCTGTCTTAATCATTACTGTCCTCCTTAAGCATAACCTCTGTTCGTGTTTGATCGTGTTTCTGAACTTGTCTCCTTCTCCTGTCCTCACTGCCGCCTCGGTGCCACATTGCCGTTGTCCCCGAAGACCCTCGAGCTCTGCCAGCTTCTCTAACTCAACAGCAAGGTAGAAAGCGACTACACACTCGCACGAACACACACTCTCTTCTTCACAACCCGTGTCTTGAACTACCACTTTAACAGACGTCTGTCAAAATGCCCTTTTTGAAAATGCCCATTTTCAAAAAGGGCATTTTATCCGTTGTGTAAACGCCATATTTGACACATGGCTTCATGTCATGTCAGAGATGCTGCTCAGGCTCTTTCATCGCTTATGATTGCTCTCTTGGGGCTAGAGCGCTACAGAGTGGCACGCCTTTGTGTGGGGAAAACGTAAATGTATTTAATCACATTCTTTTCGGACAAAGATTGCCTCGGGGCTGAACCGCACACTGGGTTTGAGGTTGAAGACATCCGGGAAACTCTCTGATAGAGGGTGTTGTCTTCAGCCATTGATGAGACTGTACTTTGTAGCATGGAAACAGCATTATTAATGGCACAACCCAATGGGAAATCTAAGTCAACATTTTGTGGTTGTCCTTTGGTAGAAGTACGTACTCATGCAGAGACCCGTAGTGCTTTCTGCCATGTCTCGCCGTTCACCTGCACAACTCTGCCCACATATCTTTCCCCACCCTCCTAAATGGCAGTCCCGCATGTGTAATTAAAAACTACTACCGTCCTCCACCCTCAATTACCTTTTCCATGTGACCAGCACTTGTTCTCAGGAGCCATAATGGCCTTGACATTTGGAGAGGGATTCACAAGTGAGACGACGCGGCTGGCGCGAGATGACCCATCTTGACGGAGAATGGACTGATCAGAGGTGTTGCTCTACAGGCTGTGAAAAGTGGAGCGGGCCTATAAAAATGAAATAGGTTTTCGGAACCTGTCACCTTTTGACATCCAGCGACCGTCCTCCAGTGCTGAGCAGTGATGTCAGCCAGCACTGGGCTTGAGGTCCTTTAAGTAGTGTGTGTGTGTGTGTGTGTGTGTGTCATCACCTACACACTCGAGCTGTGGAAGGGATGTAATGTAACTGAGGGAAATAGAAATGGGGGGGGTGGATGAGTGAGTCAGATATCGGATGGGCTTATACCTGATGGAGAGATAGGCAGCCTGATTTGACCACTTCTCATCCTATACCCTTAATCCTTTTCTCTAAAACTAATTTCAGCCCAACAGAACATGAGATATTTTTAGATTTAGCCGACAGGAAAAGATGAGAGAAAAGAGAAATGGAGTTAGTGGCCTGCCTACACGTTACATCAGCCTATGTGAGAGACTGGGATACTGTAGGTCTCTGACTTCGACAGTTCAGACTCCTGCTGCTGCCCTTCTCTCTCCTCACGGTAGCTAAGCTTCAGATAGGTGTCCAGGGTGAATTCCCAGAGGACTCAGACTTCAAGGCATCCTCTCAGCTGGAGCTTTGTCCTTTCTTTTTCTTCCCCTTCTGTCACTTTCAGAGAATGAGTCATGCCATGTTTCACCAACAAGCTCAGGCGGTCACTTTTTCACCTGCAGATTTGTCATTATTTGTTTTTTATCACACTTTTCAAACTGCCGCTACTGTGACTGAACCCTGTTAACGCCTTAATTGGTTTATTTGATTCAAGACCATGCAAGAGATAAAGGCTTTATTGCCTCTTGTGCAACAGCAGTGGTGACCTCTGCTGGTTTGATGTGGAAAATCAAATTCAAGTGTCGATCCTTTCAAAGATTAGCGTGTGTGAAATCTTTAACTCTTTACAAGAAAGGTTTCTTCTTTTTTTTCCCTCTGCAGTGGCATCGAAGATGACGGCGCCAGTCTTATGCAACAGAAGCTGGAAAAACAGGTAGGAAGCCAAAGTTCATTCACTAACGCACACTTTTTTGACAATTCTTGGTTTCCTAGTGTCAAGACCTTGACGTCTCAACTCTTTTATTATAGTAGATTTAAAGCAGGGAAGCAGCAAGGGTGATATCGGGCCGATACTGACTCGAATAGCTGGATCGGGTCTCGGTGGCACTTAAAAGAATGATGCCAGTCACTTCCACACAGTGAGACAAAACCCAAGGTCAGGTATCGGTACCGGGACTGGAAAAGTGGGATCGGTCGCATCCCTCTTTCAAAGAACATCTGCTCGGGTTCATAGCTGTTATGCTGCACCTTTAGCCTGATTAAGCCCTCCAACTCACACATAGGTGGTGTTTTTTTTAGAGCTAACCTGTTGTATTTGGAAGCACCTGCCAAGATTTAGCATTAATACTGGGACATTAAAAGGGCTGAGATGACTCTGGGTTCTGCCACTCTGGTGTCGCCAAGGTGTGCCTGCTGTTGGCAGCAGCAGCTTCAACACCGCCGCAGCGGCGCACAATTTAGTGATTAACCGCGGGCACAGGAAATCTCCTGTTTTTCACCTGCCCAGTCACTTGGAATTTTACAGCTTACTTACTCCGGAGACTGAATTGTTTCCTCTTATCCACCCTTTACCTGACATAGCCCTTCTTCTGTCACACATTTGTTCTCTTTTCAACAAACCCCTCCGTCCCCCGAGTCTCTGTAAGACGCTTTATCCCGAACCTCGCTGAAGAGCCACGATGTAGAGCTTTGATTTAAGCTGGAAGCCGTTCTCCAATATCTCACACATTAGGCAGAAAGGAGCGGGAGAGCCAGATTGGTGAGTTCAAAGAGAGGGAAGGATTTAGTGCGGGGCGCCTGGCTTTGTGTGTGTGTGTGTGTGTGTGTGTGTGTGTGTGTGTGTGTGTGTGTGTGTGTGTGTGTCATGGTCCCACTGTGGCTCAGTTATGCTGCACACTTTCAGTTGAGTCCAAACAGCCTCACTTGAGAGTCTTCTGTTCTTATGTAACTCATCATGAGGACAAACACACATGCTGTTCTTCCCGGAAGGGGGGGGGGGTCACATGCAGGTTATGGAAAAAATATTATTAAATAAAAGTTAATCCGTCTTATTTCTACATTCTCACGGTTTCACACCCCATTTCAAAATGAAAACCATTCAGACAATAATACCAGGAGCACTGTGGCTGTGACCGTATTTCACTTTGAGCGCACCTCACAGCCCCCCCCCCCCCTCCCTCTCTCCCTCCTGCCGGAGCACTAATGACGGCTGATTCAGTTAGCAACGGCGACCGCGCGTACATTCACACAAACACGCACACACTGGCGCTCAGTGTTTGGCTGAGAGCCAGACCTTTTTCCTGTCAGAGGACCACATAGTGCAGAGGAGGCTGCTGGCTTATCGACTGTAAAACTCCAGTTCCAGAGGAGGAAGGAGGGACAGGGACAGGGACACAGAGTCATGCCCAGCAGGAGCGCTGCTCTTTGGGGGAGAACGTGATTTCATCTGACCTCAAGACAAGTGGGACCTGTAATGTTTGTTCTATAAAGAAACCGGTTCACTTTGGCTCACACTCAGGATCTCAATGGAACGGGTTGGTCATTTCTAATGTCTCTGTTTCTGATATAGATTTTTCAGTTTGTGAGGATAACAGTTTGTATGAAGTGTGTGGCTGTTTACCCAGTCTTCCTGTCTGACTGTTTTTCAAACTTTCTGTCTGAGGTCTAAGTTCCACTTTTGTCGTCAGATTGTTTGAGAAGCCACACATTAATAAACCGTATGTCTCCTCTAATCAGATTCATAGTTTTGTCTACTTTACTTCATGTTTTGGCTGATACAGGAAAGGCTGTTACAGCCTGAATGAAGTCACATCCTGGTCTCAAAATGCCAAAAAAAAAGAATGCAATGTTACAATAGATTGGGGCTTAAAATAGCAACTAGAAGGGAGGGCTTCACAAACTGTTCAGACTTTGATTGTATGAAGAATTAGTCCAGAGTGTAGACTGATTGTCTTGTTTTCAGTTTGTGTCTAATCAATCTAATTCAATTCATTAAAAAGTCACTATCTCAACAAAAGACAGAATAAGTCAGATCACGCCAACTGAATGTAGAAAATAACACTTAATTCAAAAGAATCTTTACGATATGTTTAATTTAATAAAAAGATGGGCTTCAGGCCATATTCATCTTTACATACAGCTTCGCCATCATCAGTCTTTTGTGTTTTTCCCCCAAACACCATGGAAAATTGGCTGCATTTCCACATCTATTTATGACCCTACCAGTAATGACGGTCATTATGATAATCTAGCTGGATGTTTTATTCATTTGTCGCCTTTATTTATAGCCACAGAGGGAGCATGCACACCCTGGTTCTCTGAAAGCAGAATCTTTTGAAACGGTAACAAATCTCTTTTCATACATGTGTGCATTAAAGAACTGAATGTATTCAGTGATACCTTTTTTTTATTTTTTTTTATTAGTTATACCTCTTATATATTCCCATCTGTTGGTTAATGCGCCGTGCCTCTTTGCAGTCATGGAGATTTTTCTTTTTTTTTTTTATGGTGCCGGTGATGTAAAATCTTCACATTTATCCGTTAACCTTTTCACCGGTGAGTCGTAACAGTGGTAGCAGATGCTGCTGTGGTTGTACAGAAACAGTGAGACAGATTTATTAGAGACTGACTGATGAGTTATGAAGCTTTTTTTGGTCCTGCAAATACGAGACAAGGCCTCCTGGTTTCTTCAAGCTCACCGGACAGGACTCGTCGTGCACTTGACGCGCTAATTAATGTGCTTGCGTAATCCATCGGCTGCTTTGACCACAGAGACGAGCTTGTGGGCAGTGGACACAGCATGTCCACGGTGAACTTTCTGCCCTCACTGAAACTTCATCACAAATCACCATACGATATACCACCGCCACCTAAAGCATACACCCATGCTGTGTAGTCAAGAAGGGAAAAATACCAGTCAAGGAAAAGGAAAAACAACGTAATGTCACTGATCACATTTTGTTGGAAACTACTCTTGTTGGACGATATATTGTCCCATAAATAATTGTGATAAACAATATTATTGTCATTTTAAGACCACTTCATGCCACTGATATAATGGTAATATAAAAGCAAAATAATGCAAGTACACCCTTTCCAAATGTAACGATATTCAGACACTGGAATTTGAATGTGAAAGTAAAACGCAATGATCGAGGTTATGTTCATACATTGTACGATAAGTCGATAACGCAATTATCACGACAGGCCTGGATCCGGAGAGACCCGCCTCATTTCTATAAAACCTCATTGGATGGAATGTCGGCCATTCTTTGTTATAGAATAATACAGCATACCACCAAATGAGACTCTGGCAGCAGCCGTGATTTTGGCTATTCAGTGAACCCGTTCAATGCACTCAGAGGTATTCATGCCTCGGCATGATTGTTGGGTTTTATTATGGCTTTATTTTTTTTTTGCCTTCATCTTTTGCCTTTCACGCTTCTTAAGGGTGTTTGTTTCTGTTGTGTGAGTCATCCTGTCTTCACATTCACATCACCTCTACTGAGTGTTTGCATCACCCATGCAGTGTGTTCACTATACTCAATAGGTAAATAAAGCAATTCAAGTTTTCTATACCATGAAAGGTTGCTTTGTCTATTATGTTAATTATTCGTGTGGCTGCAACACTATGTTTGAAAATCCAAAAGTTTAGGTGAATGGTAAAAATTGCCTTTTCATCATCTGCCACCAGAAAGTCAACATTTTAATTTGTCCAATACTTCACTGTGTTGCAAGATATCTCTAAAGATTATAACCAAAATGCCCTTAGCCTCAGCTGTTTATTGAGAATATTTCTAATTGTGCAGTTGTCGACTGTATCTTTGAAAGTGTCCCCATGTCTGATATTTCCTTTCTGGCTATTTTTAATTCCTACTGATAGGCACAGGTTGGAGCTCATCATGCATACTAATGTAATTACCCTCAGCTCATAGAGTCAATGTTCTCCGGCTTGGCTAAATCCTCTCTTGTAACATTTAATAGAAGCCTTATGTGTAAATACGTGTGTGATTTCCCAGTGGTGTTCCATGAAACTCATTCCTTTCCCCCCCGTTTGGTCCACAGAGGGCTCTGCTGGAGCAGAAGCAGCGGAGGAAGCGCCAGGAACCTCTGATGGTGCAGCCCAACACAGAGGCTCGGCCCCGGCGCTCCAGGACGCGGCGTGGTGAGGAGCAGGCCCCTCTGGTGGACTCCCAAGTCAGTATCACCAACGATGTCATCATGGATGGTGAGGAAATAACCCTGTTGTTATTATGTTGCATCATTTCTGAACACCACATGAGTGCTCCTTCCTCTCTGCATGAAGTTGGCTTTGATGTGCTATGTTCTGTTTATATGAACAGAATGAGAATTATGTGTTTGAAAGGCAGCATTATAATGTGTAACTGCATAAACAAAAATACAAAAAAAAGACAGTTTTATGTAATTAACTACAACATGAGACCATTAACAGCTGAGGTAACAACTGACTGGTCTCCCCTGCTGCAGGTATCGATGGCCCAGCAGCTTTCTTGGGCTCAGAAGCCCCTGATCTGGGAACAAAAATCCTGTCAGTGAGCCAGTCCCAATCCCAGTCCCAGTTCCAGTCCCAGTCCCAGTTCCAACCACAGCCTCAGTCTCAGCCCCAGTCCCCTGTTGCCGAGGAGCCTGAGAGAGATGGAGACACTGAGACGCTGCTAGAACCCAAGACAGATATCCATGAATTACTGCAGAAACAAGGTGAGTCCTGGCAGAGCTTAATACTTTATTGACTTTTCAAGAGAAACTACACTTCCTCCATTTTCCTAGAGACACAGACTCTAACCCTCCCCTCATTTGGACCCAGTTAGTAGTCAAATGCACTTTGACAAAATACATTAATCTAATGTGCAATCTTAAGAGGCACAATCAAAACATAGATATTGTTAGTGAAGTTGAGAAACAAGTAAACGTAAACTTGTTTGGAACAATGCAGCAGGAAAAATCAGCCACAAAGACATTTCAAAAGGGGAAGCGCACTCCTTCTTCTTAAAGGGCCAGGCAGGTCGAGATTTAAAGTAAATTACATATTGGGCAGGAGAAAATAGGCTCCATGACAGAGAGAACGTTGAGTAATTAATAGGAAATTACATTTAAGGCTTGAATATCCTTTTAATTCACTTCACTGAAGGATTAGTGAGGCACTAATTCTCCATTAAAACATTTTAAATCGGTTGATTGACTTTTATCCTGTGTTAGGGGAAGATGCGTCTTCAGTCAAATATAATTTGGTTTCATGAGCACGCCTGCTTAATTATTTGCCGTCCCCGCTGACTCTGGAGTCCCCCGATGCTGTTTCACGATCCACTCTGTGTTGATGTAGTCGGAGTTCTCAGTCACTCCGGATTAGCAGCTGTTGCCAGACTTCTGGACGTTTCCTAGAATTCGAAGCACTCTGCCGCTGCAGCACGGAACAGGGGATGGAGACAGTGGTGTGATTGATGGCGACGCAGTGAGAAATGGGTCATTTAATAATAGGCCAGGGCATTGTTCACACTGCAGCGCTCATCTATGGCATCATTATAGATACGGCCACCCACACTCACCAGCCGGCTGGCGGGGATTTTTATAAAGTTTATGGAGGTTGAATTAAAACCTTGCCCGAATGGGTCGTGTACTTTTCTGATCCACCTGCTGCCGTGGAGCAAAAACAAGTCTCTCCATCCTAAAAACATGTTCATTTAAAACCATAAAGTTACATTTTATAGCAGCTCCACAAGTGTCTTAGTGTTTGCATAATTGAATCCGAGGTCAAATGACCAAAAGCTGCTCATATTGTTTTTTGACTGGGCTTTAGGGAGACGTAGTGCCGCGGTGGCAAATGTCATTGTCCTTCTCAATAATGCAAGGCCTCATTGCTAATGCCAGCCCAGTTTATCATAGAAATATGTCCTCAGGACTTGCAGAAGGTATTTTTGGCTCCCTTGTCCTTGCATAACACCCCAACCCCCGAGAAACAGAAAAGTTGTGGGATGCTCATATTTGATCAGCTCATTTTTGACTTCCTGTAAAATATATTCTTCACCAGCTGCGTGTTGATAATCATGTGAATCTTTTTTTTTTTTTAGGGGGGGGGGGTTATTCAGTAGGTTGTTGGTCCTCTCTGACATTTCCAGATGGTTGATTTCATAAGCCACTGGCCGACTTCTGCGCGGCGGTTTCATTGGAGCCCTGGTGTCACAGTTAGAGGGAAGCTAACATTTGCAGTCTGTGTTTCATGATGGTACTCCCTGTCTCTCAGGGATAGCTGCATATCCTGGATCCGTCTCTTGTAAATACCCCCAGTATAAATATTGTGCTTGGCTGTGTTGTCTGTCACATCATTATTCCTGTTCAATACTGCAGAGGCCAGTGCTCTCCCACCGCTCACACTCTCTAGCCGGCCGATGACGTGTTGGTCCAGGTGGAGGGAAGAAGTGGCAGATTGGCTCTTCTGTGTGCCAAGTAGAAAATGCTCTCTGTGTAAAGAAGTGGGCTTTGCCGTTTAATCAATTCAAGGAATTTTGGGAAACTGGTGCAACATGCTCTATAATTTTCTACCAACCACATTATTATCGTTAATGTAGTTTCTGGTCAAGCAGTTCATTTTACAATTCTTAAACATTGCAAAGCTCTGGTGACACAAGCTCCCCTGCTTAGTGAGATCTTTCCATACCGGTGGACAAGTGCCATCCTCTGACAGCACATTAAAATGGGCTATAGCTGCAGCCAAGAGTAGCGTCCCGGCTGATAAATCCAATTATCAATGAAGAGACAGATGTCTCAAGCAGTCTCGACTGGCTGCAGTGAACCAAGGCCCATTTTACATCTGCGTGACTGCGCGGAGCCGTCTCCTCACTAGCACGCAGATGCAAGCTGTGCATCTCTTCACATTAATCTCACCATTGCAGAAACTGACTTAGAAAACAGATGCATTGTTTGTGACAGGTATCGAGGCCATGCCCGGATGTGGCCTTTCGGTAGGGTGAGCGCTGAGCAGAGCCCTCTGAACCCCAAGCAGTTTCAGGGCGTTTTTTTTTTGGTGCTCTTGTCACATTTTATTCACTGTGTCTGTGTTTTTTTCTCTGCAATATAAGAAGTCCTAAAGGTCTATGGAAACAGCACAACAACAGTTAGAAGTTGAGAAAACTCAAAAATGTCTCTTGTGCAGTATTACACAGTTGTGATGCCATAAATCATAAAAAAGAAAGAAAAAAAAAGACAATTTGAATTTTTTTGATAATTTATTTTACAAAAATTGTAAAAAAAAATGTATCTATATAAACAACATTTTTCCAAGTGCTCACAAGTGTAACCAATATTGAGAAAAAAATAAATAAATATTGAACTATTTACAATTTAGTTCGATGGCTCAGTTACATTCACAATGCTTTGTTCTTTTTCCTCTTTTGCTGTTTTAAGAGATTAAACAAGTTTCCCCTGAGTAAACAAAATACCCTGCTTAATATTTCTGAGACATATATTCCTATTTAATAATGCACTACTTTTGCTTCAGCCATTGCACAAGTATTGCATCATTTCTAATTGAGCTTTCATATATCAAAGACCGTAGATGAAATCCATCTTGGGGACAATTTTGTACGAAAACTAAAGAAACCCTCTGGGAATTCTTTGAGATTCTTTTTTGAGCTTCTGGGATTTAGTTTCAACTTCTAGTCTGGTGTGTATTTTTGTGAAATTATAGAGGCCTTCATGTGGCATTAAAGCTCCCTCGCACCATTTCCTCTTCTTTCTCACCAGGTCTGTCTGGCAGTATGAACTTCGATGAAGACAGCGAGCACGAGGACGACGTGGACGAAGAACGTTCACGTTCTCTGTCCCCCAACGCAGACAACACCAGACCCGCGTCCGCCGCCAGTGGCAAGGACATTCCAGTGAGTAGTGCAATAAAAGCACTCACCGACAAGCTTTTAACAAAGACTAATCCCAACCCCAACACTGAATATTGTGTTCCTGCGCCGTGCTGTACCCAGGAGGTGGTATCCCCCGGATCGC
Source organism: Cebidichthys violaceus (assembly GCF_023349555.1). Taxonomy (NCBI): domain Eukaryota; kingdom Metazoa; phylum Chordata; class Actinopteri; order Perciformes; family Stichaeidae; genus Cebidichthys; species Cebidichthys violaceus. Next base: position 10,036,098 of record NW_027176384.1, read on the forward strand.
CCACAGCAGAGAGCTCACTAATTGATGTGGACAATCCGGAGGAGTTCGTCTTGCTTCCGGCTCCGCGCGGCGTCACTGTTAAATGTCGAATCACCCGGGACAAGAAGGGCATGGACCGCGGCCTCTACCCCACCTACTTCATGCACATGGAGAGAGAGGATGGCAAGAGAGTGAGTGTATCCATGTAGAAAAACAAACAACTTTAATATACAAAACTTACTTACTTTAAAGATGAGCAAAGAATTAACCTCTCAGGAGTACAGCATCTGTGTACAGTAGATATATAAAAAAAAATTCTGTCTCTTTTTTTAGGTCTTTTTGCTGGCAGGAAGGAAGAGGAAGAAGAGTAAGACGTCTAACTACCTTATTTCAGTGGATGCCACTGATCTGTCGCGAGAGGGAGAGAGCTTCATAGGAAAGCTGAGGTAAAAAGCACACTTTCTCTAAGGTCTGCCTGCATCCATGGAGTACTTTTGCTGATAGTATACCTGAATATACATCTCAGGGTGCTTTCACACCTAACAAACTCGCCCGATTAGTACAGTAAATTTTGGGCTGGTGTGAAAGCTGTCACTGGAACCCTGCTGTGGACCAACAAGCAGGCTGAGACCGCATGGAAATACGGTGTGGAAGCAAATTAACTAACCATAAGATTTTATGATAGCAGATGTTGGATTTTTTTTTAATCTTTCAGACACTGTGCAGCGACTGTTAGTAATTGCTGTTATTAAACTGTGTACCGGTATGAAATTACACCTTGCAGCGGTTATGTTTGGTTGGTTTTAAGATGATTTGCCTTCTCCACGTGATTAGGATGTTAAAAATGCTGCCAGCAGTTGACAAATGTGAAACGGAGTAAACATTTCATCTCGGGTGTGTATTCTATCAGGTCCAACCTCATGGGCACCAAATTCACAGTGTATGACAACGGCACCAATCCCTGCAAAAACCCCGGGACGCTGCTGGAGGAGAGCAACACGCGACAGGAACTGGCTGCCATCTGCTACGTGAGTGAATGACAAAAGCAGCTGCGTCCCGCGTTCATTCCTAATATGAAGTTACATTGTGACGCTCTCTGTACCACTTGGCAGGAGACCAACGTGCTGGGATTCAAGGGACCACGTAAGATGACCGTAATCATCCCCGGCATGAACATGAACTTTGAAAGAGTCCCCGTAAGGCCTCAAAATGTGAGTCCGATGCTGCCGGAATCATTTCCGTCTGAACGAGAGCATGAAGCGAATGCGTAAACGTGAATGTGATTGTGTTACAGGAGCAGGAGAGCCTCCTGAGCAGGTGGCAGAATCACTCGCTGGACAACCTGATTGAGCTGCACAATAAGGCCCCCGTGTGGAACGATGACACCCAGTCGTATGTGCTGAACTTCCACGGCCGCGTCACCCAAGCTTCGGTCAAAAACTTTCAAATAGTTCACGACAACGACCGTAAGTATTCCCCCGCTGTTCACTGTTTGTCCCCCACACGTTTTCAGGCTTACAGTGATGATTAACAGGACTGTGCGGTTGTTTTACCGTCCCCCACCCTCTAGCGGACTACATCGTCATGCAGTTTGGCAGAGTGGCTGAAGACATCTTCACTCTGGACTACAACTATCCCATGTGCGCTCTTCAGGCCTTCGCCATTGGCCTGTCGAGCTTCGACAGCAAGTTGGCCTGTGAATGAACCGCCGGTTTTTAGCTCCACACCACCACCTTATTATTGATGGCCCCCCCGACCCCTGTCAGATCTCCTCTCACGGGACTGTTTGGAAGCCCATAGCTACACTGCTTACATCACCAGGGGCCGGTTCACGCGGACGTCAAGAGACAAATATATGAAACTGAAGAAAAGAGCAGGAAGATACTGATAAGAGATGTTGGTGCTCTGTTGTGCCGATCCAAAAAAACCCCTCTTTGTTTCTGTGCGGATGTTTTTTTTTTCCATATAATTTTATTGGGGTTATTGCAGTATCAATTTAGCCATTTTGTACAGCTTACATGTAGATATGTATACAACATCAAAGGGAAAAGACAAAGCAGAACACACCGCTCTTGTCAGACATCTGGTGCAAACAAACAACGATAATAGATGTATGACTCGGGCAATGTTTGCAGGGGCTGATGTGCGTACTAACGATGTATTTTCTGTTGTTTTTGAATTTGATTTCACTGCGTGTTTTTGCCACACTAGTGATTTGGCTCCAAGGACGGCAATGTCGGCTGAGATTTGACTCTACAGAGCAGAAACCATTTTTAACTACGTAACAACGTGGCCTTTCTTCTGGCGCCACCCTCAGGCCAAACGTCAGAGTTATTTGGTAACAAGGGACTAAAGAGAGCAAAGTTGTTTTTATGTTTTTCATAAATCCAACAGTCTTTTCTGGTAAGTGAGTTGCATCATGGTCAGAATTTCAATCTTTATTACGTGTTTAAATGTGACGATCTACTTCGAACTCATTTCGACATTCTGTTATTGTTTTGGCAACCCTTTTTATATTCTTGTGTGGAAAGTGCATTATTCAGAACAGACCTGTGTTATGGTTTTTGTTTGTTTTTTTTGTGAATAAGTGTAATTTTTATCAGTGACAAGTTGGATTATCATGAGAGAAAAAATGCAGAATTGCACATGTAAAATATAAAAACACAAGGTGATGCCTTATTTGATCCCTTTTAGCAGTCTTTTAAAAAAACATAAATTACTAAATGTTATTTCAAGACATGGAATTTTTAAATATTGGAGAGTTAATACACGAGATAGAGCTTATATTTTCATTGGTGCACAAATACAGAGGTCGCCCCAGGACTTTGTTTGTATGAAGAAAATCAAGAACTCTGTTTTTACACTGAGTATTCAAGATATACGGGAGGTTTTATTGAGCTGAGATGGAGGCCGTTATGTACAGCTCACATGTTCGTCTTAAAGCTCCACCAATATAACTGCCAGTGTCTCTTCCCTTTAGATTTATAAAGGAAACTTAAGGGAAATCAATAAAGGATAGCGTCCTTTACGGGTCTATATGTCATCATTAAATGTCTCTAATATTTTGTTAATTCAGTGTACTGTATGTCTGAGGGACATGTAAAAAAACATCTGTATAGTACCTAAATAATTCACTTATTTTAAATCAGTCTAATCTGGATCCTCGAAAGAAAAACATGTTGCGTGTTATTTAGGGTTAAATATAAATGCTACTTCATGTGGGCACAGATAACATGGTAATCAACAGTACAAACACCTGGTTATGTCTTAAGGAAATTAATGTTACATTTTTTCAAAAAAAAGTGTGCCAGCAATTTATGAAATTCCTGTTTTGTCATGTTGTGTGCAATGGAGTTTTGGAGAGAGAAAGAGAGAGAGAAAAGAAAAGAATTTATAGCAGATATTTTGAAATATTAATGCTTTTACTACAGGAGACTTCTGTGAAACACATTCCAGTCTGATGACATGTTTATACAGTTTTATTGGAACAGATGAAAGTATAACAGTGTGTGATCAAACTCGTTTATCATGTTAAAATGTGAACAGTTTATTTTCATAAACATGACCAATGTCAATTTGATTCAGAACACCTTGAAGAGAAAAACAAAAAGTACTTATTTACATCGATGTAAAATGTTTGAATAACCAAAATAAAATAAAAAACATTTTGAAAAAGTGCTTCGAAAAGTTTGAACTACATTTGAACCGTCTGCTTGCATACGTGGTCACGTCACTGCACATAATCTACATATTGTACATTTTATCTGAGCGAACTGAGCGCTTTCTGCAAGTGATAACATTTGATAAACATTTCAGGACTTTTAACACTTTATGTCGGAACAATCGACAACAACTAACCGCTATCGAGGCCTGTTCCTCCTCTTCATCGAATATCAATCGCTTTGGGCAGGTATCTGTACTTGGATGAGGTAGTATGGGTAGCACCGACGGCTGTCAAAAACTACAAACATGGCGGGCTTGTCAACGTTGTCCACGCAGGCGTCGTAGAGAAGGAACTGACTCGTCCTGGAGTTGAGCGGCGGCGGCGGCTGGCGGTAGTTGCTCCTTCCGAGACTCACCTTCCGCACCAGGACTTTGGCCAGGACCAACAGCTGGGAGGCTGGTGATGGCGTTAACTGCAGTCCGACAGTTTTCACGACTTTGTTTGGAGAAGTAAATTAAAGACTGGCTGCAACAATTCTGCTCTCAGCGAAGAAGGTGTCGAATGACACAATGCATCGATAGTGGGAGGGTTGAGGTGCATATCAATAAAAAAACGAAACGTTGACGTGACCAGTTGAAAGTATTTCCAGTAAGAGAGTAGTAATTGCACGTGCAGATTAAATAAACTGCATTTACTGTAGCATACAAACCAATATAATAGGTTTTGCTTTATATAAGGTGGTACAAAATAATCTCCCATCATTTCCGAACTATCTACTTTTTCAATAGTGGAATCACATATTTAAAAAATGAATTTGAAAATAATAATGCTATCAGTAAGTTTGTTTACTGTGCGTTTTGTCTCTTTTTGGGTAAAATGAATTACACTCTAAATATGAGTGAAGGGAGGAGATGAGTCTGTAACCATAACTGTATACATAATTTAAGAGGCACTGGATTGTGTATTTTTAACATTGTATTAATATTTAATTCTTAAATGTCATGGTTATACTCAATACCTGCATATTGCAACACGACTAATAATCCAATTTTAAGTAATAAAGCTGTCAAATATTTCACATTACATTTAAGTCTGTATAGGTTCATATAGACCTTTTCAAACTTGACACTTTTCTTTAATAAATGGGCCCGTTTGTATTTCCTGTTGTCATGTTTGTTAAAGCAGTTAACAGGAAGTCATCTTATGGGTTATTCTTATAACCCATAAGGTCAGAACATTATTCACACTTTTCATTATATGCATGAACATGTAGCTCTAGACTACAGTCTGGACTTGCAGGTTGTACAAAATAAAGTGGGAGTAATGAGATCAGCAAATAATTTATTTGTAGATTAGTATTCTCATTATAGTATTTGCACATAAAGCATATTTAGTCTTTGCAATATATCTGAAGCTATAACACAAAATTGGGCTTCACAAAACAACATTCAGAGTTTGACATGCAAATTTAGAATCATGTTACAAACAAACTTGTTAAAAAAAAAACACAAAAAAACACACACACTATGCCATTTTGTGTGAAACAATTTTGAAGAAATAGCAGGACTTTTTTTATAGAAGTTTAAAGTGCTGAGATCCAACTGTGTATTCATTATGTTTTAAGCTAGTTGTATAAGACATTTCATTGGACCAGGAAAGAAAGTGCTGAAATAATACAATTTGATTTTAGTTTCTGAATGTTCCCCTCATACTGTGTGAAAAGGTTCCTACTCCTTTTGTGCTGAGCAGAAGTAAAAGTTGTGAAGCGGAATTGCCCTTTCAGAAATATTCAACAGCCTTCACAGAAACTTCCAGCGGCTCCAGCGTCAAAGGACACTGCTGACAACCCACCCAGAAGTACGGGAAGACTCTCTCGGCGACGCCGTGCTTGAAGGTGTAGATGTGCGTGTTGTCATGCGGGTCGTAGAAAGACACCCGGCCCTTGTCACAGTCCAGCTGCACTCTGATCCTCTGCGGGTTCCTCTTCAGGTTGAGCCTCGTTAGAGGAGAGGTTCCCGCAAAGTACATCTTGTGGTAAAAGTACACGCTCAGGTAGCCGTTCTTCAGCACCGAAGACATTTTCTCTTTCCTCTGGATGGATTCTTTGGCCACGCCGACGACCCACGCCGTGTTCCCTCCCACGCCGACGACCCAGGCGTGCTTGCCTGAGGTGAAGCTCTCGCGGGCCAGCACACCGGTGTCGGGGTCGAACCTCTCCGGGTTGTCGGGCAGCTTCTGCTTCTCGTCGCTGTCACAGACGCTGGCGAGGTCTTCTGACAGGATGAGCCACGGGGCGGCGGTGTTTGGGTCAAAAGTCACCGGGGCTGGAAAAACAAAACAAAAAAAAAAAAAAACATGGCAGACTGTCAGCTGTCTCTGGTAACACACTCTGACTGTAGTCCACTCAGCATCACAATCTTCTCCCCACCTTTAGGAATACATGACCCAAAATGAGTCTGAAAGGCTACAGAATAAAGCGAGAGCTGAAAGGCAGGATGGAGGATGTACTCACTGAATCTGACGGTTTGATGCATCTTCTCCCACACGTGGAAGTTCAGGGACCCCAGACATCTGGCCACATCTATGAGTGCTCCGGGAGGCATGACTGGATCTTCGATTGGGCTGTTAGCTCTGCAGGGGGCAGAAATAGGCAGTTTATGCATCTTGATATGAAAGCAGAGAAAAGACAGAAAAATTGAAAAGTACGTTGTTTTTTTTAACCTTGCCAATGTCGTCTTGCATTTCTGAAAAAAAAAAAAAAAAAAAGACGCAAAGTCACAACATTTTTAAGAAAAGAAATGGTACATTTATGAGACTATCTTTGCGTGTATTCAGATTTTAAACGTTTACAAACTCACATGAAGGACAGAGATGCCCTCCAGAGCCATCTCCTCCTCTAAAACTCTGATGGACTCGGACACCGACGTTATATTCCCGGCGATTTCTTCGATCTTCTCCATCAGCGCTCGACTCTTCTGCTCCTCCTCCCTCTTCAGCGCCTCCATCCTGGCCTCCTCCTCGGCGGCAAGGAAGCCGTGAAGCTTTTCGAACTCCTCCCGGGTCCGTCTCTCCACGAAGCGAGCCTGGACCTGAGGTTAAAAACCCTGCGTGAGCATGGCTTGGAAGGGCTCAGCGCCGCTTTAATAAGTGCATGATCTTCAGCAGAAACGTCACCTGAATGTATGCAACAGCATCCTCGTAGTTTTTCTTCATTTTGTCAAAAGCGTCCCTCTTCTCCTGCATTGAGCCGAGGGCAGACTTCATCTTCTCCTGAGAAGGTAAATAAGAGAAACTTGACTCGACTCAAATGCTTGTTTGATCATAAAACTGGTTTTTAGACGTAACAGCTGCTGTATTTACCTTCACATCCACGACAGCCTCGCTGACGGGGCAACAATCGTGCTGTTTGTGCTTCCTGGAGGTGTGGCAAACCACACAGATGGGCTCCTTGTCCGGAAGGCAGTAAAGCTTGAGCCTCTCGCCGTGCAGAGGGCACATCTCCCCCGGATCGCAGTACAGCTCGCCAGCGGTGTCCTCCGGACCCTCGCCCTCCTGGATGTAGGCCTCACACAGGTTCTTCAGGGTGAGACTGGGCACGGGTTCATCCACACTCTGGCTCCTGCACAGGGGGCAGTCGCGTTTCCGTGCCCCTTGGGTCCAGTACTGCTGCAGACAGGGCGCACAGAAGCTGTGGCTGCACTTGAGGACCACCGGGTCCCTGAAGATCTCGCAGCATATGGGACAGGAGAGGTCCACCTCCTGGAGGGAGAGCCTGCCTGCCATATTGACACTCTGCTCTTGTTTTGCTCTGAAAATGAAAGTAGGGCAAAGGTGCTGGCACAGATCAAACCACAAAGCCCTTCTTCACACCCACACTCCCTTGTAGTCCATTTACTTCCCACACATTAGTCTTTAAAAGCATTTGAGTGACACTGATGACCTTTTCTGATATGAAACTGACAGTCAGAGGAAAACATACCTCACACCAGACTTCTGTAACAGATATCCGAGCTCAGACGGAGACACTTCCTGCTTCCTGTCATGATGAGTCACCCAAAGGGGGCGGAGTCTCAGAGGCAGAGCAGGAGTTTTTAACCCTTAACTAACCCTTACATGTTATTTGCAGTCCAAATCAGCGGCTCCGTGTGGGGTGACCACGAGGCACACAGCGTACTTTCACCTCTCCAGGCCTCTAAAAACACTTCAAATGAAACAATCTGAGAAGATTCTTTGGTTGAACTGCGTTCAACTCTCATTATGAGAGGGGGGGGGGGGGGCACAAGCAGAAACCGCTCCATAAGCCAATAAATGTTAAGAACCACTGGTCTGCTTCATGGTTTAGTAAGATCCATAATCTACACTGAATAATAGTTCAAAAAGCCTTCATTCCAAGCTCAAATTGAACAATTGAAGCCATAAATAAGAAATCTTCAAATTGTAAATAATGCTATGCAGTAAAAGCCACACATGAAAACATGTGCATTATGAAATATTGAATAATCATGTAGCATTTTGGTCCCAAACAGCAGCCTCTTCTCTAGTCTCTGATGGTGTTACTGAGTCCTGTAAACCGCTCTCAGCATATGTTGCCATCTAGTGTCAAAAAGCAGGAAAAAGTTTATCATCAGTGTGCAACTAACGCCAACCGCTGATTATGCAGTCGAACGGGCAGTGTAATCAGTATGAAAATTTCCGTTTTTTTTGCCTGTTATGAGGGTTCACTTTACAGTGAGTGATCAACACACTCATTTGGTATTTTCACCTTTCATTTAACAACAAATACAGCAGTTTGTTCCTTTCCGATTTATGCTTGGATCATTTGATTTTATGAAAATACTTAGAAAGAAAACTTTCCTGTGGATTTATCATTCATAATGCATGTTGAAGGGGTAAAGTTGTTAGTCACACTCAGGCATTTCGTTCAGGATTCTCATCCTCATTTATCACACAGTACGCTCTAACTGTCCAAAAAGACTTTCCTGTATGTCTTGCTGTTTTTATGCTCCAAAGAACAAAAGCAGATAGAGTCTGCTCACTGTGGGTTCTTGCTCCTTGATGAATGTATTGTACAACTTTAGGACATCAGTGTGCAGACTCTATTCATCTTCATTTTTCATTCTGTCCACTTGGAGAGTTGGACCCATCTACAGCCTCCACATGGCTTTTGGGATTGTAACTTGATTAACTGCGTGTAGCAGGAACTTGTGATTGTTTGGAAGCACCTCGTCAGGAGCCCGGGGCCTGATAATGTGCCGTGTTTGGCTCTATTGTCCCTCTCTGGTGTCCGATTAGCGCCATGGACTCCTCACCTGGTCGGCACTATAACCATTTGAGTTATAGGGAACATTTTGGAAAGAAACAAAAAAACCAGACATCACATTAACAGATCCCCCGGCCAACTTTGCATTCAAACGCCAGTCATCAAAAGCTGTTTTTGGAAATGTGGGTAAAGAGAAGACATGGTGGCAACATTTTACTTTTTTTTTCTTCCAGAAAACAATTAAATTTACTTTTTGCAGGAAATGTATCTTCTTTAAATGTATTGCTTGGATGTGGTATGTGGAAAGATCATAAGATGCAATATACGGTATTGGGAGAATTTTGATTGCCTCTCAACAGTTCGCAACATGGCGAAGGCTGAGCCGGCGACTTGCAGCTAACGGTGCTAACAGCGCTAACATGCTCACAGAGCTAACAGTGTTTACCTGAGGGGGAACCGTTATCAGCTGCAACCACCATTTGAGATCAGTGCTGGGTCAGTGGGACACTGACATGCACTAAAAGCACGCATGGCCGGACGTCAACAAAGAAGGGAGAAGCTTGGATAACAACACACACAGAGGGAGACATTACTCCACTGTATATTTACATACAGCCTATAGCGGTTTGCTGCTATATTAATGCTCTGAATACCATATAGGGTGAGAACATGTGCCAGTTTTTATTGTCTAAGGGCCCACACAAGCTTAATCAGCTGACGACCCCCCACTGTCCTCCAAATGCCCGAGCACAGCCTCAAACACAAATCAGTTTTTACATTTAATCTTCATTTTACTGGCTGGGTTATTCATGTAATCATTCAACACTTCATTACTCACTTCTTTGACACATTTTGGTATGCCACAGGGACTCAAGAGTCTCCAGTTTTTCATTTTAAAAAAAGGAGCTGCAGAAGATTGTAATAATCATAGATTGATGGTAGTCTGTACTCGGGCCATCCTGTCACCTTTGAGAAGAACGTCAGTTTTCCAAAACTAACTTTTAATTGAGCTGCACATTCCCTCAGCCGATAGCGCTATACTGGCTTCTATGGTTTTGACGCGAGTACAGCAAGATGCACAGATGGTCCGTTTGTCATTTGTAAAGGAGGTTTGGAGTTTCCAGCAGATGCTCTGGTTGTTAATTTCTTCACTTCCCTCCTGGAATGACTCAGAGTCTTTTAAAGGCCTGCTGAGCGCCGCTTCAGTTTGGGGCAATGAAGCATTTACTCTGTTGATGCTTTGTGTAAATACGACATCGTGAAAACGCTGTAATGTCTTTGCTAGCTTGCCACTGTTCATACAGAAAGACACTAATGCATTTTATGCCCGAGGGTGGAATTTATGTGACATTGTACATCATAAAATTAACTTGTTATATGCTTGTTATTGCGCCTACACTGCTTCACAAGTCTTTATGAACCATATGTACATATTTGTTTCTTGCTGACATTACATAATCTGCCTCAGAAGAACATCAGGTCCTTTACAGAGCAGTACAGAGTATTTGCCACTTCTTGAAGTCTGCATTTCACTTTATTGGGGAAAAAAAATTATATATTTCTACTCGCATGACAACTTGGGCAATAAAGTCTAACACCATCCTTCTACTGAGATGAAATTCAGCACATTTGCCTGATGTAATTATCATTCACCACTAGATGTCAGAATGCACCCATGTATGGTGAAGTCAGCTATAAAGCGCCAAAAGAAAAAAAAAGGTACTTTATGCAGCAGCATTTATGCAGAAGCCTCCTGATTGCTTCACATCAAAAATGACTCGAGGTAAACAGACAAATATCAAGAGACAACATGTAATCCGTGTTATCCTCCCATGATGGCTGCTTTGGAAAAACCTGTGCCAGCTCAGAATGAAGCGGTTTAATGCTCAAATTCACCTGGACGTCGCCTGGCCAACCTCTCCTTCCCTGTAAATTGCTTGTCAGCCGGTGTGACCCAAGCTAATAGTGATTCATTATTGCTCACACCCTGCTAGTGTTCACAGAGCTTCATAGGGGCTGAAGGGGGGGGGGGGGTGGCTGTGTCAATCTCACAGCATCTAATGAGGACAGGCAGGCTAACACACAGCAGAGACAACTCCAGGTCGGACCTGTCTCTCGGCCCGATACGTTGCAGAGAGCATCGCTCTGACGGATACTGTCAGCGGACAGAGCTCCATCCTTCTCAGGTTGAGGAAAGTATTGAGGGTTGCAGCTGAGGAGGTGCATTCAAAAATAATTTGTGAAACATAACGGTTTCATATTTACTTCATCCTCGTACAAGCCCATTTGCAAACTTGTGACAAAAAGTCAATAGTCTGGTATGCAGTAAAGCTGGACAGTAAAAAGTGAACTAAAGCCAGTGAATAATGGGAGACCGTAAGAGGAAGGAGGAAGAGAGAGAGAGAGAGAGAGAGAGAGAGAGAGAGAGAGAGAGAGAGAGAGAGAGAGAGAGAGAGAGAGAGAGAGAGAGAGAGAGAGAGAGAGAGAGAGAGAGAGAGAGAGAGAGAGAGAGAGAGAGAGAGAGAGAGAGAGAGAGAGAGAGAGAGAGAGAGAGAGAGAGAGAGATTGTATAGTATTTTATTGTATAGATTGATGATGTTGGCAGGTCCACTTAGAGTCCCCTGCTCTTCATTATGCTTTCACAACACCTGTTCAGTTTTCCCTTGGTAACATATCCCTTTATCAAGGTCCCACTTTCTAATTATGCAGTCTTTGCAAGTTGTGACTAGTGCCTGTTTTAATAGACAGTGCTTTGTTGATGAATTAAGCAAATAAATGAATGCTATTTAAAATGACAAAACCTAATAAAACCTGCATTAACGCCACTTTCAGGCAGCAGAAGAAAGCTGTAAACAAAAACAAAACCCCACTATATTATCACCTTCTTAATTACTTGCAACTTAATTAACCCATTTAGCAGTATACCTCAGAAGGTGGCGGTGGCATTTTGTAAACCTCTGAAGGATGCGTTTGTTTTGAAAGCTAAGCTTATTTCTTCCTCTCTTTATTCGCATGAATTTGACTAAACAGTCCGTGTGTTTTTTTTTTTTGTCCCAATGTACTATTTGCACAGACATTAGCTTTATATGCGACCACATCAAATCCAGTCTGACCACACGTCAACGCTCGCTGTGCATCAAGTTGAACTTCGTGACTCAGTGTATCCAATTTGGAACGCTCCTCCTACTTGACTGCGACCATACTTGTACATTCCTCTGAATACTGAAATGACTGCAGTAGGCAGCAGCTGAGTCAGAGCGTCGTGTGGAGAGGACATTATAAGATTAATCTCAATTACAATTGCTACCCGGGAGATGAGACAAAGAGAGAGGGACAAGGGTACCAGAACTGATTTATACTTTGCCATATGAACATTTGATCTTTTTCAGATTAAAATACTTGTGACGCATTGACAAATCATTTTCATGCTCTTCACATTGTGACTCATGAGCAGAGAGCTCCATCGGTGTCAAAGGGAAAATACATCCATTTCATCAGAGCAATGCTTTCATTTCGTCTCTTCTTTCACACATGAATTGAGTGCTCAATATAAATTGGATTAAATGCACAATTTCACTGGGGCTTGCAAGGCACTCTCACCAAAGACCAGGAACCCTTATTGTTAGTCATATATTGATTTTTGCCCTTGGTAATGGCTGAGAAACTTTTGACAGCCATCTCACACGGACACCGCAGGAGATGTAGTAAGAAGGAGTTTAGTTCTTTTCCCTGCTAGCTATTTTTAGTGTGTATTTGGAGGTGTGTGGACTGAAACGACACACTTGCATGTTGCTCACACACACACACACACACACACACACACACACACACACACACACACACACACACACACACACACACACACACACACACACACACACACACACACACACACACAAAGCACATGAGCACCCCGGCATTTCCACAAACACAAATGCGCACTGAATTTGAGGTGAATTCCATCTTATTGGAGAGGCTGCTGGAAAAGCCTGGGGCTCAGAAAACCTCTTTCAGTCTCTGGAAGGTCGCCAGGCCCTCCAGATTCACAGGAACACCACAGTTATCAGTATTTCCCCTCCCCTCCCTCCTCCACTCTCACTCACACACCTGCACACAGCGACCCAACCCACTGGAGTTTAAAAAGGAGTGACATCAATTCAATAAGCCCGGGCTGACAGGGACAGCGCAATACGCCACAGCACAGCTGCTCTCTCTATCTCTTTGCTAACCCATTTCCCCTCCTGGCTTCCTCCCTTCCCTTTAAACTCTAGCTCAGCAAAGCAGAGTGATGACAATTTTGTTTTAGCCGGATGAATCTGCGGTCTGTGATGACCCAAATCTTTACTAGGTTTTTTTTCACTGCTTCTCTATCAAAAAACGGTATAGAGTATGTCAGGAGATAGTTTCCCCTGTCTGGAAAATAGCTGACAATCATTTTCTGCTGGAATTGAGTTACATGTTCCTTTTTTTTTTTTTTTTTTTAATCTTCTTACAATTTCATGTCATTTTGAGGAGGCGAAGTGAGATATCAATTAAATTGCTCTCATTCCTGTAAAGATCCATAATATATAAAAAGAATCTCAATTACATCAAACAGATCGAATTGTAGACTTTTAAGTAGGATCTTTGTGGAGGCTGTCGCAGGGCCAGGAGGACCGTCCACTGGCCGTCTCTATGTGGGTCATTTGGCTCAGCCCAGGCCAGAGCCGCCTGTCACCATCGATGTGTCAAATCAGCTGTGGCATGACAAGATAGGCTGCGGGGCTGAAGCCAGGGATCTAACTGGCGAAGCGACATCATCGTGCTCAAAGCCTGCAGAACGCTCGCACTAATTGTGATCAGCACCTGCATCATGGCCGACCTTATCTGGTGTATCAAAATCCACTTTAAAAAAAAAAAAGGACCAGGGCAAAAGCCTGCGAGGGCTTTTGTTCTCCAGGAACAAATTGGCCCCCAGCATCTTCTCATTTCATCTGGCGGAGGGAGGCTTGGGTCTCTTTAAAGCGCAGATGGATGTGCTTGCTCCACCAGCATGACACCCAAAGGGCCTCTGCCACGTGATAGTGCACATTACGAGCTGATCCCGGTGACAAATACCCCGCCCTTGATGGCTCTATGTTGGGGCAAATATAAGATATGGATTGCTGGATGGAGCGGCACAATCCCCCACTGACCCCTGAAAGTCCTCTATGTGTGCACACGTGTGTGTGTGTTTGTCAGTATACGTGTTAAAAAGCACAGGACAACACATCGAGGAGTGGGTGATAAATGACCCGATCGCCTGGACGAAACCGTGGCAGAATACAGAGCTTACTTTAAAAAGAAACATGAGAGCTGCTTAAATCACCTACGCTGGTTAAAACACTTGCCCCGCTTTTCCTTGACCGTACTTTTTGTGACCTCAGCGTTAATTAACATTCCTTCTGCACATATCAGAATGACTTCAGCCACTGATAATTCTGTGGGATTAAAATATTATATATATTTTTGTATCTTTAGCTCCATGGAGAGTATGAACGATATGAATCCTCACTGCCAGAAAACTGATTGGAGCTTTGGCCTGACTTAAAAAGGTGTCGGACCGTCCGTGATGGCAGTAATCCTGTAATCTGGTCAGTCAGCAGCACCGCAAAAGGTCCTTACAACAGTACGTACAATACACACACGGACAGAATATACAGAAACACAGCACTGCCATTAAGACTAAAGCTGCCACCCGCCACACCAGCAACACCACCGCCCACATCGCATCTGCCTTCCTATCCCACCTCGCATTGCTCCATTTTAGCCTCGTCTGAAATCACCGGGGTGTTGGCATTTTCTACGGGATTATGATAATGTTCACACTCCCATTGTCTTTGAATATTTGTGCTTACATTCTTACATGTGATGGGTTGAGTTTTATACACTAAAGTAAATAGACTTTTGGGCACATTCCAAGTTTTGTGTTATTTAATATTTACTTCACCTAGATTTGAGAGTGCTCAAAATCACCCTCAGCCAGAAACGATAACAGGGCAAAGAAGTCCCAGAAGGGCTTAAAGACTAGAGTCTAAAACGAGGTCTGCAACAAGTCATGGAAGGATCAGAATGACCCGACTGTACAATACATCACCTCTCTTTAGCCCTAAAGAAGGGGCGTCGTCACGCCCTGATTGGCCAAGAGGGGAAATGCACCAAGCTGCTCTCAATTCCTAACTAGGAGCCGTTCCTCACATCCTGCGCAACAGGTGATCTGAATCACCCTCCAATCGACGCAGAGGAATTGTGATATTCAGCTATAATGTATTGGGAAAAGGGAAATGACAGCAAGTATCAAAGAATGAGGTACCGCTCCATCATTATAACAACACAACGCAATATGAATCCGGCATGGGCAAACAGTACAGTAGAGAGGGGGGAAATCTTAGAGATCAGAGCAGAAGTTTGAACAGGTAGTTGTATGAATATGGGACTATATATATTTTAATGTGTCTGCAGGTAGATCACGTTAACATACAATGTTTGTGTGAGAAAATGTGCTGGACTACAGAGTATATTTTTACACTTACAATGAACACTTTAAAGTTTAAACGGTAACATGGGGGACGAAGACTGTGTGATACAGCTGAAAGCTCCAGGAAAGCTAACCAATGGATGTCAAAATATTATTTTAAAAAGGTCAAGAATGAACCGTCTCATAATTTAAAGTAAATCATAGACAGACTCAGAATAGAAGTCCTATGCGATGTGGTTGAAAGCTCCAGAAAGTTGACAGAATAGATTCTAGATTCTAGTCTAAATTCTAGTTTGGACTTGGTAGACAAGCCTTTTGGCGAAAATACATAAAACAACCAAATAAATGTTGCCAATGGTATTGACTATATTCTCAACATGTTTTCTACTGTAAAATGATTTTAATATGGACGGGCGACTACTCGTTCGGGCTGGAAAGAGATCAAAATGATCAGAAAAAACAAATATAAGATACATCCCAACAAACTAGTAGTTGAGATGCCAAACAAAGACACTTACATATCCAGAATACTATGTTACCCAGACCTGGTTTGAATCAGCGGAGGTACACAATGACATATTCTCTGGTACTGACCCGTTAAAATAAGGGTTTGCTCGTCCTTTGAAAATCAACATCTTGTTTGCAGTAGCTGCTGGGCAGAAATGAACTCGCATTCCTCTCGGTAACCAGCCTGTCTCCTCCTACTCCCTCATGTATAGGTTAGCAGAAAAGATTTAGAGGCTTGGGAAGAGGGACACAGACATGTTGCCGGGATACCAGAGAGCTGAATATACTGATTGCATCTTATGCTTCAACTTGTATGCTGAATCGGATTACGGTGGCTGTTTGTACCTTATTAGTGTTGATTTGTAAAAGAGGAGGACGCTGTCCCCAGATGACTCAGAGAATTGGCTGCATTTACATGTCAGACTACCAGGGCTAATAATCTTTTCCTTGACATACATTTTAATATGCTTATGAAAGCGGAGGGAAAAATTGCAGATGGCGGAACGAGAAACTGATAAGAGACCTTCTTTTTATCACTGCGGCTCCTTTCAAGAAGAGGAGACACAGCAAAGTCTTCAAGTGAAGCCGCGACTGAGTGCATTTGATGATAGCAATTGCATAACTAGACTCTCCTGAAGCTTGGCTGAGTACCTCGAGTTGAAAAATCACAGGTTTAGTGTGGGCGAGTCGGAACAATGTTTGAAGTCTTTGTTGTGGTCCTTCTTTTCATTCCTTTTCAAATATTAATATCTTTGGGATGGCCTAAATCTAATGAATGTCACATCGAGGTGGAAGGAGGCTCCTCCGTTTCCAGTTGTTTCCTCAAAATATCGGCCCTCGCAACAGAAAAAACACATCTTTCAACAGCCTTTCTTGCCCATCTTTTTAGGCTCATATGAAGGAGACAATAACTGGCTGCTGACTATAAGTGGCCTATAATGGGGCAAACGTCTGTATCGACTCATGCTGCTGTAGTACTGCACTTGGGTTTGCGACGAAAGGCGCTTAAACCACAGCAGGAGCAGTAATCAGCCATCGATCCATGGACAGAGGAGTAGCTGTATTCAACCAGGCCTTTTCGATTTTGATAAAACAATGATGTATGGCGGGTGAGCAGTTGGGGAAACGAGCTGAGATAATTGTTTTGTTGGTGTTCCCTCCCTGACCACAACGTGCCCTCGGTGGAGGTCACGCCTCATTGAGTGTTTGGCACATAACCGCGCAGTTACGCGGAGTAGCGGTATCGATCAACGCTGTTTCTGGCTGTGGATTATTCTATCTTACAACATTCAGAAAATGTCTCTGATATATGCGGTGACAAAAGAATGTTTTGAAATCTTGCGGCGACACAAAAGCTTATCCGTCAGGGGTAATGACTTTCTGTGTTTTCAGGTGCACGCTTAACCAGCCAGTTGCAAATGTGGCTCGTAAAGTTTCATTATCATAATGCTGGCAGACAGCCAGAGTGGAGATTTGATTGAATTTAAGGCCACAGGAGTAGTAGCTGTGAGGGAGACAGAGACACCATCAGCTAGATAGGGAGCATTAAAGCTGCAGTTGGTAGCTTTATAACTAAATAATAATTAACTTTACATGAGACAGATAATCTGTGAAAAAAAGCAGGTTCCTCTGCCTCCTTTTAGTGCTCCTAATGGCATTTGCAAGATTCCTCCGTGCCGGGAAAAAAAACCCCAAAACAACAACCAATCAGAGCCAACCGAGTTGTGTTTGTATCTACGAAACAACCACACGGAGGCTCCGTAGTCCGAATTACGACGGTAACTTTATTACTTCATCCAGCCTTGACAAAGGCAGCAAAGACAAGATCCTCTCCTTACATTCTTACCTTTTCAAAATAAAAGCTGACATTTTCAGTGCTGTTTATTGGTCACAACCAAGTTATTGCTCAGTGGCTGTTCAACAAAAGCTATACAAAATGTTCAAACCATAAAAATGAACTTGAAAAAATCACATTGACTGGAAATAGAAAATACATTTTACTCAATAAAAAAAATGATTATAAATCTGGCAGTGTGGGAGAAATGTTTGCATTTATTCTTTGAAATATTGTTGTACATTCATTTTTGACTGCGTATGTTGGCACCATGATTTTTAATTTCTTTTCTCTAAATTTTTTTCCATATATATATATAACACACATTTACAACAGTGTATCAAAGTTTACTTTCCATGTATTTTTAAAATGAAAAACAGTGTATTGTTTCAATGGATGTAAACAAGTGGATAGCTAGATAGAGATTAATTGGGAATGGACTTCACCCTGATGTCCTCTCTGCCATGCCAACAGATTGAAACGTCTTCAGTGAGCGATATGCATGATCCAGCCAGGGCTTGGGTCACTTGTTTGCAGTCTGTCAGGCTCTTGTGACTGATGGTTATGGGGTGTTAAAGGTCAAAACAGTCTGGCCTAACCTGCTCGGACCGAGGCTAGTCTCAACCTCATTAAGTAGAAATCCCAGAACTCCTCTCGGTCCAGACGCATTCTCATCTGTATTCCAGGAGACACTAATACAGACATCAATGTGGCTGGCGCTCTGCTCCGTCTGCTCGGCTAAAATTGACCCAAATAAAACACAAATGAAACACATATCACTGCAGCGGCTTTGCTTGGGTGAATTTTCACAGGGTGCCAGCCATAAAATTTGACTTGTGAATGCAAATAGCTCAAAATGGTCCATATTTAATGCTGTGATCAATATTCATGCTTAGTCGGAATAAAGTTAAAGTCTTATCTTTAAAAAACAACAAAAAAACATTCAGATTCAGAGAAGTTTTTGGGGGAAATTAAAAGTGCATAAAAAATGCTGCCTTTGTGGTTAAACTTACAAACCCACTCATCCAATTTCAATAATGTAGACCATTTGGGAGGCTGCATTGTAATGCACCACATGTAATGCTTGCTAATGAGAATACAGAATTTGTATACCTCGGTGATAGATGGAAACTCATCAGTAAGCATTAAGCACGGGGCGCTGCAATGCAAAGGCTAATCCTTACACTTTGTTGCTGCAAGAATGTCCAATTCCTTCCATGACAAACTGTTCACTGCTGAAGCACATTCCCGCTGAGGCTGCTGCATGTGGCTTCATTAAAAATGGATGCTAATCAAAATGAGCTCGGCGTACTGTGATAAAAGTTAAGTCCCTATTTACACAGACTCTACTTTGTCTCGTCTCTAATTCGAGCTGGACGTTGGTGCGTCTCTCTCGTTGCTAGCTTCCTCCCAGCATCATGACCATTTCTTAGAAGTTGAAGAATGTGCCTCCTATTTTGAAACATGTTGGTCACGTTAATCAAGATTGAGTACATTTTTTTTTTTTTTTTGGACCAAAGGGAATAAATTGACTTTTGCAAATACTGCAGGTAGACTGGAGCAAGTCCTGCAAATTAAAAGGCCGACAATTCCCTCCTGTTTTTGTTTTCAATGATGTCCCGCGAGCGGTGTGAGTAATCCAGGAAGAATCTGCAGTCTGCGGAGCGCTGATTGCAGATGGTCCGAGCTGTGTTGTCAGATGGACTTTTATTAACGTTACCACCTCCTGGATTGACAGTGAGCACCTGCAAAGCGCAGGACCAGCGCCCGCTAAGCTGATGTGTGTTTACACGCTTGGCCGACTCGGAGAGAAGCCCGCGACTGGAGAAATGAGGGCGAGGGGGCCCGGTGCCAATCACAGACACTTTTGGCTGTCTCGCTAAATCCCACCGAAGAAGAGAGATAAAAAAAAAAAATCGAGACGAACCCATCACTTTTGCATATGGTCCCTATCACCCACATGCTGTCTCATTACCGAAGGTATTTCTCAATCTTTTTTTAGGATAGGTGGAACAGGGTTGAATTGCTGCTGTGGCTCAAACTCTCTCCTCAGTCATCCGGCGAGGTTGCGAGTGGTAATTTATTTTCTCATCGATTGCGACTGCAGGCCCTTCCAAACACTGACAACTGGTGATCAGCTGGAGTGAGACAGAGGTGTTTTATTATGAGGATATTGACTTCTATATAAATTCACTTAAGTACCACAGGTAGGTCATCTTCGTACAGAGTTCTGAAGCAAGGTGACGGTCGGAGCAAGTCGCATCACACAGAATCGGATGTTTGCGTCGACACAAAGCGACAGCGACATCAGGTGTGTGGAAGGGGAGCCTGATGTCCTCGGGTCAACGCCTGCTTTCCCTCAGCGTTCCCTCGGAGGAGGTGGAGGCGGAGGGTTCAGCGTTTGGCCACGTTTCGCTTCCTTCTTCCTCTCAATCGGTAGATAAAAGGGCTGTGCAGTGCCAAGCAAACAGCCCCCAGCCCACTGGCTACAGACTAGATGACTGAGAACAAATCAAACAGAAAGAGGAGTGCTCCCTCGGGGGTTCAGTCTCCATCAGTGATAGCGGTGATCCCAGGCAGTTTTGATACTTTTTTTTTTTCACTTCTCAAGCTCGGCACTAATCCTATTGTCAAAGGTGACTGCCGGGAACACCGAGACGCTCCCAGCACAAGCACAGAGCGCTGTGTTTTTTGGATGATGACACAAACAGAACCGGGCAGATGATATGTCATTTAAGTTTTTCTCACCTCTCTCACTCCGGCCCTCATTCTGTCTCTGTAGTTGTTGTTGTTGTTTTTTCACAGCAATTCTCACACTAATTGGCCTCAAAGCTTTTGTGTACCATGCATGCATTTTCTTTCTTTTGGAGAATTTGGTTTGTTTTGACAACTGAAAGTTTGGATTGTTGACTTGCCTTTGAGACATCGGGAGGAATGTATTTTCTGTGGAATAAAATATGGACGGCTGTGTTTATTTCAGCAGAGCAAATACCCGAAGGGGAGAGAGAGAGAATCCATAATCCCAACAACAGTTAAGAACAAAACACCAGAAACTACATATCTTGTTTGAAAAGTATTTTTAAAGGCAGACTTCTGGACCATCTTCTTGGCATTTGATCACCTCCGGTTGAGATTTTTAATTTACACATTTAGCAAATAAGAAGCTTTACGAGATCCAACATCTAAAGTTACTTTTTTCCCTCCAGCTGTGGATATTTCTTATAATAACGGACAAACTGTGCTGCGAAGAATCCCTTGCCCTCTATAAACTTAGTTCGGCCCGTGTCTTTCAGCGTCTTTCACAAGTTCTTAATTTTTTTTGTTTGAACTATGGCTTGCTTGAAGCTTTTATACATTTTCAATTTCTGTCATCATCCCTCCTACCAGATCTCATCCTCGATTATCTGCAGCGCTCACCATCAAATAACTACAAGAAGCATCACGTACATTTTCTATTTCCAATCTAAGCCTTATTTTTCTTTTTTTTTTTTAAAGAAAAGAACATTTCATAATCTTGCTTCTGCTCTATAGCATAAGATTGAAAAGCCATTAATGAGAACATACGCAGGCCATACCGGGAACACAGAATTAAGCCATTAGAGATTAATGAGTTTTTTGGGAGGGAAGTGTATGGAGGCAGATAAACGCTGGGTGACGGGGCCAGACTGTCGGCTGGGAGACGAATCGGGGCGAGAGCTGTCACGCTCCGCCGGCCACGCTCGAGTGTTTTGGCTCCTTCAGATTAATTGTCAGTCATAAATTAAGTTCTGCAGTGTTCAAACAGGACAGCCAGGACAGGAGCTCTCACTGACATGCTTATACATGAGTATAGGAGAGGATATGTTTGATTATTCTGGTTGGAGTCGCATTCAAATTCAGCTGAAAAAGTTCTGAGACATTGTACACAGCAAAATGAACCCTGTACTGTATCAGATTTCCATTTGTATGACTGGTAGCAGCCTCCGCAGTCTGTCACCCAAGAGTAACTGAAAACTTGACATCCTCCAAGATCCCTGGGGATCGCTGGCTTCCAATACGAGGGAACCACATTATCATACAAAAGTATCAGGCTAATAAATCAGCACTCATTCGTTGACACTCTGTTTATCTTGCTGATCAATACATTTCCACCATAACACTGCTGATGTGTATGATGATTAATTTGCATTAAATAGATTTTAAATGGAGATTAAATACTGCATTAAGGACTGAATAACAATTGCAGCTGCGGTCTTGGAAGCAGTACAGGTAAACCTTTATTGCTTCTTACATTGCCTTTCAATGAAAATGTGAAAAAGTCTCGCCTGAAGTTGCTCGCTGCCAAAAGAGAAAGAAAACATGCCAATCATATTCCACGGGGAATACCGAGGATGGTCTTTGGAAAGTAAAAAAATCTCTTTACCATTATTAGCTAGGGCACAGGGATATAAATAGTAATATTCAGCTTATGCTTTATTAATGAAACTGAGCTTCTTGTGAAATTAAATGGGCATTATGGAGTACCGTTCATTACCGTATGCGGAATAGATGAGAACCATAAACTTCATCAGGAGATAAAGGTTGAGATTTCATAAAGATTTGTGATGGGAATAGACTCCTAAAGCTGCAATAATCAGTGTTTCAACAGTAAAAAAATTATGAATGACTTTTTGTAATGTGAAAGAGTTCGCTTGTTGGGACAAACCCAGAGAGAATTATAACCTAACTATGCCCTTCAGGTTTACGGAGTGTTTTAGCTTCTTTTAGCTCATTGTTTGGGTTTTCCAGCCCATAACTTTTATTCGCATTGCTCTTATCAACCTAGTTTTCAGGGAAAAAGCTCTAATAAACCTACCAATGTCAGACATTAGCCACTAGCTGAACACAGTGGAACATTTAGCCTATAAAGAATCACATATTGTCTTCAACAGTAGGGCTGAGTATCGGCGCTCTATACCTTTTAGGGAATTGACCATAATAATCCAGTAACAAGTAGTATCGGAACTTCTCCAGTCAAATTATAGCTGCAATCGATCCTTTTTTGTGCCCAAATATTATATATATATTAAAAAAAAAAGTGTGATTGACCCTCTACCGCAGCAGCAACAGACCCGTATAGCCGGCTGCACATGGCTCTGTAAACGGAGACGTCAGGGCCGATGGCTAGCAGATAACGGAGTTAACAGAGTCAACAGCGTGAACAGCGCTAACGGGGGGGGGGGCCTGTGGGTCCGGTGGTAACAGCTGTATGATTGCTGTGCAGTGTAGCGGGAGCTAGCCAGAGCTAGCCAGTGAGACAACACACACACACACACACACACACACACACACACACACACACACACACCCTGAAATGTCTCTGCTATAAGTGCTCTGCCTGACCCTTAAACTATTAAAGTAGATCTGTAACTGCTATTCTTGGTTTTATATAGTAAGTATTGTACTTAGCAGCTGTTTAAAAAGTTTGAATACTACATTTGTATTTCTCTGTATAGATTGCTGCAGGGATGAGTCCTAAAACTGGTTCATGAGTTGTCCTTCTGATTCCCTCGTCTCAAGGTCAATGAGTGTATTGAATGGGTTTTTGGTTAGATGCCTGAAACAAGGTCAGAGGTCAACACAAGCTTAAGAGATTGTACTGTTTTGTTGTACGATATAAAACACCTCACTTAAGACCCCTCGAGCGAACTTTAATTCTTTTATGTGTCTTAAAAAAGGTGATTGCAAACAAGTTGCTACGTGAGACTACAAAACGTCATCATGCCGAACACAAGTCTGCTTTTAGCTCCGTGCTGTAGTTTGTTTGTAGTTTAACATTTGCTTCTTCCGAATGCCTTCAAACTTAAAAAAAAAAAAAAAAAAAAAAAAAAAAAAAAAATCACAAAAGTGGTTCTCAGTTGTGAAGAGTATCTTCCAAACGTTTGTTTGCCACAGATATGGTATTTTTTGCAATAACCCAAATTCCAATGGAAGAATCCCATTGGCTTTTTGTCGAGGGATACAGTACGATGCTGACTTCAAGGGTGGCCTACAAAAATACGTCATCCTCGCAGCACTTTTCTGTAATTACCAATACCAATAGTGCTGCTTCTATCTAGCACTTGTGTACTTTAAGGGCCCGATATCCTGAGATCCGTCTCTTCACTTTTCCTGATAAGATTTCTTTTTGTAGAGCACTTCACTATCCGAATCAAGGGTGCAAGGACAGAGAGTATTGTACGCTGTGTGTATTGCAAAGCCCTCTGATACAAACTGGTGATTGAGGTCGAAATAAACTTGACTTGACTTGTTTCAATAGGTGTCGGGTAGACAGCTGCATACAGTATTTAGCCAGATACAAATTTAAATAGCGGTCATGGCCCCACAGATGTTTAGAGAGAGTGTGTGTGTGTGTGTGTGTGTGTGTGTTTTCCTGTGTTTGATATGACTTACGGCCTAGCGGGGTACATTCTGTGAATCACAGGACATTTTGTTCCTGCATTTTGTCCTCATGCACTATCGTCATATGAAGAATAGACTGCATGCACAATAGCAGTGAAGAAAGCTTATATGTGCCCTTAACTCTGGAATATGTTATATTATTGCAGGTTCCAATATGCTTTCTCTGATTCTTTATACATCCAAACAGCTTTTGAGTGATTTGAGAGGGAGCTCTGAGACATAGCTATTTTCTCTCCTTTTCTTATGGCCATAAATTCAATCTCCATTTCCTTCCAGACATGCTGCAGAAATTGAATACTTGCTTATCAAAGAAAGGTGTGGAAAAATGACTTTTCTACCATTTTCCGGCTCTCTCATCTGTGCGGATACTTTGTGGTGTTTGTGTCGGGGAACTCCGGGATGGTGGGGCAGAGCCGATGGATCTGTGGCTTAAAAAAAAAGAAGAAGAAGAAAAAAAAAAAGACTGTGGCTGACTTCGACAGGCTGATTTCATTTGGTTTCATCAGACTCTCACCGCAAACAGGCCCAGTCAGTGCCGTCGTCTTATCGGCTGCAGGCGGACACTTCGTAAAACGAACAGGGTGAGTGAGGCTCAACGGTGACTTCATTCCCGGCTCTGTTCAGCCTCACAACGACAGCAGCCAGTTCAACGTGAGCAACAATAACGAGGGAGCTGTTGGATTCAATATAAAGATCATATTTCACTCAAACTCTGTTATATCAGTGTAAACTGTTTCATGGAGCCCCTTTTCTGCTTTCAGCTGGACAGAAAATCTCTTGGCCATCGAGGATCTTTTTTCATCATTTTCTTTTTATCGTTTGTCATATCTCATTTAATCAAATGTGGGAAGTGATATCATTGGAGAAGCTCCTCATGGATGGCACAAAGCATATCACACACTTAGGGTAGGGCTGGGGGGGGGTGGGGGGGGGTGGGGTGCAAATGGATGAAATCTATTATTAATGAGTTGAATATGAGACGGCAGCAGTGGAATGGTATATCGTTATCAGCGGGGGGCCATGAGTCATACTAATTACTGGCCACCACTGAAATCCCCAACAGTGCAACATGATGCTGAACATGTGGAGCTGCATTGTTTGCAGCTGCATCACAACATTCAAGGCAGCAGGAATGAACAATGGACCGAAGTGCAGGGTAATTATGACAAAAACACAGCAAAATTATGCAGAAAAATGGAGATCGGGAAAGACATTCATTCCTCATTTGTAGAATTTCCGAAAACATAGTTTTTTTTTAATGCTATTTGGCTATGAGTGCACTGGATTGAAGCTTAATTCTCAACTTTGTTCAACTGCTTGTTCTTGTCCAAAAATCAATGCCTTTATTTCTGGCTTAATCTATAGACTTTAGATGAGGCATATCTTTCTGCAGCAGATGTACCAAACAGCCTAAAGGCTCCTTACTAAATCATCCATTACTTTGCTGCTGGCCTGTTGCTCGCCAATCTCAACAATTTTTCAACACAGAACCTCTTTGATGACTTTCAAAACAAGCTTTCAGTTGCAAGGCAAAGGGTGTTTGAGGCCTCTCTTGAAATTCATAACATTGCATCTCACATATCACCTCTTTACCCCCATCATCATTTTTCATATCAACCTGAAAGAAGTTGCACAGCGTGGTAGGGAAGAGTTGATTCTTAGACTTAAAAAGGGACAGTTTATTCCAAAATAAAAAATGCTTTTTCCCTGTTTTGCCATTTATCCATCTACATTGTTTTGGTGTTAGTTGCCTTCTCTTATGGAACTAGAAGGCACCTGGCTTGTGGTGCTCTGAGCTTAACTCAAGACAATCCACACATCTTGTTGTGAGCATTTTCATGTGGGAACTATTTTTTTTTTCGAACAGACTTCACACACCAACCGTATCACTGCACAGAATGAAGCCTGCATCAACTCATGGAGGAGAGGCTTGTGTTAGCAAACGTTTACTGCTACCTCACCTAGCACTACTGAGGTAACGTGGAAGCCAAAGAGGAACTGGCTTAAACTTACATTTTTTCTGATGACCATCAAGGGGGCGACTCTATGTCCATGAGAAAATGACCCGACTTCTCACTTTATTCCCTCAGTAAACATTGTAAACATGAGTTTATGGTCTCAATCTCTAGTTTCAAGTCTTCTTCAATACAGCATGATGTTCATTTAGTAGATTATGGTCCATTTAGAGTCAAATTGACCATAAAGCAGGGTATGCTTTAGGGCGCGGCTACCTTGTGATTGACAGGTCGCTACCATGGCGTCCGTGTTTTAGGTTTTGAACTTTAACCCTTCAGCAGCGTATTTTCAGTTCATGAAAGTTAACTGTAACCCTTTTGGTTGCCTAAAAAGGACTTATTTAGTGTTTGGTTGTTCTTGGATTCACTCTCTCTCTCGTGTCACTTCTGGTTGCAAAATGCTAAGATAGTAGCAGCCAAAACCAAAAATGGCAACAGCCAAAACCAAGATTGCGAAGGGCAAAAACCAAGATGGCGGCGGCCAAAATGCCAAACTTCAAACTTCAAAACTGTAGTCCCCAACACAACACAGCGGCTATGTCCACTTGTTATATACAGTCTATGATCACAGCTCAGTCAAGGAGGATGATATTCATATTTACATCTCGTGCTGGGATAACATTTCAAATGTAGTGTCATTTTAATGGTAATCAGAGAGACTTGTGATTTGCTTTTAAAGACGAGACTTATTGGAAAATTACTGAGACTCATCTTTGACTTATAAGCAGCCCTGGTGGGAAGATTCTGCTATTTGATTTAAGAACGAATCTGATCATTGGTGACCATTAATGGTAATTTGTGTCCCTCTTTTAGGATTAATGACGCTGAGTTTCCATCACACTTTTTAATGGTTCTTGAATATGCTTCCACCTGTAAATGACCATAAAAGTAGTGAAATGGTGCATCATAATCACATTGTGAATAGCTCTGGGTATCACCCTAACAGCAGACTGGCACTAAAATGTGTTATCTAAAAATTATGTGCTAAAGAGCTGCTCTCTTGGCACTATGAGGTATTTTTTTTCTAATGCAGAATGAATCCGTGCCAGCCTCTCAATCAATAATTCGAGCCAGAAAAGACAGCCTTATAAAGTGAAATATGGGAATATCCGTGTGTGTGTGTGTGTGTGTGTGTGTGTGGACTACATAGAGTTTACAGAGGTGGTCAGACATCAGTATTGTACATCGTTCTTTGTGGAACTAATGGTAGACTTTATTGATTGTGTGTGCTGTAACCTGTCAATCCAGGCTTGTCCTGCTGTGGCAGAGTGCCAGCGCTGCTCTATAGGGTCAACTCCAGCCATCTGCCATTCCAAACACCCCGAGAGTACGACACACACGTTATTACCACACTCCCTCTAAAAGCATATCTGGCCACAAACGACAGCTAAAATGGATCTAACTAGAAACATGAGAGGAGAGAGACAAGAGGAGAAAGACAGAGGCGATAGATTAACTGGCACATAGATGTTTAGGTGAATTATCTAAATTCACATTTGACAGTCAAAAGAAGCCTCATTTTTTTTTTTTTTTTTTAAATTAACAACTCAGACATATAATCAAATGGAACTGTGGTACTTTGTTTAGGGCTGAAATGATTAGCCAAATAATCAATTAGTCAAACAGAAAATCAATGTTGGGCAAGTTACTCGAGAAATATAATCAATTACTAATTACTTATTTAAAAAAGTAATTATTTGACTAATTACTCACCAGCCAAAGTAATTAGTTGTATTTATGAGTACATATACTCAGCCCATCTGACAAAGGTGCCTTTAAACGACTCCTAATCCTTCACACATGACGTTTTGACGTGTTCTTTTGCCTCGCTGATGCATAGCGGTATCGGTCCATCACTTTGGTCCATACTGAAATATCTCAACAACTGTTTTATTCAGAGGTTCGTGGTCCCCAGAAGATGCATCCTAAGAAACATCTGTGTTTGATTCTGACATCTATGTTTGTTTCTGTAACAAAACTGCAGCCATAAACCAAAATCTATGTTTCATTGTCAGTTTGATGATCCAAACAAAAATTCTCTCTAAAATAAGCAGCGGTGAAACTTACTCTCTTCCTAACTGTGGTCCTATCCCATCTGATAAAAATGGCCTTCCACTTGAAAATCAAATCAAATTGTCACAAAAACAGTGATTTCGCTGACAAGACAACCATAAACCCAGCATATAAAAGAAACAACATATTATAAAGTTAGACAACCCTTCAATCTTGCAACAAAAACAATGATTAGAGATATATATATACTCAGATGTCATTCACACATGACACAGAAAATATGCTTCTGCATTGCTTGCCCATATAAAAAGCTGAAAAACAAATGCAGAGCCCAGCTGGTGTTTGTCAATATTTTATTGATCGCTGTGGTTGGACTCACTTTTCCATGGATCAACAAGATATTTTATATAACTGTGTAGTTTGGCTGAGCTGCTGCTGCTCCCAGCCTGCTCACTCCGTGGGCTCATAACGGCTCCTACAGACACATTTAGCTGTTGTGTTTGCTCGTTCCTCCTGAATATCTCCCCCCCCTGTTAGCATTTGGATCAGTGGCTCTCCACCGTCTCCCTTCTCTTTCTGTTTATATGTATCTGTGCATCACTTTTTCTCTCTCGGCTCTGTCTCCTCGTCCCCGTGGAGCTCCCGGGCACTTTGGCTCTTAACTGCTCTCTTCCTTTCTCTTTCTCTCACACTCTGCGTTGGCAATCTCACATCTTGTCTCTGGCGTCTCGGTGAGTGCCAGGCAGGGCGTCCCTGGAGTGACCTTGGGGGTAATGAGCTCCTGATCACGAGTCAGGAAACCCGGCATTCAACACCCAACCCACCACCCTCCCCTCACCCCATGCAACACACACAAAAAAAAGAAGGAAAAAAAAAAAAAAAAAAACTACACAGCTATCGCATGCTCAGCCCACAAAGAGAAATAGTATTGGAGCGGCAGGGCAGCGGGGCAGAGGTGCAGATGAAAAGAGCCTAGAGAAAATACTTCTTCAAGCTCTGATATACAACTACCAGACCTCCAAAATAAAGTAAGTGGATTTTTCTTTTCTGGTAACACACTTATAGATGCATGGCTTTCGTTGGGTAGGTGTGATGAGATGGCGAGGTGGTTTCTTGAACAGAAAAGTTTGGAATTCAACTGTATTCTGTGCAGAGAGACTCGGCAGTACAGGTGATATGAAGGCCATTTCTTGGTGTGTGTTTCTCTGCGTGTGTGTGTGTGTGTATCTGTGCGTATGTTGGGGGTGGGATTTATGTGATTTCCAGAACTGCCAATATCAGCCCTCTGTTGTGCTCATGTTTCTAAATCTCACAATAAGAGAATTTTGCCTGAAGTTGTAAAAGAAACTCAGTTAAAGTTTCTTTGGTGATCAAAACATTGTTTTGCTTTTCTGTAATTTTCCCTAATATTTCGCCTGTTTGTTTTACCATTTCATGCTTTACCAGAACGCTTCTGTAGACATGGTCCTAATCGCTTTTTTGTTGCTCTTCCCATTTTAAGCAGATTTTGCCCTGAGGCTGTTGATAAGAGATAATGAACATATGAAAACATAAAAGACTATTAAGCTTAAAATGCTAAGAATTATAACTGCAGATGGAAAAAGTGGCTTGTAGACATATTGGGTAAACAATCGGAAAGTCACAATACTCCAGCAGCCATGGGCTATGGACTGTGGTATTAAATCATTAACAGGGCCATCTCCTCAGTGATTAGACTTCAAACATCCATATGTTTTGTTTATTATCGCTATCAGCCAAATGTATGCAAGCCCAATTAAGTATGTCTGTGCATGTGCGCTGGTTGAAGTAGGCCACTTTTGCCGGGGATGTCGTAATTTGGGTCAGGCCTGACTGGACTGACAAACCCGGAGCAGCCGTTTTGTATCAGCGCTATGTGGTCCGGCAGACCTTCTGCTTGCGTTGCCATGGCTTTCTTCAGCACTGGTATAGCAACCCGAGTCAGACCAAACAGTGTTCCTCTCTGTCTTATGGGCATTCCTGCTGTGGACAAAAGCTTTCTCCGGCTCATTCTTGCTCAAAATGAGGTGTCCGCTTCATTTCTTTAGAATCAACACATGGTGTGGTCCTAATGAAAGAGCTGGGGGAGATTAAACATGAGGTGGAGATGAGCTTGAGAAACCAGCTTTGGGTCCGTAGGAAGTCAGAACACAATGTGGATTAAGCTGGATGACAGCCAGCAGGGCCAAACTCATAAAACTGCTTCATTTTTAAATAGGTCCTGGCATTTTCCTACCACGTTTGCCATGAGATGGCCATTAAGAGACATTTTACACATTCTGCCCTTTTCTCTTGTTAAACGCTTGCCCCACAAACTTCACCACGTGATCGCGCCTATATGTCAAGACCAAGCACAAAGCCAGTTCATTTCCTTCTGTGTCTTCACAAATGCTTTGACGAGACTGCTCTCCATGGAGGAGCTGGAGCAATAAGGCATAGAATTGCGCTGTTAGGGCCCTGAGAAGTCCACTCCAGGGGGGAGGGAAGAGCCGTGAATGGAGCCAATTCTCATCTATAGGGCACAAGTAAGTGAGGGAGAGAGAGAAAAAGAGGGTAGGGGGATGAGGACATACACAAAGATCCTCACATTGAGTGGCTGGTTTATTCTTGTGGGGTACGCACTGACCCCTCACATGTGGGATGAACAGAATGAGCCTTGATGGGGTCCGGAGGGCCTCCAAAGAAAGGGAGGACGGGATAAAAAGAGGAGTAGAAGAAAAGAGGAGGGGAGGGATGCCAGTAGAGAGGCCGGTCAGGGAACCATCCTTTATTGCATCCATTTGTAGGCGTCATATCGCAAAAGCGTCAAAAGTTGCAATAAAGTAGAACTTGAAAAGGTAATGATATAACCTTAAAGAAGGATTCTGGGGCATTGCAAATTGGGCCTTATTTTATTGGTTTTGGCCACAATTCCTTTCGGTAATAAGTTACCAACTGAAATCTGGGAACATGGTGAAAGGGCTAAAAGAAAAAAAGAAGGAGCAATAAACAATCATATAGGTTTTACTTCAGAAGTGACATTTTACAAAAAAATAAGCTGATACATCCTGACATTCAGTTCTAGGCAAAGCTCCAAAAACCCTGGATCCTACACTTGCCATTATGCAACTATCTTTTGTTAGACCCCATCCTGCCTGGTAAACAGTGACTGGCAAACTCCAGAGCACCAGTTTATATGTTGCAATGTTATTTCCTTCCTCTGAAGCATTCCCTCTATTACCAAAGAAGATATTACACAGCTCTTTTAACAGGCAGAGCAGTAATTTCAGGTGACAAGTAATCGTAACATGGTGCATAAAATCGGTAGGTTGCAACCCGTTGTCTTCACAACTCGTCACATTCTGACGCTCGGTCAGGACCCTTGGCGTCACTTCCCAATGCACTGGGGAGCCCAGTCCATCAAACTATGACGCTCCGCTACGGTGGCAGTGAACCCATAATTATCATTCTAAAAAACTAGGTTTAGGCATCAAAACCACTTAGTTTTAGGAGAAACATCACGGTTGGGCTTAAAATAAGAAAGTACAACATAAAAACAGTGTAAAATAAGTATGGAAAACATGCCCCTTCAAATTAAACCTGGCCTCGAACACTGGTCTCCTAGTTGAAAGTCTTAAGTGTGTTTGATATGTCTCTCAGTTCGGTGTGTACAACATACTCATTCAATGACTACAAATAAACTGTTGTGTTGAAGCAGACAGACCTTCGGGAGAAGCACAGCTGAAATCTCCCCTGATCTTTTATTCAGCTGTGGCGATGAGCAGTGTCTGCTCTCCTGATCAATCTGTTAATGGTAACGTGTGGAAATGCAGACGTTCTCATGGAGACGTCAAGCCAGCAGCTATCTCATTACAGCCAAGAGCGAGACAATCAAAGCTGTCTGCAAAACCTCTAAGCCGGTGATGAGAGATTGTTCCTCTTGTGTGGTGTTGGTCCCGATTGTCTGAGGGATTCCATTGCTGGGACTACCAATGCTTTTGTGGAGGAATTTAAATACACGAGTAAGGGTTTGTGTTCGTGCACAAGTGTCGAGGCATGTTATAAACCTCTCTGCCGCTCTTTGATCAGAATCAAACTTCCACCATCTCGCTTTGTGCCCTAAAAAAAAAAAGGAGCTCCTTTCTTTCCTTCCTTGGATGCGTGCAGATTTTCTACTTTTCCTGTGGAAAAACAAATATCTAATTGAGGCCTGCATCTCTCCGCCCTGCTGTTGGCTTGATCTGGTGTTTGATCCTCGGAGAGCTAATGCTAACCCGAGGCTTTGCACTGTAATCAGTCAGCTCATTAGTGTCCCACTCAGTCACACAGCCACCCCCAAATACGTACAAACAAACACACACAAACCGTCCCCAGGCCTGCTGGTAGGTGAATGAAAGAAGAGAGGGCTAAGGTCACAGGGTTGGAACATAAGTTCTCTCCCTACTGAGAAAGTAAACATGCAGGAATGTAAGACTGGACCATTTAATTGGATGTAATCGATCGCAATGTTTGTCTGTGGCACATTTAAACCACACACTAGCGGTTTTGCAAGTTTTAGTACAAATAATCGTTTCGCAAACCATGCTATTTTTTTTTTTTACATTTTTAAGTATTCTGTCTACTATTCCAGGTATCCAGTGTTGAGATGTGAAACTGTTGTAACAGCATCTTGCAACATGAATTCTGTGTAACGGTGTGGTTGCAGATCACATCTAACTCGGTACCCCTCCGCTCACTCCTCTCTTTCCGAAACTGCAGAATCGCGAGACGAGTGCAAAACCGTAGTAACGCCGTCCGCCTTGCTCAGAGATTATCTTTACCGCTATAACGCAACGTTTGTATATGTAAGTCGGAAAGGCTGCCAGCAGCACCTCGGTTTTCGCACTCATAGGACACAAACAGCAGTCTTGTGTCCGTTTGACCTGTCCAACCTCCCCTTCCGCACACCCTACATTAAGTTCCTCGCTGTTTATACTGCAGCTGTTGCTCTGACGGTCCCTTAATGACGTGGATTGGAGTTAGTCGGAAGCCCGAAGCATCTCATACAGACAATTAAAGGGTGCCTTGGTGCGTCGTATCAGACGTCGAGGGGCACTGACCAACTGGCGGTGTTTAACGAGCTGGGAGTAAGAACGGGCTGATTTGTTTAAGAGCATTTTTGTCGAAGAGTTTTTGCTATTGCTGTTGAAAACGAGGTTGATGGGAGCTGCAAAACCAAAACAATTCACTCAAAGAGGTTAAAAAGTTCCATAGAGCTGAGGGAAACGGCAGAAATTGGTGTTAATTCTCTTAGGGGTTCATCATTGTGAGTGACTCCTTTAACATTACACAAAGTAATTCAACCCAAAAGCATATTAAACAGCTTTATGATATGTAAATAAGGAGCCAAAAAGAAGCTTGCACATGTGCGTATAAGCTTGTGTGCCATTTGATTATCTCACAAGCAGCTTAAACACGTCCTGCAGAGTACAAGATGCAGTAGAGGCTTTGGAAATAGATGTTGCTGTTGTATATCTTAGGCAAATGTCATACAGGGAATACAGGTCCTGAGGGTGCCCCCCCCCCTCCCCCTTGTTTGCGTGTGTGCAGGCTTCAGAGTGTGAAGCACAGGGGAGTGGGTAGTGTTTGTATTCCTCTAATGAACTGTGGGATGATCGTGTCTCTCTCACGAACCATGTCATCAGACAGAAAGCTAGACACTGAAAGGAGGGGATTAAACAGAAAATATAAGATCAAACTGGATATTAGCATCACATATATTCAATGGAAGATGTAGAAATTGCCCTTTTTTAATATTGACCATCCGGTCATTCTTTGTTCCCCTCGTGATTATTACAGGTGCAGCAGAAATGAAAGTTATTGACTAAGAAAACTTTCTCCCCAATCCAGAGCCTCGCTGAATGTCTCACAGGTAAAACCTGAGGCTGCCATTGAATAACGTACAGCCAATATGCTGCCAAAGCTCCACCTAAATGCTGCAATCTATTGGCTCAATCAATGCAATCTCAGTTTACTTAGAGCCACTTCTTTGGCTGCTATGTGGCCGGGAGTAGATTCGACCCGGCCAGCAGAGTTATTAGCGATATTATAATCATTTCTACTGGGAGAATTTGATTCTTGTAAGGCGTGAACAGTGATAAAAGAGGGGGAAAAGCATTCAGAGACGTGTAGCGACAGGTCGCGCACACTCACACGGATGCAGGGGTTCGTTGTGATGCGGCCACTGACGTTCAAATGGAAAGTTAAATTGATCGTGAGCATCGCAGCGGAACACCGTCTGCCACTTAGTATCTGCATTCCGATCCCGCTGCTAATTGGATTGCTAATGGTGAAGCTGCAAAGGGATGACAAACGTCTCTGATTAGAAGGGCTTGAATACGCTAAAACCATTGTACACTCTTTACAAACAATCTGAGAAAATCCTTAATCAAAATATCATCATTGTACCATTGTACCATCATTGAGAAGAATAACTTTGTTTCACAGATATGCGCTTGATGTGAGAGTTAATTCCTGCACCTCCTAAACAATGTGCGTCATTCATGCAAGGACAACGTTAGGGAGAGCAAGGCATCAGCCAGAGGTGACTACTCGGCTAAAATCAGGAAAACTGCTTTTCGGCAATCAGCATTTAATTCAGAGCAGCAGATAAATGGAACGTCCATATCAGAGAATGCACAGGCGTCAGTATTTTTAAAAAGGCACTAAAGACAAACCAATCATGCGATCACTAATCTAAACCTTTGTATGGAACCAGCTGTGTTCAACGAGGAGACTATATAATGTATGTATATATTCTTCTACATTCCTCTCTCAATGGATTCAATAAAATTATATATCCAAAATAGAAAATTGCTTCCCTTTCCCTCTCACAGATGTTATTATTAGGCCTAACTGTGGTTACCAGACTGCTTAAAGCTCCACATCTTCAATACTTAATACCAAAATAATTTTAAACAGTTTATATAGCCCCCAATTGCCAAAGGGGGTGTCTAATCCTTGGTTAAATCTCAGCAGGCTTTAATCTGGCCCAGTGGAGAGATTCTGCAGCTCTGGGATGTCTTCCTGTTTCTCCCTCAAGGCGCCACATTCTGGAGAAAGATTTGGAAAGTTAAAAACCTAAAATGGATGGGCAGAGGATTAGAAAGGCCCACGCTATGGTTGCAACGACCAGGGATGGTTTTATGACCACCCACCAATAAGTGATTAAAAACCAGGATCAGTAATGGTGGGGGTGTGTTCAACAAAGCCCCGAGAGAGAAAACATTCAGTGCACTTGTTACGTGCCCTAAATATCGTAAAATGTGCGTGCATGTCACAGCTGTCCCCCTTCGTTGGAACTGAATTATGCATTTCGAAGCTCTGACTCGAGAGTTTAAAGTTTCATCCACATGGAGGGACTGGGAAAAGGAGGGGTGAGAGAGGAGAGTCGAGTGTGAAGGCATCAAGGAGAAAGGGAGAGAGGAGAGGGAGAATCGTTAGTCAAAACTATTAGTATTCCATCCACAGCTTGTGCTGTGAGACAGCCGGTCTGTCCAAACAAACAACCAGCAGAGGGGGGATGCCTCATTATTACTTCCTCTCTTTTTTCTCACACGGAGTTCACATTCCATCTGACCACAAACACCAGGCCAGGGCTTTGGCCTTGCCCTCTGTCTCCGCTGGAGTTTAGAAATGTTAGCGGGGCTGGTAAAGCAACAATTCACATGCTGTTCGGTACATGATGAGGACAGTACAGTGCAAGGCCTCGGCCTGGGAGAGGGAAGAGAAAAACATAATGTGAATTCTTAATGTTTAGCCCTCTGAGCGTTTTTAAATCGACAGCCCGATGCATTGTCAGGTCCAAGGGGGTGTCTCTCCACCCTTCACACACCTGCCACCTTCCCTTCCCGAAAAGATCCCAGCGCTCCCAAGAGGAAGCTGAACTTTCAAACCTTCACAAACTTCAACTACTGAGCATTAAGAGGCTTCGACAGACTCTGACAGTTTCCATTAAAATATCTGCAAATGTAAATCAGTGCATATTTGCTTTAACTACCTCGATATGTATATATTCATGAGGAGATGACAAGATGATATAATTAATGGAACATGAGTAACTCTGATACATTGAGACGTTTCAGTGCTGCATCACAGCTGAGCTTGTGTCTTCTAATGAATACATTTGTCTCTTCTGATCCACATATGGTCTTTTTATCAGCCTTTATGGTTTACAGACAGCAAGGTGACATGCAACAGCCCCCCCCCCCCCCCCATCCATGCAGCAATTCCTTCTTTATTGGGCTATGCGGAGGCTTATATCGATTCACAAGAAATACTTTGTTTGCCCTTATTCCAAAAAAGGACAATATTCCAACTCAACTGTTGAAACTGAAAATGAAAGTTTCATTCATATTTCGGTTTTACATGCAGCCATCCATACTCCGATCAATGTAACCGTTGGCGGACTTGCTCGACGTACAAACACTGTCTCCCTTTTTTTATTCCTTCAACCACCTTCTTAAAAGGTTGGCATTGCCATCCAAAAAAAACTGTTGATATCCAAGTCTTTCATAACGTCTCAAGTGTTTCTCCTTCCGTCCACAAATGTTTATGGCATGCATCTCTACCAGAGCTAAACTGATGTGAAGCTGTGTGTCGCACATTGCAGTAAAACCCCAAATTGAGACATGGTTTCCAAATGTGCTGTATACACGTCCAAAGAATGCTCTTAAAACCTGAATATCGGCATATCCCACATCTTAACAGACAATGCGACATTAGGAATAAAGCCTGATTGGGAATATCCAAATGGAATATACTGTTTGCACGCCTTCATATCAAATTCAGACTATTGTCATATTCAGAATAATAGTGGAATATTAGTGTGCATCACATTAATGCCAAACAATTTTTCCACTACAGCTTTTGTCCTTTTCATTTGAACTTCTGCAATTTCCACTTAGGTCTTCATGCACAAATTGAAAATGGCTGCAAAAACAAGTGGACGGAAAAGTACCATGAGATGTCATCCGACACCAGCTGACCGCCCCTCAGAAAAACGTGTTGCACTGGTTTTTGAGCACAAAGGCTAGTCCCAGGAGCAGCACCCTGAACAAGTGCATCAAAGTACCCTTTCTTGCAGCTCAGGCTTTGAACCTCTGCCATTTGTACCTTGAAAAGTTCAATTATGTACCCGAGTGACCTTTAAACATAATCATCAGGGGATATAGAGAAAATCAGTTTTGCCTTCATTTGAACAGCCAGTTCACCCTTCACTTCTTGTTGCTTCTATCTCCTGCTCTTGGCTTAAACAACCAGAGGAGACTGATCCCTCATCGGCTTCCCACCCACCCACACCGCCAATTGGGGTCAAGCTCTGCTGCTGGGAATTGGTCCCTGATCTCTGTGTTGTTTTTGTCCTGTATCAACCAGGTTCCCCGATCAGTGCGCTGCCTTAACTGACTTCAAGAGCATGACATTTAATAGTCCATTTTAATGGAGGCTGAACTGGCATCCGAAACTACTCTGTACCTTAATGGTCGATAAAAAAAACACACACATTGGCTCTCTTGAGGGTCTATTATTTCCAAATCTAATATCTAAGGTTCACATTTTTTTTCCTGTCTGCTGCCATGTAGAGGACTAGAGGATGCAAAGGGAAATGAGTTGACTTTTTGTCAATCTTATCGTGTTATTGGCAATAATTTGTGATGTGCATGCATTTTTTATGAGCACCCCTTTGATTTCTCCACTGATCTATTCACTTTATTGTGAACCGTCTGTATGATACAACGTTTGTCAGAAATCTAAACTACGTGCCAGCGATGCTGCATTTCTTTTTATTGTAGAAAATTGGACCTGACTTTGTTCGCTCTGCAGAGACAACCAGTTCAGCACTAGAGTTATAGAATCAACCGGGTGTCACGTTGGGAGGTGAAACTACCTTGACGGCAGAGGCTTGTGTGACACACATTAAAGTTAGAGAGCGTTTTTTTGTACATGAGGACTCGATGTCTCCTCTGACTGGTCTAATGCTCAGTGGCAAGTTGAAAGGTCCCGTTCAGTGCCCTGGGCTGTGACTGTGGGCAAGAGCCACTTTCGCCACCGCCTCCCTCCAGCCCTTAACCCCACACCCACCCCACAGCTGAGCACAGCCCGCGTCAGAGAGGGGCTTCTGGTATTCGCACGGCAGCTCAGAGTTTACATCTTCAACGGGAATGATCGGATCTGTCCGTGCAGCGAAATGAGCTCCCTTATTTACTTGTAAATTGTGTCACGTATAGTATCGTCGCATTCATGTTTTTTTTTTGTAAATAAAGCTGGAGCAAATAGTGTTTTGTGCAGATGAATGTAGACGGCGACAGCAGCGGGGACACAGGAAAATCTGGTGGGTTGCGTTCCTGATGGATGGAAATAGCTTACTGCAGAGGCAGGGTGATGGTGAATGGGATGGATTTGTGAGGTGGGCAAACACGCCATTGTGTGTGTGTGTGTGTGTGTGTGTGTGTGTGTGTGTGAGAGAAACAAAACTAAATGAGTTCGGTTACAAAATGGGACATACAGTATTTTGAAAGGAACATTTTCTTTCTTTATTATCCTACTTGTGGCTACCTTTACAGTGAGAATAGATGTTTCCACTCTCTTTAGTGTATGTAGCTTATTGGAATATTGGATTGTTCAGTGTCCTATTATATAACACCGCTGCAGCACATAATGCAGTAAATGAACTGTGGCCTTATTGTATTTTAAATTCATGGTTGCTTTTAGTTCTTTTTTTTTTTTTTGTCCTGTTATTCTGCACTCGTTTTAGCAGCTTAACAAATATGTGAAAAGAGATTTACAGAAACCTCTTTAGCTGAAGAATCGGTGGCGAACTCCAGTGACGTTCATCGGCCCGAACCGTCAATGGAACTGCAGACAAACGAAGCTGCAGTCGATTTCATTGTGGAATAAATTAGACGCTTTGGATGCTGGGTATTGAATTCCCATCAGCCTCTCCAGCTGACGTCAGAGGACCTCAGGCGGTGGATCTCTGTGGTGCTGCACGTGCCCTCCACGGTGACTGCTCTCCACTTAAAACTCTCTCAAACCCACACATGCAAACAGACAAATGCATACCCCTGAGACCATGGCACCAATTACATGACAATCACTACCCCCCCCCCCCCGCCCCCCCTATCTTTTCAAGTCAAGGACATTACATATAAAACGTTATTTACATGTTTACTAAGATAAGTGTTAAAGCAAGATTTCTCCTTGGGAAAACAGGTGTTTAATTGACTTTCCGCCAGCTGGTGTCAGAGATGTTTTAAAGATCGCTTAAGTTGTTTTCTGCTCTAAAAAAAAAAAAAAAAAGATGTGATAGATACACATCATCGTTTACTGTTCGGTCTAATAATTGTGTGTTTCAGATCAGCAGTTTGCTCTGGAGAGCAAGGCCAGACTCTGTGAAGAATTGTACGAGTTTTTCCAGACTCTACAGGTTATAGACTGGACTTTGTCTTCTTCCGGGAAAACTTAGCAGTGGAAGACAGTGCTAGATGAAGGCAATGCGCTGAGGTTAGCCTTCCAATTCCATCTGCTCGTGCCAAATGGCCCCAAAGACAATGCAATAAAAGTGAATGATTTGTTTCGGCAGAAAGTCATGTCCTTGACAGATCAGGGATGTCCAATCTTCTTCTGTCCACCGTTCTCAGTAAATAACTTTCCCCCTGCTTCCTCGATGTCTGGAAATAAGCCTGTCACTGGGTCTTGGAATATAGTGCGTCGCTAGCTATGCTTGATTCATTGAGGGTCGAGCAGAGCCTGGCAGAGTAGGAACTGAGTGACACTATCATTGCAAATGTAGTAAACAAGTTACAAATAAGAGTCTCTTTGTCGTGGAAGGGTTTTAAAAAAAAACTTTTTTTGCATAGAAAAGCAAGATAAGCAACTTTGTATATGTTAACCATAAAATGGCAACAACACAGAATGTACAAAATACTAGGACAATGTCCGGATAATGAATTGTAGCCCCTTCCATCTTAATAAGGGCAAATTCCTCTGTGACTCTGCTGCTTTTCGTTACAACTCCTCTTTTGTTATTGCTATTGAAAATAATAATTGATTGGTTTTATCTGATCTGTGTATTTCATATAAAAAAAAAAAGGAGAACCAATCCCTTGCATTTTCCAATAATAAAAAAATGATATGTATATAGCAAGCTAGAAACATAACACTGACATATTGTCACCTAATAGCTAACATGTTACCAAACAGCTGCCTGTTATCCATCCGGCAGATGCAAAGCAACGTTAGCATTCATTTGGAGTTGGTTTTGTGTCCAATATTCACACAGCTCTTTGCTCTGCTTTGGTCTCCGCAAACTCCTGAAGCAAATTTCGGACTCTTACGCTGCTAAATGCTCCACTGTGTTCACCAGCTAGTCGCTTACTTTGTCTGCCTGCTGTTTGGTGTTGGGCAGGTTTCTAGTCAAAAGCATGTTTGTCTATAACAAAATGTTTTGAAAAGATTTGATTCAGTTCTCACAATCAGTCTAAATGACAAAATATGTGTGTGTTTGTTGATGAAGCATGAATTGGAGATACTGTATCATTATATATGTTGATTCAGAGAAAGTAAAGTAAAAGGCTTCGCGACTCTTGTAAGTTTCTCCCTAGCTCATTACATTTTCTGAGAGATAGAAGAGTTTTGACATGTTTGAGGGGTTCCTGCCGTCAGTCGGGTATTTCATGGCTGTTTCGCTGAATGAATTTTGATGTGCTGCTATGGTCCAGGCGTCTTTAACAGTCCCGACAAGCCTTTGTTCTTTCCCTGTTTTCATGTCTGATCCCCAACAGCCCACAGGGGAAAGCTCTGTCGGCCATGCGCTCCGAAAGCCTTTCCGTTTGATCAACTTCTAACATATTTGAACAATTTAGGCAGGAAGGAGAGCAGGTAATTCAAAGGCTGCCAAAAGGGTGTTTTGGGTAGATGAGAAGACGAGCAGGCTCACAAGGAGTAGCGAAGAAATTCGGCTTTATCGTTTCTGCGCCGCTGCATGCTCTAAAACTACCCATCAACATGAACACAAACCCCTAATGCGACTGACATCCTCCATCTTAAAAAAAACATTTGAAATGCTATTCTCTCCCCCAAAAGCATCTATACCTTTCCTCTGCTTCCTTTTCCTCAGGCAACAACTTATTTCACCCAGTAGAGGCCAGTGTGTAGCTGATGAGGTCATCCACTCAATATGACAGCTGAAAAAAGAAGAAGCTTTGAACACCTCATAGTGCAGAAGGGGGCATGGATATCATAGTCCAGTTAAGGAGAATCACTGCGAAGGAATCAATGGAACATTGAGCAGCAGGTAACAAAGAGACAAATTGTGTTTGACAGTGAAGTAAGGTGAACATTAAAGCCATCTCCGCCTATTGTTTGGAGAAGAAAAACATAGCGAGAGAAAAAGCCCCGTTCAATATTTTCATGAAAGGATGTTGATGGTGGGTGTCATTGAATGCAGTTCCTGCATCAGAGTGCAGATGAGAGGTCAGGGCCACTGTGAATGGATCATGAGAGCCCTCTACTGACAGTTAAATCAAAATAAACCAATATCACAAAAAAAAAAAAAAAAAAAAAAAAAGTCCCCCGCTTCCAGTTTCTGCCGCACATTAAGAAGAAAAATAGACTTTACTGAATAGGTGTGATTATATCTGCGGTTGAGTCATAGGAAAAAGGTTGCTTTTCCCCACTTCATGTGGAGAATAGAAGTGGGACTGGGAAATTCTAATCATCATTTAGCACTAAAACCTTATTCCAAACACCCACCTACTGCTGTAAAAGAAATGAAGTACTGATTTAGTGATCAAAGGGGAGGTGTGGGAAAATAACAGTGTGAATATGCTGAAACTGTTCACAGCCTTGAGGAGTGACCAGTGGTTTATTTTCACCCTTCGTGGTGGAAGCTGTGCTACTTTACGGCCTCTTTTTACAGGTGTGATCCGGCAGAAAGAAAGAGTGATGCTCTTTCCTCTGCAAAATGAATCACGCAGCGTTTTCTACCCAAATTGTGACAGATTTTGCCACTTGAATGAAGTCAAATCCCTCATTTCTGATGCACATTAACCTCTTTGTGTCGAAAAAAGACAAAAAGGTAGACAACGTGTAAGAAGTTTGTCTGCATTGAAAAAAATGCATTAAAAGCAATAAATGAACGATTGAAGTTAATCATTTATTGTTTTGGCTGCTCTATTTCACACCTCGAGCCATTTTATTTGTAGGGGAAAAAAAGTGAAAGAGCTCTTAATATTCAGTACTTCATCTCATGAGAAAATAAAATCCATTTGACATGTTCGTTATTCGCCCACGGATTTTGCGAATAATGTTGGGAAGAAAAAAAAACAAAACAACAACAACTTCACCTCAACTCTGTCCGACTATCTTTTAGTTTCAGACAGGCTGTTGGGGGAATTTGATGAGGAAAAACTGCAGGGAGAAGCAAATCCCGAACCAAAGCAGCAGAGGAACACCGTTATCGAACGCTGCACCCGAAACTCCCGTCTGTGCGGGTCGTCCACATGGGAGCAGCGTGTGAATGAATAGTAACCAAGCAAACATTTCAGATGCGAGAGGGAACTGGAGAGGGAATATCAACACGTGTTGGGCACATGTGTTGCAAATTGAAGGATCACTGATTGATGTCCTTGGGAGAAAATAGTTGAAAATGACCACTCATGATTGCCTCTTATCAAATCGCGCAGGTTAGTGATTAAAAGGCCTAGAATCGCTCGGTTGCAGTCATCCCTGAAATTGGACGGATATCTCGGTAATGCTGCGACTCAAAGAGGCTGTAGAGGCAGATTTTTATTGTTATTTTAAAATCAATAGGCTTTTTTTAGGCATCGCTTGTGGGGGTCTCGACTGGTCGAGGGTGTGCGACGTGCATCACGTAGATGTTGAACTGTTGCTATTTCTCTCCGCTGCTGCCGTGTGCCCTGGAGGGAAATGTACAACTGTTTGCCTTTTGTGAGGCTTTCGTAATCTGCAGTCGAGCTTTGTTCCACTGCCACACAGGCTACAAGGGAACCAACAGGACTGAAGTGCTTCAGCAAAACAAATACACCGTACGGTATCTTTGCTACATCAGAGACCATATAGACCTGCACCTTTTTAAAACCTGTTCCAAGAAGGGATAAAGAAACTCATAAAAGCACCTCTGATTCACAGTACGTGGGCTCAGGAGAGCACTGCTATCAACACGAGAGGTAAATATATATAGCATGCACTGTGTGTGTTCTCCAGTATCTATGCCAGCAGTGTGGCACTAATATTGTAAACACGACATTACATGTCCTCAAAATAGTGGGAAGAGCTGTCGAAACTGTCCGACCACAATTTGTTTTGCTTAAGTGAGCAAACATTGGCCCGCCCACACTTTTCTCAGTTATTGTCTTGCGTCGATGTCAGACAGTCAAAACTTCTCCTCTTGCGGCCGCGCGTCTCGGTGACAGCACAGCTTAGAGAAGCCTCGCGAGCTAATGTTGCC
The DNA here is from genome assembly GCF_023349555.1 of Cebidichthys violaceus. Lineage (NCBI taxonomy): Eukaryota > Metazoa > Chordata > Actinopteri > Perciformes > Stichaeidae > Cebidichthys > Cebidichthys violaceus. Next base: position 10,079,791 of record NW_027176384.1, read on the forward strand.
ACCGCTGTCACCACGGCTTCCCTTTTTAAGACGCGAGATGAGATCTGCAGGCATCATGTGAGAGGAGGAAACTTTTCCTCCCCACATAAGTCACCATTATTCTGATGCATGAACCTGTTTATTCTTAATCAGTCTGTCTGGCAGAAGCTGCCACTGCGCCACAATCTATTTTCGATGCAAAAATAAATATCCTCCAATTGATGGTTATGTCATGTCCTGACTGCAGAGAGCAGCACATCCTCTGCACTCACAGCTCCTTGGCACTTGTGAAATGTCCAACCACTGACTTTGAGGCACTTTTAAGTGAAGGGTGATTGCTGGCTTTAACTGACATAGATCTTTAGACGAAGTGGGCGTACCTTTTTTTTTATTGTTATATTACGGCTTATTTTTGGCATATTTTTGACTTCTTACCTGTCCAATTTCTATAAGAGGGGCAATTTACTAGGTTTATGCCCCTCATCAGGTTGGAGGCATTGAAGCGACATGTTGCACTGCAACGCTATATTATTTGTTTTGGGTTTGTGGTTTGTTTGAAATAAACGAAAGATGATCCGAGGAAAAGGAAGCCACCTGTAGCGGATCAAACTTCAGGCTAAAAATACAAAAGAGGAAAAACCTGATTTCTGGAGAATGAATCGCAGAAAGAACAGACAAACAGATTTGTTAGTACCTTGAACATGAAGCAGAAACACTGACAGTCTTTTCTGTTGGTGGCTTTTACAGTACATGTTCTCCTTCTTGGCTAATCCCGGTCCCATACTCTGCTGTTGTGACCATTAAGCCTGTCTGTGAGAAACTGGTGTGGGATTACAGGTAACTGGAAGCCTTATCTCTCCACCAGCAGCTTTAGTCGTGCTCCCTCTCGGCCTCGCAGTGCGACGCCTGGTTTGGGGGAGGTGGGTGGTAAACCTCTGTGGGGAAATGTCGGCGTGTGTGTAGGTGGTAGATTATCAGAGACTGGAATCATAGTTTAAATCCAGAGGATGAGCAATATCTCCTCTCTGGTGTGTGGTACGCAATACGGAGTCCTGCTCTGAATCCGAGGTTGTACAGTAAATAGTGATGCACCACGCTTTCAGCCTGCTGTCATTATTATTCACATTAGCATCAAAGGAAACACGTTGCTTTTTAGTATCACACGGCCAACAGGGGGCTCCCAATTCCGATTATTCCTCTGCTCAGTTCACAGCCTCTATACTTCAAGTGGTAGCGTAGTGGTAGTATAAACAGGACTAGTACTCCGCAGCTGTCCTTGAACACGTTTAGAACTGAGGCTTAACTATGTCCCCAAATGTCTAAAATGTCCTTTTTTTTTGTGTGGGTGGGACAGCATATATATATTTTTTTTAACAAATTATACATTTGGGGGGAGTGCTTCAAAAATGTTGAGACTTGGGCTGCACAATAACAAATGTTAGAAGTAACAAATACCATTTCTTTGGCAGGTTATATAAAACTTTCGGTTTGTAGGGACCATATCAAATTTGGAAGGTAACAAAAAAAATAGCAAAACCTGAATTCTGGCTTCTCATAAACACAATTGGGGGTTAAAAATAATTGGGATGTTGTAACAAATTCTGGTGCCTAGAGGCATACTTTTATGCTTATCAGAAATGTTTAACTGGCATAACAAACTGAGGATTTGCGGGCACCGTGATACATATCTGAGATAATGAAACTAGTCGGGGTCACTGTAGCAAAATTTGGAATTTGGTTGCATATTAACAAATCTGTGACTACAAAAATTAGGCGATCTGAGTTAAGACAACTTTTGTAACAATAACAAATATTTGGATCATAAGGACAACAGTATTTGAATATATGTAAGAATAACGTGCACGTAGCAGAAAGTCTCTCAGCTTCTTACTCAAAGAAAGCTCTGGAGCCCGCAGAAAGTTAAAATGTTATTGATTTGGTGCAAGTCCTTATGTTTTGATATGACTGCATCATCATCAGTCAAACTTTTGTTCTCCGTCCTACTCTATGATCTCCCTGCGTGTCAGGCTGTATGCGAGCGTGTGGGGAATCTTTATTTTAACTCCAGTGAGTTCAATGCCAACTTTATTTGAAAAAAGTTTTCTTCTCTAAGTCAACTTTTCTGTGAGACAAGATCCAAACATGAGTCTTGTCTCTGAGCTGTTAGTTATCTAGTGTCTTAATCAATCTGTTTATTACTTGTAATGCAACTTTATGGAGAAATTTATAGAGTATATGTTGGTCCTGCATCGTTGGAGTTAACTTACTCCTTTTAACCACATGCATCTGTTTAGTAAGCTTCAGAGGGCTGTGCATTAGGACTGAGATAGAAGCAGCAACACTGAGCAGACGGAGGGACAGACAGCACTGGAGTGGATTATTCTGCAAGAGTAGTTTGAAAAGTTCCTATGGACATTCTTATTCTTGTCTAAGCCATAAAAAAAAACTTTTCTCAAACATCACTATTGGAATTTATTGCAAATGCAGCTCCAAATAGACCTCAGCCTCCATTTCTTGTGCAGATGAGGTGTTCGCTTTATGGATGGACTAATCTTAAGCACAGAATCCTCGAGCTGAACTAAGCATGCTGAACAGTGTGTCGGTGACGGACCGAAAATGCCGATGCAAAATCTAAAATCATGATATAATGAGTGACTTCCCGGCTTAAAGATTACTGACATACCGTGAAATTCACAGAAACAAGCATGATGGCGTGTCACATCGGCTGCAGCATTGTTTACCTCATTCCGCAGTCACTTTTAAGGAGTCTCTTGAATAAGCTGTCACTGCCGTTCGACTCCAGTCTCTTTACAAGCAAAATTAAAAACTCAGAGATATGAACGGCAATGCTCAAGTGGACAGAAATACGGCGGAGAAGAGAATAGATAGCGGGAAAGAGAGAGGCAGACAGGATGGAAAAGAGAGAAGGAGGCAAGACGGCTTAATCAACAGGCGGACAAAGCTGCCCACGCTGTATGCAAAGGCTTTCTCATCCAGCACACTTTAATGAACAAGTGACTCAAGGTGCTTTCAGCGGGTTCTTGAGAGGAACACTCACACTCACGCAAAAGATAAATGTTGCCTATTCAATTAGACAGACACCTCTAAATTGGCGCCTTTGGAGAGCAGGCAGGAGACGGCGTCTGAGAGAGGGAGGCGCTGACTGCTGATGCTAACAGCGTGGGGCTTGAGGGACGGCGCTCGGTTTCTGGGCTGTCAGCGGCTGCCAGGGGGATCAGACTGCACAGGTCCAGCAGCCAGACAGCCGGGATCTAAAGGGAACAAACCCAGCTATTTCTAGCAATCAAAAGGCACCCGAACAGGGAGACAAGCGCGAGGAGCGGTGATAAGACGTCCCCTGCAGCCAGGCTGTGCACAGGTGATTCAGGAACGAAGATTAATGGTCGAGATGAGAACAGGCGACTGTATAAATACAGCAAACCCATATCGGCGTGATCTAAAATGATCAAACCTGCTGACTCTAAACATTCACATAGTGTAGCCTTTTTCAGCATATTCTCTAAATGCTGCCACCTCTATCAGCGTTTAGCCTGTGAACCCTTTTAGTTCTGACATTTCACACATGGAAAAAACATAATACTCGAGAATACTGTTGCAGTTTGAGACAACCCTAACATCAGTTTGTACGAGTGAGAGCCCTTCCAAGAATCTGAGATCTTTGCTGTTGCAGGAATGAACTGAAGTTTGTCCAAACACTGAAATATTTCAATAAACTTACACATTTTGCAGCAGAAAACTAGCAGAATTTTGCCAATAACTGCATTACTTTGCATAAACATAATTAATTTCAGATTCCAAAAATTAGATGTGGGTCCCTTTTGAATCCCCGTAAGTGACCAGTGTGTAGGATTTAGTGGCATCTAGCTGTGAGGTTGCAGATTGCGATCTACTGAATACTCGCCCCTCGTTTTTCAAGCACTTTGGCGGCCTTCAGGTGCACTCAGACTACAAATTTGTGATCAGAGCTTTTTATTGCTGGTTTATGGATATGCTCCATATAAGCAATAATATCAAAAGTGTTAAAGTAGACACAAATTTGTTGCTAATTAAATTACCACAGTGTAATTGTCGCATCAACAACTTGCGGCCTTCGAGGCTCACTAGTGTCAACTTTTTGGGACTTAAGAATAGCAACCTTGTTTGAAACTTTTTCTTTTTGACGGACATGCATTTCGGAGTTGTTTATATGAATCAGTTGAAGTTTAAACCTAAAGATCGCCAACCATTTTCAGGTGATATGATGTACGTATTCAGCACACTGCAGAGAGTAAAACTGGATACAGGTTGTTAAAAAGTTTTGAGAAAACTCAAAATTACTTCAAACAGTGGCAATCTTTCAGACTTCTTTGCTATCCATCACAGCGTCCTAACTTTGAACAGTCTCTAAAATTTGTTTGGAATGTTTACCTCTTGAGTCAGTGCTATAACAGGTTGTTTTTTGCGGTATTCTACCAACCTGTCTCCACTGAGAAGAAGCCCTTATTGAAAGTTTAATCCACCGGTGTGGCTCCCCTGGCTCTCTTTGTTGCAGCCTTTTTTTTTTTTCATGTGAAAACATGGCGGAAATATTACAAAGCTGAATAGATATAAAGAGAGGGAGGGAGTGGAGTTCCATTTGCAAAGGAAGTTGAATATAGTCTTGTCTTTTGGTACTGCAGTTGTATAATCCTAAAAAAAGGAGGGTAATTGATAACCACTGGAGTTTGTCGTACCAGTGACAGCATGGGGCTCATAATGTTCTCATATGAGTGCCAATAACAAAGAAAAAGGGGGCACAGAGATGAGTGGGAGGATAAGCGACCGAGTGGGTGTTTGCAGGCGTAGATATAATATGATCAGCGTAATGGAGGCATTCATGCATAAATAGAAGTCTTCAATTTCAGCTGTTTCAGCTCCGGTGCTCTCACAGAGACATTGTTTGTCATCCTTATTATTGTGTTTTTATCATTAAACAAGCCCATCATTCTGAAACCGCAAACTGAGCTCACTTTTCAAGACTTGGCCTCAGACATAATACACACACACTCTCAGAAAAGGCAGACAGACACACACACACACACATACAGAGTGCCACACACGCTGTTTTTGTTCCGGAGTGCTGCTCCCTGTGGGCTCCTCCAGGGCTGTTCTGAGAGATAGCGGGGACCCTCTCCACACACTCTCTCCCCCACTGTCTGACCTTTACAAAACACAAGTCAGAAAATGTGTGGCATTTTCCTCTAATCATCTGCACCCTAACACATGAGAAATGGCGGCGCGCCTCAATTAAGGCGTCCAGCGGCCCCGTGAGAAATGATTCACTTTTCTTCAATAGCAGTCATTATCCCGGAGGTATTACTGCACAGAGCAGCATTTTCTTAACCTGCTCTTATATGCGTTACCATATGTGTATCTATATTCATGCTGTAACCTTTCACACACCTGGTTATACTTTCTCCCCCCAGTAATCCGTTTAGTTTTTTCTTTTTTATTGCTGCATTACAGAGCTTTATGCTTGACTTTACGTTCTTGTCTGTTTGTTTTTTTTCAAAGGCCCCTCCTCTAGTCAATACACTTCCCATTTCATCTGTGCTGGAATCTCTCAAAAGCTCAGCTCAAGGAACACACAGACCGAGAAACTCCTTTCAATCCTTTCAATATGCCCTGTGTCGAGATGAAGCATTCGCTCCTCTTCTGAATCACAACTACTGAGATGGGAAAGCCACTCAGAAGCGGATTTTTCTGCCTGTCTCTTCCCAAGGACACAGTGCTGCATTCGCTGTCTGTCTCTAAAGATAAACAAACAGTGAACCGTAAAGATAAACCTGTCAATAAAATGTGTTTTCTTTTGTTTCTGTTTTCTAAACATCTGACATAGCTTGGTAGGAGCAGAAATGTTCATCCAAGTAGACATATTTCTGCATGAGATGTTTTAAAATTCCCTTTCTTCATTAAGTTTACCTGCATTTGCAGGTAAGGGTCATCAATTATGCAAGAAAGAAGGTAAAGGCATCGTCAAACCGAGATTTTCAAAAGAGATCAACATGAACATAGGAAGTGGCAGCAAAAACAAACACTCTCCAAAAAAAAATATATATAAAATGAACTTAAAACCAAGCTGAAAAGCATTATGTCAATGACCTTTTCGGGTTTGAAAGATTACCACACCCAGCAAGTGATGTCACAGTGTACGGATCACACCCTGGAGTACATTTCTACATCACTACAGCAATGTGATAAGAGCAGGGCCGCCTTTCAATCAGAGGGTCGGTGGTTCGATCCCCGGCTCCTGCTCTGCTAATGTCAATGTGTCCTTGAGCAAGACACTTAACCCCAAAAAATTGCTCCTGTAGCTGCGTCTACAGTATATAGATGGATACTGAATTGTAAGTCGCTAAATGACTGTAATGTAATGTAATGATATCTTTAAAGTCCCAGTGAAACTGACGTTAGAGTGTCCTCCTCTTTTGTACTTGCATTTGATTGGACCGCTAAAAAGTGGGCGGGCTTAGAACGTCGCTGAACATGGAGCTACCGAGGACTGTCGCTCCACACACACACACCTCCCTCGTGGCGAAAATATGCAGATTAATCGATGGATGCAATACACGTGCCTGTTTTCTAGCAGACAAAGAGCATGTGGTATGTACAGGTACAGTGAAGTGCAAACAGCAGCTACTTGGTTGTTTCATGGACTGTGTCTGTTGCCTCAGCACAGGTTCCTTTACATTACTAATAGATTTCAAGACTTTGTGTTGGCTCTACCTCAGCTGTGTGCGTTTGTGTTTTTCCTCCAGGCTTGTACCCGGACCTGTGAGTCAGACGCTCACAGAGCAAAGAGAGAGGTGAAAAGGTCAGTTCTTTCCTCTTAAGGTCCATTTTGGCACGAGGAATAGACCCATGTGACCTGTGTGGTCTTTTTCCACCTGAGCCCAGTATTTATCACTTGGAAGGAAACAGTGAGTGCGCAACTTAAACTACCTTCTCCTTCCAATTGCACGTTCATATGAAATGTACCTCCAAGACTTAAAGAGGCTATGAAAAGAGGGAAAGGCTAGTGGGAGAATACAAGACATGCTTATTGCAGCATGTTTTGTCTTTGCCATCCACAACTTTCTCCTTTGCACAAAGTCTGTCCTGCTATCAGGGTTGGTTCCCCGTTACTGAAATAGATCAATAGTTACGTATTGTAAGTCTGACTCAATGCACAACCCCATACATGTTTACCGGCCATTCCAATAATTTCTAAGGATGTAGTGAATCGATAGGCTCTTTATGATTGGCTGAACATGTGTATACTGTATGTAAATGTTCATACTCAAAGCTGAGTGACTCTATATCTGACTCCATATCTCCATATGTAGTGGAAGAAGAGCAAAACTGTGGCTATTGTTATCCCAAGATTGAAATCTCCTTTTGTTATTTAGTATGGATGCTTCTCAGTGCTTATCTAAACAATAGTCAAATTTAAAGACAAATTATGAAGTAGTACCCTAAGCCTTCCACTTAACACTTATTGTATTCATATTAGTTTGTTGCACTTATTTATTCATATTAGTTTGTTTCTGCACTGTACCTTTGCTCTGGTTCCTGCTCTTAGATGCTTGTTTAAACAAGGAGATGCAACATATGACCTCTGGTGACGAGTAGTTTTCTTGAATACCTATGTTGAATACACTTATTGTAAGTCGCTTTGGATAAAAGCGTCTGCTAAATGACTGTAATGTAATGTAATTACTCTTTTTGGCTACTTGGCAGCAGCAACAACAGTGTTGTCATATCACCGTTCACTCGTTTAGCTCTCTTTTTAGCACTCTTTTTTTGGTCTCTAGCAACTTCTGAGCAAGTGGCAACTTCCGGCGCAGAGAAATGAAGCCAACGTCGAAGTGCCTAAGATTGCAGTTTCACTTGAGACTGGCTCCAAAAGCAGGTCAATCTCCATAGACACCCCCATATTAAAATGCCAACTTTGCAGAAATAAACATGTTTACAGTCAGGTTGGGTCTCTGTAGCTACTGTATATCCATGTCATGACAACTTTTCCGCAAATACATTTTTGTATAACTCAACCATTTAAATTATATTAAAGCTTAAGCCAACCAAAGTCAACTTCTTCAAAGTCTTCAAAGAGCTGCAGATTTGGGTGATAATTCTCTGTAGTCACTATAAGTGACCGCTATCACATTGTCTCATTTGTTACAAAATATAGATTATAGTTTCTACTAAAACCGGATATGCATGCATGATATTAGCTGTTTTTTTTTAAATTGCTTCAAGTGTTTTAATGGTCCGTATTACTCAAGTCAAAGGACTAAAAATATCCTTAAAAAAATATCTCATATTGACTCTAAGTATTGCATGATGAGTGAGCTCGGAAGGACTTGCCTTTGGAAACTACATTCTTTGATTTGTTACCTCCAGGGGCGAAGAGTTATTCAAAGAATAACAAATAATAATTCATGTCCAACTAAGTGATATTAGAAGAATACATGTGTGCTATGATAATATGTGTGTTCATCATTAACACACCACAGAGTTGCTTGATTACATGCTCCCCATATTTAGACAAGTTCTCTGATTAAGAGCTGGATTTCGGTAGGCTAATGGTTTAAATTAAAGAAACTAAAATCCATTCCTCACTGAGTGGTAATGGTCGAAATCTTTTTTGTTCAGCCAGTACAGTTAAAAACACAAGTGACTCACCCCTTCAAGGGTCTTATAATTGATTCATTAAACTGCTTACTCCTGCCTACTCCATTGCCTCCTGCCTTTGTTAGCAAAGGATCTGATAGTAGGCCGATAGATAGATTCTCTTTTATGTACTTGGCAGGGATTACGTCAGTAATGAGAGAGATGGGGAGCGTTTTCTTTCTGCCGTTAGTCTGCGCTCCAGTGTGGTGGATCGTCTTGTGTGTGTGTTTGCTGGAGCAAACAAGGAGTCATTGAAGGTCCATCGATTTGTGGTGCAGTATTGGCTTTCCTCTCTCGCTACCTTCACCGGGAACCCACAGCTGTGCCTGGATCAATGGGGCAAATGGAGGGTTTGATCGGACTAATTCTCACTGGCTCAT